>NC_137580.1:37772805-38412169 GCF_963210335.1 Falco punctatus | reverse complement strand
CCCCCTCTCCTCTCCTCCCCTCTCCTCCCCTCCCTCTCCTCCCCCTCCCCTCCCCTCCCCTCTCCTCTCCTCTCCTCCCCTCTCCTCTCCTCTCCTCTCCTCCCCTCTCCCTCTCCTCTCCTCTCCTCCCCTCCCCTCCCTCCCCTCTCCTCTCCTCCCCTCTCCTCTCCTCTCCTCTCCTCCCCTCTCCTCTCCTCCCCTCTCCTCTCCTCCCCTCTCCTCCCCTCCCCTCCCCTCTCCTCTCCTCTCCTCTCCTCTCCTCCCCCTCTCCTCCCCTCCCCTCCCCTCCCTCTCCTCTCCTCTCCTCCCCTCTCCTCTCCTCTCCTCTCCTCCCCTCCCCTCCCCTCCCCTCTCCTCATCCTCTCCTCTCCTCTCCTCTCCTTCCCTCTCCTCTCCTCTCCTCTCCTCTCCTCTCCTCTCCTCTCCTCTCCTCTCCCTCTCCTCCCCTCTCCTCCCTCTCCTCCCCTCTCCTCCCCTCCCCTCCCCTCCCCTCCCCTCTCCTCTCCTCCCCTCTCCTCTCCTCCCCTCTCCTCTCCTCTCTTCTCCTCTCCTCTCCTCTCCTCTCCTCTCCTCTCCTCTCCAGCACTTCCACTGGCTTTTATAGACCTCTTGGTGAGGTCATCTTAGAAACTTGTCTTCAGTTTTTCAAGAGCTAACTGGATCTGTGCTGTTCTCCATACAGGGGAAACTATAGTCACCCTCCCACTGTTTCAGGGTCTGAGACAAAGTCATTCAGTTCTTGGAAAAAAAACCTTGGTCAAGCAAAGAAAGGGTCATTTGGACATTATCAACCAGCTTTGACATTGATGTTTATCCCCATGCTCCTCAGAGCAGACAAGGAAATGGCTTTGCTGAGCCACATGGAGCCATGCAGTGGTTTTGTTTTTGTGGGAAGTTGCAGCTGTTTTGTTCTGTGTTACGTTATTACTTAATGTAGGATCTGGCTGCATTGCTTTTGACAGGGCAAGACTCCCAAGATACCTATGACCCTGATTCAGAAAAGCACACATCTAACTAGACCACGAGTTCGGAAGGACATGCATGTGTCCCATTGACATATGTGGGAATTAAGCATGTGTTTAAGTGCTTTTCTGGCACATGATAAGGTTATGGATGAGATGATATGACATGGTTTCCTGTACGAGCCAAGATGCTCTTTCCAGCCCAATATTCCTGACACGTATAATACAGGAGTTTCCAAATATAGGCTACTAAACATAGTTCCCCAAATTATCACGTTTAAATTTTAAATAAATGTGGTATAGTTGTTTAAGGATGCCAAGTATGGGAAGATTCTTTCCACTTCAGTGTGGCAGTGACACACAGGGGCATGTCACCTCTGAAGATTGGATTGCATCTGTCTTGGGGCTGGAACACAGTTATACAAGATCCTAGCTTCTTCCCCACACCATAAAACAAAGGCTTTAACTTTGCCTACTGCTCTGAAATTCCCTGGAACACCCAGGAAACTCTGTGTTGTGAAAGAGGATGGAAGGTATCTGGGCTTTTTTTTTTTTTTTTTTTTTTTATCAGTTAGAGTTTTATCATTTGTCTTCAGTGACAACATACTGGAAGATGCTGTGTGTTTCAGTTATCTTCTCAGAAGAATAGAAGACAGGTGCCTGGTTACCCATAGCATCTGTAAGACGTGTAGGTTGGACTAGGCCAGCGGACTGGCAGGGAATCTCCACTGGAGCCCATAGGAAAGCATATATTTTGATCTGATGGCCTGGGCTCCTGTTTTGCATCCTGTTTCAGATCACCTCTTCTGTTCAGGAAGCTGTGCTAGATGCTTTGCATCCAGAGAGCCAGAATACACCCACAAAATCACAGTGTGGGAGCAAGTATTGGAGGCTCTCGCTGTATGAGGCATCTTCACAAGGGGGTACTGCTTGGCCTGAGAGGCAGAAACACATTTGGTTACACAAGGCCTTGGGCTGACATTTTTCCCTTAAAACAATTCAATTCCGCCTGCAGATTAAAAGAAAAATTTCTCTGCTGAGTAATCCTTGACTGTATTTTATCCTTCTTCTACCGTGACATAGTGAGCCATGGTAAGGGATCTGCCCCTCACAGACAGTCATTCAGTTTTGGTTGCCAGCATGTTCAGGTTGATGAGCGGTTTTAAAGCAGCTGGAGAAAGGTGATGCTTTGATAGGAGTTGAAATAGTAGAAATGCATGGTGACATGCAAAGGTGAAGGGATTAGATGCGCAGGCATCAGACAAATTCGCATAGCTAGGTAAACTGTGTATGTGCCAGGTATTTGGAACACCAAGGTAAGAGAAGTGCAAAGAGGGGTTGTACTGAGCTGGAGCACACAACCCAGTACCCCGTGTCCAACAGTGGTGAAGAGCAGGTGAGCTAGTGGCCCAGGAAGCGCCACGTCTTGTTATTTGTTAGTGGGTTGACCTTTTCCCTGAAAGTCCCACCAGGGGCTGGAGGGCACTACATTCATTGCATTTTTCTGCTCTCCGTGCCCAGATGTTCCACAGAAGCCTCGCGGTAATGCTAGCCAGCTTCCACTTCTTACCTTCCCAGTGAATTATGGCTCTACAATTTTTGCTATGTAAAGGCTGAAACCTCAGAGTTCACGGGGAGTTTAGTCTCTCCATACGGTGAAATGCCATGGCAAATGTGTTTGGCTCCAGCTGTGCTTATCGCACGAGGCAACGCAGAGCTGAATCAAGTTAGCTGATCAGGACAGGCAGAGAGCAATTTCTTCTGCAAAGAAGAAAGCAGAGCAACACCCAGCACCAGGGCCATGCTTGTCTTTTTTCTTTTGCAGTGATCATAAACTTCTGGCAGATCCCTCAGCCCCATGCAGTACAATCAGAGCTAACCAGAAAAAAACAGCTCAGTCAATGGGGAAATGTTCCTCAACGATTTACAAGGTTTCCTGTGGTTTTCAAATGCAGCAATTACATTTTATTCTCTACGGTTTGCACTTTGCTCTCAAGGTGGAAAAGCCGCAGGTTTGCGATGTCTGCGTGTGTGCATGTGTTCAGGAAAGGAAAAGGCAGGATGGGTCAGCCATGAGATGGTCCCACACAATCTTCCCAAGATACTTCGGGGGTTAAACATTTCTGAGATCTGTTTAATCTCAGTAACTCTTCTTTTACTGCTGCTGGTTTCAAAGAGTTCCCTGCTGGCTGAAATGCAGTCTCAGATCTCAAGGATGGTCAAGTACCTGCTTCTCTGGTCATTTCCACGGACAGTTCTGAAAGCAAATATCTTTGAGTTCCTGCGAATAACTGCTGGCAGAAGAGGGGTGTTGTTTCCCAGCAGGACAGCTGCTGACCCCAGGACACATTACTCAGAAATCTGGGCTAGGATATCATGTCTTGGATACTTCTGGTGATGTGAAAATTGCAAATAAAACCACCAAAGTTGGCTCGAGGCATGGACAAAGAGGCAGTCAGATGACACTGTTTCTGCATGGTCTTCCTATAGAATTGCATTGAAAAGCTGTTGTTTGCCTTCACATAGAGCCTTTGAACCCCATCTGAGAAGGGAGGCAGGCAGCCAAGCAGTGTGTGCCCAAGGAAGCAGCCTCTCTCCAGAAAGGGCACAAACCGAGCAGACAAGAGAGCTGGACAAAAGCCGCTCCAGCTAGAAGCTACCACAGCTTGAAGGAAAACTATACCAGAGAATCAGAAATATATTCTGCAAATTAAATGTAAGATCATTACTTTTTTCATTGTGACATTTGTTTGTCATTATGGATCAGTATTATTTCACTGCAGTTGATTCAGACCCACAGTTCTGGGACTGGGACAAAGCAGAGCAAAATGAAATCCCCTGACCAAAAGCTGCATTTCCTTGCCCACCTTCCTCCTCTGCCTTGTGCATCACCCTAATCTAAGGAAGAAGTCCCGAGAGATTTTCTGTGACATAGAAGGTCAAAGACAGCAAATGCCTGACATATTGCTGGAAGAGCATTCCTCAAAAACTTGGGGCTCAAGATTTCATTAGCACAAATTATTTTGAATATTTGGAAGGAAAATCAGACTTTTTTTCCCCCCAAATTAAACCTGAGATTTTTTGCAGAATTACATCACTCCAGCAATGGTGATTATAAAACCCCCTTCCCCAAAACGAAATGCTGTGAGATCATGCAAAAGCTGACTTTGCACTGAATTTTCTCAGCTCTTCCACTGGCATGTCAGATCTTACTGTGGGTTTATTTGACATCTTAATTGAAATTTCACTCACCAATGGACAGCACGCCATTGAACTGAAAAAGGAGTCACCAACAAAGCGTAGCAAACTGTTCTCTCTTATAGCAGTGGAAATCAAGACTAATGTCAATTAAGTAACAGATAATAAAGCTGATGTATGGAAAAGAATTAAATGTTCAGTTGATTAACCCCTTCAGAGACACATCAGTCCAAAGTCAGGGAGACATGGCCTTCAGATGTACTTGTTTCAGTCAGATGTTATATCTGGCATTCAGGAGCTGGGGCAGGCAGAGATATTTCCCCCAGGGATAGGCATGTGACTGAGTCAGAAGTTGTTTTAGCCAAATTTAGGTACATAACAGGTACAGAATGGCCTTTGGCCTGTTTCAATCATCCCCACTCCCTCTGCTGACAGCAGAGAGAGGAACCCTTGCAGAAAGCCTATGATTCACCAAAAATAGGAGAAGCAGCTTGTTGCCAAGGGTGTAGTGTCTCCTCATTGACTATAGAAGAGCCCAGACAGTGCCTGTAGGTTTCACTTGGAGACCTGAAGGGAGATGAGCTGAATCCCTCCATAGCTGTTCTTCTGGCCTCTGCCACAATCTCCCAGGATCTCCTCAAGCCAAGTCCTCTGCAGGAGACCAGATCTGTGTTCAACTGCCACCATAGCAATGGGTAAACACCTCACATCTCCAGGCACCCATCTTTCCTAGAGAAGTAATTATGGGTGGCCCCTGTCCTTCTGTGCCTCAGTTTCCCTTCCCTTTCAGGAGCAGGCTTACTCACATTTTCCCTTGAACGGTACAAGGCAGGAGACCCTACTTTCACAAAGTATGTTGATGTGGGCTTAAATTATAATATTCCCCCAAATGTCTTTGAAGTCCGCATGAATTAAGTAGCCATTGGGCAACTTCACTGAACTTTCATTCATTCATTCATGCTAAAAAATTCACCTGAGAACCACAGCTGATGCATGTCCTCAAAGCCCAGGGCACCATTATTCCTAATGCATGCAAGGTGGTTGATAGTGGCTCTGGTGACAGCAGATGGATGGTTCAATCAGCCAGTACCAGGCACGAGCTCACAGACCAGAAGCTGGGCGATGGGCTCCTCTTGGTCTACCAGCAACTGCACCTTCCTCCAGAGCTGCAGCATGCCAGCGGGCTGTGGAGGGTGGGGTAGGGAGGGTCTCCAAAGGAGCTGAAGCTAATTGATTTCCATTCCCTCAGAAGACACTGCTGCTGATGTTTCCAAACTCCCCCTGTTCTTTACTTACCCTTTTGGATCTCAAGGGATGCCCCATGACAAATTGGAGTTCTCTGGTGAACCGATTGCTTATTGGTTTTTTTTTTTCCCCCTGCTTTTTTTCGGTGCTAAAGATGAAAGATTTAAAATGCAATAATGTTTTGTCTAAATTCTTGTGGAAATAGCTTATGACCTTTCATAGAGAAATGTGGTTTCAGCTTTCCGGTAAGAGAGCTCCCAGCTAATGATTTAGCTCTATTTTCTAATAAATAGTTGGCAAGAGACGACCACTCTTATACCCTTTGTCATTAGGGACCTATTATTTATGACTCAGAAATGAATCATTAGGCTTGGCAAACAGCAATTTCTTTGTGGCCAATGTATTTTTCCACTCGGTAGCAGAGTATGCTTGTAAATTCTTCCTAAAAATTACCATTAAAATATCTCCAAACAGACTCTCCCCCACACTGCCATAAATTCTCTCCACTTTGGTGACTATTGGTGGTCTTCCCACCTCAGGAAAGAGGGTTTCTTTTTTGTGCTTAACGCCTTTCACATTTCCTTCCAGCTAATTACACTTTTATTTAGTAAGGTAAATGCATTTTGTTTTCCTTATGGTCTCCCCTTTACAGGATGAAATATTTCCTTCTGACAGAGCCTTCCTGTCTTCCGTATCCTGGCTAACTCCGGGCCTCCGAGCAATTAGAGTTGGAGAAGACCTTTGCACTTACACTTACTTGGTGGTGTCTGCTTGCCAAGGGCTTCAAAAAGTCATTTTCATGGGAAGGCATGATGACACGTGTTGGACAAGAATCATTCGAGGGGCAAATTTCCCCAAATTCTGAAAGCATGTAGGAAAACTAGCAAGCCAGCAACTCATTTTCTCTCTCCCTCTTATTCTTAAATCATTATTCACCTAGTTGAGAGGCTTCTTAAATCTGTTCCTTTCTTGTACTGTAAGCATGTCTCAAGGGACACACAATTTACCAGCTAATCAGGGCAAGAGGATTAAAAAAAATTGTTGAGGAACATGGTTGAAGCTTTGCTCCAGATGCAAATTTTACCAAGTGCTCACTCATGTCCGAATCCAAGAGGCTGTTTCTTACTGAAGAGTCAGCCTGACTGTGGGACCTTCATCCCAGTACCAACTTTCCTGACATTTTGGAAACTACAGATCACAGGTGGTGCAGCAGGTTATGTGAGATTTCTGAGCAGAAAACAGGAGACAAGAAATCTTGAGAAAATTTGGGGGGGGTGGGGCAGTGGGGGGGGAGGGAAGCGCAAGGAGAGACTTGTGAGCATTGCAACGCTATGCTAACTATCCAAAAAGATGGAATAAACCTTGCAGGGTAAGATTCACAGATTTTAACACTGAAAGAACCACGAGGTCACTTAATCTGGCCTCCTCCAGAACAATTTGCTCTGCAGCTTGGGATCCCTTAGTGTCTCTTGCTTATCTGTAACATCAACCAAAGGCTGCCCTGCCTTGGCTATCAAGGAAAAGGAAGTTTGGGGGCAGGGGGCAAAGGAATATTAGTTCTTGCCAGTGTAAAATATAAAGTAACCACTGGGAATAGTTTTTGCTGGCAAACTGCAGCAAACCAGCCTCGTCCTGGCCCAAATAGAGAGAGAATGATGTTCTTTTCCCAGTCAAAATGGCGATTCTTACTTTAAATTTAGGGTTTGGTCAAAAATTCTCTTCTTACTCATTTTCTTCCGTGGAAAGCCTACAGGTAAAACACACACAATATACTAGAAAAATTACATTTTAACTGCAGTTTGTTCAGTTGTTGGGTTGGGTTTTTATTTGTTGTGGGGTTTTTCCTTTTGGAAATACAGCACCATTTTATTTTCAAGAAGGTGCCTATAAGTCAGTTCATTGGTCAAGTGAGAAAAGAGAGAAGTAAGGGACAGAGTACTGAAACCTTTGGGGAACAGAAGAAGGAGCAAAAGGCTTGGGTGAGCTGAACAGACTTAGGGTGTAGCAGAGAAAAATATAAATCACAGTACCAGGAAAACTCTTGCCAGATAAAGAAAATTAGAAAATGGGTTCTGAGAAGTGGAGCTGTGAACATACAAATGCCTTAGTTGCCTCCTGGATTTGTTGGAAATAGCTAACAGTAACTAAGCAACCTCAACATGAGGCATGGGAAAGGAAAAGAGGTAGTTGAGTACGGCCACTGGAGTATCTTTGAGCTGGAATATAGAAAAAACAAAATAATATATAAATAAATAAATCTGTTTCTTTCTGAAGTCTGGAATTTTATTTTAAAAATACCACAAAGTTTTGGAATCTACTGATTAAAAAAAAAAAAAAAAGAAAGAAAGAAAGATGACAAATAAACCTTTCAATAAAAATCTGGACAAAAATAACTTACTTTGGTCCAGGATGCATCTGAGAATCTGACATATGGGGAAGATCACTGTGTTCCCTGTTGGATCAGACATTCATCTCATGGGAGTGTCTGCTTGCAGAGATGTCTTGCCCAGACATTTTAAAGGCGTCTATGAGAACCTCTCACAAAAAAAAATTCTGGTTTCACCTGTTTTTGGAGAACATTTGCATTTATTCCTTCTTCCCTCTCTCCCAGTTTTAGTCAGATGCCAGTGTGGTGCTCCAGGTTCAAAAAGATTCTTTTACTTCCTGAAGCGTTGCCCATTGCTTGTGATACTCGGCTGGTTTTGGCTGGGATAGAGTTAATTTTCTTTGTCATAGCTAGTATGGGGCTGTTTTGGGGCTGTTTGCAAACAGCATTGAAAACTCAGGGCTGTTTTCATTACTGCCCAGCAGCGCTTGCACAGAGCCAAGGGCTTTTCTGCCCTCACCCCCACCCCGCAGCGAGCAGGCTGGGGGGCACAGGGAGCTGAGAGTGGACACAGCCGGGACAGCTGACCCTGACTGACCCAAGGGATGTCCCATACCACATGGTGTCATGCTCAGCACATAAAGCTGGGGAAGAAGGAGGATGAGGGATGCTGGGAGTGGTGGTGTTTGTCTTCCCAAGTCCCCATTACGCATGATGGAGCCCTGCTGTCCTGGGGATGGCTGAGCACCTGCCAGCCCATGGGAAGTGGTGAGTGAATTCCTTCTTTTCCTTTCCTTGTGTGCATGGCTTTTGCTTTACCTGTTAAACTGTTTTTATTCTAACCCATGAGATTTCTCACCTTTACCTTCCAATTCTTTCCCCCATCCGACCAGGTTGAGCGAGTGAGCGGCTGCATGGGGCTCAGTCACGGGCCGGGGTTAAACCACAACAGTCCTTTAACTCTCTATAACTTTGCTCTCCATATAGATGACTCAGCCTCTGTTGACTCTTGCTGAGCTCTTAAGCCATGAAATAGTATCCAAGAACCAGAAAGGTTTCTCTAGGCTGAGAACACAATCACCAACCTGAGAACAATACCTTTGTGAATCAGGTCTAACCCCTTCAGAACAGAATGTGTCCAGAAGAGCTGAGAGGTTTTATTACAGAAGAAGAAACATCTCTCTGCCAAACTTGCATATAACATGAAGTGAACCTATACTGAACCCTATTTGAGGTTTGAAAAAGTTTGAATAACCTTTCTCTGTTCAGTATTTTCCTTGTACCTCAACGCTTTCCAGTTCAGGACAACACTGAGAGCATGCGTGCCAAAATTCTGGAGAGTAAAAACAAAAAAAAAACCTCTACACAAAAAAAAAACAAAAACACAACAACGCCCACAGAAGAACCCTCTCTTCTCCTGGGCATTCCTGGACCAGGTGGAAGCTGAAAATACTGGCAATTTCACGGGGAATTAAAATCTACAGACCCAGGAGGTTAAATAAACACCATCCAGATTCTTGTTTGGTTGGTTGTTCACGAAATCCCAGAAAGGAATACAATGGAAGAGCTAATCTTTCCATTTTTTCTAGCTGTTTACCCAAGTCTAATCCTGCTAAATTGCCCTTGTTCCTGGAAATACGTCATTTTACTACCTGTTTAGTAAGAGTGAGCATGGAGCTGGCTTGTAAGAGAAGACCCACTTTATGGACTGTGGTCGCTGATAGGGTGGGCACCCTGTCTAAGCCATTTCTCTGGGCCTATTAGTGAGAAAGGGTCATCTCCAAAGGGTGGTATTTCTAATTCACAGATCCCCAGATAGCTGAAGACAGACGGAGTGAGTCTTGTTGCTGTTATCTGTAGATAAATTGGAAACTGCTATGGAGAGCAGCTTCCTTGACAGAGGCACCACTGACCCAGTTGGTGACCATGACCTCCAGAACAGAAAACCTGACCCAAGACCTCACCAGGATCAAGTTCAGGTCCTCCTTATTTCATGTATGAAATGCGCTACTAACATCTGATGGGCTTCCTTGGTGCACCCGAATTCATCCATGGGTATCCAAGGTCCAAAGCAGACATTCATCTTCACTCCCTCCACTCTAGTCTTTGGCACATGAACCCACCACCATCAGAACCAAGATCAGCAGCCTCAGCAGCCACAGTTGAAGGGCACGGTGGTCTCCTGACAGGTACTGACAGCAACTCCCACCATGCTGGAGATCAAATATCGCTCAAGTTATTTAGGGCATAATTACGTTGGTAAGTACACTTCTGAAATGCATCTCCCAGGTGTCCCACCTTACCAAGCTTTGCATCGTGTTGTAAGGAAATCTCAGAGCATGCAAACTGAATTCATTTTGGGTGAAACCAACCCAAACCACATGCCATCAGAACAGACCTACCGTGCTCAGATCGATGGGCATTGATTGAAGTCACAGTATGTGATTAAAACTAGTCCAAAGTACTCGCTGCAAACAGAGGTGGCATGCCCATAAGGTCACAGCCACTTGACTATTCAGAACTGGCTCTTGCACCACGGGATTTGCTGATGTAAACATAATCTCTATGACTTGAATTCTCAGGGTCTTCACGTTACCTTCCTACCATGCTTGCTTTGCTGAAACCAGTGGTTTGCTCTTGACCGTCTCACTGCTAGGGCAGAGGAGAGTTAGGGATCAGCAATTTAAAGTCCACTTAGTAATATTGGGACTGAACACTGTCATACACGCAACTAAGATAAAACAACAGTATACAGCTAGGTAGATGAATATAGGCATGACTGAAGAGTATATGGTTACGTTTGTGAAAGGTGGAATGAACATACTTAGTTTCCAAAGACAGAGACAGATGCACACATGGGCTTTTCTCCAAGTCATGAGCCCTCACTACAGGATTACCTCAGCTTTTTTTATTGCACATTTTTCTTGATCTCTCCCCCGTCTACAGAACTGATGTCTGATTCCTGAGCTTGGTGGCCCTCTGGAAATGCTGTGTTCAACCCACTGAAGTGCAACTTTGCAGATCCAGGGAACTGTCTTGACTGAGTTGACTAATGACCAAAACATTGAACAGATTAGCTTTTTTTAAGGGTTACGCAGTTTTCAACTGTGCGGTCTGCTAAACACAGAAAATCTTTGTGCAGCCAGGTAAAAAACAACTCAGGTCAGTCTTTTCAAAGCCCCCAGTTCCCTTGCTTCTTTGACATGTGTAGATGGCGTTCCAGAAAGCCTGCGGGTGGTGAGCCACCTCTAGTGTCCTGGATGCTCTTCTTTTACATGTGGCTGCCATTACTCCTGGAGAGCAAGACCTTCCTACCTCACCGGTGAATGTGGCACACAGGCAAGGGGCCCACCAGCCCCACACTTAATGCAAAGAGCTCTGTACTAGGAGGAGCAGTAGGGCCATCCGCCCCCAGAGATGGCAATCCCATTTGTGAAGGATGTAGCAAACAGGGCAAGACCTTCTTGTGCCAGGCACGAGCAGGACAGCATCTTGGCACTGACGAGCCACCCCACACTTGTCTTTGAAAGCACCAGTTTCATAAAGCTTTGTACAGCACTGGGGCAGGCAAGTGCCGCCTAGTGTGCTGCTACCAGTCACTCTTCAAAGACATACCCTGCTCCTCCAGAAGTGGTGCTGGAGGCAAAAGGCCACTTTTTTCCCCATGTCTGACCACTTTCTACTTTGCATTTATTTTTCTTCCTATGGCCTTTTTTCTTAATATGGTTCCCCGTGTTATTTTCCATCCATGTTTGTCCTCATCAAGAGGAACCGCACCGCCTCTTCCCTACCCTGAAATGCAAGCGAATTGGACACTCTGTTCCACAGAAAGCCCCAGGGGGGTAGCGGGATATTATTTTAGTATTGTTTACACTTCTGATCGTCAGGCCCAGCAAACACCCACAGGCTGGAAACCCATCCTAATTGTTGTGAGTTGTTTTGTTTTTTTCCCCTGGTGGAAAAAAATCTGTTAGTTATTAATCATCACCAAAACTTTGGTTTTCAGCAGTGCTGAGATGTCTATATTGCATCCAGGGAGTGACAGACATTGTGAGAAGAGCCTGTATCATGGGGATGCAACCGAGAACCTGGCTCCAAGAGCTATTTAAGTAGCTCAGCTCCTTAAAGTGGCCTGCCACACTGTTTGCAATAGATAAAGTCACTTCTGGTCGTAACAGTTCCAATGAGGATATTTACTCCAAATGTTCCCACCCTCCAGAAAATTCTGAATTAGCTTCTCCTCATCTTTCCAAAATCCAGTAAAACAAAGGTATTATTTATAATATAAACTGGAGACTAAATAAGAAAGCATTAATCTAGCCATTTGTGCACTCATTCTGTCCTTTCTCATGTATTCTCATCTATCCATTTAGCTATTTATTCATCCATTTCTGTACACACATTATCTGTTATCATTGTGTATTTATCAGTCTGGGTCTACACATGCACACAAACACAAATGCATGCACTGTTTATAGGTGTCCTGCCAGTCTTTAGAACAGCAATAGACTGTTATTAGTCTATTATTAAAATCTATTATTAAAAAATAGATAATTTGATTCAACACTATCCATCCCCACTGTAAAATATTAAAAAATATGGAAAACAAAGGTTTTATATATTGAAAGCACTGCCCAGGCTGCCTTGCTGTAGCATATATGGAAAAGTAGAAGGACATGGGACCGACTGTGGTGTTAAATGCATCCCTTTTGGAGCTGCTGCAGAAGAAGCTGGTTTTCAGAAGGAGCTGCAAAAATAGTCTGATCCTTTAGTTGCATGGCTGGGAAGGCAGGGAAGGAAGGAAGAGGCATTTGGTCCTAAGGACACACAAAGCCAACAGCAACGTATAGCCCCAAACAGCTGGAGAACAGTGTGTGGGAAATGAGCTGCGGGTCACTGCGCCAAGTGCTATGTGTGACCAGTATCCTGCAAAGCAGTGACCACCTTCCCACAGTCACTGTGTTTTACAGCAGTTCCAAACTGCATGTCTACCACCCAGGTACAAAATAATTTTTTATGTTCTTTCAAGATCTTTCCTTCCCTGAGGTGCCCCTAAGAAGACATTGAAGACAACACCTCCCAGAAGGAAGAGGGGATGTATTTTCACCCTGCCTATAGTGGTGCCTTCATTTTGGGAGTAATGCAGATGGGGAAGGGAAGATGAGGATGGAGGGCTTGCACCTGTTGTTACCTGCATCCGCAATTTCACTTCCTCATAGTATCTGCAAAACACAGATGCCTGCATCTATCCTTGAGTGATTAAAAAAGCCATTCCTCCCAGTGAAGTACAAGTGACCACTCTCTGGTACTTCCAACAGACACACCCTGTCATCCTAAAGGGCTTCCAGCTGAAATATAGCTCTGTCTCTGAAAAAGGGCCCAGAGCCGCACAGCTCTGTGCACTAAGCCCTGACACATTGCTGGAAAGGTCTCCCTCATGGTTCTTCCAAGAATAACAAACCTTTGCAATGTGCTCTCATATATCATCAACAATTAAGGAGTGTAACAATCCAAACAGCCATCTCTCCAGGGATGCACAGAGGGAAGGAAGACTTATTAGGCCCTCGAGGAAATGTAATCCCAGCACTGTGCTGGCCTTGGAGTTTCTGCCTGGCTTTGAGAGGCTCCGTGTGACTGGGACGCCTGATCTCCTTGACTGCATCGTGGCTCATGAGGGGGATGGATGGTGCACCCTGAAGCTGCCAAGAACATAGCCTCCTTGAAGAGAGATGCTGAGACCAGAGTTTGCGCAGCATCTCACGCTTCCTCCCCTCTATTTTTTGGACCTGGATGGCATTGATCTCCATCCAGTCCATGCTGTGGAGAAGGTGCACCCGCCTATTGGGCTGATCTTCCCGAAGACCACGAGCCAGGTTCAGGGTACAAGCAGGGCCATGTCATTTGCAATTACTTAGAAGCAGCTAATTGTACCCCAGGACAGCAGAATGGGTGCAATGATTTCTTTCCCGAGCCTTGCCAGCCCTGCTCTCCTGTGATGTGGTTTAACAGGAACAGGGAGCCTGCTGGGAACGGCTCCGTGGTGTTGGCTCATGGAGACTCCAGGAACTGAGCAGACAGACAGACTCTGGTTTTCAGCCGCGCCTGAAGATCTGTCGGCTGCAAACAAGGCTAGCTGGAGGTGTTTTTTGGTGGAATTGCTCCCATGGTTCTCCTGGAACAAGTGGAGGGGCTGTAGCTTGCTCTCCTCCTTCTCCTAAGGACAGCTTAGCTGTTGCCACCTGTGAAGACATGGGACATCACAGCCACATCTCTGGGCTGTGAGAATGATGTCACATCGCCAAACCAGCCCTTCCATGAGGAAATAAGTGGAGAAAGCTCATAGAAATGGCTTGTCCTATCCTCAGCCCCTGCTCCTTCTCCCTTCCCAAGCACCTTGGGAACTGCAGGAAACCTGTCTGATCTACTTATAAGTCATCAGAGCAAGGGTGGGGGTTGGAGGTGGTTGCTCTGCCATTATTTCATGTTTTTCATATTTCATTAACCTACCCAGGCTCACGCACTGGGAAACGTTTTACAACCCATTCCTAATCTCCAAAGAAAAATGTCGGATTTAGACCTTGAACATGTAGGATATGGCTCTGCTAGGGGCAAAACACCCACCACTCAAAGCAACTCCCTAGACCAACTCATACCCTAACATTGCTCCAAGGTATTGTTTTGCTCATTATTGCACAGACCCTCCTCAGCCTGTGCCATTGTGTGCCATGGGACAATACCCACCACAATCAACGCTCATCAGGGAGCTCCTTGCCAACCACAGCTCCACAGCCCTGCTGCACAAGGAACACTTGCGGAGAACAGGCTCTGTTAACTTTGTGCTTTTTGGCACAATTTGGCCGCCCAAGTGTTTCACTATTAATCACATGTCCTTCTCAGGTCCCCACTGGACTGCCACGTGAGGCCAGGATCAGGCCCCAGGTTTCTTAAACCTGGCTCCTCGCCTACGCATGCTGCCGGGCCAAGGCACGTTCTGAGCAGGCCTGGCGGAAAATTTTGGATGGGACAGTTTTCCATTGGCAAGCACTGCATCAATGAAACCTAAATATTTTGTGGGTGTAGCTCAATTTCCATGAAATTCTTGACAAAAATTGTCCAGCCTCCCCTCGCTGCGACTTTAAATTTGCCATTTCAACTTTCTCCTTTTCTTTAGGAATGCCAACACACTTTATCTGATAAGGCAAAGCCCACTGTGCGTAGACACTGCTGCTTTGTATAGTCTTGTTTTGACTTTTAGAAATTGCATTCAGTGATGGCTTTAGTGTTTCATAGAGTGGTGCTACATTGATGTAAAACATTTCTGTCCTGTTGAAATTAAATCTTCAGCGTTGTCAAAATGAAGCAATCGTATACTGTCAAAAAGAAATAATCCTGCGATACTGAAACGCAACGAGTCAATGCTATTGACAAGAAATATTTTAGTATTTCCAATGAGGGTTTTTTTGGAAATGCCATTTCACAAGAAGTTTCAGATTTTCACTTCTGTGTTCCAATTTGGAATAAAAACAGAAGTAGAAATGTTGGCATTTCCCCTGGGAAGGAAATTCTATTTTCCAAAAAGTTTTAGTAATAATCTGGGTTAGAGGGAGATGTTTTAAAACCTGTTATTAAAAATGATTGTGCAGCCAGTAAAAGTGGTGTGAAATGAATGGATTCAAATATAGATTTACAGGTTTTTTATGTTTCCCCTCCATAACTAACATATCTTTTTATAGATATATTTCACCTTCCTTACACCCCTTTGTTACAAGTACCAGACATTTTCACTCTTAGATGCTCTGATTAACCTGATCAACTCAACTGTGAGTGATTGTTCTTACACTGTCATTTAGCTGAGACAATTGTTGCTTTTATTTCAAAACTGGAAAAAAAAAACCCAACAACCTTGTGTGAGCGCTAGTCTGTTGTGGGTTTTTTTAATTTTTCAAAATACATCATTAGATTCAATAAAAAGCATTACCTCTTCCTCCAAGCCTTGCATAACTGTTAATCTAAAACAACTGATGGAGGAAAAATGCCTGTTTTTCCCAGCGTGTGCAGAAGTTATGCTGAGGTTGCATCGCATCCAGCTACGGTACTGGTTTGAGACCATGCGAACAGCTGCACCAAGTCAGACTAAAGGTCTTACCCTGTTTCTGACAGTGACCAGCACCAGATACCTAGGAAAAGTGCTTGAAGAAAAAAAACAAGATTAGAGCAGCCCTCTAGGATTGTTCTACCCCAGGCTCTGGGAGTCAAGAATTTTGGAATTTACTGAGATTAAATTTACATCTGGACTATCAAGCTTAGTAACCATGGATGGATTTAAGATCTTTTAAATTCAGTAGACTGGGCTATGTTAAAATAATTCAATCTGAATTATAATTCCTTGTTCTTCTTGTTTTAAAAGTTCACATGGGGAAATATAGCTTGCGGGGGGGGAAAAAAATGTCTCATTTTAACTTTTTCGTATTTTCAATGGCTTTCCTTTTATCCCTACTATCACAGTCCAGTGAACTGCACTTTAACCAAACAAGAATGTCTGTATATTCAATTTAGATGGATAGTCAATATTTGGATGTTTCTTTTAACTTCCTAATGCCTCATAATTGAATGGGAAACACCCCTTAGAGGAAGACCAGTTTTTGGTCAGAATGCTGTTGCTTCTATGTCCCATCAAAATAGAATTTCTTCATTGTGCAAGGCATAAACGTGGTGGGGTGGGTGGGGGTGGGAAACTATTTCGGAAGAACGGTTGTATGTTACACAGATCACATCCTCTCTCATCAAGGTAGATAATAATGCAGGGAAGACAGCATGACAAATAACATGATTTTTTTTTTTTTATAAAATGCTCTAGTTTTGTGTATGGTCATAGGTAGGGCTGAAGATTTAGGATCCCAATTCTAAAGAAGTCACTTAATGGAGAAGAGACCTGTTAGAAGGACAGATATTTAGATCAGGAGAAAAGACCTGTTAGAAAGGAAAGATGTGCAGACTGTGAAGAAGTTTCAGTGCAGAGGTGAAGATAAGGAGCTGGTGGGGGGATTCTTGGTGAGGCACTGATACCTAATTTGTCATCCCATGAAGTCTAAAGCAAGAAAGAACCATGAACTGTAATTTAGATTAAATTATTTTAGCATGTTCCAAGCAGCCTCTGATGTTCATAAAATCAAGAGCAGTTGCCATAAAATATGGTGACGGCTCTTTATTAACTATATGTGAAAATGAGTGCACATAAAGCATCTCTGAGGGAAACTCCTGAGTCCGGGCTAGCAGTCAAGCCTGGAGCCTTAAATCTTAATAAACTAAGACATGACTTCTTCTGGATAGGCATCAGGAGGAATCAAAGCCAATTGTCTTCTTCCTGGCTTGGATCTTAAATGCAGAACCAGCCTTTGCTTGGGGTTAGCAAGCTGATCTTCTAGCCTTAAATAAAATAACCCATAAAGTTAACCCTGCAACACATACTTCTGTTGAGGGGGGGAGCAGGGTTAATTGGCATGTTTGTTTGTTTGCTTATTTCTAATACCGACAGCTCCAGGAAGCCAAATTCATCCCAGATGTTACTTAGTTGACCTCAGAGGGGTTATTTTGCATTGACTTTGATAGAGTTGTGCTGGGGCGAATTCATTTGCAGACTTGCCACCTGTGGAACGGCTGCCAAGCTTCCTTGCTGCAGGGAGAGCTCCCTGCCTAGCCGGGCTGCCTGGCCCTTTCCACTGCTGTCTCTTCCCGGAAAGGTGAGCTATTCAAAGGTCCTCTGAGATCCTGCCCTCATGGTGTGCTTCAACACCCATGTGGCCCAGGGGCTGCACCCCTTCCCATGTCCACGCTCCTTCGGCTTCTGCGCGGCTCGCACTCAAGGTCACACTCAGGTCTGGAGCAAGTCCAGGCTCTCAGGGGATGCACGAGACTGACCACACTCAGAATAAAACAGTGATTCTGAGTCCTCCTGTACCTGGACAGATTATGCCTGAGCATCTTTGCTTCTCCTGCACAGAGGTTAGACTGCCTGGTTAGGTCTATAGCAGTGAGCAAGGCACAATCAGGGTATGGTCTTGGGCACTGACACACAAGCCTCCAGATGTTATTTTTTGTGTGCTTTCTGGCCACCAGCACTTTTCCAGGCATTCCCATGCACAGCCAAGAGGGATAGTAAGGATAGTTCCTAACACATAGAAGCACAGAATCATTTAGGTTGGAAAATACCCTTAAGATGATCAAGTCCAACCATTAACCTAATGCTACCAAGTCCACCACAAAGCCACGTCCCTACGTGTCATATCTACACATCTTTTCAGTACATCCAGGGACGGTGACTCCCCCACTTCCCTGGGCAGCTTGTTCCAATGCTTGATGGGATGGATGAGGCCACCATCTGTGGAAGAACAAGAGATCAGCCGTGAGGACATAATCCTGGCTAAGCAAGTTCACATTGGATCCAAAGGACTAAAATAATTTAATTTATTAATATATAAATAGCTTTGGGACTGGGGTACAACCAAGCTAACAGCCTGGACAGCCTCAGATCACAGATCTGAGTCTTCATACAGTTAGGCCTGACCTTGAACTTGCTCTTTCACCTGCAGAGCTGGTATCTCCAGTGACCCATTGGAGGAGGAGTCAATCTCATTCTCATAGACTAAGAGAATACTAAATCTGTGAGGGAGCTAAGAAGGTCTTTCAAAGATGGACAGCTATTCCACTCCTTTTAGGGTTGGAAGTAGTTGTATCCAGCCTGGGTTCAGATCCAGTTCAACACATCACAAAAATAAAACAAATGTTTGGTTACCAGAAGAAACCAGTCAGAACCAACACTCATCAAACTCAAGTCTTAGTTCAAAGCAGAGTGTTGAAATTCAAAATTAAAACTATTCTTTTTTGACCATTTGTTTATTTTCTGACTTTAACTACAAATAATTTCCGAGTACATTTTTTGTGTTGACAAATAAACACAGGGTTTTTTAAGAGCACTTTGTTTTAGTGAAATAAAATAACATCTAATATATCCACTGACACAGTGCGTGTCTGCAACAAAATGATAAATCTGAGGACTGAAAATGCTCTTTCAGCACACACTTGTGTTGCTGGAACTGCCAGAACAACTCTTGCTAGTTGACACAGCTCAGGCATGACATTTTTATGATATTCCCAGTAGATTAATATGTCTTTTTTTTTCTCATTGAGACATGGTTCATCTGGAAATGAATCAAAACTTGGACCGGTCTTTTTGGGAGCTTTCCTTCTTTCATATATCTCTTCTTGTTTAGAGATTTCATGAGCAATAAGAAGAAACCATTCCAGACCTTCATCTGCTCTTTCAACTTTAGACACAGTTAACATTGATTCTGTAACACTGTCTTCTGCTTCTGTGTGAAATATTTCCATCTGCCTACAGATATTAATGAAAAATATATACGAAAAAGAGATTATTTTTTTCCTTTTTTTCTCCCTTGATGTAAGCAATTTTTCAAAGGAAACAGAAAAGTTTCATGCTTCCCATTGACATAATAAAAAAAAAAAAAAACAAAACAAAAAAACCCCAAACAAACAAAAAAAATCCAACCCAAAAACCCCCACATCAAACAGCATGTAAGTAGTTTTTCAGCAACCTTCAGTTACCGAAAAATATTTGTTTTCATCTGAGTTTTTCCAAAGAATTCTGACGCATTTAATGCATCTTTGGCCTCTTCTGGCAGACAAAGCAGATGGTTTGAGATGTCCAATGGCAGCAAAGCTCCTGAGCCCCAAGGGTCGTGCAAACGTGCCATTAGTAGAGTGTCAGCTCTATCAGAAATAAAGGAAATCCATTAGCAAGAAGGGAAATCACAGCATATGAGAAGGGAAGATGAGGCACAGCCACATAAACCAAAATGAATTAGTGGCAGGGGCAAAGATAGGTCTGACTATTTCTTTTAATGGATGGAGAGGTCAATGAAGATGGACTTAAGTCAATGGAGAAGACTAGGAGGCAGAGGACATGTGCAGGCAAGTACCAAGTTCTCCTGGATTTTGCCATGCTGCCTGGAGACCTCTATACAAAAATCTTAGTCCTGTGCTAATAGGGCTCTTTTCTGTAACTCCAGTGGGAAAAGACTGTATGTTTTAGGAACAGAAGAAAGAAAAAATTATGTACTCCTCTCAATGTCAGTGCTCAGGCTTAAGTGAGCCAACATAAATGCATCTGGGCAACAGAGGGTTTATTGTTCCCATGGCCCTGCTATTTTCTTAAGTGAGTGAATGTATGTTTTGGAGGGGAAGGTTTTGACAGTGCTGGTTAAAGACATCATATGTTAAAGAGAATTTGGATGTTACCTCCTTAGTCACCCCACCTGTCACTAGGTCACCCTGCTATTTGTCAAGAGGAAAAATCTTTGTTTGCTAGGAAGTGGTCATGAGCCTGAGGAAAGTCCTGCAAAGCTGCTATTTTATTTTAATAGAGGGAAAAAGACCGCAGTTGCTGTTATGTCATCAACTGGACCCTTCTGTCTCACAAAACCTCTTGGAACTTGCTCAAGACATACAATTGCAGTCAGGCTTTCAAGAAGTGATCATCTGGTAAAATTTAGGGCAGCTTCCAGTGGCCTGGTTTCAGAGGAAGTGCTGTCTGGGTACAAAAAGAGAAGGAGTCTGTACAGGTGAGAAAAGAGCTCCTAAATATTCCTTCCTGGGAGACACAGGACTAGCTACAGCCTCTTTCTCACTACATCTCCTTATAAACCTGGAGGCTCCAGCCTCTACAAAACATCTCAAGATGCTGCAAGCACATGGCAGGAGGAGGATTGGTCACACAGGGTGAAATTCCCCCTGCAAAAGAGAGACAACCAATAATTCAGACCATACAAGAATGGGATTTCCATGGTCCTCCCTGTTTGTGCCAGCTCCATTTGACTTCTTCTCAGTGGTGGTTGGACATGCTGGGATGCAGATGTGGTTCCTGTAGGCATGGCAGCCTGCAGCCATGCCCTGCTTCAGATGCTGGCTGCTCTTCACATTAGCAGATCTCTTAAGACATCGACTCATCCTCTGCAAAGAGGGAGGACAGAAGTGCAGAGGGAATAGTGCCACAGCCATCAATGACATTCCACTCTCCTTTGGCAGATGTGCAGCTGCTTCTCCTCCATCGCAAACAATTCCCTTCATCTCTGCAGGAAAGAATAAATGTTTCAACCTATTATTTCAAGGTGTCAGTCAAGGAAACATGCTATTGACCAGAGACAGACCCAAAGTGCTTGGCTCAGACTAGAAACCTAGCTGAAATGAGGTTAATTTCTATCTGACTTGGTTAAACTTAGATGAAACTTCATTCTCCATATGCATATCAGTATCTCCAGGTCAGGAAAGGCAGCAACAAGCTAATTATTTTCAGCATTTGCTTTGGAAATTGGTGTGAAGAAAACATCCCTTTTGAAGAAGGATTGGCACAAGAAACCCTTCCAGGAAAAAAAGCATGCAATACCAGTGGGACTGATAAGTGTCAGAAATCCCCATCAGTAACATGACATCAGTAGAAAAGTCTGTGACAAAATCCTGATAGTGGTATTTCTGAGAGGCAGGGTGTGTAACTTAAAAGCATAGGAAAGCAGCCAAGCAACACAGAACAACAGTACTATCTTAGAAATATCTCCAGAAAAAGGGATGTTCTGGACAGAATCCAAGGTGAATGCATACAACTCCCATAAAACTGCCAGATTAGAAAAGGGTATTTCACATCTAAGGCCTTAATGAGAACAGAGACAGAAAACAGCAAGGTATCCTGGGACTGCTGTCTCAATAGGACCTTCCAAAACAGCAAAGACTGCCTGGCCCTCAAAACAAAACCTAAATGTGGGATGAAAAATAGAGATAGCGCTGCCAGGAGATGCTCAGTGTGCAGAATGCGGAAGAGCAAAGTCACAAAACAAAGCTAACCTAGGCAGACAGATAGCGTAGCAGTGTATGAATGAGCATACAGAGGAGTTCAGCTTCCTCTTGAGAAGCCAGGTAAGCTCACGGTGCAGCATATCACCAGCCTTGGCCATCAGGTGCCAGAAATTGCATCATAAGGTAGAAATGGTTGCACTGCAGCAACTGAAACTCAACCAGACCCACGCCTCTGACGTCTGCTTTATTGAGACTTGTGTCTGACCTTAGTGCTCCTTGGGGGAAATCGGCAAGGAAAACACAAGGAAAGTCTCCCCAGCAATTCCTCTCTTGCACAGTGCCAAAGTGCAAAGCCACAGGAGGATTCACAGGAATGCACCACGCTATCACCCTTACCAGCATTGAGAAATATGTTATCAGAAATAGGGAAATTAGCTCAGTGATCATATGGCAAGTCTTTTTTTTTTTTTTTTTTTCTCTCTTTTTTCAAAGAAACAAGGTCACAATGGCCTGCACAAAACCACAAGTTCCGCTGGCACTTGGAGAAGTCTGGAAGGGAAAGAATACCAGAGTTACTGTACAGTATCAGCTGTGCTAAAAGGGGACTGAGCAGCGAGTCCAAGGAATGTGCAGCCAGAAATTCTGAGAAAGAGTCAGGAGGGACGTGATGTGCTATGCGAAAGACAGGAGCAAGCATATTTTATCAGCTTGAGTAAATACACAGGTTGAAGCAATGGTCTGGATTGTTGCATCTGAGTAGCCAAGGTGGTAAAGCAAGGAGACTGTCCTTACTCCTACCGTATCCTTTAGCATGTAGGCACAGGTTTCTCTGAATGCTTAGCAAACCGCTAGATACAGTTAGATGTTATCGATGTTTAGATTTGTCTTTTTTGTTTCTCCTGAAGCAATTCTGCCAAACTCTGCATCCCTGTTCTTGCAAGGAATCTGCCTCAGATACAGCTGCTACCCAAGCCCTTCATTCAGGTCACAGGCAGCAGCACGCACCCAAGAAAATGTGAAGAACTGATAATAATTGGTATTTCATGTGCATACCAACTCCCTGCCTTACCCAGGGACCAGGATAATAGCCCAACAATGCATATAACTTGATAATCAGATACCCTCCAAGGTGAATGAAGATAGGCAGGATTTCTGTCTCAGGGTACTGACCTTCCTACACAGAAACACATCCCCAAGCATTGCTGGAGAGGCAGCGAGACTGGCTGAGCCCACTGGGGTCAGGTCCACCCAAGGGTTAAGACCCACATGCTCTCAGGAGAGGAAAGGGGTCCACCCAGTCTATCAGATGCCAACCTAATATCTTGTCCTAGAAAGTGATTTTTTACCTCTGCTGTAGCATACCAAAATTTTGCAAATGGTGCAGAAAATACCTCTTCCCATGTCTGCTGCCCATGCAAGATTGGCAAAAAAAAAGTTTCTTATCCCTGTCAGAACAATATAAAAACCTCAAATGACAGATTGGTGGCCTGAAGGACATCAAAATGCCCTGAGATATCATGCCACCATGCAGGAATCAAACCTGGGAAATGCCAGTGTGAGATATCTGTGCTGCCAGCTGCAAACCAGCAGAAACATCCCGGGAGGAGTAACACAGGACAGTCATTAATTATGGGAAATTATTGGCACCCGCAGACCACTCCCTGATGAGGTTGTGTCCACTCTTGGTGACACCACACCTGTATTTAAAAGAAGCAGCCAGCACTCCAGATGGGCTGCAGGCATTAAATTTGGATAAACTTCCTCAATGCTGTTTGAGAGCATTTTTTTCTTGCTTTCTCCTTATCATCTTTTATCATACGAGGGCTTGCAGGGAGAGATACTCTGGGATGGGTGCAATTGACTCCTGCCCCATCTGTACCAGAGCCAAGCTCCTCATGCCACCCCTTGGCCACTGATTGCTGATGGAGAGAAGCTGCCATGTAGAGAAGCACAGAGACCCTGGGGCCAAGCAATAACCACGCTGAAAGGAAAGTTAACCCTAGCAGACAGCATGACAGCCCTTCTTCCATTTCCAGGCTACCACCACGCTCAAGAGAAGATGGTGTTACATGTTCCCTTGCCTTCTCCTGTCTTTTTTTTTTTTTTTTTCATGCAAGGTCACCAGCTGCTCCCCTCCAGCCTGACTCATCCTGCCCTGCACAGACGTTGATGTGGTTGTGGAAATTGAAGGCGTGATAGATGACAGAGTTGAAAGAAAACACAGAGGGTGCTGGGTTTGCCTATTTATAGCGGACAGTTCAGAGCCTGCCACTTAAATATACATTCCTGATAAGTGAATAATCTCTGGCAGAGCATAAAAATAGCTCTGTGGCTCCAACCATAATTACACGGTCATGGTTCAGTAACCTGGCCTGTATCAAATAGACTACAACTGTCACTGATGGGAAAGGACAGAAGCAGTGAGGAGAAGGAGGACTATTTAAAGTTTAGGGTAAAATATAGTGTTTTAAATGCTAAATATGTGACAATAAAGTTGGAGGGAGTGGGCTCAGGAATGCTGCAAGAAGTCCTCTTGATATGGGGGCTGAGAAGGGGGTAGAGACAGGCTGGATGCTTTACATCCTGCTCTGAGGAAGATAACCTGTTTCTCTCCCCACAATATATTGAACTTTCTTGACTTCTGCTTGGCCAGATGGTTTAGGAACAGTTGTTGAGGAGTCAAGTGCATCTCCTGATAGCCCCTGACAGGAAAGAATGGAAGAGATGTCAAGCCACATTAGTACCAAGGTCCAATCTGTCCAATATCTTACCTCTGACAGCTGTAAAACCCTAATGGTTTTGGAGGATGGTGTAGGATATCCACAGAAGAGAGATGTGCAGTATCAGCCCTCTGCGTTAATCCCCACACTTACTTTTTTTGGTTTGTTTTTTTGTTTGTTTTTTTTTTTTAAAGAGCTGTAAAAACTTGTCCAAAACTATTGGCCTCATCATCATCCTGTGGTGATGAGATTGACAATCTGATTATAATCTGCTTCTGAACTAGGTTTGCCTATATGCCAGCTGGAGTATCTGCTGCTGCTGCTGTGGGGCTCACATCTCTGCATTCCTGTGGAGAGGAACAACAGCCTTTCACCAGCATCACAGCAGACCTGGGGTGAGATCAGGTCCTCTCCTAGCACAGGACAGCTGCAGGAGAAAAAGGGCAGAAGAATGGGCTTGCTCATGACCTCTATTTTCTTCCAGAAGATAAACTGTGTCTTTTCTCTTTGCAGAAGATACAAAAAGTCCTTGCATGTATTTCACCCTTCCCTGTTCTAAACATCTGTCAGGAATTGTAGAGTTGACCTTGCCATATGGCAGAAAGACATCCAAGGGGAACTCTTTTCCTTCAAGGTACCATAACCCAGAAATCAGGAGCAAAATCTGGTGCCTAATGTCAGAAACAGAGGCAGAACTCCTGGGTTCTGTTTAAGGCTGACTAACTGTGGGATTTTCAGAATGGGGTGGGATCAATCTCGCTAACTGTGGCTGTCTAACAGTTAAGTGTTTCTCTGACCTAGCCACCTAAACCCATCTGTCATCACAGGTGGAGGATAATACACCTCTCCTGTCCCAGACCCCAGACTTCAGATGGATGGATGTCTAATGGAGCTGCCGCTTCCTCCTTGAGGGAACCTGTCCTTGGATAGGACAGATAGCTGCTAGATGGCTTAAACAGAAATTAAACTAATCCCTCCCTTGATCCCTTTGCTGTCTAAATGTGCTATCAACGTGCTTAATTTGGGAATAAGTTACTAAGTCAGCATGTAACCCAAAGTTTTGTCATGCATAAAGACCCAGCTTCACCCAAAGGTCAGGCAGGACAGAGGCATAAACTTTAAGGTCACCCAGGGAAGGGAACAGAGCCCAAATCTTCTGTGTCTCACAACAGTTATCCTGATTCTTCAGGAAAATACAGTTTTGGCACTGGTTCACAGTTACATTTTCATTTAGGGGTTCAAAAGCAAACATTTCTTATCAAAATGCCCCCAGCAGTCTGGAAGCAGTAATCCTTTCTTCTCAAAACCTGAAAAGTGCTTAGAAACATTCCTCAAAGCTGCATAATATCCTTCAGAGCTTCAAGGTACCCCTCAAAGACATACTCTCTGCTGAGTGGCCTGGGCCGAACTCACCATGGTCTAAAGCACTCACAAGGGGATAAAGAAAATTCTGTCCCAGTAGGTATCAGGAAAGGAACTTGTGGCCAAAGAAGGGAGGTGATTTGCTCAAAGAAGAGCTGGGATCAGCGAGGAGGTTGCCGTGTACACAGGTAGATATTTCTGCTGTTTAGCACGCCACCTCTCCTTGGCCATAGCTCCTTTCCTTCGGGGGGGCTCTGGGGAGAAACACATCATTAACCCATGGAGGAGCTCAGGCACTGTGGCAGAAAAAACATGCAGGAACGGGGGGGGGGTGGGGGGGGGGTGGGGGGGTGGGGGGGTGTGTGTGTGGAACTTTCAAAGGTCCTTTTATTGCTAATGCCCAAGACAAGTGCCAGATGAGCAGAAGCCTTCCTGACGATGAACGGACAGAAATGGGGAAAGCCTTTTTTATTTTTTCCCTCTTTCGCTGGGGAAATGCCACAGGAGCTGGATGAGCCGTGCATACACTGCTTGTTATTACAGCATCTCTCAGCTTCTCAGCCTTCACTGCTAGCACAGCACAAACCCACTGAATGTGTTATCCAGTGAAACTATAAACTTCAGGAAGGGGGGAGCCGAGCTCTGCTTGGTGCTCTTTCAAACCACAGCATCTTCTGTGGCACAGGGCAACATCTTAGATGTCACATCATTAGACCACATGATTTACGTTAATCACTTGATTACACAGAAAAGCCTCTTCGCCTGCTTCCAAACTGTGCTTTAATGCAGAGCTTTACAAAGTCTAGGTTTGAGGGGGTGTCTGGTAGGAGGCAGCTTCTATTTTCCTTCCCTGAAGAACTCCAGCACTAAATCAAATATTCTACATGAGCCTTGGTTACAGTGTTTGATATTCTTAGGATTAATTGTGTGATTTACTGTAATCACAGAGATTCTAAATGGCCCTGCAGATGCGTAAAGCGCTGCACACTCCCTGTGACTGAAAGCAAGTTCATCGCTTGTTTTGCAATGATGCAGTGTCTCCTTCTTGTCCCATTCAAGCATTTTGATTTAGAGCACAAACATCCACACCTGAGCTCCCATGAAATGTGGCACTTCAGCGGGCTGTTCCTTCCATCATCCAGCCTCTCCTGGAGGCTGTAAGGCAGACTGTGAATATCACAACTTGGGTCTGTTCATGGGTGTCTGGATATGAATTATCCAAATGATGCCAAAGGCTGTTTGTGCCCCTGTCCTCACCCCACATCGAAGAAGAGTAAAGATGCTGTAAAGCAACCGTTGCCCATGGCCCTAGCTGACATCTGACCAAACCTCAACAACTCTGAGCTCTCCTGGGGGTCTCTGAATGTCATTTTCCCCCCATGGACCAGGTATCCAAAGATTATAGGACCCTTCTCTAAGTAGGGTGAAGGCATGGTGTCCAACCTTTCTTTCCACCATGGTGCAATAGGATAGATGTTACCAATCGTTTACCATTGCAAAGCACTTTGATTGAAAAGCACTGTAGGTGAATAATGTATTCAAAGAGTTTAAAAATCCAGAGACCTCAGCTGGTGCTAGCAATTGCCATCTGAGCCAACACTTGACCAGACACTCAGGTTATTAAAGGAAAGGCCTTTTATACTCTACTCCATCCTGTCTTAAATAAGTACTGCTACGGTTGTGCTGCACTACAGAATCTTTACTCACATCCTCGTGCCTCACCCCAAAGACACCACTTGTGCTGTGCATGGACACACGTAGGCATTTGGCATAGGCACCTGCCTACCCAGGCGACTGAGCTCCAGCACTGCCACCTCTTGGCAAAGCCCGCAAGGTCTGGCACCCACCTGGCAACAAGCTGTTTCAAGGGAAGAGAAAAAGTGCCAATGTTGCAACTGGGAAGAAGGCATTAAATCAATTTTCTCCAGAGCCCCCTAGCCCCAGCAACTTGAAGGAAAGCCACGATTTCCCCTGTTGCTACCCTGGCCACCCTCCATGTCCCCCCCACATACGCAAACAGAAATCTCTCCTGCTTGTTAACTCCGGTTCACCAGCTCCTCTTCAGGGCTGCATCGACGTCGGCTCTGGGGAATGTGTTTGTGTTTGTTTTGACTTTTGCCCTGAGCCACCACAAATCCTCATGGCCAGATTTCAACTCGACACTCTGTTCTGGGGAAGGCAGCCTGTCGTCAAGACCTCTATTTTGTGGGAGGGGAAACTTGTACTTAGTGTCAGCCCAGGAGGAAGAGGAGGAGGAGGGAGAGGGGGACAGAGAGGGACTGTTGTTCTTTTATGCTTTCCAATTTGAGACCCTTTGCTCTGTCCTTGGCCTCCTCCTTTCCAAGTTCCTCCTGGATTTGTCTCCTCTCTGCCCTCCCCCTGGTGTCTGCTTTAGAACTGCTGGAGGCTGTGCCCAAGTGTCCCACCTACGGAGGAAACCACAACACAGTGCCCTGCCCAGTGTCCATGGAAGGCAGCATCCCAAGGACAAGCCAAGGACAATACTTCTGCCTGTGCCCAGGCAGCCATCAAGAGCACCAGGTCAGACTGTTTCACATTAAATGGGATTTTGTCTGTATTGATTAACCTGGTATGGGGGGTTTGGGTTTTTTTTTTTTAGATGATAATTTTTATTTCCTTACTGCCAAAGCCACTGGAAAATGTTTCAATTTGCTGAGCTTTAACACCAGGTGGGAAGCATGATCTCTATGCAGCCTGACCCTATGCATGGCCCACATATTCCCACTTCAGGACCCAAGTGTCCAACACAAGAGATCTAAAGCATGGCTCAGCTCTGCAAAACAAACGTACGCTGCAGTGCCAAGCATTTCTTGTCTTCCCCTAAGCTCGGTTAGTCTACCACAAAAAAAAGGTGGTTGAAGGATGAAGGTTGCTTTGCTTTTTCTCCTCCCTTACACCCAACAGCACCTCTTGACCTGCCAACCAAGATCTGGAGAGACCTCACAGCTGGCATAGCCAAGGGGAATATGATGAAGGAGGGTGTCCTTAGTGACCCAGCTCAGCATCCTGCAACCCTGAGCATTACGCTCCTCCTTTTAGCAGGGCTGTGCAAGTCTGAGAAGGAACAGAGCTTGGCCTTGGACCTCCTCATTTCTAGATTGCCGATTTGCCTGAATTCAGCAGAGGGCTCTTTCATCCAGCAGACAACAGCTTAAAAAGATCCAATGGCTGGAAACTGAAGCCAGACAAATGCAGTCTGGAATAAAGCACACTCTCTTTCAGTACGATAATTAACTACAGGAACAACTTACCTAAGGCTGGTTGGGTTCTCCCTTTGAAATCAAGACAGGATGTCTTTCTAAAACATATGCATGAACTCCCTTGTGAGTTACAGCACAGGAACTCCGGAGCAGGCAGGGGGATTTATATGGGAGGTCAGAGATCTTTTCTTGTTTTACATTCAATGAATCTACCATTTTCTACAGGAGTTGATTCCTTTTCCCCTCTGAAAGGCTGCCTCCCAAGTCATTAATATCCAGCGAGACTCCTTTAGTTTATCAATCCATTTCAGATTTTCTTTCCTCTTTTCTCAGCCCTTCCCTGATCAGTAGAAGATACCATCTCCGACTTCAGTGCCAGTTCAACGCTCTATTCGCTACACCAATTTTTCCGCCTACTTTGTCTTGGTTCAACCATGTTACATTTCTCTCTTCGAAGAACTAATTATTCTCTGGTTTCTTTTTCTGTTGGACCCTCCAAAGCATCCATCAACACAGAAGGAAGTGCTTTGGTTCCTCTTACAAGGGTGCACGTAGTGAGATATCTGCCACATCTAACCCGCAGATTTCTTTTTGGCAGAATCACCAACCTCCACATAATTATCAGCTGTGGGATCTCAGTGCCTGCCTTTACTTCTGCAGAGCAACTAGGAACTGCTGGTCAGCTGCAGACATGCATAGATATCAGCAAGCCTGCAAGAACAGAACTATTTTTTTTATCCTTAGCAATGATATCTATACGTTGGTTTGGGGGCATTCTTTAGTCACAGGTTACCGTGAATCTAAAAATCTAATGCCTCACTTTGTTCTCCAGCTAAACTAAATCTCGAGAAAGAGAGAGGTGGGAGCAGCAGATGTGTTTATGAGACATTTCCACATTATCTCCACTACTAGTCTTCAACCTGAATTCTTCCAGAGGTTGGTTCATACATCCCTGCTGCGGGAGCAAAGTCAAGCTGTGGGGTGGGTAAAGCTCTGAGTGCACCCTGCCCCAGCTCCATGTTTCCATACTGCTTCTGAGAGGGAGCCTGCAGCTCCAGCAGCCAATATTCATAGTATTCAAGAGATCACACAGTCTTGTTTGGGCTGCCTAGAGATCATACCTGCTGTTACAGTAGGTAACATCTGGCTTCTCTTAGGGATGTCTCATTTGCCTGGGACTGGCACACCTGATTGTGGTAAGGCTGGTTACAAGGCATGGTCCCACTCTTGGAGATGGCTCTGTCCAGCCACAGAGTTTAAAAACCTTCCACTAGCAAACCAACCTGTTTCTCTGACTCCACAGAGAGAAAAAAAAAATTGCATAGTTATTTGTGGGTTCATCAAGACCTGATGGTCCATCGCTGGCACCCTCATGTCAACATCTTACTGAGGGAAAACCCATACACTGCTCCCTGTCCTGCCATGGGGCAGGGGCCTGCCTTCTCCTCATCCAAGCTTGCATCGGGCAAGCAGACAGCCCAAGAGGCTGCGGCCAGAGTCAAGCGCACATACAGCGCCAGGCTGTGCACCACCAACACCACGGCTCTGGAGCCAGTGAGCTGCTCCTTGGCTTCAAGGATAAGGAAAAAACTGCACAACAGGGTTGAGGAGGAGGAGCAGGGCGCAGGACCCAGCTGGATGAGTCTCTCACATCAAGCACATGATCTGACTGAAACTCAGAGATCCAATCTGCACCAGAGCTGTGCTGAAAGGCTGAATCCTGGGATAACCCAAAACTAGTTGCAAAAGGTTTTAGCCCGTTAAAGCTTTTTGCTGTCTCCACAGTTCCTGGCTCTTTCAAACACCCTCTGTTCCTCTCCATAACCATGCATCTCACCACCATCACTGACTCAGCAAGTCCCAGCTAAGGACATGCCAAGGAGGAGCTGGGAGGCAGCAGAAAAAGGATATCACTAGGAACCCCACAAACAGATAGGTGGGAGCCACAGTGAGTCCCCAGGGCAGGAGGGCAGAGGGAAGGCATTTCACACTATGAGTGATCTCCCCAGGCTGGCCTCAAAGTAGGACAAGCTCTTGGATGAAAGTGGGAATTGCACAGAGTCGGGCCAGCCAGTCACAAGAGGCCATGAAAATAGCCTTTCCTGGCATGAACTTCAGCCTTTCCAGCCAGAACAGGGAAGCACAGAGACATGAAAAATAGCGGAGGAAGAGGAGACAAGTGAGTAAAATGTCTCAGAGCACCCACAAAGGCAGGTCAGCACAGGATGAGACGTGGGCTGAAGCACGGGGCCACCTCTAAACATCCCCATCACCCTCCTGTCTGTGCCCAAGGGACATGTAGACTGCAAGGATCCCAGTGCCTCGCTCAGTGGCAAGGGCAGCTTGACTTTGATGAAGGTGGTTTTGCTGAGAGCCAGCTCTTGACCGCAGGTTTTAGCTGTTAGGAGCCTCCCTCCTTCCCGTTTCTAATATTCCCACTTGCATCTTCACATCCTCGGGCCCATGGCGGCTGCCACCCAAACCACAGCCTAATGTGGTGTGTCAACATGCCCTGTGGAGGAGCATTCAGCTGATGGAAGAGTTTATAAAAAGAAACGTTCCTACTATAAATGCCTTTGGATGAAATAAAACTGCCAAACAAGAGGGGATGGGAAGGCCACGCTCTTCTTTTTGGGGAGTGCCTGGCATCTCATTGCAGAAGCCACTCAGCACAGATTTTTTGAGATCTTCACCCTACCTTCATCCAGCACTTACAGATCTTTTCAGCCCACGCTTCATCATCATGGCTAAGAACGGTCCACACCTCATTCTGGTGTCTTCTGGAGATGTAGCATCCTTGGGGCTATTCAGCAACGTTCAGCAACCAAGGTGAAAGCCTGGAGGGGGGAAATACATATATGATGTAAATACATATACAATATGGATCCCTGTTGGTTTAACACAGTGGCTGGCCCCAGATCCCCTGGGCTCCCAGTTGTCTCACACAGACATGCAAACGCAAACAGGTCTCTGTCTGCCAGCTGGTTCAGACTTAGGACCTCACCAGCAGCCAACTCTTAAGCCTCACAGACTCTCCAGTAGCTGGGCTGTGACCCAAGGTGCCACGCCAGTTTCTGGTGCCTCGCCCCCTGTGCATACACATGCACACAGGACAGAGAGCCCCTCACCCAGCAAACTGGCTAGAAATGGAGTTTAATGAGAAAAAGTGACAGACTGAGTAGGTCAGGAGCAGGGCATGGCCAGACTTGTGTCAGCCTGACACTTATTCACAGGCAGCCAGCCCCTTTTTTCCCCTTGTCCGTCTATTTTGCCCATACTTGCTCCTCCCCAAACCACCTCAAACCATCTCGTTACCTACCTTAGGTTTCTCCCTTAAAAGTCATGTTATAGCCTAAACTTACCACAATAAGTCTTATGCAACCCTGAAACGCTTTTCCTCTGCATCCCCTTGGTCTGTGAGGTCCTCTGGAGACCACCTCATCTCGATCCACAGTGATGGGTGTCACCCCATCCACAGGGCCAGCTGGTCCCCAGGGCCAGCCCTAGGGTTGGCTGGACCTGGGTTCTCCTTTAGTGTTTGTGGAGATGAGCCCTTATTCATATAATCTGACACCCACAGCTCCTTTGTTACCCAGGAAATCCCATTCTCTTCCAGTTTCCAAGGGACTCCTGCCTGGGAATTCAGCCTGCAAGCCTTCTGCAGGTGAGTACCAGAGTGTGCACACAGCATCAGCACAATATTTCAGCCCATCTCTGCATGGTGACATCATTCCAGCAGCCAGATATGCTGAAAAATAATTCTTCCCTTGAAGCTCTCTCCTCTTCCTTGTGATAAAGACGTTGGACCTACCGATACAATTCCCTCCCTGCCACAGATGCCTCGCGCTCTCCAGTGTCTTTCAGCTCCAAGACTCTCATGCCGCTTAGATACCTTCTTTGCTGCTTTGGTACTTCACCCAGTCCCAGGGGCTGCAAACAGTGGGGCAAACTGTTATCAATCACAGCTTTCACACAACAGGAGCCTCCGACTACTTGCACTGCAGGCGAGTTACAACAGCCTCAAGGCACTGGATGTCTTTTTGGCAGGTTAGCGAAGGATTCTTGAAACTGTGAGATTGCCTGAGCTTTAATCATCAGGCAGCAAGAGTCAGGGGTGAAGAGAAGCACCAGCCTGAGCCTTATGTCCCCGTTCAAGGTGCAAACCCCAGAGCAGCTCCCGAGACAACCTGGACACCCGCAGACAATCAGCCCCAGGCTCAGCACAGTGCAGCATGCGTGTGCCATGGGGTTTGCAGCCCTTTCACTGAAAAACACTCCTTTTTCCAAGGCCGAGGCGCTGTGCCCTAGAAGCCACTGTGAAGAAAGCAGTTAATATCACCTCAAATGGAATACACCAATTTGCTCATACTCAGAGCGTATTCTTTTTCACTAAAGCCTTTCTGTGGTTTTGGCTTGGTGCCGCCGCCTGCCCTGAGCCCCAGAAGCTGGCAGCACCGGCGTGCACATAGACACACAATTGAAACGTTACCAACGCAAGGCTGCTGGAGCAGCCCTCAGATGACAGAAAAGCGCTTGTGAATTTATTGGCTAATTAGGAGACAGGCACATAGGAAAGTGATGTGGGAGGTGGTGTCAGTGACTCAATGGGTGGCAGGTTTCCATCTCCCGCTGGACCGTCCTCGCCGTACTAGAGGGTGCTGCGCCGGCAGAGGTGAAGACAGAAAAAGGCATTGTCCCAGCTCAGGCGTTCAGAAGGCTCTGGCACAGTTTTGCTTTGTTTTTCTTTCCAGGGGAAAGGTGTTAACCTCCTCCTCCCTCCTGAAAGTTTTCCCACTGGGGTAAAATGCTCTGCCTTCTGTGCTCCCCCGTTCTCTTGCAGCATTCCCACTCCACAGAGCACATCACACCCTACATCACCATGGTCACCCTGCCCATGGAGGTGCTCAGGGCTGGTTGTACCTGGTTATATACTTCCTGCTTTATAGCTCGTGTCTGTTCCCAACCCTGAACATCCCGTCTCTACAAGTCAAGAGGCATTTTCTAGCTTACAGATGCTAAAGTGTTGTTGGTCTGCAATCAGAAGCCAAAGCCATGCTCAGCTCAGGTTCACAGCGTTTGGTTCAGAGAAGCAGCCGCAGCGCTCTGTGGGTGTTATAGTCCCACCATGAGTCTGGTTCCTCACGCAGACTACAGCTGTGCAAGGAGCCCCACAGTCACAGCAACCCTCAGATGTTCTCTGGCAGCTCAGAGAGGCAGAGTAGCTGCAATGCCCAACTTCAAGAAGAAAAAAGGGAATGAACCTCTAAATGACAACCCTTAGAGGGCACAGAGGTGGCATTTTTGCCTTGGAATGTTCAACTTACAAAAAAAAAAAAGAGAAAAGGAACATATTTTGAATCAGAATGATTTAAGCTTTAGTTGAAACAGTCCAACCTGGGCTGAAAACATTTTTTTCCTAGAAATGTTCATTTTGCAATTTCAAGTTGTTGCCGGTGGTCACTGTGTTGCCAGAAGACTAATTCTGGGCCTGAAATCTGTGCTTCTCACTCTCCAAACACTCCTAGCCATAGGTTGTTAGAAGGAGCAAAGCCATTACAGTGGCAATTCAGCGATGAGCTCCAAGGAAGCTGTGAACAACACAACTCTTCAGCATTAAAGCTGTGAAATTGGCATTGAGAGGAAGGAATGGACTTACAGTAAATCTCTCCATTGAGCCCTTTCCATGATGCACAGGGCCTTAAGCAAATCCAGGAATTAATCCTCCTGGAGGTATCTCTTTGGCAAGTCTTGATACTGGTGAGAATATGGAGAAAGTCTCAATTGCTTGTGTTTGCAATTCAAAATACTGCTTCAGGATTCTCTCTACAGTAAAAGTCCGAGAACGTTTTTAACATTTGTTCCCATGTAAAATGGCTATTTATGCTCTGTTCCTACAAACACTGATGCAGCCTTCCAGGGAGTTGAGGCAGTGCTATCATTCCAAAAGACTGGTGGACAGCAAGGTTTAGTGGCCCGACAAAGATTGTAATGGGAGGGACGTGGAGGAGTAGGAGCAGGAGCTTCAGTCTGACTGGTGGCAAACAAGCATCCTGGCTGTTGGACTATCAGTCACTCTCATGGTTGAACATACACAGACATAAGCCAAATCATGCTTGCCACCTTATTTTCTTAATAATAATAATAATAATAAAATAATTATAAGACTAAGAGCTTATTTTCTTTAAAAAACATTAGGATAAGTCAGACAGGTGAGATGGGCTAAGGGGTTATGGTAGAAGCCAGGGAAGTCAAAGTAGTGCTACATTCAATCAGCTACTCCAACTTGCCCGTCAGCTTAGCAGTGACTAAAGAAACAGCTTCCCAGCCTCCTTCCTTGGCTCTGAAAGTCCGGGCAAGAAGAATCACAGTGTGGTTGAAAAAGCAATTCTAATGGACTAAGGAATAGGAGCGGTTAATACAACTCCCAGGAACACACAGATCCTGCAGGTCTCTTGATCCTACATGCTGAAGGAAAGGTGTCCTGTTTTGATGTGACACCATGCAATGCTCATCACCAAAACTGAGTGTAGGCTCTGGATGTGGTCTAAGCAAGCACTGTTCAGAGATGGGTAATCGCTTTCATCAAACTCCAGGCTGCACCAGTGCCAGTACAACCCAGGATGCTGTTGGCCACCTTTGCTGCCAAGGGCTGTTGCCCCCCCCAGGAGGTCCAGATGCTGCTCAGCAAAGCTTCTCCCCAGACAGGCAGCCCTCAGCCCCAGTTTTCCCCCAGTTCACTCTTCTATAAAGTTTCTCCCCTTACTGGTTCTCCACTGATTAACCACATGGCAACTTCTACACTACACCTACCTTCCTCAGTGGGGATGTTTATAAGTTTAATTTATCACATGGCTTTTGGAGTTTTGGTTGTGGGGTTTTTTTGCCTAAGATGGGCCAAGACCTCACAACTTTGACCCTTCTGCCCCAAACCCACTGTGATTAAGATCAGCTATGGCTACCAAACTTCAGTAGAAATGCATACTTAGGCAGAAGGACATGCACACAAGGCACAGCTACCTAAACTTTATTTCTCGAAGAAGCCAGGCCTAAAACTCAAACTGCACACAATTCCCTGGAAAGAGAGCAACAGAACCCTGCATTTTGGTTAAATGGGATTTTGAGACATGGGATAGCCTAAAAGAGGATGCATTTGCCTGCAGAGTGTGTCTGGCATGTACTGCTGCTCAGCAAAGGAGACACAGATCTGAAGCATGGGGCATTTTCCAGCTCTTGCTTTTAACCAATTCCCCTCCCTTTGGGCATGTCTCCAATGAGTATTAACAGCCAATGGCTCTATTGCAGATATGCATCAAATGTATGGAGCCTCAGTCTGTCACCAGGAGATCTTCAGAGGCTCCTACATCTTGGGGCAGACCTCAGCTGCTGCAGAGTCTGAGGATGAGCACTCAGCCTCTCACCGCACATCCATGTAACTCACAGGGTAACAGCTGAGAAGTACTTCTGTTTCTGGTTGGGGTTTTTTTCCTCTCCTGACTGCAAGGAAATTTGTCTCTCAGCCAAGCCAACTTAGAGAGCAAGAGTGGCAGAGGCAGGAAAAAGGCGGATTTGGCATCACGCTTTCGAGACTGTTCATTAGGTAGGGCGCAGACATTGGATAACTTTCATGGAGACTCGACATATCATTCAATTTCCTCTTTCTTCCCCCGAATCCCAACACTCCATGTAGAAAGACTGAGAACTCAGGCAATGGCTGACAGGAAAAAGGTCTCATTTCACCAAGTAAAGGGCAAGGACAGCCCTTTTTCCCTTGCCTTGGTACATACAGAGCTCTCAGTCTCCCCTAATTATTGCTGATTTAAATTGTACTGAGAGACACACCCTGTGCTGTAAAATACAGCCCTTGGGAGGTGGAATAGCAGCCCCTTTTGACAAGCATCTGGAAGGTAGAAGAGGTTGTGTCAAATTCTGGGCCCTTGAACTGCGAAAGCTGGAATAAATATGTTCAAAAGAATAGTTCTCGGAATGGAAAATCGTGGGAAATTAAAGAACAAAATACTGTTTGGATCTAAATTCTCATGAAGCTTAAGAGGTTTTCAGCAGTATGAATCTGAATGCTGCGAGATCCTGGGAAAAGTCACCCACCTGGCAAGCCAGGCTTTTTCATTAAATACAGTTTGGAAGAGGGGAAACCATCATCTGCAAGGTCATGTAAGGGACTCCTAATTAATGCCGATGGAGAATTTAAAGGGGCAATGTCTCCCAGCTGAGGCACATGGTTTGGTTTTGCTTCTGACAACTACAAATTCATGGAACCTACAGGCAATTATTTCCACTCTACCTTTCCTCAGTGTTTACATACACTGAAAGGCACTGTTTGCAGAAGACCTGCCTACAAGCAGCACTGAGGATTGTTTACACCCCCTCTTATGGTGTCTGGAAAGAAATGTATAGTGTCACTTTGCAAAGGTGCGTTCTTGAGGAAGGCAATAGTAGAAGGAGAGGGGTCTCAGAAAGACCCAGGATGTGTTTCTGCACCACTGAAAGCTTCCTTTATGCCCTTGGCCAAGTCACATAGGGCAGTCTGACAGGACGACTTGTGTATTTACTTGCAAAGAGAGGCACTGCTGAAGAAAGCAAGCCCAAAGGGTGACCCCACCCCACCATAGCACATATGAGAAGAGGGTCAGTCCTGCAAAACAGCTATCACAGGGAGCAGTGGGCCAAGGAGGAGAGGGTAAGCCAGGGGATAAGGAAAGCTGAAGAAGTCTTTTCAGGAGAAACAAGACAAGCACAATCTTCTCAGCTTCACAGTTCTTGGAAGAAGCAGGTGATGGGTGAATCCAAGATACAGTTATGAAGAGACGAGTTATGAAATCTAGACCCTACAGATATTACCAAACAACCTCCAGATATAAACAGAAGCAAAGAGAGGGAAAACAGATTTACTTTTACATGAGAAAATACCCTGAAGAGGGACAGGGTTCCTCTTTTTAGGGAAGGGAGTCTTTGTCATATAGTGACCCGGCTCCAAGAAGGTGCAGAAAACTTCTTCCCTCCAGTAACTCTGATCCTGGACATAACCCTTCCCTCTGAAACAGAGAGGTACAACAGGTTGGAGGAGTCATAATCCTTTTTCCACAAAATGCAAACAAAACTAAGGTAGAGACACTGCCACTGAAGACTTAATAGTCCTCCTTGTCCTTTTTTTCTCCCACCACAAAATGGTAACAACATACTGCTGCAGAGGGCTGTTTCATCCTCCCAAGAGCTTAAGAAATACTTGGATAACATAAGGAATATATATACTGAAATAATATGACCTGTCTTTTACAGAAAAGACAGGGCTTTGAGGACATGAGATCTGGGTTGAAGAGACAATCACCAAGATGGAGAAGAACAACAGTTAGAGCAATGTTTGTTTAGGAAAGAATACATATAAATCACCTATTAGTCATTTTAGAAAATTACCTGCGATTTTCCAGCCACTGAGGACAAGAAGGCTCTGAAGCAGTGTTTTAAGTAGCAGAGAAGGGCCAAAACACTCAGAGTTTTAACAGAGCTGGACCATTCCATGTAATCCAGCATCCCACAAACAAGGGGAGCTCAGCCCAGTGACCCAGAGGGGTTTCAGCTCTAATAAGTAAGGATGAGATCACGTATGGAATTGAGACTGATCAATTCCTTGACCCAGGACCATTCTTTGTTTTAATCCAAGCTTTGTCTGGAACTGGAATGGAAAGGGTAAAATGAAGATATTAAACACAGCTGTCTCAGATGGAAGCCAGTATTGCCAAATATCTTCTCAGCCACCCTGTTTCCAAGTACATGCACATCCTCTGGCAGGTAGCTGAGCGTTGGGGTGGCAGCCTGACCAGAACTATAATGTTCTTGAAGTGCATTGATTCCTATTAGCTAATCATGCACAGAAAGTTTTTCATAAGAAATCTGGAAAGAAAAGAAACCCAGAAGCTGAGAACACAGACTCTCCCTTTGACCACATTCCTCCCAAAAGCTTGGAGGAGTTTCAGTCTGTAAATGACGTAGGTGGCAGGTGACCAGTCACAGCTATCATACCTTCATCTTTAGAGCCTAGAGCAATGGGAAATTTGCAGCAAATGTTTCAGCTGAAGCAAAATAGAGGTGAAATGCTCCACAATCCTTCTCAGTTACTTCATAAGACATTGATTTTCAAATATTCCCCATATGGTATTTGTCTCTAGCTTGAAGGGTAACTACGTTATCTTCAAATAATTGCCCACATTTTCTTTGGAAGAATCTAGGAAGAAGGTGCAGTACTTCACTTGTATCTCAGTAAAACCAGGGTAACATCGCATGGGCACAGAAACAGTTCTTTCCTAACCTCATGACTCTGCTGGCATATCAAAGGCTTGCTACACATAAGAGATTCAAGATTTCACACGTAAAACCACCAAATTTCACAATCAGCTCTCACCCACACAGGCTAATATGGAGTCTTCATAGGAAGTCTCTGCTGTTGTCTTCTATTTTGAGAAAGCAGATGGCAGGTTGCTCTTCTGCACTTAAACTAAAATTGAACCAAAACTGAAGAAAAAGGTCCCCTCCACACACAGGCTTGAAGCATTAACAGACAGTGGAACTCATCACTGCACGTTGCAAAGGGCAAGAATATAGAGATCCAAAAAATAAGCTAGATGCTGGATATGAATTTAAAGGGATATCAAGACTGGATGGAAATGCTAAATGTTGTGGGGTTTTTAATTGCCTGTTCAGAAGAGTTCTGGAAAAGGTCTAAATCTCAGAAACCATGCCTAATCAATATTATTAGCTTACTAACTTACAAATTAACCTGCACCAGCCCTGTTGTGAGATTTTCGGTATTGCTGTTTGAAGCGTTTGCTTTGGACCACCAGTGTAGACAGGACCCGCACTGGAGCCTGGGGCTAGTCTAGAGCCATCATTCCCCTATGATGGGAACACTCAGTGATCACCATCTCCAAGGAGCATGTGAGGAAGATGGCGTTGTACGCCCAGGCCGCAGCGCCTACAACCCTGGAAATGTTATTAGCTTTGGCTCACAGACTTCGCATTAATGACTTTCCAAGTCCTCCTACCCACCTCTTCCTCCAGGGACAGCCCCACCCTGGCAATGGCTTTTACTGCCGCCTGGCACAGCAAGCGACAAAGTAAGTGAGAATCCAGGAGGGAGGAAACACTGGAGCCGAAGACATCTCCCTCAACCAAAGCAGACATTGCTGACTCAAGAACCTGTGAGCTGACAGCAGCCAAGGCAGAATGCGCTTGCGGCACTTCTGAGCCCAGCCCAAGGTGTTGCATAGCCCAGACAAGGGAGGGAAAGATGGGCTAAAAGAGTCAAAAAAACAACAACAAAAAAAAAGAGGCAGGTGGGGGAATGGCTCACTGCTCAGCATGAACAAATACAGTTCACATGTGACATGCTCTCAGGTGCTGCTAGGAAGCTACTTCATGCCCCCATCACTACAGCATCACCTCTGCCTCAACATATGCAACAGGCTGGTCAGCAGTTACTCCTGAGAACCACAGGTGCTTAATAGATCTTGAGAAACAGCCAGTCCTGGGATGGGGAACAGCATTGACGAAACCATCTCTCAAAGCAAAACTTCAAATCCATAAAGAGGGAGGGGCAGCCAGCGGGATGACAAGCTCTCTCTGCTGTTTGCCACGTTTTGTTAAAGAAAGTGCTTTATATTTGTGATATTCACCTTACCTGACTTCCAGTGTCAGCCATCCAACCTGAACTCACAGCCTGGCTTCCCTGTCAGAGGAGAGAGGGTAATATCTCCCAAGGGTTGTTCATCCCCATCTAGAGTCAGATGCTGTTTGAGAAAAATGTCCTCAGGAGTATGGCTCTGTCTTCGGCGACAAGGGCAGCCCATGCAACTGATTTACCTCGATACATCTATCAAATTTTACCACCTCTCCCCTGGAAAAAGTTTACCTTGCCTATATACTAAAAAACATCATGGAAATTCCAGAATATTATTTGTTTAGACTAGAAAACTCACCATTACTTAATTTAGGTCAAGTAAGAAAAGTGGAACACATCAGCAAGCCCAGATTTTGTCTCTGCAGGAATAATGATAGCTTTCAAAGCTAATGAGGTATTCTGACAAAAAAAAAGGAAACATTAGGTCAGACGTGCTTCTCCACAGTATCTCTAGGACACAAAAGCTAGGGACAGTTAAATTTCTATCATTTGACATAATACCTAACAAAAATCAAAAGGCACAAGAATATAAAAACAATGCTTCATTGAAAAAATTCATTCCAAATTTTCTGATATCTGAATTTAATCAGTTTCACACAGTATTTAAGACATAAGTGCATTTTCTGAGAAGAGATATTGTCTGTTACAGCATTTCTGTGTAACTCTAGTATGTATAAATCCAGAGAAGACGCCAGCCCCAGCAAAACTTCCCTACAGAAAGGGCTCCTTCCTACTTCTACCTGTCAAAGCCTTGTCATGAGCATTCTCACTGTTTCAGCTGAAGTAGGGTTGCATGTCCAACACAAAGCTCAAAGGTCACAGGGACATTGAAATGTTTATTTTCTTTACCACTGCCCAGATCCTCATCATCTTGCAGGCTGCCTTTGCAGTGATGGTCTTCCAATTGCATCTTGAGAGCAGCGTGACTTTCGCCATTAATGGGGTCTGCATCACATTCCTGCTTGAAAACCTCCACTGTGTTCTTTTGAGATTATACATTTAAAATACGTCAGGACCCCACAGATCTCTCAATACCTCTAGAACTGAGAGAGACGAATCCTATTCTGAGAGTACATTATTTAAGTTAGTCTGGAACAGATTAAGGCAACCTTCCCCCATTTAGTACAAGCTCATCAATGAGCAATATGACTTTGTTGGATTTCTGGACGTTCCCCAAACAACAGTTCAGTGTGAGGATCACTTGCTCCAAAACATCCCTGGTTTTGATTTTGTGGGGAAAAGGATTGACTGATATTTACAAAACCAAACCAAGCCCTTTTTTCCCATTCTGCTTTCCACAGGCCCAGTGGTTCTGCTAAAATAGCCATCCTTACAATACCCTGGCTCTTCTGCTTTTGATCTCAGCTGGAGCCAGGAAACACCAAAGAAGCCACAAACCAGGATGGGGGAGGGAGGAAGGGGGAAGACTGAGCAAGAAAAGTTAATTGAACTTTTCTGAACCACAAAAATGTTCATAGGATGATCTCATTTTATGGGTCTATAATCTATGTGCCAGTCCCTCAATCATCTTTAAGGGCTGAAATACATGAACAATTTTGCTTGGAATTTGGCAAAGAAGGGAAGAGTTCATGAAGCAGTGAGAGAAAGATACCTTTCATACATTCAGGGTTGTAGAAACTTCAAGGATCGAAGCATGGACCAAGAGTCGCTCCATCAATGGTCTACTGAGCAACTTTTGACATTGCCAGCAGGCTCCAAGAAGAGATACCTCCTTCCTGCTAAAACAACCTAGGGTTGCTTTAAGCATGCCTTTTCTATGGATAAGGTGAGTTTAAAATTTTTCCAGCTTCCTCCCTCTTAGCTGCTTTTAGGTGTCCCATGTTTGGCATGTCTTAAGTCTGGATCTAATATTGTATCAGGGCTTACCCAGTGTCAAGGTGCTTCACAACAGAGGTTTCAGCTCACACTCATTTTCAGCATCTGAGCATGCAACTTCTCCCTCAGAAGTCTATGAAGCAGGATAGACTTGCAGGGCTGTAGGATCACTGACTCTTGCTGATGCCAGCTGCCACAGCAAACAGGATTTTTATTAATGCCGCAGCACAAGCTGCAAAAGGTGGTACAGGAGCAGGTATCTCATCTGGAAGGAAGAAAGGAAAGAACTAGGGGACACACACTGAGCTCTGCAGGAGAGCGCAGGGAGAGCCAGAGGAGATGTTCTAAAGAAGCCACTCCTGAAATTGCATGGTACAGCAATGCATTGAGAGCTGACCTGGGCAAAAATCCAATTAACCAGCCCAAATTCAGCTCACTCTTCAGGAGCCATAAATCTAGATCAATTCTATCAACTTCCCCACCTAGATCACACCAGATTATTCCCAGTTTGGTCTTGCAAACTGTCACTGGGTGCTGAACGAACTCACCCAGTACATCATGCAGCAGTATTTGCTTAGAGAGTTTTCTTCAGCTTAGCATGATGTAAAAAAAGCCTCCTAGGGGGAACCCCAGCTGTGTATCTTTTCAATGACTGTTTACTGCCTAATTCCTGAGCCTCATTTCTTCCCTTGCCACTGAGAAAACAAAGAGAAAAAGGGAAGAGAAAAATGGGTCTTATAAGCCAGCAGCGGCGGCAAGAAAAATGGAAGTGATCGTCATTGATTTTTCACAGTTGTTACTCAAAGGCCAGGATTACAAGTTCACGGGGAGGCCACTGGCAGTAACCCCAGTCTGCAGTTAATGCGTTCCATCCAGAAACTCCCTTGCAAAAGCCATCCAGTTCCTATGAGTCTCAGTGATAAGTTGAAGCTACCCCAGCAGATAATGGGAAAAATATGTTCAAAATACAATGCACCTGTCCGATTACACAAAGGCACTACCGAAAGAAAAAGGGAAGCAAAATGTGTGGGTACGTAACCACTTACGGGATCAAATCCTCCTACCCCATAAAGCTATCTTTCTGACCTTGGCTTCATTGGTCTTTCAGGAAAGAATTAGGGTCATTTCTGTTGTGATTACTTCCCCACCAAAAGTAAAGAGATGCTTTCATCTGGAATGTAGAAGGAGCTGAGATGACAACTGTTGTGGGGGTTTTTCCCCCTCCAGTGGATGATGCTGAAATCAAAGTTTATTTTTTTCGATTGCACTCACCACCCAAAAAAATGTGTGCTTTGTATTAGAAATCTCTCAAACATTTGCACCTGGAAAAGGCAAAAAAAAAAAAGCAAAAATAAAGAAAAATCGTGGCCTGGTTTGGAAAGTCAAGGAATAAGATTTCCATCAATTGTCTGCAGTAACCCCCTGGCTTAAAAATAAAAATCAGACACCAAAGACCTATTGGATCGCCCCATCCATCTCTCAGCTAACACTGATTCCTGCCTCTAATTATACTGTCCATTTTATTATTAAAAGCTGTGGTCAATGTAGCTTACAAACACACACCAACACCCGCCCTCTCAAGGACAATTCCAAGCCAAACAGATTTTACTGACGGCCTAAATAATCATCTTCATCTCATCCTATTACATCAGGCCACGCTAAGCGATACATTCCCCTCCACAGTGTTGACAATTCACTATTGTTAAACTATTATCATGTCCCAGCTTTAGTTGGTACCTCCTTTCCAGCTAACATCAATCACAGGCCCCACAACAGATGATCTAGTGCAGGATGTTGTACTTTAAATCTTTCTTCTTAAGAAGAGTCTCGCCAGCTCTTCAGTTATCGCTGCTTCTCTTAACTCTCTCCAATTTGTCCACATGTTTCTGGGCACATGTTGCGCAGAAGTAAACACAGCAAGTCAAATTTACTGAATTATTCACCCTGTTTCAGGCCAAGGCAGCTTCAAGGTGCCAAACCCTCCACAGGAGACCAAGGACCAGGTGCAACATCTGGTTTCCCTGAATGAGAACCCAGTTACCTTCACCTGGCTTGGCTAGACCAAACTAAGGAGGTAAGGCTTGTGCCCCAAGGTCAACCAAGTCAAAAGTCAGAGAAGCTGATAGGGGACTGCAAGTCCAGAAGTGGGACCCATCTCCTCATCTTCCCTCTGCCTCCTTGACTTGCCTGCAGGTTCCACAGCTTTGTGGCAAGACCCCACTCATACAGAGCAGCAGGCTGAAGGGACCTTACTTTTTTTTTTTAATCTTAAAAAGCCACTTGCCCATGGAAAAGATAAAGAGCTTTAACTTTATTTCCCTTTTCCTGCCTATCTGTCATTTCCACCTGAAATAATTTTATCAAGTTCCAAAACAGCATTTTTCCGGATGGATTTAACTCTCACCAGAATTATTACCCAGCTCTATTCTTCTGAAGCTGTGGTTTTAGGCAGCCTTGAAAACATTTAAATATGTAATTATAATAATTCACAATTCCCTCAACTACCCCCTAGACGGCAATTGCTAAACAATAGCCTTTTCCCTTTCTCCTACTATTCCCTCGCCCCTCTGTAAGAGCAGGGGAGAACAGCATACTGCATAGCATAAATCATAATATTTAACAGATTTCTGGACCACAAGTCTTGCCAAACCTGCAGAAATATATCATATTAATTACATATAATATCAACTATTGCCTATTAGATAACATTTTATGTGTATACACACTATTTTTTGTAGAACCACAAAGACTATGGAAAGCCAACCGCACTAACATTAAGCTTTTGCCTGAAGAACACTTCTACATGCATGTCATTCTGATTGAAAACAAATAACACTACCAGTTAAGTGATTTCTCCCCCTCCGTAATTGCAATCAGGAAGCGATTATGTCTTATGCACATGCTTTGCTGTGACCTCCAGAGGGAATCTGCTCTTGATCTAGCACTACTCAACATTTTTATTGCTGATGTAAAAGAAAATATAGAATAATTGCTGTTAAAGATGACACAAAAGGGAGTGAAAAGGGACGTTCCACTGTCCTCCTGGGATTTTCCACCTCAGCTATAGAAAAGGATGCCTAACTGCCACTTGATATCCAGTATCTGTGGCTAAGGCAGCAGGTCCCATTTCCTTCTCACCAGCCACCCTGTTGCATATGTGCTATTTTGAGTCTCCCTTTCACAGAGCCAAAGGGAGTACATGAGATTAATACTAATTGGGCTTGAAGGTACCTCAAGAGATTCATGGCTGCCCCAAATCTGAAACAGGCATGCCGAACCCATGTGAATACCCCAGTGTTCAGACCCCAGAGGGCTCAGCTGGGCTTTCTCCAGGAGCCTCTGGCAGGCAGGGAGCTGAACCTGAGTCACATCGAGCCCTAACTGTCTGCCCCAACCATGGGCTGGCTGCTCTTACAGGGCTGCAATTCCAGGAACAAGGAAAGTAGGTCACATTCAGCAAGTACATTCCCAGAGAGTCTGAAATCCCAAGACACACCTGGGGTTACAGATGAAAAGATGGGACCCAAGGGCAGCCCTAGGGTGTGTACACAAGTGATGAGATGGAAGACTGCACATCCTTTACATACAGTATTCATGAGAGCTGATCGCAGAGACCATCACATTCTGGTGTCCACACATCAGAAAGGACACCAGTGGGGCGGGGGGGGGGAGATAAAAAAGAAAATTGGAAATGGTTCAGGAAAGAGCCATAAGTACAGTCTGAGGTCTGGGAAACCTGCCATAAGTATCTCAAGCTAATAGCTTATCCAGGAGAAGGTTAAGAGGTGACTTGATCACAGCCCACAAGTACCTGCATAGGGAAGAGATTTTTTGATAGCAGACAGCTCTTTAATCAGCCAGCTGATGACTACCTAATGAAATCCAAGAGCCAGAAGCCAAAAGGAGGCAAATTCAGGTCTGAAATGAAATGGAAGTTTTCTGACAATGTGGGGAACTAACTGCTGAAACAGTCTACCTCAAGACACCCTGGGCTTTTGGTTTCTCAGAGCTTTAAATCAACCTAGTTATCTTTCAAAACTCTGGGTGGGATTCACATCACCCCTTTTTCTCTCTGCAGCTAGTAAGGAGTCATCAAGGTATTTGACTTAATGACTACTAGAGAGGGGAAACTTCAGAGGACAGTTTACCCCCTGCTTTTTTTTTTTCCCCCCTATTTTTTAAGAAAAGTGTTCTTCTGTGTTTTCCTCTCCTAGAAGTTGCATTAGTGTAGGGAGGTGTCAACAGGTCTTTCCACCTCTCAGGAGGCAACAGTCAGGTCACGGCATACACAAGGTCCCCTCCTGAGAGCTGCTGATCTGTTGGTCTTATCTCAGATGTGAGAGCCTTAACCCACCTGGCTTGATGGGTCCAACAGCACCTTCATGTTGATCAGGCACTTGGTGGGAGGCTACAGCTCCATCAAGCTTCCCACCTTGCTGCCGCTATGCCTCAAGTGAAGACAACCTAGAAGAGCTAAAGAACAAGAAGGGACCATTCCCCGGCCCTCCTGACGTGTACGTAAGTACAGAAGCACACCTTCCCTGCTCCAGCACCAAGGCAACCTGAAAAACCTAAACTGCTGCTGCTAGTTCTGGGAATTTCCACATGGTTTGCAGTCCAAACTACATTTACTGGAAAACTCAAGTAATGGTAGCATCCAGCTCCTCAAGGACTTGCAAGCACACTCCAAGGCAGTGTCAGGGGAAGACAGGAGTCTCAGTAGTTCAGATCATTTCCAAGCAAGGGCTGAAGCTTGGATGCAGTTGGCAGCTTAACGAACAGCGTAAGCATCCCTCGGGTCAAACCCGGCTTCATCTACCGTAGCTGACAGTTCTGCACAGTGGCTGGAGGATTCATTCCTTTAATTAGTGTCTGAGAGACACTCAAACACGACAGCACCGAGGGCTGTAACAGCAGACAGATGAATGCTTGGGAGCATTGGTAAATGGTATCAAGAGAACAAAACGCTGCCCTTTCCCACTATGCTTCTGGCTTTGCAGACTTATCCAGAGCAAGACTGTCTCTGCAGGCAGTTTCGTTTGCCTGAGCCTGGGGTTGTTACAAACCAAAATGCAAAGAGAGACTATAAACTTGACTCCCTTTCATCTCCCTCACCCCAAATAAATCTTGGCCATTTATGTTTAGTATCCAGTGAGCTATTAGGAGACAGTAGACTTTCCAGGGCATGTTTCTGAAATGCAACAACAGACAGAGCAATTGTTGCTTGGGGACTCCTTGGAGTTTTTACAGTTTCCATAGAAAATTCAGGCTGTGAGGGTTTGTGGGCCTTTTTTTTTTCTCTCAAAAGTTTTCTTGTTAGCTGATTTCCAGTCCAGTGTCTGTTCAGACCTGCCTTCAACATCTCTCCTTCTTTTTACTGTGCAATAACTTTAAGACAACTGAAGCTTACTGCTTGCTCAAATCTACCTCATTTGCAGAAATTGCATCTGAACTACTTGATCTGGCAACAATTCACAGCTCCAGAGCAGGCACGCGTGGGCTGGCCTCATCTCAGCTCCCTGGCAGGGCAGAACCTGAGCACTCGCCCACCTCTCCACTTGCTTATTTACCCCCTAGCAATTTTGGAGACAACAGGGGTTAGGAGGGAGATACCACATCCTGCAGCTACCCTGGTCAGGGTGGCTGGAACATTACTGCAGTACAAACCCATCACATACTTCCCATAGAGGCTTGGAGAAGCACCAAAGGGTGGAAGGGAATTGAGGGACCACGCAAGGTTCAAGCGGCCCATGTAAGCAACCCTCCTATGGACTTTAGGAGAGCAAAGCAGACTGGTTTGGAGGCCCTGAGGTGCTTAATGAAGCAACAGTTTTAAACACCATCTTGCAAGACGGCCAAATGACTCAGTGATTTCTCGTGGCCACATCCATCAGAAACAGAACCCAGGTTTCCTGCTGCATGCTTATCCCATAAAGCTTAAGAGGTGGGATTAAGCCATTCCTCAAACATGTGCAAAACCCAAACGCTCCTGGACTGTGGAAATTTTTTAATTTGACTCTGAATTAAGGAACTGGACCCTAATTCAGTGACATTAATAATCTACCAAAAGCTCATGTCTGGAGCTCCCCCCTCAGGGCAAAACCCAGCTGAAGACAGTGACTCAGCTGACCTTCTCGGGTGCTGGATCAGACCCTGTCTTCTGTCATGCAGGAAGAATTGCTCTCTCACTGCAGAGCGGTAGGTGCCAACAATAGGCAAGAACAGTCTTTGGTTTTGTCATGATCTTGTGGCTGTTGAGCAGAACAGCCAGCACTGTTATTTTCTGCAGATCTCCGATTTTTCAGTTTGCAAGCAGATCTGCAAAACTGCAAAAGAGATTTGCTGCAGGTCAGACCAAAACAGAAATATTTAAAAATTTTCGGCAAACCAAAGAGCCATAAAAGTGTCACTGTATGGTTGAACACAGCCCATCACCAAACTCAAAATGAAATATCTTGTTTCCTCCTTGAGCTTATTAAAAGCTTTTATTAAAAATAAAAGTGAACATAAATTTGGAAAGGGAACTTTACTTCAAATCCAAAGTTTAAATTTTTTGTTTAAAAAGGCTGAAATCGTAGGATCAAAAGTCATTTAGGTTGGAAAAGACCCTGAAGATCATCAAGTCCAACCATTAACCCAGCACTGCCAAGGCCACCACTGAACCATGTCCCCAAGCACCACAGCCACATGGTTTTTGAACACCCCCAGGGATGATGACACCCCCGTCCCCGGGCAGCCTGTGCCAGCGCCTGCCAGCCCTTTCGGTGCAGAATGTTCCCTCACACCCAATCTCACCCTCCCCTGGCGCAACGTGAGGCCGTTTGCTCTCGTCCTGTCGCTGGTTCCTGGGGAGCAGAGACCGACCCCCCTGGCTACAGCCTCCTGCCAGGCCGTTGCAGAGCCACCGGGTCCCCCCCAGCCCCCTTCTCTCCAGGCTGATTTCCCCAGTGCCCCTAGCAGCCCCTCATCAGGCTGGTGCTCCCAACTCTTCACACTAACCTTGTTGCCCTTCTATGAACACACCGTATAAATGAGCCATTTAAGTTTCACACACACACACACAGTTATTTAAGGGTTGAATGTTTCCATCAAAACAATTAATCCAAAAGGAACACAAATTCCAGAAATGCTTCCTTTGAACCCACTGTGTATTTTTCAGTGAAAAACAAAGTTGTGGCTGAGAAGACTGCTCAGGTCCAGCTGGGAGGCAGCTCAGATGGGGTTGTTCAGAGTTTCTGCCACAGGCATGACAGCAGAAGGTGCCACAGAAGTGCTCCCTAACCCCTGCCAAGCAGGCAGCCAGAATTAACCTGTCAGTGAGCATAGGTCTGAGCTTACACATCACCTGGCAGTCCAAACCAAACCTGGAATTATCCTCACGAGTCATTGTGCAAGCAAGGTTGTGGGTGCCGTAACCTCCATCCTAGAAAAAGGGACCTGTGAGCAACTGGTGCTGCTACAACCCCTGGCAGGCACAGCTAGGTGTGGGAGCAAGCACAGATGCATGTCCTGTCCTCTCTAAAGGTCACCATAACATTCATGTCATCATCTCTGGTTGGACTGACTCATCCTTCCATACTCAAAGGAGCTGAGCACTAAGCCAGCTCCATCCTATTCATTTATTTCACACATGACCCTGTTGAACAGTGGAGCTTTCAACATGAAAGTCAGGGAGACACCCACATATATGGATATCCAGGAGGTGGAGATGAAGGTGGGAACTCTGGAGTCTTCCTCCGCCTGATCAAGAGCAGGGCCTAACCACAGTTGTCCCAGTTGCCGGCTGAAAGTTCTCCACTGGGCTACTGGCTGTCCCACTATGTTCAGGTATTGTCCTTTCAATGTGATTCCCCATGAACCAGGGGAACCCTTTCCATTCAACATCCGAGCAAAGCCAGGATTTTGAGAAAAGCAAAAGAAAATCAAAGTTGTTTAAACCAGCTTAGCACTTTCTGAAGATAATGAAACAAATCTTCAGGGGGGAAAAAAACAATCTCAAGTGCCTAACACATGAAAGACAGGTTGCAGCCCAGATCCTACGCTTTAATTAGTAAAAAAGATTGCAGGCATGTCAGAAAGTTAAAAATAAAACAAAAAGTACTGTTGTTTTTGCAAATGCAAGGAAGGAAAAGGGAAATGATTTCCCACAGTTGGACTAAAGTGTCACTAAACATTTGGTTCCACCCACCACATCATTAGTTAGGTGTCTTGTCATACAGCCATTTCCAGTGGGACACAGTGCTTAGGACCAAGACACGCTGGCACTTGAACAACCTCCTGTTCTCACCTCCTTATTGCTCTGCTCCAGACTGGGGCACCTAGTGGCTAGCCTAACCTAGAAGGAAAAAGGAAGAAGCCACAAGCTCCAATCAAGAACTCAAAGTCAGAAACAGAAGGTTTGGATGTACCAGTCCCCAAAGAGGACAGCAGGCAGAGGTTGTGCAGGGATGTGGGCATGAATCAAAGAATCACAGAATGGTTTGGGTTGGAAGGGACATTAAAGACCATCCAGTTCCAGCCACCCGCCATGAGCAGGGACACCTTCCACTAGACACAGGTTGCTCCAAGCCTCATACAGCCTGACCTTGGACACTGCCAGCGATGGTGCACCCACAGCTGCTCTGGGCAGCCTGTGCCAGCGCCTCACCGCCCTCACAGGGAAGAATTTCTTCCTAATACCTCATCTAGATCTCCCCTTTCAGTTTTAAGTCATTCCCCCTTGTCCTATCCCTACATGCAAGGCATGAAGTAGAAGCAAATCAGTCTGCACATTCCCAGCAAGACTTTGGCAGACCCTGGCTAGCTGTCCATCTCCCAGCTGCAAAGCTCAGCTCGGCACAGGACCTGTTCCCTGAGATCCCAGGAGCCAAAAGCCATCACCTGATAAACAGCTTACCCATGCCTCAGCCATCACTTGGCCACACCAAGGCAAGGTAACATCTTGCTGCCACCAGCAGTCACCTCAAGCAGTGCACACAGGACCTGACCGTGAGGTAAAAGGGGATGTACTGCATCAGGCCACTGGTCCATTTAGACAAGCATCTGTTTCTAACAGGGTCCATAAGGAGACATCCAGGGAAGAGCACAAATAGGGCAAACAGATATAAGCATTCAGGCTATTGTCAAATCAGGAGGTTTCCTAAGACTATAAAGGACTACTGGGGAGATGAGCCACACTAGATTCCTGCATACTCTCATTTGGACCCACAAGGAAGGATCAAACCCACAACCTTCAACGTATTGGGAGCTATAGGAACCTCTTTCATACCCCTGCCCAAAGAGCAGAGGTTGTGTCCATAAGCAGAGCATGCAGAAAAGCTGTGGTATGCCGTTGCATTAATGTAATTATCCCCGGATATACCACACAACTTCCAGCCCCATCTCAGGCTGTGGACTTACAGCAGAGGACAGACATCACACCAGTAACACAATCCAGCAAACACTGCCACAGAGGGAAAACTTACTGGGCTCAGCACCAGCCACTCTGATTTTCCTTAAGCCATGTCATTGCATTGTCACAGGGAACAAGAACTTCCTCAGTCCTCCCAAAAAATACTTGGGAGCAAGACAAAGTTAACGGGACTTGTGCTACAAAGTCAGACAGGTACGTTTTAACATCTCTCCTTCTGCCCAGGTGACAGACTAAGTCTGTCTTACAAAGCCAAGCCTGGAGCAAGACACTAAATCTAAGAAACACTCTGGGGTGTTTTTCTTTTTTTTCTTTAAGCAAATCCTTTGCAGCAGGATATTGTGAAATCCAGACAGGGGCCACTGTTAAAATGAAATGCCACAAGCACAAAGGATAGTGCTTACAGCAGAAAGCCTGAGCTACTCCATGCATTCTCATACACTATCTGTACACACACATATTTTATAATTTTTAAACTGCTCTGATTCTCTGCCAGCTGCTGTAAATTTCACCTGGAGAAGGGGATCAAGTCCAGGCCTCATTAGGTTTTTATATTCTTTCTGATTGCTTTTGCAGGCCTCCAAGCCTGCCTCCAAGGGACCCCAGGGTTCAAAGATCAAATAAATTGTCTGGCAGATTTATCAGGTCTCATGGTAGGTAGCCATGTAGTAAACTTCCTTTGCTTTTCTCCCCCTCCCCCTCAATTCAACAGCAGAAAATAAAAGGGACACTAAAAAGAAGATTGTACCGCATCGTCTACTTTGTCACCTCTCTGGTTATAGGATGCTGAGAGCGACGCCTTCTGTGCAGTCTTCACTGGCAGAAAGCAATGGTAGCACAGGAGGATAACAGGCAGCAGCAGCGTAGTCAAACAAGCCAGAAATAAAGCTGTTAGACTGAACATCAGCACACACACACACAAAAAAAAGGATAAAAAAGAAAAAAAAACGCCAAAAAAACCCCGGCCACCACAAAGGCATTTGCAAAACCACCACACTGCCCTTCAAGGAGCTTTCCTCTGGGTACATACCCTCGAGTATTTCTGCAGAGGCTGTTGCAAACAAGGTGCGAACCAGCCCTGCCAGATGCCTGCAGGCAGCTCTGAATCCAGCAGATCATTAGCTCAGAGAACTGCTTTTACCCTTGTTACACAGCTTCCAGTCCTGTATTGGCATGCAGCTGGCCAGGAGTACAGGCAGAACATCCCCGTGTCTGCCTCCAAAGGACCAGGTACGCACAGGGCTTGGGCTCCCCCCAGAGCTGCCCCCTCCCTACTGCACCCCTGTAGCTAAAGCACAGTAGCAAGAAATTTTCTTTGTTCCCAATTTTCAGTGGTTAACTGAAATCAAGATCAGACAAATGCCTCTCTTGAGTTCTCTTTGAAGAACTTTCATGTGCTCTAAAACTTAAGCCTGCAGCACAGTCATTCCCATTCCTGTGGGCACAGTATGGCCCAAAGGTCCTTGTTAGGAGGAACAAGCCTGATCTGGAAGGTCAGTCCGAGAATCCAGGACAACACAGGACTCACAGCCCTCCCAGGCAGTAATTAGCAAGAGAAGATGAGGAAAACCAAAGGGGTTTGGAGGAGCAGCAGTGGGTTTTCAGCTATGATGGGTTGAGGATACAGAAGATGCAAGGCTTGTGGGAGGCAGTTGTAACTTCTGTGAAGCCAGTGAAGGCTGCTGGAAGGACAAGAAAAGGGTTAAGGTGGAAAAGTATGGGAGCCTGGAAGCTCACCTTTTTTTTTTTCTTTTTTAACCCCTGGGCAATTGAGATGGCCAGACAGGAAGGGATAGCAGCAGCAGCGTTCAGGTGGGATCAGTGATGTGGCAAGGCAGATTGTGTTAGTCAGGAATACAAACCCTTTCTCATGAGGCTGAAGAGACAGCCAAGGCAAAGGGGACATGGCTCCAAAGGCTGTCATTATGGAGGAACAGCCTTCCTACCACAACAGTGCAACTTAGACTGCTTCTGCCTAGGTCACCTCCAACAGATACTTGGCTGTCCTCCCATCAGACTACCTCCATGAGATTTTTGGGTGTTAGGAAAGCACATTATATCTACCTACACCTTTCCATCATCCTTTTTAATAGCATCTTATGCCAGTCAGCATAGGGTAATCTATATAGGCATCACCTTCACCAGAGCTTCCCCACTGCTTTTCACCCTAGAACAGCAGTACAGGGTTGAGCATCACATCTTGACATCAGGCAAGGAAGCGTGTCAAGAGGCACAACTTTTGCCCAAGGAAAAGAGCAGCTCCCATATTTAACATGAAGATAAGCAGGCTGTAAAAGCAGATAAAAACCCCTCAGAGTAGAGGCACAAACGTGAGCAGCTTGCAAGACCCAGGGATGCTCCTGCATCAAGCTTTGACCAGTCCATGTCATGATTTCCAGGTGTATTGCTGCAGCTGCGGAAAGGGATGAATGTACAGGACCAGAGACATTCTTGTGCTGCCAGCAGAAATCTGTGGGGAGAAAATGTATCCAAGGATTTATTCAGGTATTAAGGGAGGCAGTTGTATCGCAGGACCCCTAAGCCAGACTGACCGCTCTCTCAACCAGCTAACTCACAAAACAAGCCAGGAAAGAGAAAGCTTTCACATGGTGTTTGATCCAGGAGTAGAAACAACATGGAGACAAGCAGAAACGCAGGAATAGGCAAGACCAGCTGCCCGTAACGTGTCACAGGACTACTCCACTCAGGAAAGGACAGACCAAACAGGACATTTCGGCATGAATTGAACACCCCAAACCGCAGTGCTCCTGAGAATCCATTGCTAGTCAGCTCACCAACAAGTTTTTGTTTTTATTCCCTCCCCCCACCCCCCTCCAAGGGCAAATAGACTCAAGAGGGCCACCAAATGCCCACCTCCTCACCCCACCCCATTTACCCACTGGGAGGGCAGCCCATACAAATGGAAACTCCCAAAGTTCCATTGCTGCTCGCTCCAAGTCCAAAGCGACTCCCTAGGACTAGCTCCATCCCATGCACACCAGAGTAGCCTCTGCACAGTAGCTAGTAAAGACATCCTGGGAGGACTTTGAATTTGAGGAACATATCGGTCCCCAACAAACATACACAGAAGGCAACACCAAGAAACCTCAAAGGACAATCAGCCCCTCCTCAGGGCTGTCTCCCACTTGATGCAGCTGCTTCAAAGCTCAGTACCACATCTAGTGGCCTGGTACCCATCTGCTCAGCACTGTGCAACTGGAGTCTCCTGGAAGACCATCAGAGGCACCCCATAATGGCCAGGGCATTGAGACCATGCCAATTTTGGCCTCAACACTGCGTAAAGGAGAAGTCTATGGTCAGCCAGAGCCAGCTGGACTAAGTTCTGGCTTCTGCTAAGCTCTCAGATGGTAATGCTGAGCCCAGTTAATCAACTGTAGCGTTCCACCCCAGAGTTGGCTGCTCTTAGGGGAAGAGGGAAATGATTTCTATATATAGGTTGGTAAGTGCTCTGGGAATGAAAGATCTTTATAAAAAGTCCTCCTCAACATACAGCATCAGCTGTGTTTTTCAGGAGGGGGTTGGGGTTTTGTTTTTTTTTTTTTTACTTCAAATGATTTTTCCATGCACCAGCTGATCTGGAGTTATCTAAATGAATTTCCACAGGCATAAAGCTTAATCTGCTCTCCTTGCAGACTTCCATATATTTTTATTATGTCAAGCAGTGGAAATTTCTCAGACCAAGTCAAGGGAGCTGTGAGGTTTACTGCTCTGGAAGATCAGAAATAGCTTATCCATCTAACAGACTTACATATAATAGCAACGCATAAGAAGCATTTGAAATGGGATGTTTAAAAACAAACAGGAGGTATAGAGCAGGCAGTCACACAGACTGAGCTCCATAGCAATGTCCATGCAAAACTGGGATTAGAGCAGGCAGAACATTTTCCATTGACATTTCTTTTTAGTATTTCCCCCACTACTTTAGTAGGGACTTGGACTAAAATGCTAATCTCTTTTGATGAAAAGAAAATTTAAGTCCTGAAGTGAAAGCCCCATTTTCCCAAAACAGGCCATATATTATCCTTCCCATCCAGATTTTACATTGATGGTTGCTCATTACCTTGCAATATCACTCATGTTAACCTTTGTGCACAGCAGAGCAACAGCTCCTGCCTGAACAGGCTCCAGAAAGCAGAGCTCAGGGAAAGATGAAGCAATGTACAGGGCACACAAGAAGTAGATGTTTCTTCTAGACTCTTCTGTCCCATCTACCATGGGTCAGGCATGTCAGACCCTCTGTTAGGGCCCAGGATTTCCCCAGATGCCATCCCTACACTGAGACCATCCAAGAACATCACTGAATAAGGTTATAGAGGCATTCAGGCCATAGCTTAAAGGAAGGGACCATCACACATGTCCATTACTGAGCAATACAAGGGTGCAGACTGTTGCCTCACGAGATGCAAGTGAACAGGAAAGTCCTATAGGCTTTCTGCGTGCTGCAAACAGCATCAAGCACACAGCAGGCTGGCTTTCCCCTCTACCAGGATTGGGCCCAGGCCCTACCTGCAACTGCAAGTGTTTCTCTCCAAACAGGAGCAAGTCAAATTTGCAACGACCAAAAGGTCCCATGGCAGAGCTCATAAGACAGCATAGCTCATTCCCTCCTACCTCGAGCAGCTCAAGTTCGGGTCCTAGAGTAATTCAGCAGATACCTCTTATGCAAATGAATCCAGCCTGGTGTAATGAAAAGGGGCCCCAGTATGCACCACTGCTGCTCTTCTACTACATGTGGTAACCCACTTCCATGGGGGCCTCTACCACTGCATCAGTGTGCTTACACAGCTTGCAACAGCTCCTCTGTGGTAGGACATATCACTCTGCATTCATAAGATCTGATGAAGACTAGTTACCTATAACATTAATGGCAAGAGCCCTCTAAAGCCTAATAAAGAGATGCATTTTTTTAAACCTGGAAGAGAAAAATAAACCTTTTCTTCCCTCAAAGTTGATAGGATGTAGGATTCTCCTTGTCTAGCCATTGCCATCTAAAGGATAGCTGTCTCCACTTCAGGTTGGAGATCCAATTTTTTTTTTAATATTATTTTTCAATTAGTCAATGGAAAGAAGCACCTCCAGAGTGAGTCTCATCTCATAAAGAATCCCACCCTAAATCCCTTGGAACCTCTTTTAACTTAGGAAATCCTACTGAAATGCTCTAATTGGTCCAAAAATTATTAGGGAGGGTGACAGAAAGAGACACTGTAACTGCATTAGCCTCACCGCCTGAGGAAACGAGGCTAAGAAAACCCACTACAGAAAACAGAAGGGTGGAGTTTCTCTTCCACTGCCCAGGCCAATTTCAACACATAGAAATCCCACCCATGCTCTTTTGCTCACACAAAAAGCTTGCAGTATGCCTGCTGCCTCTCCAGGAAGGAAAGTGGGTGGAAAAATTACATCACAATTCAGTTTCTCCCCCGCTACTCTTTTAAAGACATTTAATGCTAGAAAGCTGAAGGAGCAGCCAGCATCACTGTTACAGACAGCAAGGAGAAGACACCAGGGCAACTCCCTCCACACAACATTCAGTTGCTTTGTTATGGCAGGCATAACAGGGGGACCTCATCACAGTTTTCCAGTACATAAAGAGCAACTACAGAGAGGATGGAGGTTCCCCCTTCACAAGGAGCCACATGGAGAGAACAAGGGGCAACAAGTACAAGTTGCACCATGAAAGATTTCAACTTTGTATAAGAAATACATAATTTTAGAGTGATAAAAATCAATCACTGGAACATCCTCTCCAGGAATGCAGTAGAGTACTCATCACTGGAGGTTTTCAAGATGCAATTGGATCTTTTTAGATCTGTGTTTTCTTTTCCATAAATGGCTGTACCAGATGATCTTTTGAAGTCCCTTCCGACCTAGGCTGACCTATGACAATAAGAACTACTGTCCTTAAAATGTTCCATGCTGTTTCAAGCCCATCTTGTACCTTCTGCAACAGGAGTCGAAAGAGGGAGTGAGAGGTGTCCTACATCAATTAAAGTCACAAATACTTCCAGTAGCATTTGCTGGGTCTCGCCTACACCTTGCTGCTCTCATGGCACCCACTTACTCCTTGGTGAGGCTGTGCAGAAATAGTACTTAATCTCTGAAGTGCAAAAAGGTCAACTTCACTTGCCTTTTATTATGAGCCATGAAGGATCTTCTGGGCATTGGTTTTCACACTGATCTCTGACCATTGCCCTGCTCCAGCATAGGACACAAAACAATTAACAGCACCCAAAAGCACGGGGAAGAGCAGCATTGACCAGATATTTGCTAGGATGTAAACCTTGCTCCACTGGAGTGAGGGACCAGCTGTGCCTGTGCACTGTGACACATCCACTACTAGCTGCCTGGGTATTGGTGTCTGATAATAGCATGTCAAGGTTCCCAGTTAACAAGGCTTTACCAGGATAACAGAATTTGAACTGTTACTTGGGATCTGACCTATTACCCTCAACCTTGCCGTCAGTATGGGATCATCCTTGGGTGACAAAACATGGTCAAAGTCCAGCCTGTTGTTTGATAGACCAAGAGCCTGGTCAGGTCCCCATTCTGCCATAGAATGCCTTGGTGCTGTGCAGGCTTTTACTCTCTTTACCTGTGAAACCAAGTTGTAAAGTCATCCTCTTGTCTCTTTAAGATGCACTTTCAAGACAAAGCTTGATTCCCAAAGAGAGTCAACAGCAGCCAGGCACATCCCACAGAGGTGCCCTGCAAAGCCTCACTCCCACATTGCAAATACTTTGGTACAGGAGCTGCTGTGCACAGCCCAGAAAAATTAAGCCTCCATTAAAGCGAGGGCTGAATTCAGCTCAGACAAAGAAGTTTCTTCCACAGCTTCCCTGAAGACATAATACATCAGTTTAGACCTCATCATTAGGACACTCCTCAAGCAACATTTCCTGTTGCAAGTCTTCTCCCTACTCCTCATTTTTGGACTCCCAACCTAATGAATTTCTGTCTTCCAAAATTGCTCTGGTATCCACCCACCATTTCTCCAACCATAGAGACTGGTGGGCATTTACCTCCAGAACTCACAAACATGCAAGCAGGCCTGCTAACAAATTAGCCTTCCATCTTCCCTGCAGCCCAGCAATCAGAAGGAAAAAAATGTTTTCTGCATCAGCCACTTGAAAGACTACAGATCACCTACAAGTATTTTTATTGAGGGAGTTTTGTTCTTGTTCTGAATTGTAAATACTTTATGTCTTCCAGGTGTTGGCTACTCAGCTGTCGATAGTGTTTTAGCAGCACACAGCTGCAACATGCAGGTGTGTGCAACTGGCAGCCAGCATGAAACTAAACAGCTGTTGGACTGGGAGAAACTGGAAGTCATTTTCAGTCCTAATGAAGATGGTTTCTTATTAAACTTGAAGCCATGGCATGAAGTTCTATAGGCCTGGAGCAAACCTGCATCTAGAAGCAATTCCTTTACAAACCGCTTTGGAGACTTAAGTAATGGAAGACAGCAAGCAGCTAGGGACAGAAAGCAGCATTGGAGACTCTTTGCATGGCCAATAGACAGCAGTGCTGGGACACATGACTCCACACAAACCTGCTCCATAGATGGTGAAGGACTGGGGAGGTCTTTGCAAGGCCAATGCAAGAAACTAGGCAGTGCAAGATCAGCACAGTCAAATCAGGATGAGGGAGGGAGAAGACTGTATGCACCTGTAGTTTTAAGAGGTATTTAGAGGAGCAGAAGTGCTCACTCAGGTTGGAAGAGAAGCCAGACACACAATCACATAAAAGCACAGGATTATCAAACAGCCCACCCAGATAGTTGAGTCCACCTCAGGTACACTTTGCAGTCTCTCACTGGTAGTTCAAATGCAGGCTTAAGACCCAGCATGTCTTTAGGATGAGATCTGTTAACCCAGACAACAGCATGCCCCGATTCGTTGATACATCCTGGGTCTGTGGCACTCAAGGACACAAACTTCCACCAGGAAACAGTCTTGTCCTCAGGCTGATTTTCTCTCCCCAACTCTGAATAAGTCTTTTCACAAGAGCAAGGAAGGCAACCATAACTTTGGCTCAAGTCCTAGGTTCCTGACCTTTTGAATTGTATTGTAGGGGGAAGGGGGTTCCAAGCAGATACTCGAATTTTAATAGCAGGAAGTTTGCACTGGCTCTGTCCATTTGTTTCACACATATCCCCTTTGAAATTATCTGGTAAGCATGATGACAGCAGCCATGAATTTCAAGCTAACATTTATAACTGCTAGTATTTGTCCCCTGAGATTTCAGCTAGTTCATTTTCTGGTTGTCTTGGTTTAGGTTCAGCTGAGACTGAAACAGTTTCACATCCCTTCCAGTTTTAAGTTCACAAAATGCTTTAAAATAACCCTTCAGTCCTGCTTGGGGTAAGGCAGAAAGCAACGCTTTCACACTCACACTCCATTTAGGGCCAGCTAAGCCCTGGGTTTGTCATTTACAGCTATAACCAAAGGAGCCCCTGGAGCTGATGCCACACCACAGATTGCTCCAAGATACTTATCAGAATGGTGAAGAAATAAGGCAAACAATGAAGTGCAAGGACCACATCACCATCTGATCCGAGCCAATGCTGTTTCACAGGCTCCAAACTCTGCACAAAGCCACCCCAGCAAAGAAATTTCACTTGTTGGATTCCCAGCTATGAACATCCCCTTTGAGCAGGCAGCTGAACAGCACCGCTAAGCCCACAGCAGTCTGCTTCGGTGCCAGGTTATTTTTCTCCAGCTTAGCATTAAGGCAGCTCAAAGGCAAGTCAAGCACCAGGGCAAACTGGGAGCATGTAGCTGGTATAGGGCAGGGATCAGGTCAGATACTTCAGACTTAGTCCAGAAAGGAAGAAGTTTAACAGCTGATAGCAGACAACAAAAAAATACCTAGTTAATCTCTAGTATTCCTTATGACTAGAGTGGAAATTGGGCACCTAATTCTCCTCGGCAGGTAGCAAACGCCTTTTTATACAGCTTCATATATGATTTGTCAGCTAGGTAGCACAGCCACAGAAGGCATAGGTCTGTCTCCCCACCACTCCTAAACGTATTCATAGGACCAGTTTCATCTCAGGTTGGTTCCTGGGTCTGGGTCGCCATCCAATGTCAAATAATTGCCATTAAAAAGGAACAAGCAGCCAGGGCAGGCAGTACTGCTTCTTTTGGCGGTGGCCCTGGTTTAATCACTATGTTAACTTACACCCAAGACTTTTTGTAATAAAAATGAACCAATTCAAATTGCATGTAGAATTTTGATTGTAGGAAAACTAACAGCAAACTTGCTCGCTGCCCAGAGTGGAGAGACCGTTTTGTTTTGTTTTTTTCAACTTGACCATTTGCTGAATGTGTTTTTGAAACAGGGGTTCATTCCCCAAGAAAAAAAAATAATCACTCATTGCCCAAAAGCAACTAGCAGGTTAGAAATGTTTTGCTGTGCATCTTTCTTAATCCTCAAATTCATAGGTAAAGAGTGCTTAGCCTGTTCCTAGCAAAACTGGAATTAAATCAGTATATCAGGGAAAGATTTAATCACCTTCCAATAAATATCTTTTTGCTTTTGAAAGGGAAATTACTTCTAAGAAAAGTCCAATCTGTTCATTTTAAGAACGTGTGAAAACAAACCCTTGGCCTTAATCTTCAAATTTCCTGAACTTTAGCACTTCTTGCAGTGCTCTTAATTAAAATTGGTTTGGTTTAAGTATATACATTGCAGCAATAAACCAAGCTTTAGGCTCCTCTTCTGTAGTGGAAAATGGGCTGTGGTGGAGAGGGAACATCTGCAGCCCCTGGAGTCATCCAAGGCCTGGCTGCACAAGGTTATTAAGATAACACCCTTAAAACCCAGCAAACAGGTTAATTCTAAAGATTACCCCTTTAACGCTGGGCAGGTTTGAACCACCTGAAGACAGAGGAGCTGTTATCACATCCTTCTCCCTCCCTCCTCCTCCTTCACCATGATAGTTTTCACCAGCTCCACAACGGACGGAGAACATGCACTCACCACTCCATGCATCACCACCTGGCAGGTGCATGGGGAAGGGTTTGGCTTTCCTGCACATCATGCTTTCTTGAGGCTGCTTTACTGAAGCTTACTGGCTGGTTTTCCATCAGACCTGTGTGTGAGAAAGCTGGGTTTCCCTGAAAAAAGCAATCTTTTTTATTTAGACTAAGCTTATACGTTCCACAAGAAGTATTGCCTTTTTAAAAAAAGAACTCCAAAATGCTTTGAACCAGCTACGCACCACTCAAATTTGTGTTCTTTGCCAATCAACTGAGCAGTGACTATCTCCCAAAGTTCATCATGTGAAGAGATTCCCCAAAAGGGAGTCAATCCTGTTGCAGGAAGGGCAGGATCCTCCCTGGGAAATGCAGTCTAATCTGAGAAGACCACCTATACATAGATGAGACTGGAGAAAATGCCTCACAGGCATAAGTGGCAGCAGATGGCTGAGAAGCACAGTAGCAACTATACCTGGTACATCCAGCACAGGATCCAACTCCACGCACGCAGATGTGCCCATGCCTACACACCATTTGCATCCCATGCCGCAGTAGAAAGCTTGGAGTAGCTAATCTGTAGTGAAGACTCTGCTGTAACTGGCTGCTGCTTGAGCCAAAGGGCCAGGTTAACTTAAAATCCACATTGCACTGATGCTTCCAAAACAGATAGCATCGTTACAGCTCTTAGAAGCAGCTATGGTCTCCGTCTCATGCATCAAGCCATTACCAAGCTTTAACTAACACGCAAATCCCAGAAAGTAGTGAAGTCTCACCTCAGTCACACTGCACTGTCTAAAACTTCAATGATTTAGCTTAATACACCACTTGCCATCAGAATCCACGTCAGGCAGAAGTACAGAGGCGGCAGCATTTCTGGAGGATAACCCAAAGGACCTAAGCAAGGTGCTTTGCCTCTCCCCAGTAACCCCACAGGAGCCTGGGCTGCTGAAGGTATATTCAAGCCCCCAGAACAGGTGGCTTAAACACCATGATCAAGGCTTTGCTGGCCCAGACACCCTAGCCAAGCTTGTACTAGTGAGGCTCATCCAAAAGCTATACTGGGATAAAGCTTCCACAGCACCAAGAGCTGCTGCTGCTTGGTGTCCAAAGGAGAGCAGGAGCCAACGCTCCTTTTGAAACCACAAGAGACTCAGATGTAAGGCATTTCTCCACTCAGAGGCTGATCCCAATCATCCCAGTTCCCAAATACAAGGTAGAAGGTTACAACCATAAGCTTCCTGGGGTAGGAGCTATTTCTTCATTACATACCTGAATATCACCAACACAGGGACCCCAATTCCCAGTGTCAGTTCTGGATGTGTGTTACAGCAGCACTAACACTCAAAAGAAAAAAGTAATTTCCCCACTGATTTGTGCCTGCCAAGAGGCACACTCCCGACCATACTTACCTCATACATGACACAGGATCATAGCAGCACAGCCATGTTGTCTCAGTTGGGTCACAGCAGCCTAAAAAAAAATAAGCTTCAAGTGCATCCTTTGCCAAGTATGCAGAACCAAGTTAGAAAAAAACAGTCCCAAATTGTTTGAGCACATAATAATATATATAGGAAGACAAAGTGTTTCATTTTGTCACATTCACATAAAATCTTTAGGCAGATACTTTTCTTCTCTTTAACCTAATCAGTTGAAGTCTTTCAAAAAGCCCTTAACATCTGATAAGGGGAGGGGTGAGGAGGGGAAACCAATTCTTAAGTAGAGAGACTACTTGCCCTGTAGGTCAACCTTAAAAGGTACTTCATATTTCTTCTTGTTCCTCAACCAGCCAAAAAATAAACTGTCATTTGCACTGTTCTCCTGGCAGGTCATTGTTTCTAATAACTGAGTGCCCTGGCAGTTACTTACATTTTGAACAGTATTTTAACAATGGACTGAGAGCAGTTATAGACCTCAAAAGTATGTTTCCAATATTCATTCTCTTCATTTAGGATAATAACCTTAATAAATTTGAGCTCAATTTAATGCAGAAATTATTTCATTTTATTAAGTTACTGATTGATGATTCCAACATACTTCTATTAGGATCCAGCTATTCCATAGACAAGCTAGCTTTGGCCTAAGCAGTAGAGCTAAATTTAATCTTCCTCCAGGCTTTTTATGCTTGGTCAGAAAGATTTTACACACACACACACCCAAAAAAAATATCACACTGGGAACCTCAGCAGGCTTCCCTTAGTCCTAAGGAAGCAAGAGAAGTCCACTAGAGTCAGGGGGTACAGTATGTCATAAGTAAAATCTGGCTTAAAGACCTATGAGATGTCTGTCTATTCCTCCACAGAAGGTAACTTCAGCCACCTCCAGCTGATACCAGCTGACCATTTCTTCACACACATCATCCCCACAATGTCTACATGAAGGTTTGTTGGTATGTTTAAGGAGCTGGATGCTGATCGTTGGAAAGGTGTCACTCAGATGTTGAACAGCTGCCTCTCCCACCACCTCCCATGGTCAGAGCTTGGACAAGACCACACGGACTTGTGCAACCTGAGGTGTCAAAGCATGGCATGGTGAGAGGGTAATGAGCAAAGCACCAGCTACAGCAAACTGACATAGCTCATACTCCCTGCAGGACCCAGACCTGCAGTGAGGAGGAGGAAGGGGGACAGGCAGCACGTAAAGGAGAAGGCAACCAAGGAAGCAGCATCACAGCAAAGAAACCAGGTTCTAGGGACTGACAGAGCTGGGCAGTAACAAATAGGAGAAGGAAAGCAGGAACAGCAAGGCCTGCATATACGAGAGTTCAGGAGTTACTAGTCCCCTTGCTCCTGCAATCCAGCAGCTCCCACCACCAGATACCAGTAGCCATTCCTGGAAAAGACACTCAGCATAAGATTCAACTCTACACAACCAGAATACAGGCACACACAGCTAAGACAGCCAGCAGAAACATTTAGTCAATAGCAAATGTTAGAGACAGCTTCTCACTACACCTTAGCAGAGTAGCTAAGGCTAAAAAACCCCACCAATAAGCTACTACCCCAAGAGCCAAAGTGAACAGCCAGGAAAAAAAGCCCTTACCTTTTTACCACTCCTCAGAGCTCTTCCACCACCTCCCCCCAACACCCAGCCCTCAAACAGCTGCAATGATCAGCCCTACCTTATGTAGCCTCCCCAGCCCTCCCATCTCCAATCACTTCTGGGAGCATCAGGGCTGTATAAGGCTCAGCTGCTGAGGACAGTTTACCTCTCTTCCCTCTGTATGCTAGGGGTTTTTTTTTTGTTTGTTTGTTTGTTTGTTTGTTTGTTTTTCTCTTCCTCTTTGTTTTTTGATGATGCTAGTACTTTGATGGTTTTTTAAAAAAATATTTTTGTTTAGCTTATGTAAGATTGTGATAGTGGTATTAAAAGACTGGGTAATTTTAAGGCCACCTCTACTTGCTATTCTTCTGAGCTGAACTGCTACTTAGTTACTATTATCAGCAGGATGGGATGATGCTTAAACAGCAGCGAGTAGTGGGTTGGTGGTCCCTAGAGATGGACTTGGTGCAAGATAAAGAGGGAGTCGGAGGCAGTGATGTGGTATTGTGAGATAAAGGAGGTAGCAGCAGCAAAGGAAGGTGTCAGCATGTGCCTGGGCAGCTGTGGAGCTTCCTCCAGGAGGATGAAGGCAGGAGCGAAGGAGTTATTTGATGTTGGGTGAGTCTGGCTGAGTCGAGGTGAAAGAGAAGGACTCTGCCACAGGAAAGCCAGAAAAAAAGCCTGAGGATGGCAGAGAGAATCAGTGATCAAATGAGCTGAAAGGGGCAAAGAGATCCTAGCTGAAAGGATGTGGGGCTTGTTGGAGGAGCAGGAGGTGGGGCTGTACTAAGTGAGAGAGGCAGCAATTACAGCTAAAAGAGGAGAGTGAAGGGGCCTCTTCTTATGGTGCTTGAAGTCCTCCCACTGACTTCCTCACTCTCCTTGAAAAGCATCCTGTGGGTAGGTAATGCAATTGTAAAGATAAAAGTCTGTAAGCGCCTGTGTGAGAGGAGTTTTGTGTGTGGTTAAGAGCTTTGTCGTTAGCCCAGGAGATCACAAGCTAAAGATTTAGGGGTCCCTCTGGAAAGCACTATCTATTCCACCACCCCAGGGTCGTGGTGGAGTCACCATCCCTGGAGGTGTTTAAAAAATGCATAGATGTGGTGCTTAGGGACATGGTTTAGTGGTGGGCTTGGCATTGCTGGGTTAACAGTTGGACTTGATGATCTCAAAGGTCTTTTCCAACCTAAACAAGTCTATGACTCTATTTAAACCAGCCCACCCTGATGCCTAGCTTTTGTTGGACTTTGAGGGATCACAAACATGGGAGGATTGCGGTGCCAGGGGAGCAGTTTGGTGAAAGCAGTGAACCTGTGGGCACTTGGAGGCAAAGTGACAGGGCTGAAACAGTAAAACAGTTGTAATAGAGCAGAAAGATTCCCAAGCTTTCCTGGGTAACTTCTCCACCCATAACTTAATATTTCAGCTAGCTAAAAGCATGATGGGTGGGGAGGCAAGTTAAATTTCTGTTAACTTACTTCAGGTCATTACTCCAGAGGGAACTTTGCAAGTGGGACGCATTCCTCTGGTGATCCCTGGAGTCCATCCATGTCCTCAGACCTCTTTCCAAGTGCCTTGTGCTTGATCAGGTGGAGCACAGGGTGGGATGGGGATTGCAGAAAGGCAGAAGGTATTCCTTGTTCAGTCACCACGCTGGCGGTCTCGGCTGCTGTTTGGAAACGCTGTGTGCAGCGTGGAGACCTCCTCAGAGGATTGACTCAGACGCTACCGTGTGGTGTTTGGACAGCTCCAGCATCTGCAATGCTTCGGCATGGTCTTTTCCAAGGAGATAAATCTGCTGACTTTCCTCCTGCCTCATCCAAGTTCCAGGAATTCCTTATGCCCTCAACTGAGTTCCCATTTACCCCCCTGTTCCTCTGTGAACCCAACAAATACTCTGAATTGTTCCAAAAAATACCGAACATTTCATCAGGCATTTAACAAAAAAAAGTGATAAGCAAGAGAGACTAGAAATTATTTTGATGCTGAAATTCTGGGTGTTAATGAATAACATGCAGTCTGGCCAGCTGGGTGGCTTTTGAAGGCAGGTAAACCTACAAATGTGTTTTTTATCAACTCATCTAATTTCCTTGACAGATGGGGGGGGGGGGGGGGGGGAAGAAGCAAAAAAAACCCAACTCCTTGATTTCTCACTCTGAGCCAGATCTGAAGGATGAGAAATCTCAAGCTTTCAATAAATGTTTTACATGGATAAAAGCTCTATTTTTGGTTCTGCTGTGTAAAAACAAAAGAAAATGAATAACATTGTCCCTGTTGGAGTCAAGCTTTGTTTCTCCTTTTTAATTCCTTTTCCTTTCCACACTGTGAAGGGAGCACGCCAGGGGTCAGGCACAGTTCAGAAACATATACAGTCCAGGCAGGATTTTACGATTCCCCTCAGCAGGAAGATTGGGTTCTTCTCTGACTCCCAGATCCACAAATGAAATGAATTTCTTCCGTAATAATGAACACTGGCCTGTTCCAATACAGAAATGGCACCAGTACAAGGTAGAAATGAATCCAAAGAAGATGATCTTGAAATATCTGCTACTGCTTGTTATTAGATTTCCTGCAAAACCTACAATCTTTCATTAAAAGTTTTATATCAAGGAACAGTGGTCCGCCAGCAGTTGTTTAACTAGAGCACAGAGAAATGCTCTAACCTGGCTTGCTCTCCCCAAAAAAAGGGGATTAAAACAGATGAGTGAGTGAATTTCTGTATGCTGAATAACAACTGTGTGAGCAAAATAGCCTATTGCAGAATAGAGAAGCTTGTGTGATAGCCTATGGCAGGAGCATATGAGGAGAGACAAACAAGTCTCTGTTTCATCATTCATCCCTCTCCGGTGTGAGACTTGTTATTTCTATTCAGCCACCGGTAGGAGAAAGTGCAACAGCATCATCTAGATCTCAACAATATTTCCAGGACTAGAAAAGAGTCCCAGGCCACTTGGAGGAGAAGCACCTGGCCACAGTGGCATACCCCAAGAGCTGCTGGCAATGTAGTAATTAAGGAAAAGTTATCTCTTTTTCCATCTGGGGGTGGAGATGGATGGGAATGGAAAGAAATACCCCCTCCAGAATACCCATTTCTGGTAAGAACGGTTCTGTGCTGGCCACAGCTAGCTGAGGTTGGGACAAGACCCTTTGGCAGCCTCAGCACCTTCCTGCAGGCATGGTAGCAGCCGGGCTCCGCTTGCTGTGAAGCCCAGAGACCGATCCCTCTCTCATTCCCCACATGGTGGGAGTGATGTGGGCACCACCTCTCCGTTACCCCCCCTGCCCTGTGACCCATCCTTACCCCTTCTCCTGAACCCCGCAGAACAGGTACCACTCACATAGCCTGGAGGCTTCCCAGACAGATGCAGCAGCAAGGAGCTGGGGGAAGATGATGATCCAGCCAATTAGCAGTCAATGACTGAGCCATGGCCCACCTACGGACTCACCACTGTCCAGCTTCCAGCCTTGGATCTCTTTCCAGCTGATACCATATGCAGGCAGTCTATTTAAGAGCTTGCCTTTTGGGTAGAGCCTGCTGGAATCTGTACTGTTTTTACTACTCCTTCAGGCCAGTTTTTCTCAGTCTTGGCCAGCGCCCCTGATTTCCAGCCTCATATCACACTGTAGTATCGTTTTATTTTATTCTTGGCAGCTGCTTGAGCTTCCAGGCGGGATAGACTGGAACTGAGTATTTTCTTGGAGAAGCCTCTTGCTTCTGGGGTGGGTATTGATTGTGCAGCCAGCCCCAGTTTCATCAGGAACAAAGAAATTAAAACCTCACACCAAGTTCTGAGTTGCTTCATCGTCAAGCTAGCCACCTGATGTGAAATAAAGGGGAAATGTGGTCTCCTGAAGGCAGTCCCTTGCTCTCTCCTTGGTGCTTTACTTTCCTACCTTGACCAATGTATCACCCCTCCACGGGCTGTTGCAGCCCATGGGGCTCGCTCTGGCTGAAAGGGCATGTCTATAGCTGGTAGGGCTGCATGTGCCTGGCACACCGCCTCCGGAAAGAAATCTGCCTCTAATAAGCCCTGCTGCTGCTTCCAGTCCTCATCTGGCAGCAGCAGGAGCATCTCTGCCTGCACTGCATTTCATGAGGTCACCACAGCCCGAGCACGCGTTGTTTGTGTGACAGCACTCCTACGAACCGTGAGGAAGCATTGCATCGGAGTAAGACTCATCCTCTCCCAGTGAAGCTCAGTTGCCTCTATCTAGCCATTCACTCATTGGCCAAGCAATGCACCTGTGTACATGCAAAGAGGGCCAGGGGAAAGGATGGCAGGCCGCTGATCAGTGGGCTCACCATTGCAGTGGCCCATTGTTGTCCCCCCATCCCAGCTGTGACGTGCGGTGCAGACATCTCTGACAGCTCCAGCACGTGCATGGGGAAACGGCCCCAAGAAATGCCCCCCAGGAAGGAAATGTGGAAGGCACACTCGGCAGTGTTTGGCACCATGCATCTATGGAAGAGGTTTAATCTTGGAAGGCAGAAAGGAAAAATGTTTCAAGGACTGCTTAGATAGAGACCACCCTTCCTGCAAGACACAGCACCTTGGGAATCTTGTGATTAACCTGCACCGGGAGATGCCTTCTGCTTAGCGGTGGCAGAGACAGCAAAAAGAAATCCTAGATCCAGTCTCATCTGCAAGGGGAATTTGGTGCTTGGAGGATAAATACCTATTTTCATTTTGGAAAGTAGAGCGGGCTCACCCACAGACTCTGGCAAAGAACTCCACAGGAGCTGGGAAGGGGGTCAGGGTTTTGGTTTCGCGTCTCGTTGGAAATATGGCACACACCCCTCATTCCTTCCCCTAGCAACATTTTGTTTCATGCTGACTTGGGGAAAGAGTATGGCCCCTTCCAGGCCAGCCCGTGTTTTTATGCAGCACTGCAGGTTCTCTGTGGAGGTCGGCTGCCCGAGAAGTGGCAAAGAGGCCAAACCTCTGTAGGGGCTGCTGAGAACACAGCTGGAGGTGGCAAGGCTCACAGACAAAAAGCAACTTGCTGACAACATCCAACTAAGGGGAGGGCTTTGGGGCTTTTTTTTTTTTTTTTCTGTTCCACCTCCAAGGAACTCCCTGTTCTTCACTCCAGAAGCTTCTGGCATAATAAAAAAAAAAATAAAAATTAGAGCTGAAAGCCATGCATGGGAGCTGGCAAACAGAAGAAGAAAAGCAGGTAGGGTCCTGCATATCTATTCCTTCACCTTCTGGAGAGAACTTTCCACATAGGGTCCTTGAGGGAGTTGCTAATGGTTGGGCCTGAAGACAAGGCTGAGATGCCATTAGCAGCTTTTTGCTGAAGCCTGGGAGAACAAACCCTTTCCCTCGGTCTGCTGCCATGAACTTCTCCCAGAATGACTGAGCTGGACAGGCAGTCTGGGAGCAGTAGAAACCTGGAGCCATCTCTCCTGGAGTGCATCCTTGCATGAGATGTGCTCCAGCAGGCTCCAACAAAGTTTGCTCTGCTTCAGCTCCCACTGTGAATAAGTTTTTCACGATCAGGTCACTCATTTTCTTCTCCACACACCTCTTGCTTCTATATAAACTGTACAAGTGCAAGGGTAAGGTGCCATAAAGAAGTGATGCTTAATCCTCTCAGTCAACAGGCTTCGTAGCTTTGCACATGAGCTGAAAGCCATATGCCTTACCACTTCTCTCAGAGGACTTCTGGAGGCCAATGTCTTCAGGAAGGCACGGAGACTGATGCATGATGCCCAAAGCTTGTCCTTCCCTGCAGCAAAACATCTCTGAAAAGGAGCCAGTGTTGTTTAAGCCACCCATAAATGCCAAGCCAAAAGCTTTAACATGTAAAAATTCAAGCTGGTGCCTTGCCTAAGTGCAGAAGATGAGGAGCCTTATGATGAATATTTCATGATTACTTTCTAAATTCTCAGCTTATATATGGATGCGGCATGAGGCTGTACTGTTATTTACCTTTCCCAGTCCCACCCTGGGTCCAGTCTGAGATCTCTTTGTGCATCCCAATTTTTTCTGTTAAAATCTTTACCCAAATTCCATTTCACTTGCATTAATATAAATCATTTCAGAGTGGATCTAGCAAGAAAAATAGCATTGCAACTTTTTATTATCAGACCAAACTTTCTATTATTGTTCACAAATAAAGATAATTTTATTTAAGTCCTGTTACAGTTAGCATTCCCTAATTTGGATAACAATGTTCACTGAAAACCAAAACCTGGATATTCAGCCTTCTTGTACATAACTTCACTTCTTTACCTTTTTACTTGCTGAGAATTCCCAGGAAATCCAATAATTCAATTTTTTTTTAAAAGAAATCCACAAAAGATGTTTTCTGACAAAGCCATTTATCTCCAAGCTAATGAAATCTGACCTACCCTAGCCTTACGTGAAAGCAGCCTTTGATTCCATAATGAAGACTAAAAGGGCTTTTGTTTAAAGAGCTACTTTTTCAAAGTGGTCTAGAAGGCTCATGTATCAGTAGATTGGCCTGAAAATTGCTGCCGTGCCTTTGTAGCTGAGGTGGGTCTCGTGGTGCAAATCTGGAGTCACTGTCTCTGGTGGATTGGGACAGATCCTTCTCTAGTCTACGTGATGGGCATTTCTGGCATCCAGTTTTTACTGTTTCTCCTCTGGAGCTGTAGACAAAACAAAACAGGTGGGACATGACTCAAAAAATGAGATCATTGTCCTCCTCTGAGCCAGGGGACAGCATGGAGAGCCTTCCCTGCTCGTGGCAGAGTGAGTTTCCTTCTGGTCCCTTCGGGCTGCGGCTGTGTCCAACATCTGGCACACAGCTACAGGGATGTCTGAGCAGTCAAGGCTCGGGCCTCTTCTTCAAAGCTCTTCCAAAGTCACACAGCCAAAAAAGTGGAAGCCTTGGATATAGCTGGCATGACCAACTCTCCAAGCCTTCTGGGTAGAGCTGAATTCATGTCCCAAGCTGCCAGGGAAAGAAGAGAAGCAATGCAGAAAATCTGCTTTTCTCTTGCAGTCAGAGCCTGGGGTGAAGTCCCATCTTCAGGTCTGGATTTCGATATGCCAGATCCCCACGGGCTGGGATGAAACCTCGGACGAGAGGTGTCCCGGTGTTCAGCCAGACCAAGATGAACCCCGTTGTCTTCCTGAGAGGCCCTCCATCACAGCTGAGCTAATCTCTGGTCTTGTGACAGGAGGGGGACTGCAGAGTTCAGGACACAAATCCATCCTGAGGCCTACTCCAGAAAGAAGAGCTTTGGGAGGGGGGAGATGGTAACAGGCAACAAGCCAGGCAACTGCTCAGGCCAGTGGAGAGCACTGTATGGGCCACAGGTTTCCCATTCTGTCCCAAGATAAAAGCAAATAAATAAGGACAGAAATATCAATCTTGTCCTCCAGCAGGGACTGAGTCACCAGGACGGTGGGCCACGATGGGGACAGGGACACCACTCGGCTACAGGAGGGCCCATTTACCAGCAAGGTGTGTGTCTGCTTCACAAGCACCAAGTAGCTTTGGCAGGATCTCCACTCTTGACAGCTTTAAACAGAGCACAAAGAAAAGGCTGTTTAAAAAAAAAAAAAAAAAAAAAAAAAGGAAAAATGTCCTTATTTTAAAAAAAGCAAGAAGAAAAAATTCTTCACATTTAAAACTCTTTTTATTGCCCTCATTGCTTAAGATAGCGTTACCATAAATCGACTCAACCATAACATTATTTGGAAACCAAAAGGATTACCACATCTATTAGAATATTTAAACCATATGTCTGGGGTTCAGAGCTCCCAGTCCCACAGTGCCTGCACACCCTGGCCAGCAAGGCTTCTGCTCCTGTTGGCAAGGAGCTGCTAGCTCTTCACAGAGGGGAGGGCTGTGTCCCTCTATGGATATGGTGAATTGGGCATTTCTTTGTTCTTTTTTGGCAGCATTTAGCCAGCGGCCACGATGCAATTTATCAATAATATCAAAGCCACACAGCACCACTGCCCCATTGCCAGCAGGAGTGTGAAGCCTGCTGTATCCCACAAGGTGAGTGGCTCCAAATTAATAGGGGTAGGATGGGGAGAGATCGCATAAATTCACCTGGTTCCTCTAGGCTCCTAAGTAGACCTGAGGTGGACCATTCCTCAGTGTCTGCCTTTAGGAGTCCAGGTTATGAACAAAGGGACTTATGAGGAGACTAAATTGGTTATGAGTAGAAAGCAGACAGATCTCTCAATGCACATGTCCCCTTGGAGCCAGCAACAATCCCCAAAACACCTCACCCTCCTCCCTCCTTGGATGCAGTTCATGGCCAGACAGGGGTGTGTAGAGATCCTCCCAAGAGAATGACTGCATCTCCGGGAGACAGAGGCTGCATCTTCAGCACCTCTTCCTGCTGACGCAGGGCGTTGTGCAGCTCCAGCTCCACCCAACCACCCCTGCCTCTACAGGAGGATGGTAAATAGGTATAAATCCTCTGCCTGTCTGCACTGGTTCTACGCAGTGCCAGATCCAACAGCATGTGATGAGCAGATTCTTTGGAAAAGGACAAATCACTCTTGGAGTCTTTCTTCCCATAGCCTGTGCAGAGAGGTGGCCACATTCAGCTGGGATTTTTAGGCAGTGCCTTCAGCCTGCTGTGCATATTTTAACCCATCCTCATTCAAAACTAGCTAACTGAATTATTTCACTTTAAAAAAAATTAAATCTGCCTTCTTTTAGCAGAGTTGGTTTTAAACGTAATTTAAACATTTTAACCATCATTTTAACCATAATTTCTTTGACTGGTTTGAGTCCATGGCTATACCAACACTGTCATTGACATAGCCGGGGTGGGGCAAGCAAGGCTGGAGGCCCCGTGGCAGGCACAGAGGGTCCTCCCTAGCCAGGTCTGGTGAGGAAAGGCTTGTATGGTGGCACCCCAGCATGCAGTCTGACCCACTGTGAAAAACACATGAACTGCAGCAGCATGTAGGACTCAAGTCACCATGATGCTCAGCAATGGCTGGAGGGAAGACAACACCACCAAAGAGCACGTAGGCAGTGGAAAGACCCTGAAACAGCAGATTAGGTGAGCTATAATTGAGCTATAAACATTGAACCACCATCCAAATGAGGTGAGTTGGCACATCTCTTTAAGGCTCTGATTCAATAGTTTATAAACCTGCCATTTTTCAGCTGTCTGCTCTGACCTTTTTCCCATCGTTTCTACCCAAAGCAGTATTTTGCTAGTCAAGTTCCAGCAAAAGTGGTTCTGCCACTTCTGAAAATTACATTCACTAAAAATAGGCTATCTTATACACGAGGGAAAGGAAGATCTTACAGCACTTTCCCCAAGAAATTCCAGCTGGAGGGAAATTACTTGAAGGGAAACCCCATTCATAGATACTTTCTGCTCTCCTAGTTTAGAAGTAATTCAGGGTGGCTGAGCTATAAATCTCCCATTCACTCCTGCTTAAAGATGATGTCCCATAAGAAGAATGCTCCAAACCTTGACCATCAGAGCTTGCAGAGTTTTCCCCAATGGGGCTGCTCTGACCTGCTGTCAATGTGGTCCCCAAGGTCCCAGCACTCCTGCTGTAGCTGCCAAGGATGAAAACACCAAGGGAGGGCAGCTGAGTCTAAGGAGGGGTGAAGTAGGTGAGGAGTAAGGTTTGGAATAGAAAAACTGGGAAACTTCGAGTGGCTAGGAAAGGACACAGTGACAGGGAACAGGAGAAGAAGGACATTAAAACAAGAGTGGTTGGTGCTTTCAGGCACAGAGATGAGTCAAGGGCTGGACAGCAGATCTTGGTCTCAAGGTGAAGGCAAATAACTATCACCCAGGAAAAAAAAATTCCACTGATGGGAGAGATGGGTCCACACATGCTTTAACAAACCTGTTTTCAGGCCTCAGCATGCCTTAAACATACACTAAGACTGTCACAAGGTGGCTGGCACACTGCAGTACAGGCAAGAGGGTCTGGCCAGGAACCCCCCACCCTCCTCTCCAAAGGATGCTCTTTAAAAAAATGCTTAGTAAAGTCCATTAAATGGTCCTCAATGCTTGAGCATTTGGGAAAATTGACTCCAGCCCACCTTGTCCAAGTCCCATAGTAGAACATAGGCATCTTTTCTCCTTTCTTATTTAGTTCTGACTTCACTTTAGGTTCTTGGAGGCAAAACAGTCACATCTGTGAAGAAAAGGTCTCTGGATGTCTGTGCACTGGGGCCCAGAAAAGGAAGCCCTGGAGAAGCTCTGAGGGCACAAAGGGCTCTGCATTCACCAGGATCACGCTCAGACCACCTGTCCAGCACCCGTGGACTGTCCTCTGACCTGCTGCAGGATCTTCAAGTCATGGCCACACATCCAGATCTCAGTAGGCGATGGGAAATTGTACATCGGAATCCTCTTGGCTCCATTTGTCACCCCGGGAGGATATTTTCCAGGATTAACTGGAGGGGGGTCTTCTCTCCCATCAGCCTCCAAGCCTTTTTCCAGTGTTCCCTCCAGCCCGGCAAGCAAACTAGGAGTGTCCAACTGGGGTGGAAACTGTCTTGAGGGGGGAAATGGAGAGGAGATGCTTGAACAGGCTGAGGTGGAGGGATTTTCCAGCCAGGGTATAAGCTGGGGGTGGGGATAACATTATATCAGGAGCTGCCTCATCTTCAGGAGCCTGGTGCAGGCTGGTCTGTCCAGCTCTTGTCAAAGTGCTGGTTAATAGTGACAGCCCTGGATGGGGCTGGGGGGGCTCTGCCTGTCCCAGTTAACGGAGGCTGGAAAGAGCTGGAAGGTGAGACCAGGGCTGCGTGCCACTAAGGTTTAGCCTCCAGCTCTAGCCTGAGCCTGATTTCTGCCTCATCTGCAATGGAAGGGCTCCCTCTGGTGCAACAGGAATCCTCTCTGCCTCTCCTTTTTTTTTTTCCCCTCCTTTTTTTTTCTCTTCTTCTTCTCCAGGAAAGGCACCTTTGCTACCACATACATGTCTGCCCCAGAGGGGAGGACAGCACTCACCCTGACCTCTTTTCCAGAGTCAAGAAAACTAAATTCCTTGTCCCCCCACCCCCCACTGAAATAGCCTGCCTATCCGTGGCCACCTTAAAAGGGACCAAAATCCCAGGAAAACTTCCCCAGGAGAGCAGGGCAGTGACCATCCACCTCAGAGAAAGGTGACCAAACCTCACAACCCTGTGCTTTGAAACCATCCAGTTAATTGTGGTTGTGTCTGGTAGGATGGGAGCTCAAGTTAAGAATAGTCCCGGTGCCTGGGTACCAAACCCAGCACACCGCATTGCTCTCACCCCAGTCCTTTTTCTAACTCGAACTGGACCCCTTCCCTCTTTGTGAAGTGGTGGAAAAGCTCCGCAGAGGATCTTTGGGATGGGGCAGGTTACAGAGCTGCTTTATTAAACCCAAGACCTCTACCTGCAGCTCAAGGTGTTTCTTGCCTTCTGAACGAGCAGTTGTCCTAGGTTTTTACAGGCTGGAGGGGCAGAGGGGTCTGAACTCTGCTCCCCTGGACCTGGCAAATGGTCAACAAATAGATGCGGCCAGAAGATGCCATGGGGCTAGAAAAATCCAGGAACAGGCTTTCACCTCCAGCAGCTCAGCACTGCTGCATATCACGTCCCCCCTTATCTGAACAGAAAAGAGGTGCTGCTCCCCTGACACCAAGCCAGGCATCAGACCTCAAGCTCTTCACCCATCCGACAGCTCTGTGCAACCGGGGCAGAGCCCTGCCTGCAGCCAAACACTTGCCTGCACGTTTCCTTCCATCACAAGGCTGTGGGTCACTCCCTCCTGCTGCTGAGGTCCTCCCTTCCCCGGGAACTGGCACACTGCTGTGCTAAACGCTGCCGCTGCCATAGCCAGAGGTGGCTGCATAAAGGCGCTGGGCAAAACACACCCTCAAGAAATAACAGGGAAAGGGGCCTGCAAGGCGACCGGGATCAAAGGTGTGCTGCAATATAGCAGCTGTTGTTCGGATGTCTTACAGATGTGGAGGGGCACGGCTCCATCCAGGGCTAATTCATCTTTCGCTCACAAAACCAATCTGGCAAGGGAGGATTTGAAAGTTCCCACATGATTTTTTGTTTGTTTCATCTTTTCCTCTTTTTTTTTTTTTCAATTAAGTTTCTCCTGATTGCAAAACCAAATGTAAAAACCTGTAAGTCTGGCTAGCCCTAGGGGAAGGAGCACTCAGAAAGTTCTTGACAAAATTATAATTCCTGCTTCACTTGTGCAGTGAGAAAATGTGCTGGATGCAAACAAGTTGCATGTATTAATTATGGCCATAGATGGCACCATGATTTAAAAAGACAGGAACGAAATAATTGCTATTAATGTCACTGGAACAGAGCAAATGGTTCTGAGGTGGATCCCAGTGCAATCACAAGAGGAAGAAATTTTACATAACCTTAAATAATATTTAATAACTATTTAATGACTTACCTAATAACTGTACATACATATTTTTAACTGGTTTTCTAAGGAGATGAATCTTAGGCTGCAGCTTAGGCTGATTTTCTGTTTGCTAACTAGTTGGCTGAGTAGATGGGAGCGTGGAAATAACCGATTTGGCTATAGGCTAAGGTAGCAGCTGTCTCTGCCTAGGGGAAGAGAAGGAAAAACCAGTTCAAGAGCCATGTTGTGACGAAGCTTGGCCTGGGAAGGATCTGGAGGGGCAAACCAACCAGGGCTGGTGGCCAGACTGAGGACATGGGTGCATGCAAGACCCACACCTTTGTCTAAGAAAGCAGCCACTGGGAAGAACCAGAGGACCAAGGATATTTTTTGTGTTACCCTCCACACTCTGGCCAGCCAGTCCCTGCACAAGGATGAACCTCGCGATCCATTTTTTTGCAGAAGGACAAGTAAATCATTCAGGCTTAGTCTGTCAGCTTACCCCACACCCACCCCCACTGCGTTCCCATTCCCCACACGGCATCTTAGTCCATGCATCCATGTTTCCCTTGTTTCTAACCTTGGCAGGAAGAGCAGTGCTTGGCTGGGCCATGGTGCGTGAACCTCCTTATGGCTTGAATTCATCCCTCCAGTGCTACATGAGAAGAAAGCTGCACTGGGAGACCTGAATGGGTGCTTGGTGTTCACTGGCCAAAGGGAGAACTCCAGTTTGGCAGAGCTGCCAAATCCATAACCAAATGCAGTGGAAAACAGCAGCAGTGAAAGACCCAAAGCTCCCTCCAGGTTCTGAAGCTCCTTTCTTGGCAGTATCCAGCCATCTCAGCATCCTTCCTGGGGAAATGGACTTTACATTCCAGCCACGCATCTCTAGACTTACAGGGTTATTCTGATTTTTTCAGACACAGCTGTGCCTCTCCTGTTTTATGCACCCCTTTCCTCCTACCCCTTCCCTCTCAGACCTTCCTCGTGCTGGAAAGCCCATTTTGCTGCAGGGAATGCAAACAGAAATTCACCACAGAGATGTGTGATGTGTTACACAGGAGCTTTGAAGTTCTTTTTATTTCCTTTAACCACGGAAAACACCCCCAAAGTTGTCATAAAATGTGCCAGAATTCAGTATGGGACAGGCAGTGGAATTAGATCTAAAATACGGAAAATCTGGGTGGAGACAAAGGAAGAAAGGAAGAGGGAGAGAGGGCGAGAAGGAGAAGCAGAAGAGGGATAAAATTAGAACAATTAATTAAAAGACAAAAGAAAGTTAAAAAGAAATAAAAATAAAGGAAAAAGGAAAGAGAAAGAAAAAGGAAAAAGAAGGAAATAAGAAGGGAGGAGAAGAAACAGAAAAGGAGAAGGGAAAGAAGGAGACAGAGAAAGAGAGAGAAAGACAAAGGAAAAAATTAAAAAGAAAAGAAAAAAGAAAGAGAAAAGAGGTGGAGAAGTTCTAATGAGTTTACCAGAGAATTCTGAACAGGAGAGATTGTACATACAATTGTTATATATTCAGGGGCAATAAAAATACCCCATGAGACCTCCCCTGAAATCAGGTTGGGTTAAAATGCTCAGATCTGTGCTGAGAAGTTCACAATTGCAAGGCAAGAGGCATGTGGCTCCCTGGCTCAGCAGTGGGCTCCTTTCCTTCCTACAGAAAGGGGTGGAAAGAGTTTGCATGGGCCCACGTCACCATCGCAGGGCAGGGGCACAGGGTCTGGGCAAAGCCACCTTCCCATGCCCTGTCCACCAAGGCAGGTGAGTGCAATTACCAGCCCCTGCAATACAGTGAACAGAGGAGCAGGAGGAGGCTTCTTGCAGGGGAGCCCAGTAGTAAGAACGAGGAGGGCAGGGGGGAAAAAAAAACAAACAAAAAATACCCACCAAAGATAATCTGGATTTGGTGAACCCCACTTCATTTGTCCTCCTCAAAGCCTGCTATGATTCACAGTTTGTGAGGGCACAGAAAAAGTGAAGAGATTTACCCAAAACCACTCAGGAAGTCAGTAGCAGAGTGAAATAGCTGTCTGGATTCTTGTGTTTTGCATCAGTTTCTCCCAGCAGCTTGCAAAGATTGCTCCTTCCATCATAGGGATCAAGCTTTCATTTTGAGACATGAACATCAAGAGGTGCCATCTGACCCTAAAGCCCAGCACAGGACAGTGGGGACTTTGCACACCTAAGGGAATTATCTTGGCAGTTCTCAGACCTGGTTTCAGGTCTTAAAACAGGGTCAAACCAGGATAAAGTCACACCCAGGTCCTCAGACCCGCTGTTCTCTGTGTCCAGACAGAGATGCATCGCGTAATGATGCACACTGACTAGCAGGGTCTAGAGGCCACCAAACAAACCAGCTCTAGCTGAACCACATGCTCTGTCCTTGGGATTTATTTGATCCAAATGTCCAGAACTGATATCAGCATCATTAAAAAAAAAAAAAAAAAGTAACAAAGAAAGAAGGAAAAATTATATAAATCTCAAGTCTCAAACTTTAGATCCTGAATTTTGTGGCAGTTTAGGAGTTAAGCTCAGTCCATTGGGTAGGCAGGACCTTGAAGTATTTCTCCCTTTGCTGTGCACCTGGAGCCATCTCCCCTCACAAGTTTTACAGCTGACAGACCACTGGATTAACCTTTCTAAGGCAGCCGATAGCCCCTTGGAGACCTCGTGCTCTGGCAAGGCATATCTGCCAGGAAGGCTTCCAGTTGGACCAAGCACAGGATACGGCCACGATCCTCAGAGCATTATGTTCTAATAGTTAATTGCTCTCGCCGCTGGAAAAATGAAAAGTGCTTTATTTCCACACCAAATTTGTGGTGGGTGCTTGTGACCAGACTGATCCAGCATAGCATGTTTCTTTTTTATTTATCTGTTTCACACTTGCTTCGAGAAACTTCATCTGGGTTGGGGCCCCGCTGTGGTAGGCAGGCTATAAATCCATCTCTCCAGTTGCTTAAAGCGATGGCTAACCACCCACCAGCCTGGATGGAAACTCGATGACCTGCTCCCTCACACCTGTGAAATTCCTCTGGCTTCAGAGCAGCCCGTCCTGATTTCAAACAGCCGCGGGGACATCAGCTTCCAGCAGGTGGACGTCTAAATCTTCAGCACTTGCGTACAACACTGCAGGCTTTACCAGCCATGGAGAGGGGTGTTGGCCTTTCCCTCACCTCTGAAAGGAAAGGTAAAGAGGGAGGAGGAGGAATGAAAGTCGAGTCAGCGAACAAAGCCATCGTTCCTCCACACTTATCGGTTTTGCTCCATATATTTCATTTATGGCTTTTTTTATTGACCAAAGGAAGCCCTGGAAACCTTGTTTTCCTTTATGCCGTGGTAACACCAACTCGGTGAGACGTGGGACTGACCACAGGCACATCTGAGCATAATTCACTAAAAATTCCAGTAAATGTTTTTCTAGTATGAAACTAATAGTAAGTAAGCAAACCCACCTCCCCCAGGGAGCAACTAACCTTGCTGTTACCCGAGAATATTCTGCTAAACACCACCAGCTACTCTGCCTCTCAAGTGGCACCTCTGGGCTTTGCCGAGTCCAGGTTATTGATGTTTGGGTTTTGGACTACCTCCCTGCGAGAAGCCAGGGACGATGCTGCTGGAGATCAGGAGCTTTTCGGGGACCAGCTGCCCGCCTTGGAGCTGGTCCCTCCATGGGCTTGTGGAGACCATGCCTGTGTGTGCATTGGGTTTCCACCAGTGGAAAACAACCACCCTGTGGCACTACCTTCTGTGTGGCTGAGGCCACATGGTTTTGTATAAAAGGGAGTCTGCAGGGCGAACTGCAGGGAAGGGGTGAAGAGAGAGGCCAGACCAGAGCAGACCAGAAATAAGGAAGGATGAGATGGGAGAAGATAGTAAGGTGGCGTCAGGCAAGGAGACGCTCCCTTCCAGAGTCTCAAGATCCATCCCCATGTGATCTCCAGCCAATCCTTATCCTTTCCCCTTGGGGTCTGGATGGTTTTCCTAATGACAGCAGTAAATTCCTTGCAGGAAACTGTCTGTGAGAGGATGCTAGGAATGGGGCAGGGGGGATGCCTGACATCAAGCAGAAAATTTGAGGGGCTCTGTTCAATCAAACTCCTAATGAGAATCATCAAGGGAATAAACAGTACAGACATCTACAGTCTGGCTTTGGAGCTTGCTGGTTTGTGTTCCACTTGTCACTAGCAGATGGCTTCAGCTCCTGCTTCCACCCGCAGTCCTGCCTTGCCTGTTAGAGGCTGAACATCATTATCTTTTGCTTGGCTCATACAAAATGTATTAGGGGGATCAGGGGTTGCGGCAGGGCATGCCCACCCCCCAGACCCACCCCCATTCTCCTGAGCATCCTTCCTTGATTTTACTGTGCATGTCTTCATCTCTATACACTATGTCCCTATAGTTTCCATCCATTCATCCTGATGACAGTCTACCCACTAGCCCATGCACACATACAGTGGCTTAACACTTGACCTTAAACCTTTGGTTCTCATCTCCCCATCCTCCTTCCCTGGCTACCATGATAACGTTCAGATGGCTGAGCTCCCTGGAACAGCAGCGTTTTACTGGTCACAGGATGGCACACTCCATAAATCAACCTCCCAGATCTGCGAAAGCGCATTGCACACTCCACATCTCCTAATGACAGTCTCCCAGATTCCAGGGCAGGGAAGGGGGAAAAGGAAATCAGCACCTCTGTGGATTGACATTATGAGACTTTGAGTAAATACTGGCACTCCTACCAGACTTAAAAAACTCTTCTGACTTATTTTCTTTTCTTTTCTTTTTTCTTTTCTTTTCTTTTCTTTTCTTTTCTTTTCTTTTCTTTTCTTTTCTTTTCTTTTCTTTTCTTTTCTTTTCTTTTCTTTTTAAAGAAGATGAAAGACTGAAACAAGGTAAACTGCAGCCGTTTGCCATAACCCTGGTGAACACATGCTGCATTTGTATAGAGCTGCTTCCTTCAAACATGCCCTTTTTCTGCAAGGGCATCAGTGGGACACCGCAATGAGAAACTGGTTTCAGTCTGCCTGTAAAGTGCATCTCCTCTTGCTTTTGGACTTGAAAAGCTCCATAGCTTGAAAGGGTTAATTAGATGAAGGAAAAGCAAATGGTAAGAGATGCCAACGTGCAAAATAAGATCTAGGCTGTGCAATCAGTGGACTCCACCTCTCTCTGGTGAGCTGAATTGTTCTCCAGGTCCCACAGCCCTTATCGACCTCCTCTCTACCTCCAGTACTTTGGACACCAGCCCCCATGCACACAACTAAATCTGAATGTCTTCATGTGGGATTCAGTTGCTGAAACGTGTTGATTGCTTTTTGGGATGGTCTGGGGCACTTGAGACAAAACCCAGATGGAACTGCCAGATATGGCACCTTCGCCCTCTGGGACAGCAGCTGGTACAATGCCCTGAGGCTCTGGAGATGATACCAGGAGTCCCGTTCAACAGCTTAGGGACAGACGCAGAGAACAGAGACATTGAGGGCTGTAGAAGGCTCTTCTTTTGGTAGTCTGGGCCACCACCCAAAGGAAAGCAGTACAGCCAGGGGATCCCATGCTGCTGTGTTCACTTGCCCATTTGTCTGACAGTACCAGCTCATGTAGCTCAGGGAGAGCAGGGAAGGATGGTCCTGTTCTGACTTTCATGGGGCTTTTGTAAAAGACATTAGTGCAGTCCTGTGGAAGGGAAACAGAGGCAAAGAGGTGTCCAGGACCTTGCTCACAGTTAAAGGAACCACACACAGAGCTGGAGATGGGTGAAGACCCTGGAGCAGGACCTGCCCATCCCGCTCCAGCCCAGGCTGATAGGAAGCAGGGATTCTCTGCCTGTTGGGCAGCTTATCAGCTGAGAAAAGGGCTCAGTGAGGCATCCTCAGCATCATTTCTGCTGTGCAAGGCAGAACCCATCCCTGGGCAGTCTTCAGAGGGGCAAGTAGTTGAACTGAGACATAGTCAGGGAGAGTTTTCAATGAGCTGCCCTTACCCATTTGGTTAAAAATAAATGCTGGGCAACATTATCAAAAAGCTCTCAGGAACTCACAGGTGCTTGAAACCTGTTAAAAGCTTTCTGGAAATTGCTTCTTTTCTGTTTAACTAAAATAAGAATCCACCCAGGGCAAGAAATAGCTCTTGAACAAAAACCACTGGCTATGGTGCTGTAGTGCTCCCAAGCCTTCAACAAAATGTGGTTGATTGGTAGCTTCTTCCCCTGTTTTCCCTCTTGAGCTGTACAAAAAGCATCTCATTTTTCTTGTTTGCCAATGCATCAGGAAGAGGGAATTAATGCAAAGCCTTTTGAAATTATTTAGTAATAAGGGTCACCTTGTTATCACAGAGAATTAATTCAGAAGTAGCTTCCTCCATGAGGCTCTTAAACTCATTAGTTTGCTTAGCAAGGTGAGTCAGTTTGCAGGAAGGATGTGTGCCCTCTCCCATGGCATCTAGCAGGACAAAATGGATCCTGTAGCATCCTCTCTGGGCAGCTGCAGAAGGCAACTGGAGAGTCAACACTATGGGCAGCTGTTGGGTTACAAAAATGCATCTGTCAATATTTTCCAGATTTCAAAGTTGCTCCCACTTTACTGGCTTCAGACTGAACCTGTCTCAATGTTTTTATGTGAATTTTTATCCAAAGCCTTTTTTGGAAATTAAAAATTCAGAACCAGTTTCAAAGTAGAAAATGTGGGAGTGTTTTGGTTTGAAAAGTCCTGAAAAAAATATCAGTAATAAGATTTCTTCTTATCTTTCTTCATATACATATATATATAAGTATAATTCTTCAGAGAAAAGGGAAAATGCTCTTCCTCCTGAGAAAACACAAATCCTTGCTGAGAAAAATCTGAACTTGCTGTATGTGGTGATTTGCCTTTTTGCCATCAGTAAGAAAGCAGTAGAAGAAAAGGGAAGTGTATTTAGTTCTTCACAGATCAGAAGAGAGAAATCATCTCTCACTCTTGGGAAGAGGTAGACCAAGGCACAGAGAGGTGCAGGGATTTTTTTCCTCATGGCCCTTCGCTCATGGAGCACCCCAGAGAGGCTGTGTCACCTCTGGAGGTGGCATCTATGTGACCCCACACATCCTTAGGTCTCATGCCAATGTCCCTTCTCTGCCATCACTGCTCACCCAAGCCCTCACTGCAACCTGCCTGTCGGAGGATGGGCAGGTGATGGAAATGTTTGCAAACCCAGGTCTACTCTGGCAAATTGCAGTCATAGGAAATAGAAGATTGCTATGAAGCATGTGATTTTGATAATTCTTCTTGCAGTCTTTTTATTTTCTCATAAGCTTAAAAGATTGCTTCCTCCCCTCAAAACAAACAAACAAAAAAACAAACAAAAAAAAAGAATCCTGTTTTTTCTGTTTTTTCTATTTCTCCTCTGGCAAGGAGAAAAATCTTTGTTAAGAACCAGCAGAACAAAGTTATTAAATCAGGGAGATTTATCATTGTTTATTACATAGACTGAAGTAATGTCAAAGTCTGTGAGCAAGGCCTGGGTCCTACTGGGGAAGGGGCTGTGGAAGGACAATGCAGAAAGATGCGTTCCTGCACCAGAAAGCTTAAAATAAGAGTGATTACACAGTGGGAAATGGAGGTGGAAAGTGGGAATTGTGGTCAAAGTTGGGGGTGGGAAAACTGATAAAAGGAGAGGAAGAGGACGAAGGGTGGGCAGGGTTCAGGGACTGGGGGAGAAAAGACACTGAGGCAGGGCTCGAACTGACAGTTATCACACCAGGGGAAAAAGCGCCCAGTGCCAATGCAGACAGGCATCACCCATGCCTGATGGCTCCTGCCAGGGGGAAAGGGCATGATAAGTTTTAGACTCTTTTGCTAAAGCAAGAAATTAATTTCAGCAGCACTTTCTGCCTCCTGGAGCCATCAAACTCGCCACCCACATTCAACCCCATTTGCTGGAAGGGTGGAAGTCCCAAAAGCAGTTTTGTTTTAGAAAGCCCTACAAAATTTAGTACCTGGGTAGAGGAGAAGAAAAGCCAAAGGACAATCAATCCCTATGAGGAAAGGATGAGAGGGGTGCTTCAGCAGGCAGGTGTAGGGGAAGGGGAGCAGGGAAGGATGCTCGCACGGGGAGCCCTCTCAGGCAGCACTTTCTTCTTTTGCAGCTTTGCCATGGACTTGCTCAACCACCAGCGTCTGGTTTGTGTTGCAACACACCAGCAGCAGTCCATCTTGGAGAGGGTTTGCCTGTGTGTGAATGTCTGTCTGTGTGTGCGTTTGCATGTTGTTTTTCCGTTCTAAGAGGAGTGAAAGGTTAAAGCAGCTGTTTACGCGGGCAGGAAAATTTTGGATTAAAAAATGAGCAGGAGACAAACATACTTGAAGTCCCTGGATTTGTTCTTCTGGTGAGACATACTCTAGTTTAGGACACTGTACATTAACTGCTTGGACATTCACATCCTCCTGCACGTATTCCTCCAGAGGCATGTGTGCTTGTGCATGTGGATGCATTTTCCACATGCATATAAAGCATAAGACCCATGGTGAAAACACAACGGAGGGACAGGTGGCCTGCAAAACTCTTTCACACTGTGGTCAACAGCATTTCACCTGCTCTATTTCCCGCTTCCCCACCCCCCCAAGAAAAAAAAAAAAAAAAAAAAAAAGATGATGAAACAGGAGCAGCTCATAATGATGGGGCCTGGCAGCAGTATGGTCAATACAGCTCCATCGGACCCACCTGCAAGGGCCAAGCCAGACCTTAACTGGTGTGGCTCCATACACAAGAAACACAAACCTTTTGTCCTCAGATGGCAAGGGGAAGTCAGGGAGCTGTGATAAGAACTGAATGCAAGCCAAGAAAAAGCATCAATTAGATGCAAAATTTTGGTATTTCCCTCAAACTGGGTTTCAAACCCCCTGCCTTTAAAGCAGAGACCCAAGACCCACACACTGGGAGAGTGACTGTTGTAGGACATCCAGCCTCTCTCCTGGGCCTTCTGGGTGTTCTTCTGGCCTCCATCACATTGGGTGGGAGTTGTTGTGTCCTGTTTACTTTCTCATGTCAGCAGAGAAAAATAATCGTCCAAGTGACATTGGCTGAAGCCACAGCCTGGATGCATCCATCAGCCCTTGGATTTTGGAAAGGGTCCTGCGGACAGGAGAAATCCCCCACAGCCATGAGTCACCAGCCAACAGCAGGAGACATTGCCAGACATATGAAGTCCACATGAACTTCTGATGATGGCATGCAACTCACTTAAACCAGATGCAGGCACCAAGGCAAAGAGGTACGAAGCCAAACATCCGCTACCCCACGGGGAGTGAACCCATTCAACCTGGCCCAGCCTAGGAATGGCAGCTCAGCCTCTTCCTGTTCATTCCCAGATGAAACTGGGATCACAACAGGAGCCTCCCTACATCCCTGGGTGAGATGAGACTCACTAAGTGTCCATCACTCTGTGGGAGGGCAGGTTTTGGCACACAAAACACCAGCAGCTTGAAGGAGGATCGAGGGAGATGGGAAAAGGGAGTGGCAAAATCAACTGGGTTTCCTTGATTAAAAGTTTAACCAAAGTCTTAAGGGTGTAAGGACTAGACTCTGGGGTAGACAACATACTCAGCTGAGGGGGAGGAAAATCCCTAGACTATGTTTTCCCTAGGCACTGAGAGGTGAGGTTTCACCAGCCTCAGAAGGAGGGGTTGCTCCTCGGGTGCTCTCCACTTATGGCTTGCTCAATCCAGTGACGGCAATCCTAATGCACCCCTCAGCACCAGGATGCACCCCATACTTGGGTCTCCATGGACTCCTGGGACTCTAACCAAGTGCTGCAGCTAAGGCAGCTTGGATGACACAGGTCCCCAGCCTATTGCTAAAAAGGCAACATGAGATCAAGTCTTGCTGAAGCTAAGCAGGAGCAAGGCAAGCTGCTCTAAGTTATACAGTTGCAGAGGCTGGAGAGCCTTTGTTTTAAGGCTGTGCTGTGTCACCTTGCCCATAAGCACCCAACCCAGCCCCAAACCTACCACTGTGCTGTGAGGGCAAGATCTCCCTGAGGGATGCTCTGCCTTCTCTGACTCTTAAATGGAGAACTGAGTTTCCCCCAGAGCCATAGGGGTGGTAAATCAGTGGCGGAGCTGAGACTCTGGTTGCTCCCAGGACATAACAGCTCTTGCATTAGATAACAACAGCTACCTGGGTGGGTTGGCACATTCCCAATGCAGATGACCTTTATACAGATGATCTTTAAAGGTCCCTTCCAACCCAAACCGTGCTATAATTCTATGATGATTCTATATGCAGCAGATATTCATATGCATCGCCACGTAGGAAAGCTCAGGTCTCTACTAGGCTGGAGCCACCTCTTCTGCAGTTGATTTTTCTTTCCCTCTTGGGTATTTTTCCTATGCAGGGTGATGAGAGCTGAGGTGAGTTGGGGAAGGAGAGGAAGAGAGAAGCATGCTGACTTTTATTATCCAAGAAAACGTATGTAAAAGGGGATATTAACCAAGTTATAAATATAGAAATGAAAGCAAAAGTGTCACCTCACTGAACAATGGGGGCATTTATGGGATAAAGTTACTGCAAATTAAGGGCTGGCACAAGCTGACTTGGGATCATAATTTATAGTGTAGCCTAAATCCTGGCTCACAGACAAGTGGGATAAAGTTGAGTTCATTGTGAAAGTTTCTGGTTTCATACCACAGGCAGGGTGAGCCCAGCGAGCAGTGGAAGATATGATTTGGGGGTCCTGAGTGAGGCTCAGCCTACTTTACAATATTTGTTAGTCCTACCTAGAACTTTTCTTATGAAGAGGGAAGCCCCAGACTGGATTAAGGTTGGATGACCTTCCTGACCAGCTGGTAGAGCTGGGATTTGAGGAACAGTGAGTCCCTCCATGCATCTAGCTGGGTTTTAACCCAAGGAAGTGTGCTTAGGAGCAATGAACTTCTTAGCTGTGCTGTCCAGTGCTTAATGTGACAAATCTTCCCAGAGATGTTCACGGCGCCATCTTCCACAAGGGAAGGGATGGAAATGGGGCTGCAGAATCTGGATTGCACAGATGTACAGCAAGGACAAGAAACTGCTATTTTACATGTAAATTCACTTCCTCCAGTGCAAGTGGTGGTGGGGGCAGGATTGCTTAGCAAACACTAGACCAGAGGAACTAGATGAACAAAAGTCTTCCTCCAGGTCCTCCAACTGCTGATGCTGAGACAATGGGCAGCCTAAAGGTGGTACATAGTGCTTGGTGCCATATAAAAGCTCTGCCCAGGGGACAGCCAAGTCCGTATTTGAGACAAGAGGCTTCAGCAAGGAGAGCAAAGACCACAGTGACACAAAAGAGAGCACATTAGCCAGCTTCAATAGCAGTGGTCAGCAACACATGTGCTTTCATAGGAAAGGTTTGCAGAGGGATTTCAGGGAATAAACTAGGGGAATTTTTGGAGACCCACCTCTGGGAAAGCACCTCACATTCTCTCCTGTGCCTTCCATGGAGAGCATTGCCAGATCCACCACTGGTTTGCTCAGTCCCTCAGTATTCCTTCCGAAGTCTGTATCTGTTGGTAGCAGAGGTCAACCATCACCTCTTCCAGGGTGATCCAGGTAACAGGATTTCAGCCCACTTCAGGTGTAATAGGATTTCAGGGCTGTAGCAATAAAATAACATCAATAGTAGAACATCAGTGCCTCTGCATGTTCTCTCCTCATCTTAGGTGCTGCCCTTGCCTCAGTTTCTCCTGCCTGTAACAAGAGAAGAGGAGGCAAAGTATTGAGTCTTCCGTGACAGTTTAGGATACAGGTGCAAACAGCTCTCCATCGTGGTTCACAGTTATTGCCTTTACCATCCAGAATAAATACGAGCAAAGACTTTTATATTATATAAACCATAAAGCACTAATAAGAGCAATTTTGTGGCTTTGCTTTTATTTTTTATAATGAAAAGGTAAAATCTTAACACAGATTTGTAGCAGCCAGATGTATATGTGCAGTGATTTTATTTAGCTTAAAATCAAGACTGATTTAAGCGTGGCTACTTGCCAGGGGTATTAAAAAATACTAAAATCAAGCTTAGCTACTGGGCTCTAAAAATAGCATTTACTGATAAATTCCCATTTTAATACTAGTCTCCTAGGGGCTATTTCTAGGATGCTGTGTGCCTCAGGACAAAATGTATGGGGTTACCCAGGTCAGCAAGTTACAGGCTAGTGAGGTGGTGGCTCATGGTGTAGCCTTCTTACACACGGAGCTTGAATGGCAATGTCAAAAGTGGGTCTGGACTGACGTGACTCCCAGCACTGCTGAGGATATCAGACACAACTCCATCTGTTCACAGCAGCAGAAGCCGGGCCAGAGTTACAGTAAGCACCACATGCCCTCGGGGTTGTGGAGAAGGAGAGGGAGAAAAATTGAATTGTGCCTGGAACTTGACCTCACCAAGCAATTATGGTTGGTCAAACTCCATGGACATCCACTGCAGAGAGAATGAGACTGGAGGTTTCCGTGAGTGCTGGGCTTCTTAGGGAAAAACTTCATCAGTTTAATCTCTTAATACTGCTTCAGGTTAGTATTTATACAGGCTTGAGGGGTCCCATGCTTCTAGACACAACTGTCCAGGAATTGCTGGTCAAGGCACAGGAGGATGAAAGAAGAAATGTTGTCTTCTGAAGACCTTCCTTTACCTGCTCTGCTAGCACAGTAAGATTAGAGCTGTAACAGTTTGGACCAAACATTCACCTAGCCCAGCATCCCCTTCTCTGCAGAGGCCAGAACAGATGCAAGCAGAGAGAAGCTAAGAAGGTGGCACACATTGCATGGGTCATTTTCTGATTACGTCCTCCGATAACCTGGCCTTCACCTCAGGTAAGGGATTTATGAAGCAAGAGTTTTCATTTAGAACATTGTCTAATTGCCATCTCCATTAATATACAGAAAATGGGCAAGCTGACTGTTGGAAGTAGCATGAAATTCAAAGCAAACCAAGGACATGGCCCTTCATACATGAGAATCAAGATGTACACTGGAGCTCTGAAAACCAGAAGGTTACATGACTTCTGGGGTTGGCAGGACGAGTTCATGGAGGGGAAAAAAATCAAAGTCTGTTAAATATAAAGATGCGATCTCTCTCATAGGAATACTCTGATTTGCAAATCACTGGAGTCAAGGAGACTATTCTGCAGATACGCCTGCAGATTCCTCTATGCTTACCCTGATATTACTCTAATACTGGTTGGTCTAACCTAATACAGTTGCACTTTTGTCCTTATTTTCATGAAAATAGGAAATGCCATTGAGCTTGGCAAATCAGTCTGGTCCCCATGTGTCATCTCCGAGCTGTAACACTTCCTTGCCCAGGAACAGTAATTTATTGGAGAATCAAGAAAAGGACAATGACTCAAAGCTTGAGAAATGCACCTTGCATGGCCAGGAAATCAAAAAACCCAACCCCTTTAATTTAGTCAAGATGACTGGTAAATTTTCACCTATTTTTAACTATCAAAAATAGTCCATATGAGCTGTCTGGCCTCCATCTATGGTCAGTGGGAGAGATCAGCAACTTCAGAGGGCCAAAGGCTTAAAGTAGATCTGCAGCTTTTGTTCCTGCAGCTTCCAGGCAAGAGGAACCAAGCAGAATCGGTGTGGCTCAGAGCCTGGTGGAGGTCAGAGCCTACTCCTGCGGTTTCCTACGCTATGCAATCCCTTTTGCAATGGATCACACTCTTTTTTTCACATTACTTCAGAGTAGACAACTAGAATCTACATTTTCGTTTTGCAAACTAAATAAAGGTTTTCAAGCAGAGTTATCTCCACCAATCTGAAAAAGGAACTGTTTCAAGTCAAAACCAAATATTGTGCTACATTACACACAACACACACATGCTTTCTTTTTTGTTTTGTTTTGTTTCATTTTTCAGGTTCAATAAACCTGAAAAAGATTCTTTGTTTTCCACACCAGAAAATCAAATTTCCTAATCTACTCCAGCCCCCAAATTTTCAGGTCATTTGCTGAAAAGAAAGATTCGTTATTTGCCTATCTCTGTGTACTATAAATCAACTACACCACTCCTCAGAAGAATATGAACATTCTCGGACTGCTTCAAAACCGGGCATTTGCACAATTTTTTTCACACACCCTGCGTGCCATGGCTGCTTCCCCCGCCGTGTCCCTCCAGGCAGGCTGATTTTCCCTTCTTTGGCTTGATTTGCAGGCAGAACCCTCCAAGCCAGACCAGGTTTCGCTGTTACAAGGAGTGTGCAAGCTCATTCTAAACCCACAGCAGAAGTTCTGACTGTGGAGATCTAACCTGGGAGCACGGTGAGCTCCTCTTTTTGTTCCTTATCCCACTGGGTGAGCAAATAAACCCACCCACAGCCATGGTACTCGGGGGGAGTGGGAAGGAGTGGTAGGAAACTGGTGGGAGGGCACAGGGGGGGACATGGGATAGGAGGAGATGCAGGGGAAGAAGTCAAAAGCTACAGAGATATGAGAGGTGGGGATAAAGGAAGGGCAGAACAGCTCAGAAAACTCTTTCAACAGCACCTAACAATCAAATATTTGAAGGAGGAATAAAAATAGGAAAAGAATAAGAAATTAGAGGTTTGCTCTGTAATGTCAAGTTTTGCCCTTTGATTCTCTCCAAAACTCCCATTCAGGCCAGGGCTGCTGTTCTGGCTGTCTGGAAACTCCAAGGTGATAAAGTTGGATAAACTCCCCAGCCAAACTCCCCTGTTGGTATGTCAGAACTAAAGCAAGTAACAACGAGGCAGAGGAGAAGGGGAAAATGTTACCTACATTTTTCTCAGCTGAAAAAACTAGGTGCAATGAGCATGAGCACAAAATTTTGAAATAATTATGTCAGTCTAAAAGGTGGACATTTCTGTCCATCAGCTTTCTAGGCAACCCAGCCCAAGTCCCAGTGAGGGGAGGTGAAACCTACTTGCACCAGTTACCTGTAGCCTGCTGGGGTCCAGTACCCAGGACCCTTGAACACGAGGTCACCAGCAGGTGGATCCACACCCCTCCAGCCTGGCTGGAAAAGCACGTGGCTTACAGGGAGGAAGGGGTCATCCCTTTGCTCCAAGTTGAGCTTGTGCTTCACGTTCCTCACTTCCCAAAAGCAGCCCTGAAATCTGGGATTGATTGGCCATGTGGAACCGAGGAGGGGGTTATTTCAAGGACCACTGGACTCATCCAGTTGGGATCCCCAGGAGAGTTATGTCAGCTTTCCAGCTCCTTCCTCCTGCCAAAGCAGCAGGCAGCATCTGAACCTGGCTCAGCATCCTTGGGAGCCTCCTGTCTCATACCTCTGTGGCAATGCAAAGGGCTCAGCATACGTACACCAAGCACATCAAACCGTGGTGCCTGGGATGCATTTCTGCTTGCTATGACACGTTTCCCATGGTGGCATTTGGCACTGCCCACCGCCTATTAAATCCATCGCTCAAGAGTGTTTACATTACAGGAGCCAGCGTCCAAACGCGATGCTGTAGTGTAAATGCCAAACCCTCCAGAAAGGGCAGAAATCATACACATATGAAATGTGAAAAGGGCTGTGGTAAGACAGGAGATTCTTGGACATATCAGTCACTCCAAGAAACGTATTCAAGATGTTATAAAGCACCAAATGATGGGGGTTTCTTTCTTTTTTTCTCTCTTTTCTTAACCCAGGCCATAGTACTGAAAATTCCCTGCCTGAAAGCTTTCTGATGGCAGCATGATGGGAGCTGAGCATGCTCTTTAAGTGACAATAATCACTATATTTCCACTGGATTAAGTGGCATTAAACTGTGGCTTATCTAGCCTTTGTGTTTAGGTACAATGAACCTAAACAGTATGTTCCTTGCACTGTAGGTCGGGAAAAGAGCAGGGACAGCAGAGCCAAGAGCTGAACTTAGCTCCCCTCAAGGACAACCTAGAGCCTCTCTGATTTTGGATGATGGAAAACACCTTTCCAGGCTAAACTCTTGTGCAAAAAGGTAGCAGCCTTAGTGCCTGGAAGAAAAGATATCCCACAGGAAAAGCAGAGAAAGAGTAGGAGACAGAAGGGAATTTGTGCCTTTAACCCAGCTTGGTTATCACCTACGATGGGTCAGAGATGAGTGGTCCTGGTGACACAGCACATACCAGGCTCATCAAGCTCACACCAGCGAGGGCATGGTGCACAGCACGCAGATGACCCCCCCCAAACATGGAGACGTGGCCCCAAAATAATTCTTTTTCCTTCCATTCCACCATCACACGCCTTGTCTGCATGCAGCACCAGAAAAGCAAGGATTGGCAATATGTCGGCGTCGACATGCCTTCCACATGGCCACAGGACATGAGACAAACAGAAGCCAGGCTCGGAGGTAAAGAGTAAATAGTGGGGGGGCTGTGGACTATATGGCAACAAATGTTATTTGTTTACCTTCCCTGCCAATAAAATCCCAACATGGAAATAATGAATGGAGCTTGCAAATTAGTCACTAGAAATCACTTAACTCGTAAAAAATTATTAGCCCAGAAACAGAGGTTTGGAGGAAAAAAGGGTGAAAAAAGCCAGAGGAGCTCTTGTCTTCAGACAAACTTTTTTTACACTGAAATTAATGGGGGTCATGTCAGGGCATGGAAACCATATAAAACAGAGCAGAGAGGGGAAAACTCTTACTGAGGAAGCCAAGATGAAGTGAAGTTGGATTTGGGTCAAGTAAGCATTAAAACACTGTCAAGAAGCCTGCCTTCTTAGCCAAAAAATCAGATTCCAGATAGAAGCACAGATAGAAAGAGGTTCTGGTTTTTAAAGTCAAAATCCAGCATGAACAGATGATCCTCAACCATGGCTGTGCTATTGCAGGGCTAAAAATAGCTTCCTTGTGAAACACAGCTCACAGATTCATGGGTTTTCTGAAGCATTGCAAGACTGTTCGTATCAAAGATCTTTAAGGAGAGATTCGTTATTCTCAGAGCCTGCGGTTCTCTGTGATGTGCTCCTCTGTGTCTATTTCCCCAAGTGATTTTGGGACGCAATCACTATTTTCAAACATAATTTGCACGCATGAGCACTCTAGAGGTGCCGGAATAAGGACTGGGCATGGTGTTGACCACTGTTGGGACTTCACTTCTCAGTTGCCAAAGTCAGGTCCTAAAGTGAGATGTGGATTCAGAACTCATGCAGGGAGAACTGAAACCCTGACACTGCCTTCACAAAGGAAAGAGGTAGAAAATACTTCAATTTCCAGCATGTCCATTTAATTTGTTGATTTTTTTTTTTTAAGTCAAGGAAAACACAGGGTGAAGTATTACTGCAGGAACGAATGGACCTCAAATCCATCCTACATCCATAAGTGATGAATGCAGTCCTGAGCAAGGCTGCTCACCGCCCCAGAGCTCAGCTTGCCCCAGGGCTCTTCATTCAAATTTTAGGAGCAAAGACCATGATTTTGAGTGGATGTACAGAGTCTGACACAGGGGGGCTGCTCCCCCTTTTTGGGGCAATGCACTGCCAATGCCTGTCTGATCAAACAGGAGTCCTCGTTGCACAAGGAAATGAAAATCAGGCAAAGCAAAGACTGTACCAGTGTTACCAGTATTATTCCTGCTGCTCCCTTCTAGCTGCCATGAGACCAGTGATGCTACAGCATCCCAGAGACTGCAGCAGCTCTTTTCCAGCTGCAAAATACAGGGACTCCGGTCTCCTCCAGGAAGCTTTAATGAGAAGAAAATCAACCACTATGATTCTTCAGTGATGATTTAATATTTCACACATTTTATTAGGAGAGAAGCTGGGGTTTTTGTCTCTATTCTTCTCTTTCCCCCCCCCCCCCCTTATTTCCTCTTTCTTCTTCCCAAAGGTCATGCTCAGGGCATGGGAAACAGCCTAAAGGTGGGAATTATCTCAAAGCGTCTCTTGAGCAAGTTTACCCCATAATTTACTTTGCAACAGGTATTTATGAAGCAGCAGGGAATGGCACCCAGGCTCAAAAATGGGCCAGATTCCCATGGTATCCAACTGTGATTATTCACAGGCTATGACCCTTCGGGGAAAAAGCAAAAGTGTGTGTGTGCGGAATTTAAAACTACATTACCATACACAATTAAAGATACCACTTGCCACAGGTCGTCTGGGCTGAATCTAGCCTTTCATATGAAATCTCAATTACACTGAGAGTACATTCTTTTCTTCTTCTTGGGGGATGGGGGTGAAATTGCAAGCAGGCCTCCAAAACGTGCTGCACCATAAGGCTGTTTTGAAACTTAAGCCCTCTACAACCAGCAACTGCCTACTGTACCCACAGTCACAGATGCCTCATGGCCTTGCTTTAAATTAAATCCAGGCATTGCTTTTCATTCTCATCTTAAGCCCCTGCTGCAAATGGACAAACAATGCCCTTTGCCAACAGCTGCTAACAATGCTGCTAATGAACATTCATCAGCAAGGAATAAACAGAGGAAGATTAAAAAGCCTGGGGGGAAGGAGGGTGTTTTCCCTGGGGTTACAGTTGTCTCTGCAGACATTAGAGTTCATCATTTTAATTCTGAATCAGCAGCAATCTTTTGCAAGAGCAAGCTGGATCAAGGGTGTAGCTGTGCTGAGAGTCCTGTGGGCACTCAGTAGCATTAAGCTCTTCCCCTGTTACAGGCAGCCACCAGGATGATGCTATGTGGATATTCTTGCAGAGGCTTCAGGTAGCTGCCAAGGGATTTTGCTGGGTCCCAGCCAAACTGAGCAGTGGTTTCATTCTGAACCAGAAAAGGTAGTGTGGCTTTAGCGTGGTGTAGCTGACCCCTGTAAATCCAGGCCTTCAGCTGGTTTGGGGTATTGTGTGTGAAAGAAGGGGGAGAGGGGCTGAGGACCATGATGAATGGTGAGGCAGTGCAAAACAGAAGTAATACTGCCTAGTACAGGAGATCTGGGTCTGTGGGTTAGTGTAGCACTAAGTACAGGGGAAATGCAGTTGATGTGCTGATGCAAATAGAAGGTCTCCTGATACTTTTAGAAGATAAGAAAACCAAGGCACTCCATGAGCTAAGGTCAAGCTTTCAAAAAAACCCAAATCCTAGTACCAGAGTCTGTCTTTCAGACACCAGGAACTGAAGCACCATAAAGGTAAGTACCGATGTGTTGGTCAGACTCGATGTCTCTTAGCCCAGTGTTTCCTCTCTCATTGTGACCAAAAGCAGATGTTCCAGACAGATTGTAAGACCAGGACAGGCATAAAAGATGCCCCTGAGCAGACTCAAGGACAGGCTGACATGAATACAAATACTTTCAGGGGGCTTATGGCAGATGATCTCTCTCAAAAGTTACGATCAGCTGGGAGGTCATTTGTTCAGAAGCTCAGAGAAGGATTGTCCCAAAGCCTAAAGAGCTGAAACGAGCCTCCGGATGAAACCCAGCTACTTCCGGCTGGCATAGGGTCTTCTGCTACAACAGCAGATAAAGCTATTTTTTGCTGTTATGGTCTGTTCAACACTAGAGGGGGACTATGCTTTACTGGGGCTCCTATTAAGTGTACCAGTACACCCAGGAGCCTTGCCTGGGATGTCTCCTCCCACAGTTCCTGGCTGTTCCATTCTGGTGAAATTTATCTGCTACTCTTTTTCTCAGGAGAGCAGGATTTCTCTCTATGTGCCATTTTTCCCATTCCTCTGGCAATAGCTAAGAAGCCACAGACTTTAAATGCTGGACGGATTTTTGTTCTAGTTTCCAAGGCAAAAAGATTTACAGGGAGACCTGAAGAACTGGTAATATCTCATTTTTGGATGATAATGGTTTGAAGAGACATTTCTCTTTTGCTGTCTCCAGCAGCTGTGTAACTATCAGCCCTTGGGGTGATGTAGGTAAGAGACTTTTTGCACGTTTTGATTTGTATTCCAATATTTATATAAAATCCACTTATTGAGGACTATTTTGTATTCCCTTTTCATGGATTAATTTGTTGGCAGGAACATTTGAAAACAGCTACTAGGAAGCCTTGTCTGCAGTGAAGTTTCTGAATTTTCAGTGTATTCCACCTAATTACGTTACAAACCCCTCACTAAAAAAAAGACTTGTGTCCCCCTTGTGTCAGGGTGGCTAACTTTCCTTGCCGTGTAAGCCATAAACCAAAGTACTGAACAACTAAGACCCAAGGGACTCATGCTACAGAACTTAGATAATAGGGAATATCTGAGCCTGGAAAACCTCAGTCCTACGTCACACCCCTGATCTGGAAACTGCACCTGACCTGCCTACAATCTTGTCCTGACCAGCCAGATCCACCTGTAAATTAGGGTAAGGGCAGCAACATCATCACACAAGCAACAACAGAGGCTTTAAAAGATGGTCAGGAACATGTAGAGCTGTTGCGCAGGGTCGCCAGGTAGAAGGTGCACCCAGGTTGGGGCAAACCCTGGTATCTGTGCAGGCTGGGGATGGAGAGCAGCCCTGTCAAGAAGATCCCGGAGGTGCTGGTGGATGAAAAGCTGGGCATGACCCGGCACTGTGTACTTGCAGCCCAAAGAGCCACCCGTGCCCTGGGCTGCATCCCCTGCAGCGTGGCTGGCCGGGCGAGGGAGGGGGCTCTGCCCCTCTGCCCCGCTCTGGTGAGACCCCCCTGCAGTGCTGCCTCCAGCTCAGGGGTCCTCAGCACAGGAGAGACGTGGAGCTGTTGGAGCGGGGCCAGAGGGGACCATGGGGATGGTCAGAGGCTGGAGCAGCTCTGCTGTGGGGATGGGCTGGGATAGTTGGGGGGGTTCAGCCTGGAGAAGGGAAGGCTGCGGGGAGACCTTAGAGCACCTCCCAGTGCTTGTTCTATTCATCCTAGTATTCAGACTAGATATAAGGAAGAAATGCTTCCCTATGAGGGTAGTGAGGCACTGGCACAGGTTGCCCAGAGAGGTGGTCTATGCCCCATCCCTGGAAACATTCAAGGCCAGGTTGGAGCAACCTGATCTAGTTGAAGATGTCCCTGCCCGTGGCAGGGGTTTGGACTAGATGGCCTTTAAGGGTCCCCTTCCAACCCAAACTATTCTATGATTCTATAAGGTCTGCCCCACTGTTCCCCGCACCAACACTAAAACCACAAGCAGACTAGACTGGGAGCTGCTTCTTTGGAGTTATGCTCAGTCAGATGAGCAGAACCAGGGTGAAAATATCATTTGCTGCATGAACAATGAGGCTGTGGGCAGAAATGGCTTGGGGAGCATGCATCGGGAGAAATGCTATTTTTAAGCCAAAGATGACTAAATGACTTTGCTGCATGCTACAGTCTTCACTTTGACATCTGCCATCTTTATAACTGCTGTTCCTGCACTCAGATGCTTTGCCCATTGATTCTGTGATCTGGGGCAGAGCAGCTCCTTCTCCAAACTTGTACAGGGTCTCGCTCTACAGGGAGACCTGGTGTTGGCTGGCCCTGAGGCCAATACATTGAATTCATACAATTCTCGATGAAATAAAGCTCAAGAAAGAGGAGTCAGCTTAATATGGCATGGAAGCAGAAACAAGCAGCATTTCTTATATGGCAGAAATCTCTAGCACTGACTATTTGATGGGCTGTCTTTTACGGTGTGTTTATTTTATTTTTAACCACAAAAATATTTGTAATCTCCTTAACGCAGACTTATTTCCACTGCTGTGTGGTAGTTGCCCACCAGATGAGGTCATTCATGTTATTCTACAGTAGCTCCTAGATGCTCTAACCCAACCCAAGTGGGCAAAGCGAGGTGCAAGAGTCTAGACCTCAGAGAAGTTGCAGATCCAGCCAGAGGAGACAGATGGAAAGGCACCAAGGCAGTAGGGAGAGAGGTGGCTTGACAGCAGTCATTCCGCACAGTTAGCAGTGAAGATGGAGAAAGTCTTCTGAAAGCCTGGCCCATGTCAATCTGGAGCAACCAGATAGCTGACATCCATGTCATGATGCTGAGAACTGTCAAGACGTTCTCAACAACCAAAAATATCACCTCTCCAGAGACTGGGATGAAGCAGCAAGCCATCCATCATGTCAGCGCATCTAGTCCCAGGCTGCTTCTGGCGCTGGGGAGCACAGTAAGGGTGGAAAGTTTCATAGCTCTAGCCACAGTGTGTGGGGGGGTGGCACATCTGGATGCACTCGGGGCTGGTGCAGTGGCAGCTGTTCTAGGCACAGCTGTCAAGCTGAGTAGGTCACCCCTAATCTGGAACCAATTTCTGAGAGATTTTTATGCATAAATTTGAGACCAAAGTCTGCTTGGCACTTTCTTTTCTGGTTTCCCCTTACAGCTGGGCTTCTATTATGTATACCGGCTCATCCTCAGGAGGCTTAAAAATAGATGCAGAGGCTGTAGTGCTGTAAAAAGAGCCATGCTGCTCTTCCAAGGGCCTTGCTGAAGGGAGGGAAGGGAAATCTGCTCTCCTTGGAGCAGAGAAGGGCGTGAATGGGAGAAGTCGCTGCGGGAAATCAGTGGGAACAGATGCTGAGCTGCATTACCCATGTAAATCTTCTACCAGCTCGAGCTGTGCTGGCGTTTCCTCGGTATAACAGCTGGGAGAGAGGCACCCAAAAGCAGATACATGTCCAGGTGGATTATGGCCCAGATGCAGAAGAGGATCTTATTTGGTGAGTCCAGACTTGGGTAGGTTGCGTGGGTTTATGTCAAAATGTCTGATTTGTGAGATTGCAACTACTCAGGTTTCTCACAACACAGACTCCTGGCACCAAAAAACAGATTGTTCTGCACAGTTTTAGACCTCCACAGGGCAGATGTGAACTAGTTCCCTGGGCTTCCCTGGGGACATTGAGAGATGTACCCCAATGTAGTTTTGAGGAGCTCAGTCACCATTATATGAAACTCATCACATCCGTAGCATCAGCAAGCCCTGAGCATCATTTTAGCAGCAGAGGCAGCTCTCTAGGTCATACTTGTACCCAAGTATCATTTTAGGAGCAGGATCAGCTCTCTGGGTGATACTTGTACTTCTAGAGAGGTTCTTCCATCCCAGGAGAAAAAAAGGTCATTGCACAGCAGGGGTAGAGAGAGGAAGGTCCTCTAGAGGGGCTGGTCTGGGTTTAACGTGTTTCTGAAGGCTTGCTGCTGCAAAGCAGAGCCCAGCAGTGAGAGAGAACAATATGCTGGGGCAGCAGCAATAAAAGGTTATGAGCTCTGCCTTCCCACCTGGCTAGAAGAGCTCATTTGATACTAATCCATACATTTCTCATAAACCATTATTTGAAAACCTGCTGCCCGCTCATGGTGCGTGTTTTTGTTTAGGATGCTGTGGTGTGCAGAAAAGCAGCGATGCCCCCCCCCCCATCTACCCTTTTCTCCATCATTGCTTGGTGGGATGCATGGACCAGGGATGCATCCATGCGTTTGCTGGATCTGGTTCACCGGAGGACCGAGCATCACATGCCAACCCGAAGGACTGGTTTGGGAATGTGTTGGGTGAGTTGCAGAAGGGGGAGGGAGCTGGACAGAGCTGGTGAAGGGCTCTGTGGGGATTTGTGCTGCATTTGTTTCCCAAGTATTTTGGTAACTTCCCGGTGCCTGGAGGGGTCTGCCCCTTGGTTCTCTCATATATTTTATATACCCACCTGTATGCACTCGCAGTACTCACAGTGGTCCCTCCTTCCACTTAACCTAAAACTGATTCAGATTCAGTGCCTACTGTTGAGTTACAGATTATGTACAGATATATAATGTGATATATAATATATAACATGTATTTGTATAATACATATGTATATATTATGTCTGTGTGTGTGTATACAGGTAACCCCTGTTTCCCTACCCAGTGGCTGGACTAAGAACATTTAACACTGTAGGGAACACATTCGAGGACTTTCACAAATTTTAAAATTCCATCGCCCGCAGACAGTCCCACTTTTCACACTTCTTGCCCTCGTGATTGCAAAGGCACCTTGAAAATGTGAGCCTGTGATCGTAAGCAGAGGGTGCAACAGCCCAGAAACAGGATTTTAAGAGGTGTGAATGGACCTGCTCTGCTCCTTAGCACAGTAACCCAGTGAAGGCTGCTCACAGGTTGCTCATACCCGCTTTGTTACTGGTAGCTCGAGCAGAAAAGCCCAGCTTGTGCGCTTCCCACGAGATCTCAGGTTCTCTCCCACACCTTCTCAAGGGCCAAAATACACACCTTTTCACATCTCCACAATATTCACACAGCATTTCCAATTAAAACCAAGACTCTGCAGCACATTCCAATATTATGTGTGAAATATGCTGACTTTAATATCACACCAGCTAATATAGGGGATGCTGGGCTGATTGCTACCATTCATAATTTACCCATGGTGGGTGCAGAATTGAATTTCCCCTTGAGTATCCCCGAGGACCTCAGTAAGGACATTAGCTCCCACATTTGAGAGAAAGTGGAGCCTCATTGCACCACAGCCACATGGTTTTTGAACACCCCCAGGGATGATGACACCCCCGTCCCCGGGCAGCCTGTGCCAGCGCCTGCCAGCCCTTTCGGTGCAGAATGTTCCCTCACACCCAATCTCACCCGCCCCTGGCGCAACGTGAGGCCGTTTGCTCTCGTCCTGTCGCTGGTTCCTGGGGAGCAGAGACCGACCCCCCTGGCTACAGCCTCCTGCCAGGCCGTTGCAGAGCCACCGGGTCCCCCCCAGCCCCCTTCTCTCCAGGCTGACCCCCCCGCCCCCCCAGGCTGGTGCCCCAGCCCCTGCCCCAGCCCCTGCCCGGCTCTGGACACGCTCCAGCCCCTCAGTGTCTGTCTGGCCGTGAGGGGCCCAACGCTGAGCCCAGGCCCCGCGGGGCGGCCCCACCGGTGCCCAGGGCAGGGGGACGGGCGCTGCCCCGGCCCTGCCGGCCACACCGTTTCGGACACCAGCCGGGACGCCGCTGGCCTCCTGGGCCACCTGGGCACGCTGGGGGCTCATGCCCAGCCGCTGCCGCCCAGCCCCCCCGGGCCCTGTCCCGCCGGGCAGTTCCCAGCCCCCTGCCCCCAGCCCGCAGCTGCCGGGGGCTGGTGTGACCCAGGGGCAGGGCCCGGCACTCAGCCCTGGGGACCCCCACCCCACCGGCCCCGGCCCCTCGGCCCGGCCTGCCCGGAGCCCCCCGCAGAGCCCCCCGCCCCCGGCACAGCCACGCTCCCCCCGGCTCGGTGCCCCCTGCGACTGACTGAGGCCGCTCCGTCCCCTCGGCCGGGCCGTCGGTGAAGACGTTGAACAGCCCCGGCCCCGGCGCTGAGCCCTGGGGACCCCCGTGTGCCCGGTGCCAGCGGGATGGGACTCCGTTCCCCACCGCGCTGTGGGCTCGGCCAGCAGCCAGCCCCTAGCCCAGCACAGAGCTCACCCGCCCCAGCCACGCGCAGCCGCTGTCTCCAGGAGATGCCGTGGACATCAGTATCAAAAACTTCCAGAAAACTCAACTGTGGATGCCAAAAGAAGTGATGAAGCCGTTCAGCAATAAAGCAGGCCAGTGGAAGACTGTGGATGCTTTCTTCTCCCAAGAGCATCATTATTTTCATTTTTTTCTTCAGGTAAATGTATCTGAATCATGCCAAGGTTAAGTCCTGGCTGATCCCGTGCTTGTTTTCATCTCATAGGAGTATCTTTATAGGTCCTAGGGTTGCAGAGACCTGGGTACCTCAGAGGGAAGATTTTTCCCAGCAGCATCCCAGACTTCGCCTCTGCAGGCAAAGAGCAAACCAACACTGCAGCAAATGCCAGTGGTGGCAGGGCCCTGCTCCCACCCCAACCACACCAGACCCCAGGAGCCCACAGTAGCTCTCCTGCTCATCAGCTTAACAAGGTTAACCATGCAGCACTGGCCTTGTCATCTTCGCTGAGTAATTAATTTGTCGTTTCACTTTACCTGTGGCCAGGTTGCTCCACTTGAGGAAAATCTTACTCCACTTGGTTTGCAAAGCATGTGGGGGGGGGGACGGGGATGACACGACACACTGGGGTGCTAGGGGGGTCATCTCGTCACAGGGCTCCCATCAAAGCTACTGGGGGAGATCAAGGAAATGTACTGCAATGTACTGTATGGCTCCACTGAACTCTGGAACGTCCCCGCCATCACACAGGCCAAGGGAAATACCCCAGGGCCATTGATATCATGATGCTGCTGCTGCTGATGATTATTATTATTCAGAGCTAGTGAACAAGATGGAAATAATTAACAGGTTTTAAAAAGTCTCAGGATCCCATTATCATCATCATCATCATCTTCATTATATAAAAGGAAAGGAACCAAATTGAAACCCACATTTCAGATGATATAGCTTCACCACATTTGATTTGCCCCAAACAGCCAAAGAGAAAGACATGGCAAGGCAGCCTAGTGTGAATGGCAAGGCAATGCCTCACCTTCAAGCTTAATATGTGGATCAAAAAACATGTGTTCCCAGCTAGTATATTTAACTAGAATTTTGACAACATGATTTCAAGTCCCAGCTCTGACAGTCGTCGGATAAATTGTTTCATGTCCCTGGACTGTGTTTTCCCACAGGGGCAACAAGGCAAGTCGAACAAATAATGAATTTTCCAGTTCACCAGCAATTCTAAAAAACCCACTCTTTAAAATTAATTCTACCAGAAATGAAATGTTTTCTTTCAATCTCAAGACAGGTTTTTTTTTTCGTGTTCTTAAAATAACTTGGAGGAAATTTCAAAACAGGGACTTGCTTCACATCAGGACATCAAAATGTTTTGTTCCCAAAAAGGTCTAAACAAAGTAATTCTATATTTTCAAATAGGCTTTTTTTTTCCCCCCCTTGTTTTATTTTTAAGCTTTTTTTCCCAAAAGAGCAGTCTGGTGACACCAAACTCTATTTGGAGAACATCTGTATTTTACCAAATTTTAATTTGCTACCAAAAAAAAAGAAAATCCCAATGTTTTGCCTGGCACTGGCTGAGACCTTCCCTCCAGGAGGGGTGGAGGGATTCATCATTTCAGAGCCTGAGCTGATCCAAGGCCATCGTCAAAGGAGCCATAAATGAGTTCAGAGAGGAGGAGGCTCTTCTGCAAGCTGCCATCTATTCTTTTACCCCTCCACTGAGTATATCCATGTGTTCCCAGTGTGCTTCCAGTGGGAAAACAGTGGGAGTCCCTCTGCCACTTGTGCTTGGGCTCACTAAGCACTACAGCCCAGCCCACTGGGGAGGGGGTACCCCATGGGCTACCACACACAGGAGCAGGGGGATGGCTTGATCATGCCAGTGAAGTCCTTTTCCAGCACGGTCAAGCCAGCAAGGATGCTTTATCAACTGTAGTGATGGATTATATAGTCCCTGCCACAAGTGGTAACGTGCTGGTATGTTTGGGGTCAAGTCCAACTAGCTTTGGGAAGTATTTAAAAGCGGGGGTCCAGGCAGGGTGAGCTGTCTCCCGGTCAGACAGACCTTGTCAGTTCCTGGCAAGGAGCAGCTTAGAGGCTGCTGAGCTGGATTTCAGCAGAACACAAGGTAACAGAAAGCCCTGGCATAATACCACAACAGTCAAGCTGTCAAGATCACTCATGGTATGAAATGTTTTAGCTTAGACTTGACGGGCAAAACACCTACCCAGATGGTAAAACTCCACAGGCACAGGGGATTCAGCATTGGGGACAACTGTCTGCCTCCTTCAGAGCATCTCTCTGCCAAAGAGGGGACAATGATAAATGTGCAAAACAAAGCAAGTGGCCTGCGAAGGCTGGTGAGGATCCTGGGGTTACCCTGCCTGGCATGGTGACATGTTTGCTCCATCCCCTGGATGAAGACGAGCACCAAGGAAGAAGCCACCCGTGAAAAACCAGTGGTGCTGCAGTGTCAAGAAAGGTGGAGAAACAGCAGAAATGTCTTCAGCACATCACCAAAGCTGTGGTTCTTGTACCATCGCACAGCTCCAGGAGCTGGGGCTTGAAACATCACTCCCAAGAGGGTGGGTGCTTTTCACTTTGCTCTGCAGAGCCTGGCCCTCTGCCCATCACCTCCTTGAGTCTGGTGATGGTTGACAATGTCATCATCTGATGATGGTCATCATCTAACGATGACCCCCTGTCCTGGTTCCCTCAAACCGACCCAGAGCTGGTCTCTGTGGGCTACAGATATTGTGAGAGGGTTTTTCTGGAAATCAGTTGCTTTAAAAAGAGGGGAAGGGAAAAGGGGAAGGGGAAAGGGAAGGGGAAAGGGAAAGGGAAAGGGAAAGGGAAAGGGAAAGGGAAAGGGAAAGGGAAAGGGAAAGGGAAAGGGAGAAAAGAAGAAAAAATACTTTTGTTGGAAATGAAAACACACAGAAATAGATCTGTTCTTATTAGACCACGGAGCAGCTAATGAGAACCAGACGTCCCACATCTCAAATCATTTCAGACTGGGGATGGGAGTGCTGTGCCAGGCTGTGTTCCTGCCCCAAGTGAGCATCCCAGATGGGTTCTCCTCTCCCTCCTCCTTCTGCTGTCTCCTGTTGTTTCTGCATCTCAGATGGCACATCTCCTGCTCCCAAGCAAAGTCCAGACATCGAAAGAGGCACAGGCCACCTCCCACTCCCTCTTGACCCAGTGGGAAGCACCACAAGGTCTTGCCAGGGCTGCAGCCACAGTCTGCCACAGCAGGGTCTGTCTTGGGTGGTATCTGCCTCTTTTTATCTTCCTCCAGCAAATATTTTGCTCCTCTTAACAGTAGCTGTTTGCTACCAAGGAACAAAATGCTTTGCTCTGCCAGCCCCACAGTGGTTTCCCTCCCTGTTGGTCCTCTTCTAGGAGCCATCAAGATGTGTGTACATGGCTTTCACATCGATCAAAGCAATGAGTATACATTTTCTTTTCTTCATTAAGGGGTTTTATTGTTACTGTAAACCACACCAGGGTTCAGGGGCCCCCCAGCCCTCCTTTTGGAGGTCCGAGTGCCGGTGGTGTTGGCAGCCCCATCAGCAGGATCACGGACCTCATAAAGGCACACAGGCAGATCTTCATTCATGCATTAACTTGGCATAACATTTATGTAAACCCAGACCCGACTTCCATTACCCCAAATCCCCAGTCGGAACAACTGGACTCCTATCACGGCAATTAGTCTTTTATCCAAGTTGGCAACTCTCTTCCCATCAAGGTTTGGGTGATTTACTGTGTTGGAATGGTCTGGCAAGGAGGTAGAGGAAAGGTCTCAACTGTTTAACTCTGTCGGCAATAAACCTCCCCTTTCCCTGTCCATCCTCATCCCCTCCTTCACCCTGTTCTCACTCTTGCTGCCAACACAGACCTGACTTTTCCCTTGGCACTGAGATCACTGGGTGGTTTTGGTAGGAAGGTAAGAAGCAAGCGAGACTTGCAAGAAGTTCACAGTGAGCCCATGTCCTCCTGCTCCACCACACTCATGGGACAGGAACAGAAGGACACCCTGTCCTGGAGCTGAAGAGCAGATGGTGGGTTGAAAGCAGCCACTGAAACAACCTTTTGTGTCCCACCACTGCCATTTCTTACCCTGGCTCTGGCTTTCAGGTATTTTCCTGCTCGCTCAAGCAGTTCAGTGACCTATCCCTTATCACAGTCACAGCACTACAGCCACAACATCTATTTTTTTTCCATCTTGCTGAGCCTTTCCACGTTGTGTTTGCATGGGATGGGGCAAGCAACCAGCGTGGGTGCCAGCAGAGGAACACAAACTGGTCAAATGGCAGCAAAAATCCAATTAATCCAGATTTTGGCAAGCTTCAGAAGTCATCTAAACCTCTTTTAATGACTTTTTGATGGCTTTTAATGACCATTTGACAGAGAGAGAACTCCTCAGACATCAGCCCTGACACCATCCTCTGCCTTACACCCAAGGCACTTTCCAGGCCAGCTTTCCCTTGCCATAGCATTGTCACGGCTCAGAATTAAACCTCACCCCAGGCTAAAGCAGGCAATAGCAGGGTCTGGACAATTCTCAAGACTATTTCACCCTCCCACTGCAGCATCTGGGACTCCTTCCAGCCCAAACTCTCTGGGGAAGCAGGGTGTTGAGATGGCCACCACCTACCTTCTGTCTCTTTACAACCCATCCTCAGGGTCTTTCCAGATTTTCCCCTCTCCCTCTCCTGGCATCTCCTTCCCCCAGGTCCATCTGGCTCTGATATCCAGAGGCTGAGCTCTTCCTCCACATTTACACATCCACGCAGTAAAATCACTATATAGCTTACCTCTGTAGGCTTCCCCTTGCCACCAAAGTACTGTAGCATCATTCCATCATTGTTGGGTCCCTCAGATGTTATCCTAAAAAATGCAGTCAGTCACAGCTTTGGCAAATGGGAAGGGAGCAGAGAAAGTAAAAATATTTTAACAAAAATTGAAACCTTCAAATATTTCCTTTTGTTTCAGAATTTGCCTGTGAGCAGTTTTTTTAAGTTCTGCTTTTAACTTCAGCATTTGGAATCTATTCCTTTTAAAGTTTATAATTGTTTAAATAAGTTAAGTTTAATCAAGTTTAAAGTTTAGCTATGTTTTCATTAAATGGGGTTTTTTTAATTATTTTTTTTCAGTCAATCTGAATTGCAGGGCAGAGGTATTTGCAAGGGTTTTTTTTCATTCCTTTAATCACTTCACTGAGAAAACCACTGAGTTTAAAATTTGGCCAATCTGCAGTGAGGTTTAAAGTTCATACTCTTTGTTTCACCAAGCAAAAACAAAAATCTCAGCTGTAGTTAGAAAGGCCTATGAAGTGCCATACAAGAAGCAGCAACTACCTGGGCCAGATAGATATTTGGTCTGAACTGCTTTATCCTTACTCTTCAGATGGAAAAATACATGAAGGAAGATTATTAGTTGCAGCAGCGGTAGTAATAGTAATAGTAACAGCAATAGCAATAGTAATAGTAATGGTAATAGTAATAGTAATAGGAAGAAGAAGAAGAAAGAAGAAGAAAAGAAGAAAAGAAAAAGAAAAGAAGAAGAAGAAGTCAATAGCATGATTGATTTGGCTAAAATAAGAATAGCTGCAGACAGTTCTTATTTGGTTGCATGTTTTCATTTTGAGATTTGTTGTTTCTACCACAGAAGACAAGGAGAGAAAATAAGGGTGATGTAAAATCAGCAGATGTGACCTTTCCTTATTCTGTTTTAAACCAGAACAGCTTGTTTTTGCTATCAGGAGCCTCCCAAATTCCTATGAGAACTTCTGAGTGAAATGAGCATTTTTCAGTGGTGGGTTGTTTTTTTCTTCACACATTTTCAGGGAAAGCGTGGGCTTTTTCACCTGTCCCCGTGTTTGCTTCTGCTCTCTCAGTCTGCCTGAGTGTGCTCCTTGTTTCATGACAGCTTGTTCCTTCCAGCAGAGCTGGCTTCTGGGATTAAAAAATCTGCCTGATTTAAAGATGATCCATCTGCCCGTGTTGGAAAAGCAGAAGAAAGGGACCTGCTGCAACCCAGAGTCCCAGCATCCAGCCCCATCCTTGGCACCACAGCAAATATTCCCCTTTAGGAACTGAAAGGTTTCCAACCGTTTTGGTTTGTTTCATCCCTTTCAGCCCTGTTTTGAAGCCTTATAGGTGGCAGGATGGATTCATATGCCTACTGTCAGCCGTGCTCCAGGCAATCTGTTCCAGGTAAGCTAAAAAACACATTTCACCCTCCACAAATTATTGACATTTCAACCGTGGAGTCTGGATACTCCATTATGTCGAGGTGATGAAGAAGCTGATATATCTGTTAAGGGGCTTTCCATGACTGGGATGCAGGAGAAGGGAAGACGTGTTTGATAGTCTGATGGTTTTCCATCCTGCAACCAACTAGAAGGCTTTTTTTTTTTGCTTTTTTTTATTCTGCAGCGTTCACTGCACAGCTCACCATATATCATAATAAACAGCCAGTTTCAAAAGCCTGTTACTGAAAAGTAGCACTTAATGGCCTCCAGTGCTTCAGCTGATCTCCTGCACTTTAATAGCAAGCAGACCTCACCGAATTAGGCAGCTGGCATGTCTCACACCCGCCAGCATACCAGTAATGGATTTCCTTCTACAGACCCTCTCTAGTCTCTGCTTCTCCTTGGCAGGGTGAGACTGGAAAGGACTTGGACCTGAGGGCTTGTAATTTCTGCACAGCCCAGTGTGATACCTGTGGCTTCACTTGGGTCCACAGAGCAGGACTCAGAAGAGCCCAGAGATCATCAAAGGGGAATCTTCCCAATGCCATGGTGAAGGCAAGGATAGAATGGACAACTGCCCTCACCAGTGAGGTTGTGAACTGTCCAAATTCAACATTTAGCTCTTCACGAACTTCACTTGTGACAGATAAAGCTAACACTTCACAACCAGTCCTTCATGGCCTTTCAGTTTGGGTGAAACACAGACAGTGGAGCTGGTCCCAGTGCCACCAGTCACAGCCACCTGAGCCATCTATGTGGTAGTGGTTTTCAGACTGGAAGTGTCCAATAGGTCCTGGTTTGCTAGAAGGAGGTGAGCACCATAGTTAAAACTGCTTTTATCCAGTCTTGTTGTATGCTTGGAACTAGATTTATGGTGAGCGTGTCCATGTTTAGCAGAATATCTTTCCTTTGGAGACAGTAATGAGCATCCTGGGGACACAGAAAAGAAAACTGACAGCTGGAGCTGTTGCGCAGCTTAAAAGCAGATCTTGTTACACCAGGTGAACCCAGCAGGAGCTGTGGGCTTTACAGATCACAGCTGAGCCTCAGGCAGCAAACCCTTTGTGGTGGAAAGCCTGAGGCATGAGGAGATGAAGCATCATGGATGAGGGTCCAACCTTGAGGGAAGGTCAAGACCCAGTACGACCTCAACTGATGCTCTCACTGCAATAAAAGTCTGAATGTATCCACAGCCATTTTCTCTCTATTTTATCTCTTACGCTAACATTTTCTTTTAGCTCCTCTGCTTGGCTGAGATTTACACCAGTCTGTCTTGTGGCTGTCAGACAGAGTCCTCTGAGTCTGCTTCTTGCTGGGCTAAACAAGCCTGTCTTCTGATCTCTTCCTACAAGGAGTTTCCATTCTCTCAGGTACCTCATATCGCTTCCCTGCCTTTGGTCCAGGTCCTTGGCCAACTTCCTCCTCTCCAGTTCTGCAGGAAGGCTGAAGTAGCCCAGAATGGACTATGTGTGGGGCAAGCCCCCCGTTTCTGCTAATTACTCCCATTGCCCGGTTGAGATGGGTGGGGGAGGTAGAAAGGAGGAGATTATCCTTTCAAGAATTCATTCTTTATGAACCATTTGAGATTTAGTAAAGGTCTCCAACATTACTTGTGTGGTTTCCTGTGTTCAAGCCATGAGGAAGATGATGCCAGCTGTCTCCATTGCCCATAAGTTTTGTGTTTTCTGGTATTTCTTAAAAGAGACAGTGCTGGAGTTGAAGGAAATGTCAGAATGGCAGTTCTCATATGAAAACGGGTATTTTTAGGGTTTTTTCTTGTAAAGAAAATCTTGGAATTTCAAATCCCTGATTACTCAGACAGCTGGGGGGGGGTGGGGGGCGAGGAGGGGGAGAAGGCAGCCTTTATGTTATTCTTTCTATTTTCTTTTCTTCAGATTGCATAATTTCTAAAAAAGTAATGATTTTGAGGGGCCTGACTGCAGATTGCTCACAGTCCCTAGGGTAACAAAGAAGGGATGGGCAACAGTGAGGGGAGCTCCACCAGACCTGAGCTAGGTGGCATCTTGACAAACTTCCAGCATTGAAGAGGTAGACCGTGAAGCCACACCGATGACCTTCCTGTCCCTCTAGAGTCACTGGGCAGCTCCAAGTCCCCAGACAGATGCAGCCCACCACTCTGAGACATTGTCTTCAGCTGCAGTGACTCATCCCGACAGGTGCCAATTGTTCTCTGTTGACTACAGAGGAAGACAATCAATCCAGGCTTTGTTTTCCAGCCTACAGCCATCTACATTGCAAGCAGATGACTCTTCCCACTGTGTTTTCATTGGCAAACAGCAACCATAAATCTCTTGCTTGCTCAGGTTTTTTTTTCCCCTTTTCCATATACACCAAATCCTATTTGTCTTTATTTGCTTCAGACAGAAGTACAAGCTTGAGTCTGCTCCAAAGGAGAAAAAATAAGGGGATAGAGAGGCTGCTGCCACTTCCACCCGCTGCCGAGCTGGCCCCACGCACTCAATCCAGTTTAAGTGTCCTGGCTTTGTGCTTTTCATAAACATGGGATTATGCTGTTTCCAGAGAAAACCACAAAAAGGTCTCATCATTAGGAGGTAGAACAGGTGAATTTCTTTCACACATGTTCTGAGAAGAAGGACGAAGAGGGAGAGAGAGGCTAGCTTTCCTAATTTGTGAGGGTGTAATTCTCCACTCCTCCTGGGATGGCAGTCTTTGAGGAGGTCTGGACACAAATCAACAGCAAACCACAAGTGAAAAAGGAGGAGAGGATGGAGGAGAGAGGGGTAAAAGACCAAAGAGAGGGGGAAAGCAAAGGGAAGGTAAAGCCTGGCCACACACAGCTTAGAGGAATGCTTCCGATGTCATCAACCACCTGGACCCAGGATTTGAAGGTGTCTCTACTGCCATAGCCTAGTACAGATCCCAGCTCATCCCTCAGACCAGGATCGCCCTCTGTCCACACTCACCATGTTTAGGTCATTGCTAAAACATTGCCTGAGCCTGAAAGCCTCAGCACTCCACAGTGGGGAGCCGAAACACAGAGAGCTTCAGTCTCTTCCCCGTGGACTGGGTGGACGTGGTTTTGATGAGAACAAGCCTGGTTGATCCTACTCCAGGAACACCACGGATTCTTTGTACTATAGCTGTAGCCCACAGCGTGGACAGGAAGCACATGATTCTCGAGACTCAGTGGGCAGGCATTGCTGAAGACAAGGGGAGGAGACGCTGTGACCACCACAGTGGGACAGATGGGGCTGAGACCTTTCTGTGCCTTCAGACCTTGTGGGTGTGATGGAAAGAGAGCACAAGGCACCTCTCCTTGTTGTGTTATTGATTCAGTTCAAAGTGTGGGACCTTCACTCATTGATGTCCATGTCTTGTTTGCAATTTTTTTGTGACATGGCATGTGGGCAGCACCCTCCAGGCCTGAGGAACCATTTGCTCTCATCCACCTCTGATCCAGAAGGAGGGCAGAGAACTGACAAAGGGCGTGTTAAACCCTGCAGCACCGATCCTTTTGTATAACATGTTTTGCAATCAACCTAATGGGGAAAGTCCTTGCTCTGCACAGAAATGCTCAGCTCCCCTTGGGGTCCTGTTCCAAGATTCTGCTTTGTCATGTGGCTACAAGTTCACACGAGGGTGCAAGCATGCCAACCTAGACCGCAGTCGTGTTTGCTTTCTTCCTTTGTTGTGTCTCGGTCATAGTGTCTTTGAGTCACAGTCTGAGGGGAAAAGATATTTTCAGTCCATGTTCTCCAGACTTGATGGGATTCACTCGACCACAAATAAACATCTCAGCTGCATCCCATCAGCTCCTAAGGACTGAACACAAAATAAGTCCTCCAGGACTGTGAAGCGGGACAAGACACTTCGATGTCTTGATCCTGCACCAGCTGAACACTGCAAATGCTGCAAGGAGGGAATATGGTCCCCACTCCCAATGCTGATCCCCCTTCCATGGAGGCCAAGGGAGAAGACGGTCTGTCTGTGCCCACTGCCCTGGGCAAAAGACAAGGTTCAGGCAGTGTGACAGTCATTCAATCCTGGCTCAGCAAAGCAGCAGCAGCCACGGGCACCCATTACTGGGATTATTTTATAACCTCACAGTCTGGATGATCGAGCGTATGGCCTGAAACTAAAGCCAGGCATCCAGCACACAGGTATGGATGCATGCAATGGCAGACTGAGCAGACGCTCAGGGAAAGCAGGGCCAGCGCCTGCATACTCACAGTGCAACAGGCTGGTTGCTAAGAGTATAGGAACAGCCCCCCGCAGACCTGGCAATCGAGGAGGCAGTCACGGGGCAGAGCACAGAGCCTTGGTGGCTTTTCTCAGTGCTGGTGACAGTTACCAACCTCAGTATTACCTTGAATTCATCTCAAGCAAGTAATTCAGCATTGAAAGAGATTACGACTGGCTCTATCTGCATTGCAAAACTGCTGCAACCTTCTCTGTAGCATCTCAACTTGAGTTCCTCTGCAGTCAAGCTTTGAACCCAGGCAGCATCAGAGCTGTGAGACGCTGACTTTGCCTGGGATGGCAGGTAGCTGCAGCCAGGATGGACGAACAGAAACAAGATCTTGAGGGCACAGGCACAGCTGGTTGCTGGATATCCCCCAGGGATGGTGCAAAGGTAGAGCTGGCAGCACGGTTGTACCTGTGTGAGGTGCCACTGGGAGCAGTGGGAAGATATATAACCCATAAAACCTTACACCTCTGTGGAGAAAAATAGCCATGGTTGTGACACAGGCTTACTGTAATCCCCATTCACAGTGTTGCCTGAGAGAAACTGATTATTTTAATTTCATGGAGACAGTGACCATTTTTCTGCAGTGTTTACAGCTCCCAGCATCATAGGTGCCTGAATGAGCCCCTGGTAACACCAGCATCTTCAGCGTTACTGTTTGCATTGTTATCACAGCATCAATAACTGTAAAAATTAATTTTAAGTGCCCAATAATATCACCTCAAGTGGTGCTGATCCAGAGCTTTCCATCAGAAATCCTGGTTAAGGTGCACTTCTGCCTCCTCACCCTACCAGGGACTTGTACAGGACCCAAAGGCTTCAGTAGAAACAGTCTCTCACACCTTAAACTTTAGCCCATGGCAGAGTTAAGCCATCTACAGAGTAAGAGATGCCTGCTCCCACCCCCGTGCTGGTTTCACAGCTCTGCAGCGCTGAGCAAACCCTGGACTTCACCAGCAGCATGGGAGACCAGCAGGCTGCTGTCATCCCAGGAGCTGCAGGAGGAAAAGCTGGGACATCCACCATGCGGTACCAGGGGACCCTGTTCAACACACCTGGTAGTAAGTACAACTAGATGGTGTTCTTCCTGATGGACAAGGAACCCTGACAGGGCTCCAAGGCAGGGACATAGCAGCCAGGTGCCAGGGAGCTGAGCAGCCTGGGAGTCTCCTTGGAGTCAGCCCAAAGGCCAAAACAGAGACCAAGTTGCACTCAAAGGCAAAAGAAAGCTTCGTGGCACTGAGTCTGCTCTGCTGCAAAGCATGTTTAAAGCATTGGTTATTTGAGAAGGCTGGGATGTGAATGGGAAAAGCAGAAGGGGCCAAAAAAAAAATTTAAAAAGCTCATTTTCCTTCTGGAAGCTGATGCAGGGCAGAGACAAAGGCACAGCAGTTTCACGCCCCATTGCCTGGGTGCCTCCATCCTCACTCAGTGCGGAGCAGAGCCCAGAAGGCGCGATGCAGAGATCACCACAAATCAGAGATCACCACAAATCATCCCCCAAGCGCATGGTGTTTGGCTTGTCTGGAATGAAAACAGACTGCAGCAACACGGACAAGGCTGGCGGCTCTCCCAGCAGCGATGGCACAGTGCTGTCCATGTTGGAGGCTGATAGAAAGCTCAGGCTATCAGTGCAGGAGATCCAGAGCCAACGGAGCAGCCTTTATACTCATCATAACCCTCTCTATGCTTCCCTCTAGCAGGGAGGACATTCCAGGACCAGAAAACACTGTTCTGTGCCTGGGAGTGTTTTAAGGAGTTAGACTTCCAAGTTAAGACTGAAATAAGTTGTGTCACTCAGGACCAGGGCTATCTCCACCTTCCTACCTGAAAATTAATGGACTTTGGGACCAGGAGGCCACAATGGTCTTCTCTACAGATCATCCCATTAGGTCAACTCTTCTGGCCTCCGTGCACCAGGCGTGTTCCCATCCTGTCAGCAGGTAACCAGCAAAACTGACTGCAAGCCCCGCCTGCAGGAGTTAAACCAACAAACACAACTGCAAGCGGCTTCGCAAAGCATTTTTATGGCAGCGCCTTGACCTGGTTCCCATCCCTCATCCCCCTTGCCCTGCACCACCTCCCGCCCCTCAAAGCCCTTCGTTGCAAGACACCCTTCTGGGTGAAAACCTCTCTCTTCTGAGCAAACAAGACCAGGCAACGAATACAAAATTGTTATTATTGAAGAAAAAAATCCATTCAGCTCTTTTGCCAGGTTTTTTGGGTGGTTGTTTTTTTTTTTTTGTTTTTGAATGTACCAGTGAGTCTGCTGGAGGTTAAGGGAGTTCAGCCCCTGTGTGGGGTGGCAGCTTTCCAGCTCCTTGTCTCGCTGCCCTCAGGCTCGTGGGGCTGAGCCCAGGCAGCGTGAAACACAACGGGGTCTTGTCAGGGCGTCCCCGAAGGAGCTCACACACTTCATAACTCCAGCCTTAAATTACACACAACATCAAGTTGGAGGCTGAGGAAATAATAGAAAAACAAGCATCACGAAAGTGTTCAAGGAGCATAACATTTTGCAAATAAGTTTTGCACACACCCATGCATGGGCAGGCGCAGGCATGCAGGCAAGACCTGTCCCCTTGTCTCCTGCTGCCCACTCCTCCTCAGCAAGGATGATCTCTCTCATGCTGTCAGCATTGTGGCACGGCTGGTGCCCTTTGGGGCTTCCCACCCATGTGTGGGGTAGGAGAGGTTGTGATGGGGTTAGAAAAACTGGGTTTGGACAATGCCAGCTCAGGGTACCTGCTCAGCCCCCTACATCTTCCTCAGATTAAGCCTAGGACATAGGGGTCTTCTCATCCTAGATCCCAGGAACCACCCCAAAACGTGATGCAGTGGAGAGGGTCTCCGGTGCCAAAGCAGGCAGTGCCCATCTGCACCTTGCCAGAGCAATGGAACCTCATTTGGAGGTTCAGGCTCAAACAGCTCCAATCTCACCAGCAAACCTCTCTGCATACCTGGAGCATCTCCTTGACACAGCCTGTTGGTGCTGAACAGCTCCAAAAAGGTGTCAGAGAATGAATCCTCGGGTCACTCTGGATGATGGCTGTGTTGGCCGGATGAGTCCTTCCCTCTAGGGAAGAAAGAGACCCAGACCCAAAGGGACTTGGCGGCTCTTTGAATGAAATGCAAGAGGAACAGAGACAAGCAGGTGAAGGGGCTTCATTGAGGCAAGAGCCAGCAGGAATGAGTTCTGAAAAGGATCTGGATAACTTTCAAGCATTGGCACAGGCTGCCCAGGGACATGGTGGAATCACCATCCCTGGAGCTATTTAAAAGACATGTAGCTGTGACGCTAAGGGACATGGTTTAGTGGCGGCCTTGGCAGTGCTGCGTTTACGGTTGGACTTGATCTCAAAGGTCTTTTCCAACCTAAATAAGCCTATGATTCACATTCCAGCAGCTCAGGCCCTCCTGATGAGCATCTGCACAGAGATGTGCATACATGCACGGAGCAGCCAGATGGGGTGAACTCCTTCTGCCTTCCCTGTTGCAGCAGGAGAGTGAAATCTGTGGGATTCTTTTGCCCTCTCCCATTCCCCAGCCATCCACTTCTCTCCAGCCACTCCTGGCTTTCCATGGGCGTATCTTGGGTGTTCAGGTTTATAAATGAAGTGGGCACCAACCTCTTTGCGAGTGACTCACCATGAAAATGCTGGAGGGTGGCTGCCCAAAGCCAGGAGCTTCCCACGGCTCCTTCATCCACCCCACTCACATGTGTGTGCTTCCTCCTCCTCCTCCTGGCATATGGGATGTTCCAGATGACAGATTCGCCTTGTGAGCCAGTGTGCAAGGTCTCCCAGCTCATGGGACAAGGTGTGTGACTCCCACATAAATCCTGCATGGTGTCCTGGATCAGGGGACCACTCGCAAGAGCACCAAGGAACATGTACATACCACAGCAGGCTCAATTCGCTATTCTGCAGTGCAGAGTCTCCAGGGAAAATGCAGCTGGGAGAGGTACGAGCAGCTGCATTACCTACAAGCACTGCAACCCCAGTCACACATCTGTCCTCCCTCCTCCACGCTTTCCATTCTCTCCTCCTCTTTCTGCTCCCTTGCAACAGCAGAGGGGTGAGAAAAGAGGAGCACAGCAATCACCATTTCCCCGTTCTTGTTCCTTCCAGCTGTATTTCTGCATTCCCACACCAAAGAGGGAAGGTGCCGTAATTCTATCAACACAATAAAACGCACCAGGAAGAAGAAGGTTTCAGAGCATTTCATTTGTAACCACAGTGCATTTTTCGTTACTGTATATAAGGCATAGACAGTTGATACATATGTTTTCTGGCTATTTCAAACCCCTGAATAGCAGGGAGCCACAGGGAATACTTTACAGAAGTCTTACCTCCTGGCTGGCTTTGGTGGAGAGACACAACCAAGCTACACAGGGCAGCAATGCAAATGGGATTGAGTTGATGTTTTCAGAACTCAGACCTGCTTTTACCCACCACAGTCCCACGGAGTCTCCCTGACATGAAAATTGGCCCTGCAGCCTGGACTGGGAGCACTGGGAGATTGCATGCAGGGATGTAACCCTTTCCTTATCCCTAGGCAATTGAATGCCCTGAATCCTGCTCTCCATCACTAATGACCTGTCCTGGTTTGTCAGGGAAGAGCTGTTGGTAAGTGCTGGGGAATAAAATAAGATTTCTCACTGGGAGATGCTCTGGAGAGGTAACACAGAAATGTGTTTTGGTAGGGTTGCTTGCCTCTGCTGGGATAAACACCAATTGTTGTGATAGGATGGGTGATGAGCACCCAGATATAAGCAGTGTTTTGCATCCAAAGCATGGGTCAGTCATCCCTTCTGGGGCCCTTGGCACCAAGATTTTGTTTCTGAAATAGATAGGGGTCAATAAATAATAGATAGAGCAATAATGCCAAGATGGGAAATTCCACAATCTCTGCAAACCAAAGCAAGGAAGTAAAGTAATGGGGCTGATTTCCTGCTCTGGACAGGAGAGAAAGGCAGGTCAACACTCAGTGAGATACCCAGACACCCCCCAGCAGAGCCCGATTGTGGTGGAAGAGGTGCAAGGACTAACCACACCAATATTTTCATAAAATATAGAACCCAAAACTCATTAAGGTGCAAACACAAGCAACTTTTGTCCTCCGCTCATCAGATCCCCAAGGAGAAAGCATTATGGAAAATTTGACCAAGACTTGGTAGTTTAATAGTGGCAAATAAATGGGGGTGTGGGTGCAAATAAGGTTGGGAGGCTTCTAGGGAAAAACTGAACAAATGCAAAAATGAAGCATTTAACTGTGCCGGTAAAATGAAACACCCACCCTGGGGTGCGCGAGCCCAAAGCAGACTTCATCACTCAAGCTTTTGGGAAAGGGAGGCTGGATCAGCCAAACCTCAGCAGCAAGGACAGGTTTTTATAGCTACATGTTCTCCATGTCAAACACACTGTCTTCATACGCAGCAGCGAGCTGCCCTGTGCAATCTGGGTGCTGCTACAGTACTGAACAATAAGGGATTTCATGCTCGACACATTACATCCCAATCCAGCAAAGCAACTAGGCGTGTGCTTTTTTTCCATGCCTTCTGCTAAGTGCAGGCTTAAGTGCCTTGCTGGAGCAGGCCAGGAGCTTACATTAGCACAGTTTGTCCTGAGGAACTCTGATCCCCCAGGATCGCTTTTCACTGCTACTTGCTCTCACATGTCATGCTGAGTAGCAACAGCTCCAGGGGACAAATGAAACCAAGGAAGACATCTCTCATCCTGCTGAAGGGCAGTGGGGAAAGATCAGTTTATCGTCAAAGGGACTGTAACAAAAGCCACGGGGTGCCGGAGCAGCAGGACCACTGCCTCTCTCAAAGGGACATTTGCTTTCATGGTTGATGCCCCTGTTCTGGGAGATGGTTCCTTGCAGGATGAGTAGATGCAGGATGAAAATTCGAAGCTAATGCTGTTTTGATTAGCATCCTCTCATGACATGAGCCAGAACTACAAAGCACTAGAAATCCCCTTAGACCATATCGCTCCCTCTGATTGCAGCAGCAGCAGCAACAGACAGACAGGAGGAGGGAATAGAAACCAGCAGAAATGTCCCAAAAGTGCCATCCCAGTCTGTCACAGCTGCCATTTGCTCTGCGGGAGGCTGAGCAAGACCTGCAGGAATCGTCTCATCATAATTGGTTTGCAAAGCAGAAAGCAAACCAGCCTGCTTCCAAAGGTGCAGGTTATCTGCCTTGCTGGCACCCAGCAGCAGCAAGCTTCGTGGCTCACATCACGTTCTGGTTTGTACTTGTTTTTGCTTAAGCATGTTTGGAGGTAAAAAAAGGAAAAAAAAAAAAAAAAGAAGAAACAAAAAAGACTAATACATTTACTGAACTGCAGCTGCAGGGGTTGCATAGAGCAGGAGAGGAGAAAAGCAAAGTCCACACGTGCTGCTTTGCTCCTGGGATTGCTCAGAGTAGGGCTCAGCCCGACTCTGCTTTCTGCACTGGTTTTGAAGGAAGGCATGTGGGACTGTAGAGGTGAAAGAGCAGCTCAGAGGGAAAACAAGCTCCAAAGCACATGAGCCAGACCGTGCGGTCCTTCATGAGCACAAAATTCAATGGGTGTTTTGATTTAAGCAATTGCCACCAACTCCTGCCCAGGTTTTGTCTCAGCCTTTTCCCTGGGTCCTGTAGCTTGCGTTTTTTCTGGAAAGGCAACTTACCAGCACAGGGCTTCAGGCCGTGCAGCACATTTCATCTTTGGTAAACTTTATATGTGTATAAACCAGATAAGACACATTGCACAGCAAAGGAAAACGGAGGCTTGTTCGGAGTGCAAAGAAAAGTGTGCTCAGAATCAGATTTTGGCTGGCACTTTGCTGCTTACGCCAGCAGCCTGCAACTCCTCCCACTCCTCCCCTAAGGTCTGCCACATGCCTGAATGCTCACAGACTACATGTGAAAAGGTCCTTTTCTCCTCCACCCCCTGCAGTTTTGCACTGGTATTTAAGCTTTACAATCAGAGCAGCTTAAAAAAAAGTTTAAAAATAAAGAGGACAGACAAGGAAGTAAAATAAGAAATACTTCAGAGTACTTCAGAGTGGGTATTGTTTATGTGCTGCTTCCGAGGTGAAGTGCTGTAGGTGGGATTTGCATACTGCATCAGGGTAAGCTGTATCTTTATTTTGGCAGCAGCCTAGGGCCTGAGCGAGGCTGTTCCTTCCCCATCTCCACCTGCTGATATGATCCACTGCAGAGCTGCAGCTTCTTTGCAAGATCTCTGGACCTTTCAGGAGTTTTCCAGCACAGCTTCAGTGGAAAGGTTTCACCAGTTTCATAGCAGCATAGTTCTAGAGGGATGGAAAAACAAGGGAAAGAAAAGCTGATTTGAAGCGGGTACAGCACGGCAGCGTGTGGAAGTTAAAGCAGTTTCTTGGGTACATCAGAGAACTGCAGATGGAGCTTCGCTCAGGGCAGGCATGATGGCCAAGCTCCCAGCCCACAGAGACATCCAAACAAAAAGCACATTCCCACTAGCAAGGATGGTAGAAAAACCCAGATGCGTAAGAAAACAGGTCTTGCCTTCTTCTAGTAGAGGCTACTGGTCACAAGCACCAACAGTCACTCCTGGACTTTGATTGCTCCTTCCACGCATTTGTAAGATAGATTTCCACCTCTTTGTACCCTTGTAAGAAATTCGGCACCTCCCCACCAGCGCTATCCCACTGCCCACCTGCTTTTCTTGCTTCTTGCTCTTGCACATCCAGCTCTTTGCTGAGTCGCTGCAGCCTCCCCCTGTCCCCTGGCTCCTGGTGCCCCTTCACCCCTGCCCTCTCTTTGTGCTGCTCCCCTACAGCCCCTGAGGCTGTAGACACTACCCAAGCCCTGACCTGGCATCCTTACCGCTCCTTCTCCCCACAGCCCCCCCAAAACTGGTGACCTCACCCACTCTGCCTGTTGGGTTAGGCCCTTTGGAAACAGACCCTGGCCCCAGTCCCCGAGCATCCACCAAGCCATGCCATGATGTCTTCTGCAGTGTCCTGCTTTCCACAGGCCAACACCTGCACCCAGGATCACACCATCAATCAGCTGGCCTGAACAGCAAGAGGACGGCTCTCGAGCCTTGCCCCGTCCTGATGCAGTCCGTTAGTACAAACCTAGCCTGCAGGCCCATGGACTATCTCCAAAGAATCTGCCAAAGGCAATCAAGAAAAGCAAACCTATTGCTGATTTGTTTTCTTCTGCCTTGTCTGCATCCCTTAATGCCTCAGCCATCTGTTTCAGCATCAGCATTTGGTGTGGTTTTCGCTCCTAAGAGCAGACATCCCAGGCAAGACCTTCCTGTGCCTGTTTTCTGGGATCTCGACTGTCCCTGCTATTGCACGGTGAAGTGCAGGGCTGCCACGAAAAATGAGGTGTCACCTTATTTTAGCCTATTATACGTGCAATTGCTTCCTTGAAAGAAGGTGACAGCACTGTGAAAAAGAATAAGCTGAGTAAATGCTGCTTATCAAGACCACAAAGAAAATACAGGCGAAGATGCATGCTTAGGTCGTTTGGAATGAGCTATTTTTAAAGTAGCTTTGATTCAAACCCCCGTAACCACATACTAGCCAGTCTGGAAGTCCCTCCCAAGCATATTGAATTTAATAGGTACAGGATGTTCTATCACTCTGTCACTTTAAAAACGCAACTGGAAACAAAGTATAGTGCTGGTTACCAGTAAGGTCTTTGGAGGAATGGGGGGCAGAAAGCACACAACAAAAGTCTGACCAAAGGCATCTTGATAAATTACAATGTGTAGCAAAATATAAGGCAGTTTGCCAACTGAGGATTTCTAATAATGCCATAAATCAAGCAAGCAAAGTTAGGGCAGTTTACCAGAAGTCATTAGAAAAGCCTCCAGTGACATATAACCTTCGAATTAATTATCCATCCATTTGTCTTTTGGAGTCTATCCTTCAAAATACTCCTATTTTTTATGATTTGACTGGTTGCATACTGGAGGGTAGCAAGTTTTCTGTCCAGCTATGAATTTGTATTAACAAAGTGTTGAAAGCCAAGCAGGATTATCAATCAGTGTCGAAAGCGAGCTGTAATTAGAATTAATGGCAATGGAAGCAACATTGGGCTTGCAGAACACAAACAGAGCTTTAAAAGGTAGTAAACATTTTCATGGTGCTGCAAAGCAGAGCTGACTCCAGCTGGAAGGAGCGTTACACTTTTCTATGGCGGTAGCCACTAAAACCTTTACAATAATCACCGCTTCAGGGAGATAACTTCACCACTGTATTCCCTACATGTTACAGATGCAAAAACCCAGGCTGGACTTTTGTAACCTGTTCTTCTGACTTTGTGTCCAGCCCACGACTCTCACCCAACTGTTCCCATAGCAGAAGGCAGAGCTCTTCTTGGCTATGGCAGTATTGGATGAAAAGTCCCTCAAAGTCACTGGACCTTTCCAAAAAGCCCCACAGCCTACCATAAATGAGCGCTGCTGGACAGGAGCACAGGGTGGAACAAGAGCGTATCTTGTAGCATTCAGTCTCGATACGTGGACGCCTCAAGCAACAAAGAACTTACCACAACCTTTGGCAAATTGTTGCAACAGTTAATTACCCTTCGTCTCAAAAATTAGCATCCTATTTCCACTGGAATGGTTCCTCCAACTTAACATCCAGCTACTGGAGCTCATTATACTTATGTCTGTTGCTTAAAGAATCTTCTGATGTCAAGTTAAATCTAAGGACTGTCTAAGGAAATCACATAGGAAATATCCAGGGAATGCTGTTCCCAGAGTCCTAGCTTGTATAGACCATAATGACAAGCACTCTGCAAAGAAAGCTAAGGCAAACCAGCAAGTAACTTGACACTAAGACTGGGTGGAAGAGCCCAAGTAAAAAAATGAAGAACCTCAGCATATCAGATTTTAAACATTTTTTCCCATTTTTATAAAACTAGACAACTTTTTTTTTTATATGAAAATTTGCAATGCCATGCAGTTTTCCACCCAAAACCAAAAGGCCTTCCAGTTGGAAATGGCCTCTCACCGACTAAAACAAGTTGCTCTGTAAACAGTCGTGCTAATGATGACAGATTTCTTATGGACTTGTGCCTAAATTTCCCATACTGCCACACTCCCAACTCCTCACAGATCCTGAGGGACCTTCTCTTCATTCCAAAGCACTTCCAGAATCTTCCCCACTTCTGCAGGTCTCCCCCTGCTCCTTCCAGGGACCCCAGCTCCCACCGGGGCAGCCATGGCAAGTTCCCTGGCTGGAAAACAACTGCTGGTTGCCCAAAGCTCTCCTTGGAAAAAGCCTTTGAAGAGGACCCAAGGGGAAGAATGGGAAGTTCTTTATTCCAGCCCATGATCCATCACATGTACTGTGTGCCCTGAGGACAGAGGACAGTGGAAGTACAAAGGCACCACATCTTCCAAGGTTTCTGATCCGTGAAGTAGTCCTAAAAGGTATTTTGCAGAAAATTCTGCAATATAGCCTTTCAGTTATAGATATATGGTATTTATATATATATATATATATATTTCCTATATATAGCTATATAGCCCTTCCCTAGGGTATAAAGCATCTCTTGATGGATATTCTAAGCAAGACCAATACATCAGCTTCTTCATTCACTGAAAAGCCTGAGCTTTTGGGAACCAACGTTTTTGGGCACTACTGTTGGGAAGCCCAGACAACCCTTTGCAGCGTCCACCTGACACTTTTCAATTTGCTCTTGCTCTCCAGCTACTCTGACGGCAAAGCTGAGACTGTGGTTGGAACCTTTCAGCACTGTATGGGGAATAGGAATAAATAAAAAAATCCCACTTATTTTTATATCAAGAGCCAATGAAATGCCTTGGGTTCGTTTTCAGGGGAGACTCCTCTCCCCCTGGGATGGAGGGTGACCTGAGCAGGGTTAGCTTAGCTCAGGGGACCGTTAAGTTTCCCAGGGCACGCTGTGGACTGATATTTCTCAGGTAAAAGCTATCTCCCTTCAGTGTCCTCAGGCTGAGTCCAAACAGGACAAAATTTGGGGCCAGAGCTCAGACTTCTCTGGCAGCATCTGGTGCACAGTACCCAATGCTCCCAGGTGGAAAGGCTGGATGCAGGCAGGGGCACCCAAGGCTCCTGTTGAGCCACGGACCAGCTGCTGAAAAGCAATGACTGGAAGGACCCTGAAGGTCCCTGTGGAAGCGTCAAGGAGCAGAAGGCTCTGGAAGAGCTCTGCATGCAAGGCCAAAGCAAAAACGGCAAGAGAAGCAGGAAAACAGTAACTTCACCTCTGTGTGCACCCCTTAGCATACAGCATCCCTGTCCCTTACCCTCTGCCTGCTCAGACTGATGGTTCACATGCCCTAACAGGATTCCCTTTAGGTTTTCCTCCCATCACTCACCCCTTTGCCCAGGACACATAAAACCTTCTGCCTGCAGCATAGGACCTCGAAACTGCATGCACAGTGGCAAGATTACATTCTGTGTTTCACACTGTGTAAGGTCCTTACTTTAAATGGGACCCGATGGTGCTCCTGGCACACAAGTCAGAACAGAAGTGAGGAAGAATTGTTTTTCCATGCATTTAATCAGGGATGTAATGGTGAGCCCTGCCAAAGGTCAAGATGCCAGGGGCATTCTTCATAGCAAACCAGCACCAGGGCAATTGCCAAATTTAGTGCCTGATGAAACAGGAAAGGAACTAGATCTCCAACAAGATATAGAACCAGTGACCTCAAAAATCTAGGGGAAGCTGGCCAAATGCATAAAAACAGAAAAATTCCATGAAACATGGCCTTACTTTTTCAAAATATGACTAAAAATTGATTCAACCAAAATGAGGTTAAATACAATGACATGTAGCTAGGAAACAGGGAAAAATCCCAAGTAATAATGAGTGTAAATCAATATTTATAGTTTGCAATTTTTTTCTTATCTCAGCATTGTTTTTATATGATACCACTGGAACAAATGCAAAGCCACTTGCATCTTCAGGGAAACACTGAGTTCTTCCCAGTTGAAAAGGCTTAATTTCTGCTACTTGACATAAAAAGGAGTCTCCGGGAATGGCTCCGGCAACAGGGCAGGGAGGAGGCAATGCAGCACAAATCTTCACTTGCACAATTATTTCCTCCTTCATACTACTTAGCACCTCTGGAATTGTTATTCCAGCAGGAGAAGTATCCCAGCCCTTCCCATGGGTATGAGGATGGAGGGACGCAGTGAGCCATGACCTAATCCCATCCTCTTTTTTTCTCGACAGGAATAACTGAGCATGCATGACTTCAAATCATCTGAAAGTGATTACGATGGCAAGGAGAAATTCCACACCTTGCTTTTCGGTTGCACATTGCAAGCACACAAAGCCATCTGCAAAAGGCAGCCACATTCTCCCGCATGAAGTTATAAATTACTCCAATGAGTTCTTTTATTAAAAAAAAAAAAAAAAAACACACACATATACAAGGAGCAGAATTTGTTAAGTGCTAGAGAGAGAGAGGCGGGTCATTTTTCTTATCAGTCTGAGAGGAGGGGAAATGGCATCCAAGAGCCAGCATGAATTATTCCAGTGCTGTAGGAACAGAGGAGGATACTAAAACCCAACCTAAGCCAAACTGGAAGGCCAAGGCTCCATTATTTATTTATTTTATTTTGCCAGTGGAACTGACAGTAAGGCAAGAAAAAGCCACTTCGTTGATGAACGAGGTGAAACCCCCGCCCCCTCGTTTCAGACATTACATTGGTGTAACATGCTCCAAGCCTCGATAACAAAAGATGGGGCTGCCTGAATGCCTTCGAGCTCCCTGCATCTTTAAACAATTACAGAGCGATGTGGGTTTTGCTGCTGCTCAGCCCTGGGAAATGGCTGCATTTCTAATTAGTCTGCAGTGTTTCCCACCGACCCTCCAGCATCTCCAACATCAGCTGCTCAAACCTCTTTGAAAGCAATCAATTAACCTCAGCATCATTAGACACGAACTGAAACTTGGTCGCAAAGAGGTGGGCACCTTGCAGTGGGTCTGCAGCAGAGCCCAGAAACACAGACTCTTTTTGACCCATCATGATCTACCAGGCTGTTCCTCAGGCATCAGCACGGAACTTTGCAGCCACGTGCATGGGGACCATCTCTGCGACCACAGAAGCAGGTCAGCCACAGAGACCTGAGGGAACACCTAAGACCTTGGTCAGGCCCCCCCTCCTCTCCCACACCCATCGTACCGGGAAGGCGTAGATGAAGATCCCCAGGAAGAGCAGCAAAACAAAGAGGATGATGGCCAGGATCACCACCCATTTGTATCGCCGCCACAGGATGTACTTCAGGGTCTTGTACGGGGAGGTGAACCATAGGAAGGAGGTTTCTGGGCGCCTGAAGCCAAACAAAGTTGAGGTCACTTCTGAGTTCCACAGTAGTTTCACCCTCCTGGATCCCCAAACCCCATGAGTGTGCCCTGCTGTAACAAACTGGCTGTTCACCCTGTAACCCCGCATTGCTCTGGGTGGGTAAGCTATGGCAAATGCCCTCCTTGGTAGTCCAGACCAGCCTCCCAGCCACCCCAGACTCCCTCAGCTCATACACTGAGCATCAGCAGTTCAAAACGGAGCCTACAAGGGAGCAAGCCCTTTGCAGACAGCAGACTTCACACTGGGAACACTGGTTTTCAATTTGTTCCTGGAGATCTGTGCCCCGGTGGTTACTTTTCCATTCAAGATGCTCTTACTTGGGGTCCTCCAGCTTGGGGTTCATATTTGGCTCATCCCGACCCATGCCAGCTGGCCGCTCTTCATGCTCTTGTTCTGCCACGATTTCCAAAGTCATTTCCAATTTGCCCTGTGTGGGTTAAACAAAAACAAACTTATAAACAAAACAGAACCAAAAAGGGAGATGTCAGAAATGAATGTATGATGCAAAATACTGATTAGAGAAAGAAAAACCTCTTTGAGTATAACCCAACCACTACCAACAAGGACCACAAAGAACCCAGCAACAGTGGCTTTCATACAGGTCCCTCACCTGCCCACTACAGTGTTCTCAGCAGATACTCCAGGACATTTCAAATGTCAGTGACACCCAGGTTTAGGCAACCAGCTCAGGGGTCTTTTGCTGAATGACTTCATTCACTGCCTGGACCCCCTCACCTGTATTGAACAGTCGCCAAAGACTTGAACAGGAGCCCAGACACTTGCATTTACATATATCAGTCTGACAGCTGGAACCTTTCCCTGGTACTTGTCACAACACAATATCATTAAGAATAGATGTGATACAGAGTCAAATTAGGTGGCATGTTTCAAAAGCCACAGCAAAAATCCCACAGAACAAATAACTTCTTCTGAGGCATTTGTATGGTGCTGGACAAATCCTGGAGAATGGCCAGCTGACAAAAGCTGGTCCAGTTTGTAAAATTTGCAGCCCAAGACTGCATTCTCTGCCCTGGCCACAGCATCCTGCACATCCTTGGCCCAGCCACATCCCTCCCCAATGAGAAAGTCCCCAAAAGAACACCTGAAGAAGCCACCTTACCGCCAGGATCTTCTTCTGATCCTCCTCAGTAACACAGGGCCACCATCCCTTGACAGTTTTCTGCTCAAAGAGTGACACAAAGCGACTTGAAGACAAGGTCTCATCTACTAGCTCTAAGGAGCACTTCTCAGCAGTCTTGGCAGGTTTGGGCATCCTGTTAAGATCCATCTGAATGGAGCCTGCAAGGAGGAATGTTACTGGGAAGACACCTCGGTATAACAGGTCCTTTAAAACGTGGACTCTTTCCCTGACGAAATACTCACTGTGGCACCCTCCTGACCTCAAAGAGCTTGGGCAGACACCCACCTAGCAAGGGGGAGAACAGGCTCAAATGCAGCCCATTTCCAGGCATAACGCTTGTTTTAGCCAGCAGCTCTTCCTAGGAATGGAGGGCTTGCCATCACCATTGTGCTTAGGAAGGCCTGAGCCATGAAGTCCTTCTAGAAGATGCTGCAAAATACCTGCTGACTTACGCAGCTCTAATGTTGGATGATTTGCACTGAGGTCAGCCAGGCAGGCTGAGATTTTTAATGAAGACTAAGGGATTGAGGTGAAGCTCAAATTGTACATACCCAGAGCGCAGTCAGTAGAACAGCATCAGGCAGGAGGCTTACAGATCTCCAAATAGGCTATTTTATTGCCCCACCCAGTAACTGCAGCAGACTAAATATGAAGCGTCTCCCCCCAATTTGAAAGCTTCCTTCTCAGCCAGAGTGATCCAGTAATTAGCACATTTACCTAGGAAACCTGAGATCAATTCTCCAAGTGTCAGCTGAAAGTGCCTGCATTTAATTTACATTGTTACACCAAACTACCTGACAGCTGGGAATGTCCCAGAACGCACACAGGGTCTGGACCCATGGCTCAGCTGAGGGACAGGAGCTTTCCACATTCTGTGGACGACCCACGTTTAATACCGTGTTTGCACTTGCAGCCTTTCTGTGCCACAGGCTTTTGCCACCAGCGACAACAGCAGCACAGAGCAGGTTTGTTGTGAAACACTTTTGAAGCCCATGGATGAAAAGTGCTTTACAAAAGCTGCAGACCACTTTTATTTGCTAGAATTTGCAAAGAATTCATGTTGGCAGTCAAGAGCTCCTGACGTGCAGAGCCAGAAATGGAAAACACACCTTGGCGAGGTTATTTCAGCACTCAGCCTGCGTAATTAATCAAAGACAGGATTTAAAAGGATCTTGATCACATACTTCCTCAGAGAAGCTTTTGATGTTTGAATATTTTTTTTTTTGAATGGCAAGAAGAAAGGTAGAACAAGATCTGACCAAGAAACTCATAATGCTGGAGCCTCCAGCTTCTGCACAGCTAATCTGCTGCATGGCTCTGCTATCCTCCCTATTACAGGGGTTTGTTTTAATTTTTTCTTGAGCTAAACCTAGATTTCTGAGGATGATTAATGAAGCTAGCACTGAAAACTGTCTAAACAGCCCAGATAAGGCAAGGCAGGTCAGTGATCCTCCTGGTCATCTCAGCTCCAATACACCATTAGCCCCAGTGAGCACATCTCAGCACAGACTCAGATGAGTCACGGAGAACTGGGGACTTCCTGGAAGGTGATGGCTCTGCTGGATTTGATGATGCTCTCAACATCATGACAGCCCAGGAACAGGCCGCTGCAGGCTCAGACTGGAAATCTGCCTAATACAAACAACTTATCATCAGCCCTGAACTTAGGCTGACATCGAAGCCTGTTCAGTGACTTAAACTGGTCTTGTTGTGCTTTCTTCATATCCTGGAAGGATTCAAGAATTTTTTCCTTCCTGTTTGCATCAGCAGAGATGGAGGCAAAAACCTCTCCTGACTTACTTACCCAAATAGTCATCAAAAGAGAACTTGTCATTGTCCCAGATCTGGAAGATAAGCTGTGGTGTAATCTTGTTTTCTGTCTTGTCCAAGCTCCAGAAGTGCTCCTGAAATCACACCAGAGAAGCAACCAGGGAAAAATAAGAGGCTCGTTAGCAGAAGTGGGCAGAGCCTGGCTACTCTCACCTCACAGCACTGGAAGTCCTGTAACATAGTGTGTGTCCTGCTCCAGGTCTGCAGGGCCAGAGGACAGCGCTGGCTCTGGCCACTTCTTGGGCAAGGATGCTCAATGGAAAACCTAAGAAGGCTGGTTGGTATCAATTTGTACCTGAATTTAGTGACAATATTTTAACAAACAGGCATCTTGAGCTTGCAGATAGGATCTTTTGGAGTGACAGCATCACGTTCACATAATTTAGATGAGGCTGACTCTCCAAGTTGAAGAGAGCAGCGAGTGTTGAGTGCCAGTGCTGCCAAACTTCACCTTCCTCTTAACTAATGGAAAAATATAGGAACAACACTTAAATTAGCACTTATGGTAGGCGGATTCAAATACATCCCTTCCCCTTCTGCCCATCTCTCACCCCAGCTCTGCCAGCAGCCAGAGCCCTGCACAAGTCTGAGTCCACCACTGCTCTGATCTGCTGCCAGGTCTTTGGAAAGCAGTTCGGGTGTGCAGTGGTCAACAGGAGACCAGCAAACACCTCCATCACCTGCAGGTAACCGCTGGCTCCCAAGTTTACCTACTAAACATGAATATGTACAGAAAGGGACTGGTGCTTTCATACCAGCCTACTGCACAGTGGGTTCCTCCATTCTCAGTTGACTTTGTTTACCTTCTCTGCACATCTCCCAGGTTTTCACTCTCCGTATGGGTAAATGCTAGAGTTGGACATGGTATCCCAGTAAATCTGCTGCCAGTATTACACTGGGCTGCTGCCAAGCTGCATACATGCTTGCCATGTTTATTACTACCTCTGAGTTCAAGAAAGGAGAGCTCCAGAGCACCAGCAAGTCATGACGACCACAGCCTGGCTGCCTCTACAACCAGTCATGCAGGGAAACTATGACACCTGATTTCAGCCCTTATAATGTGAGATCTGGCACCATCTCTATGCCTTTCTCATTTCTATTAGACGGGCAATGGTTTTATCTATTCCTTGTCACCGGAGCTGCTGTGACAACCTGTGGAAAGGCTTTGCAGCAGTCCCAGAAGGTTATTTGCATCACATCTGGAATGAAAATTACATTGTGAACATCCCCTCTAATTACCATCGTTTACCAAGCCCTTGTGCAGTGCAGGAGCTATCATCCATCAGTTCTGCAACCCAGCAGCAATAATAAGGAATAGCCACTGCCTGGGAGACAGCATCCACGGGGGAGCTCAGCAACAGGATGAGGCAGCAATTCCTGCTTTCTGGAGAGGAGATGATTTATAAAACACTCACCCATGAGAAGTTTGCAGCTGCAGTGGCCCGGTTACTATAGTGGGTAGGCCAGCAGCAAGGCAGATGGGCTGCCTTCTGGGTAAGTCACACCAACGCTCCCCAAAAAGCCAGTCAGGGGGAACTTGCAAAGTAGACTTCTCTAACAAGGAGGGTCTGAATCCCATTACTGTGACAATGAGCTTGCGGTTGCATCATTATAATATACAGTGGATATGCACCTATGCCACAAAATGTGCTATTTATGCGGTTGAAACCAGTAATATTTCCCAACAGGGATCTAAAACCACTTTTGGGATGCCACAAGATGCCTGGGAGTTAGGACTAAGAAGTGTTAGGACAGAGGGAGAGAGACAGAGACGCACACAAAGCTGAGCTCTTGTTATTTCTGGCTCCAGCCAACACTTGCAAAGAGGAGGCAGAGTCACGATCGGTGTCTACTGACAGAGGCTCAGAGGTGTGTCCTGTGGGCAATGCCTCCCGCCGCACTCTTGCAACATGGCAGTATCATAAACGGAACAGATTTAATTAAAACCAGGAAACTTCAGCATTATTCATGACACATACGTAGCACCATAAATTCACTGCGGTGGCTACAAGACCTGATTCATTATATCGTGCAATATTAAAAAAAAAAAGGGGGGGGGAAGAATGTGTCACACTCCATAAGAACATAAATATTCAAGCAGGGAGACTGTGGGCACTTAAATCCCATTGAAACTGGTTTCACTTTAAGAGATCACCCTGGACGGTTATATTTCAATTTAGCTCCATTCCTCGCCTTGCTTTGGAAAAACACGCCAGCATTCTTGCAATGGAGCATTTTATTTATGCATTTTAAATATTTTATAATCTAGAAAAATAAAATAAAGTCAACGGAAACTTCCATCTCCCCCCCTCGGCTCATTGCAATGTATTAAAATGTATGTTTATCCAAGACGGCGGTGGCGGGGTTGTTTTCCCAGCTAATAAGTCATTTTAAATTAAAACTGCTAAAAAGGGAAAGAGCTTATGGTGATTCTTCCCCTTCCCATATACTGGCTGGGTCCTGCACTGCAGAAGGGTTGTTAGCCATCCAGATGAGAGCCCCCAGGATCCAGGTGCCCATGCCCAAGAAGAAGGCAACCAGATGAGCTCACCATGGGTCAGAAGGGTTCATCTGGGGTCTGCAAGGTGGAGGAAGACCTATCTCCCATGGTACACACCACCGCGAGACACCACAGGCTTCTTCCCGTTGCCCCTTGCTGGGGCAGTTCAGGCACCTCCAGCTATGCTCAGCTTGAGGGAGAATGAGACATGTCCTAGAGGTGCCTCTTCCTCTCCAGTGATAACTAAAGTCCCTGGCTCAGAGGCTAGTTTCATCCTATCTGCATTCTTCAGGTGCACCCATGCTCCAATAGCATTGTTATGCTGCTGCCTGGGTTGAAGCACCTCTCCAAGCACACGCTGGACCTTCTCTTTGCACCATCCCATCCACCTGGAGTCAAACACGAGCAAAACCTAGCACTGGATCAGCCCCTCTGAAAGGGAGGTGCAGTGATGGAAGCTCTGCTCTCTGGCAAAGGTGCTGCCTTGCTGGAAGACTCAACCCCATGACTGCCCTGATGAGGAAAGTGGAGGAACTGGGAAAAGGAGTGGGCTTTTGTGAGACCCAAATTACTGCCCCAGTCTCTGAGCTTCTGCAGCAATCCCCCTCCCTCTTGGTGGGCTCCTTCCCCATCAGTGGTGCTGGCTGAGCTGTCCCAGGGCAGGAGGAGAGGGCCTTGGACCCAGGTCAGAGCCAGCGGGTGCTGTGGTGCCTTATGGTCATCTTCCACACAACAAAACCCAACTGGGTGAGTGTCCCTCAGGACTGACCATGCAATTGCTGGAAAACATGCAGGACTCTGGGTTTCCACCTTTCCTCCTTCCCACTACAATGCCCAAGGACTTGCCCGCACTCAAAGTGAACAAAACCCACACCTTGGCCAAGTGGATGCTCGCTGCATCCCCCTGCATCCCCAGCACCACTCCTACTCCTGAGAGCGATGCCCTGGCTCGTTGGGGACTCCCTGCCTGATGAAGGATGACTCAGGCAGGATTCGACCCTTTCCGGGTGGCAATGCGGAGCTGATACAACACTAGCACGATCCGTACAGCTTTGGCCTTTCTTGTGGAAAAACACTGTAAATGTGGTTTGGCTGGTGGAGAAGCTTTCCTCCTCGGAGCCCTGTGAAGCTAGGGACACGGCAGAGCAGAGCTGGAAAGGCAGGCTGGGGAAGGAGGAATTTGATGCTGAGCTAAGTTTATGGGTCCATTTCAAGGCAGTGTGAAATTTGCCTCCATGATTATATCTAGCTACGAAACTTCACTATAAAAAAAAACCCACGGCAAGAAATTTATTTCCTAGCCTTTTGCAAGACATTGGAAGGAAGGGGGCTTGAATTATTGTTTGGGGGTTTGTTTTGCAGTGGTGGGGGGGAGAGGGGAGGCTGGTGAATATTTTACGGTCGTGAATAATGCAGCAGGGGAGGGAGAGAAAAAAATAAGCTCATATCACTAGGAAAGTGTTGACAGGGCTGCATTTCTTCTGGGTTGCTTATGTGCTACAGAATACAAAGTAAGGAGCAACCCTACTTTTGGGGGAGGCAGGGAGCCCCCAGCATGTTCACACTCAAGCGAGCCTGTCCCATTGCAGCATGTGCACGTGAGACACCATCAGGTCCTTCACCCTGCAGCACCTGGGGACCCCCAGCCATGCGGGAGACCCCCCTCAGAGGTCAGCCAAGAAGAGCCTCTTCTGCAGAAGCCAGGACAAGCTGTCCTGCTGGGCCAACCATCAAGGTGTTGCGAAACTGCTTCTCTGAACCTCATCCCGTGGGGACATTACTTGTATTCAGAAGAAGCAGACAGGTGAGAGTGCTCTTTATTGCACTTCTACTGGGCTGACTCGCCTCTTCGATCTCCCTGCTGTTGCCAAGTCCGACAACTGCATCGCAGGTCTCGTGGCACATGGTTTTCTGCATCCTCTCCTGATCAGGATGGCAGCTGAGCAAAATTCCAAGTGTACATCATGTGCTGTGCATTCGGGCACAGCCTTGCCAGTATCTGGAGGAAGACTCCAGGCATCACCACACCGTAAGTGTGAAATAGTCATAATATTTACCTTGGGGCACATACTCTTATTCAGTTCCTGGAATCACTCACTGCAATGTTATTTTCTCAGCCTCCCATGCTTTCCTTCTGACAGAGTTTATCAGGCTTTTCCAGGGACATGAGGCCATCCCACTGCCATTTAGGGAACTCCAAGCTTTGGGGTCCCAGTCCTGGCCACTTTGTGAACAACACTGTTGGACCTTCAGTTCTCAGCACGGCCATACTTTGGTCATCCCCTCCCATACATACACTGGAGTCACAGAATCACAGCACAGTTTGGGTTGGAAGGGACCTTAAAGCCCATCCAGTCCCAGCCCCTGCCACGGGCAGGGACACCTCCCACCAGCCCAGGCTGCTCCCAGCCCCGTCCAGCCTGGCCTGGGACACTGCCAGGGATGGGGCATCCACAGCTGCTCTGGGCAGCCTGTGCCAGCGCCTCGCCACCCTCATGGTAAACACCTTCTTTCTAATAGCTAATCTGAATCTACCCTCTTTTAGTTTAAAACCATCACCCCTTGTCCTATTGCTACAGACTCTACTGAAAAAGCAAAATTCACAACAGTAACTCCTGTCTGAATATCACAGAGGCTGTCGGTGCATCCCAGGTCACAACTGCTGTCCCTGCCCCATTAGAGAAGACAGTTGTGTCATATCTGCTTGTTGCAGTCCCATTAAAATACATAATATATGACTGCCTTGTCTAGCTCTGCCTTCCTCCAGAAAAAAAAACCCGTACTTGGAGCCCATTCAAAATCTGCATTTTTGCCAAATGTGGAAGGAAAAGGAACATTTTGTGTTTTACTTTGCTTTGTGATGCCACCAAGAAAAACAGGGAAGGACACAATAAAGGACGGGAAATGGGAGAGGAAAAAGTCCAAAATTAAAAAGGCAATAGCCTTTTTTTTTTTAGCTTTCCGACACCAAAGAGGAATGAACATTTCCATCTAATAAATTATTAACTGTTTTTAACAAAAATCAGTGTTTGATAGTCAAAATGTCAAACTAAAACCAGCTGGAGCACAGAGATTTCTATTTACACCCTGGAGATTCAGCAGCGACCATAACAGAACAAGGGGAAGACACAGGGACCCAGCTGCAGACACCTCACACCTCTGGCTGGTTTTTTTTAATAAAAATCGAACAACAGAGAGGCCACACGCTTACCTCCGGGGTCAACTCTTGCCCTGTCTGACAAATACACCAAGCCCACGCTGCCCACAAGCTCTCAGCTGATTTAGAGCATCATGCTACAGGGCCTCACTGCATGGCATGAGTCTCCCCCAGGGAAAATCCATTGCAGCGGGGATGTCCCCGCATGCCCCACCGCTGCACTCACTCCTCATTCCCAGCTGGTGCGGATATGCTGAGCGCGGAGGAATGCACTGGCTGATCTGCCCCAGGTGAGGGGCTGGCCCGTGGCAGGTTGGAGCTGTCAGTACCAGGAAGATGTCAGGATACTATAATGAATTTGCAGACAAAGCAAGCAGAATCGATGAAAACAGATGGAGCTGGGAAAGCCTCAGTGCCAGGGAAGGAGGAATTTATTCTCAACTCCACTCAGCAATAGAGCAAAACAAGCTGTGAGTTACAGCCCCTTCTTCCCTGCTCTTCCCTCAGATTGCCTTTGCACTTTTCTCTGTAAGTGGGTTTAAGACCCCAAACATCCCTCTTTCTCATATCACTCCTGAAGACCTATCTCTAGAATGAGTTCTGGGATGCCACCAGATCATCAGTTACACAAAAAAAACTTCCAAATGTCAGTTTTGTTGTTATATTCAGTGCTGGAGCCAGCAAACTTGGAGACTTCAGCTGCGCCTTGCAGAAGCAGGGTCATAATTATTCAAGGAGATATGTGCAAGCATCACCAAGGAGAGATGTGCAAGCATCACAGCCACAGGGTTATTCCTTGGATTCTCCTATAGGATCACCTACTTCTAGCCCTACGAGCAGCATGCACCCACCACTGCCAGGTGCCAGATGTCCAAAGACCTCCAGCTGAAAGTCAGTGTGGTTTTGTACCCAGGCAGGTTGCAATTAATCTGCTTAAAACTTGGATGGGCCCCTTCAGTTGAGAGCACAAAGTGGAAGGAATGAAATGAATGTAAGAGCTCCTTGAGAACGAGCCTCACCACAACCACTCTGACCTTTCTACTGCATAAACCAGAAAGCTGCTTGCCGTTTCTTCTACAGTAGTGGGATGGGTCCTCTTAATGGCTCTCTTGGTCTTTGGAAAATGGAACATTTTGTGTTCTGGCATGAATACTTTGTCTTCTTGCTGACACCTAACACTGAAGTCTAGTAGCAGCACAAGTATGAAGACAAGAGCTATGTTCCTTGGTCTGGTTTCTGCCAGTGACATGGCACGACACAGATTTGACATTGCCAGCAACGCTCCCATACTCATGTTCATTTTCTGGAATTTCTTTTGTGGAATGCTTTTCAGATGATATATGAACAACCCAGCCAAGTCTTGGAAGCTCCAGCCTGGTGGTTTATTTCCAGGTCCACTCAAGCACCAATAGTTTTTAACTTGCATATTGAGATGCTCTTGAAATTCTACCCTGAATGTTCATTTATGTGGATGACTTTTGCTCCGGCATTCCGTGTGAAGCTTTTTCTGCCCTAGAGGATATCTAGAATTCAGATTTGGCAGCTATATTCAGCTACCGCTGTAACTGGCACTTAAAGCTGAACATTTCAAAATCAATTTCATGCATTTTCCACCTCCACAGTGCCTGCGAGATGGGGGAGCGGAGTGCCTCCCTGACTGGGTGCCCAGTGAAAGGTGATCCACAGCCAGCCTACCTCAGCATTGCTCTCCATAGACTCTGGTTGTACCACGACCATCTGATAACACTGTCTCCAAGAGTCAAGATCTGCCAGGCTTTGACCTGGGGATCTAAAGTTTAAACCCCGCAGATATCTGCTCCCCTCTGTCGGTTGGCAGCAGAGCACTGCACTCATCTGGGACCTGGACCTGCCTCTTCCTCCCCTACTTAATTCAATATGCAATTTCATGCAAATGTGTCAGGGGCACTGAATCTACCTTTCGACCCTAGCTCCCCTTGTGAAATAACAGCACTCCCACATGCACTGTGTGTTGACCCCTTCACCAAAATGACAGCATGATTTGCAATGTAAGAAACCGTCTCCTCGCAGGACTCAGCGAGCTGCAAGCGTGCTGCGGCCATGCAAGCAACGTGGCCTGACTTGTCCATGGCTGCTAGAGAAAAGAAGGAAATTCTGAATAAACGCTGAGAGAGGACATTAAAGAAACAAGCATTTACATATTTTCAGAAGAGCTGTCCCAGAGGTTAACTTCTTCTTCCATGGGGATTTTTTGGAAACTCAGAAAAGGAAAAGGTAAATTCCTTTCTCAGAAGGAGAAGCAAAATCTTTATAACATTACTGCAGCAGGTGAAGATACGGATGGGAAAAACATTCTGAAATGGTTAAAATGCTTAGAAAAGGAGGAATAAGAGCCTTCAATTCCAATCTGTAAATTGAATTGTTGCTCACAGGATTTACAGGCTCCTGCTTTCCCTTGAGGTGCCCCATGGGAAGACTGAAGCCTTGAAACCCCAAGCAATCCCAGCACTTTGAAGCTCTGGAGATGGAGTTCCCAAAACTTTCCATGCTGTGGCAAGGATTAAACACTCCTGGCTACCACCGGCCATCCTAAGGCTTTGGAGTCCAGCTCCACCACGTGGCACCTGGGTTTTCCCTGGGTTTTCCCTGGGTTTGCAGGCTCCCAGCTCACCCCAGATGCACACACCAGGACTAAACAACACGGAGACCCTCCTGCCCAGGGGCATCCTTGCTCTTTTGGGAGAATATTTGCAATCCGGGTTGGGGTGACCCATTCCTGCAGTCCATCCTGCAACGCTAATGGGAGCTCTGGTCTTCCAGGAGGTGAGCGGACCAAACAAAGGAGAGCAAATTGAAAGCTGCTTTCCTCCCAGCAGTGCTCTCTCTGCGGGCCAACACCAGCAAGGCTGGGCGCAGGTGGCTTTTAGCAGCTCAGAATTTGCCATCTGACCGTTTTGATTTAAATTCCACTTTCCATCGCCTGCATTTAAAGTTCGGTGCATGGGCTTTTACAGCAGCAGTAATGAACCTGGAGTTCAAACAGCACATGGCGAGATCAAAAATTGCCAGAGCGGAATGCGTCCCACAAACACAAAGCATGGCTTTTCATTCATTATTTTTTCCTTTACAGAGAGGTTTTACAAGCTGTTTATTTTCTGATACAGTGTTGGCAGACATGTGGTCGGAGGAGAATCAATATCAGCACAGTGGGATGTATTTTCTTAAACGGTTTATAGGGGGGTCTTTGCTTTTTCAAAGGGGGATAATTGAATGTAGTACACACTGTACTTTTGATTTGTTTAACATGAAGCGTGAAATGGGTACAGCTATGATTCTGTCAATCAGTTTAACTATCCAGCAATTCATTTTGAAGCTAGGCCTCCTCGCAGGGATCGTCTGGCTCAAGGGATGGGGAATTCACTCAGCATCTTCCCCACCACCACACCAGTTCCAGCCCAGGCCACACTGGGACCTTGCTGGCCCCACAAAGCAAGCTGGGATGGGTGTCCCAGGTGAGCTTTGTGGATGCAGATGGTCCCACCACAATTAGGTGTCTTTGGGCACCCCCAATATCAATGAACAAGTCAAGTTCACGGTGGCAAGGCAGGGAGAAGGGATGAAGGCTTGGTGTTGGGCGGCTGAAGGGGTTTGAGCTTTCAGGGAGATGTCACGGAACAGGACCAAGTCTCAAAAGCAAAGATCATCCCTGCTGTCCGCACAGACCCAACAATACTCCTTTTAGTCTCCAGGTGATAGGCAGGAAATTCAAGCCAATAGATCTCCCTCCCCTAAGGCATTCCTGGAGAGCCAGTCCAATTTGCACCAGTGTTATTCCACGTATTCACCCCAAGTCCTTCCCTATTTCCTTCCCTCTGTGCAGCTCCCAGCCCATCTGATCATCGTGCTGCACTAACTTAAGGGGCACCAGAAGCAATAGCCAGCTACAGATGTGGGAATGAGGGGGCTAAAACCACATCCACTTTTACCTCCCCAAGTGAGTACACAGCTCTCTTAATAAACCAAGGGCATGTTCACCCTGAATCCCAAACCAAAGCTTTTCTTCCCATCTCTCCACCAGTGACACATCCCAACCCATGTTCCTCCTGCTTAACCCTTCAGGCGCTTGGAGGCAGCTTCTTCCTTTCTTTAGCCCTTCTGTGAAGTTATCGTACAGCACGATGCCCATTACGCCACACTGGAGACCAGAGGTGCGCACCTAACCATCCCCATGGAAATGCATCTCCATCTTTGGAGTAACCCTGCTGTTGAGTAGGCACCTCAGAAGTCCCATGACACCTGGATAGTACTTAGACACCACCACACCAATATTCAGCTGCTTCCAGCCCAGAGAAGTCTTTCCTGGGGAGTCAGGATCTCCAGACTCTTTACACAAAGCCACCTCTAATTCTGACCCCACAGAGGTATTCAAAACGTAGATTATTTTTTTTAAACCAATTTCCCCACCTGCCCCCAACTTTGCGTTTCAAATGCCACAGTGGTGAGGCTGAGCCTTGAATAGCTCCATGTGTGCAGTGGTGCAGGTCTTAGATCGCGCAGCACATCTCACCGCAGAGCTACTACGAAAAGGTAGAGACATCTGTCCAGGGACACTCACCTTTTTTGAGATGTAACACATTTGCTCAGCAGGGAGATAGTCAAAGGGGAAGACGAATCTCCAGTTGAAGTTGCCCTCTCCTCCCATAGACCTGTAGTGCACATCTGTCTTCTGCTTATTCTCCTCGTGGCCAACCAGCCAGCTGCAAAACGCAAACACATTGCATGAAAAACTAGAAACACACCAAGGTTTTGAAGCTCCCTCAGCATCACAGAGGCCATGAGCAGGCAATAAAATGTCTCTCAGCCCTGTGGCTGCTGTCTGTAGGGGCAACCTGGAGCCCGTAGGGGACTTGAGAGGGAATGCAACAGTGCCTGCAGTGTTGGGAGATGAACCAATGCTGGTGGTAGCAGCCTGAGAAGCCCTTCTCCTCCCTCCCCTGAGTTTTATGGGTGTTTTAAAGACTCAGTGCTGCCTTCAGCTCTGGCTCGGCATTGTCGCTTACCCATCCACCAGCACACATCACCCTCTAACCTGCCTTGGTGAGAGCTCCTTGCAGCCACCCCAACAAACTGATCCTGTAGTCAGCCCCTAAAGCCCATCCTGCTGATGAGGCAGCCATGCTAAAGGGCCACAGGGCCATTTTCCCCCCTCTATTCTCTGTCAATTTCTCAAAGATTATTACTTGAAAGTCCTAAATGGCCAAGAGGTTCTTCCCCAGAGTGCCAGACCCTGCTGTGGCCAGGGTGGTCCCCAGCCACTCCCGTTAGAGACAGCTCCATGCAGCACCATTCCCCTCTGGGTCTGAGCAAGCTGGCTGTGGTCACTCTGCAACCAGGCCAGGGGCAAACCGAAAACTTTCCATAACAACTACTTTTTTCCAGCTGTGAGTTTTGCAACTATCAGGTTTTCATTCTGCCCTCTTTCCCTGTCCAAGATTCTTCAGTCTTCAGCAATCAACGAAACAAAACAAAGCAACAAAATACATCCATTTGTGTATTTAGAGCCCTGCTGGGGGAAAGCCAGAAGATTCAGAGAGAATCTCTAATGAAAACGATTACCTCGTTCGATTGTTTTCCACTTAAATTAAAATAAGAGGTTTTTTGCCCAGCTATACAAATGATTCCCTCTTCTCAAGTGCTCGAGAGGAGTGCATGACCCACCCCAAATGTGTTGTGGGAGACAGGGAAGGGAACTCTACTCAAGTTCATCCTACAGTACACATCACACACACATGTGCTACACAGAAATGAGGGCTTGGTGGCAGTGGGAATTGTGTGATGAGGTTACACTAATGCTTAAATTGTGGCTGGATTATTTGATTTGATGTGATAGGATGCAAATGGCAAGCCTGTGTGTTTATCCACATCTTTCAGAGCTTGGCAGGGACCCTCAGAGGATGCAGTGTGAGCGCCCTCTCCTTGCAGGCAAACAAAAGGACAAATAAATGGTTTGATTTGGATTCACAGGTGGGTTTTTTTCCTTGCAGAATTTGCTGCACCCTCCCCACTGCAGGAAAGAGATGCCAGAAATCAAAAGCATTCAAGTCATGGTGCCCCAGAATTAAAAACATAATGTAGGAATGGCCGTGGTGACCATCCAAAGGCCCATCTTGCCCAGTATCCCACCCCTGACCAGGGCCAACAGCAGATGTCCATGTAAGAGTACAGGACTGGGGCAAGCACATCCTGATACCCTCCCAACACACCTCTCCAGCCTCCAGTAACTTGCAAGTCACAGATTTCCTGAACTTTGGATAATGGTTTTGTACTTAACAGGACTGGATGGATTTTTAGCCCATTAGTTCATCCAGTATTTTTTAAATCCACGTGGCTTAAGCTATTTGCAATATCCACATCCAGCGTTAGGTTCTTAGATTTAAGAGGCAACTTTGTTCTCATAACTTGCACACACCTCCCTCTCTGTTAAGCATGGGTGCAAGATTTTGGAGGACCCAGGCCATCCTTTGATTTAGGAACCCAAAAGGGGATGCAGATGAGTTTTAAAGATGCCACATAATATCACATAAATCTTAGCAGTGATGGTTGGTTGGAAGACGACTCTGAAAACTTCTAGTCCAATTGGCTCAAAGTGGTACCGGTTTTACCATGAAATACCTTGAAAAACTTGCAAGGTGATGAGTGAAAACCTCCCACTTCCCATGTGACCTGGTTCAGTATTGGTCCGTCCTCTTGGTGAAGTAAAACTTTTTGTTGGAAATTTCACTATGAAAACAATACAAAAATATCCTCCACCTATGACACTGACAGAGAGAGCTGTTAAGCTCAAAAAACATCTTCAGTTCTTAATGAATATGATTTCCCTACACTACCACTCTTTTGCCTGCCTGCAGCACGAGCCTTTAGGAAGGGCAGGTTTCTCTGCACTCAGCCTTGCACCACCTAAACGTGGCTAAGACCTCTTCATGCTATTGTAAGACTACCACTAAATCACTGATTAAATTAAATAAACAGCAACTGAGTCGTGCCTCAGGCAAATTTACATATTATGTAGAAGATAATGTCCTAGAGACTGAGATTGCAGTCCTGGTCTTGCCTAATAGGTAAAACAGAGCAATTAGTCTCCTCAAAGAAGTGCTGTGAGATCTTCCAAAGGAAAGCCAAAGGTAAAAGCTCCTTATGCACCGAGTTCACCCTGAAATATGCTCCAGCCCCTGCTCTGGAGGCAGCGGCAGATGGAAGGAAGTGTCCCCTCCAAAGCCATGGTGGTGAAGGTCACTTTGCCCACTGGATCCCTGGTCTGTAGGGCAGATGCTTAAGCACAAGAAGGACCATTGCCTTCCCCCTCCACTAGGATTTTTCAGGCCATACGCAGGGATGCTAATGATGCAGCCATTTGGGGGCAGGGCCAGTGGGGAAAGATGAGGTAGTTGAGCAAGATTTTGAACTCTTTTACAGCATGGCAAGATTTGCTTGGTCATTGGGGATGCTAAAAGCCAGGAGAGGGAGATCAGGAAGCAGTGGATGTTCCCGCTTTCCCAGTAACACCCTGCAAGCACTACTATTTCAGAGCCCTGAAGTGCACAGAGCAGCCCAGCTGAAGCTGATAACAATGCACTTGATGTGAATACCAGGTAAGCAGCGCACATTCTGGATTTACAGGAGGAAAATTGGGATTGCAAAAAAGGGATTTACAGTCTGTTTCAAAATCCTACCTCTTCCTGTCCGTAAATCCAAAGAACGCACAAAATAACTAAGTCCCTTGGCTGGGGTTGCACCATTTTACACAAGACAAAACATAAATGGAGTCAGGCAGAGAAGGGAATGTGCCAGAGTTACTGCTGGTTGCCACATTTTTGTGTGTTTCAAGGAAAAAAGGGAATTCCAAAAAAAGCAGCTATGCAAACAAGCCAACCTATGTATACGGAACAAGCCCACGGCTGTCCCAGGAGAGGAGCTGGGAAGGAGCCGACAGTGGAAATGCAGGCTACGTGCCCCTCTCTCCAATGGCTAGGCTGTTTCCCCGTATCCTACCTGTCTACATGTAAATACTGTCATGTAAGCATCCAAGGGATGCAAAGGAAAACTTGACATCATGAAGCAGTTCTGAGCCTGGCAGAGACGTGTCTGCCAAGAAGCTGGATCCATGGATGGAGAGGTGTGAACAGCCCCCTCATCCCAGCAGGGTTTATGTCTACCACAGCAGTGTTGATGCAAGGGCCGTGTTAACTCCTTCACTGCTGCTCTTGCACCTTCAGGCTACGGTACCCGGAGGACACAGAAGCTGGGTGGCTTACCCTTTGACATAGATGTCACTCATCTTCTCCCCAGTGATGCTGAGGTCGTCAAGGATGACGTCCTTGGTGTTCCAAATGATGCAGCGCAAGTAGAACCTGGACAGCCCCGAGAACAAAAACAACATGAGAGGGCGAAAATCTTGTTGCAGAGCCTGCCTAGGCAGCCTGGTTGTGCCACTCACATATTCAGCTGAAGGAGCTAAGACGCGAGTCATCATTCTCTGAAGATGAGCCCACACAGACATTTCCCAGCTGGGCAGGCAAATGTCTCCCCATCAGACATCTCCAAGCCCCCTTCTCTCCCCTCACAAACAGAAGGTGCTGGAACCAGCACCACATCGAGTAAGAAATTTAAAAAAAGTTACCTCTTGGCTTTGCGTGGCGTGATGTTGAAAGGGGGTCCAGGCTGACCCAGAGATTTCGGAAACAGATCCACCCACATCTGTAACTTTCCCTGGAGGAAAAGAAAGACACATGAAGCCTGGTGAGCCTCCTAACCGGGTCACCTCACCACCTAGTAAGACCTAGCAGTGGAGAGAGAAAATATCAAGTGCTCCAGCATTCCTCAGTTGAAAACTAAGATTTTCTTATTGGAAAATTGTCATTAAGTATTATATTTAAATTATCTTAGTGATAGCTAGGTATGCTAATGGCTTGTGACATATAAGCTGGATAAACTGAAGATGCACTCTGTCTTTACTCTCCACAGCTGACTATCTTTACATAGGGACAGACTAAAGACTCGGTCCATAGGAGATGTTGGAGAAGCAAGTAGCTCACTCATTTTCCATGGTGTCACCAGTTGCCACCAGCTGGACAGCTGGTTGATGGGTTTCTGACCATGGGAGTGGAGGATGGGATGAGGAAAGGAGAATCTAATTCCACTTTCACAAAATCCTGCCAGGGAGAAAGCAGCAGAAATGCAGCTGAAATCTCAGAGGGGTTGTTTTTAGGTGGTCTTTTACTGTAAAACACCAATGGGTGCCAATAAAATATTTTATTGTGCAGTCTCAAGGGTTGAAGGAGAAATAAAAAAAAAAAAAAAAAAAAAGCGCCATCCTTTGACAATCAGCCCATCACAGAGGGGTTTGTGGTTTGCTCACTTTTTGGCAAGAAAATCTTCCATTTCAGCAGAAAACTTTAAAAGCCCAACCTGGCTTTTAGCTCACTACAAACAGCCCGACAGAGCCAGCCTGCTTGGTGGCTCTGCAGCAGGTCAGAGCCATGCTTTTCGGAATGTAGCATGTACTGAGGCACACAGGTTAATCCCCTAGACCCAGCATCACCTCCGGGGATTCTCTTGGTCAGAAGCAGCGATGCAGGGCAGGTCCTAGTTGCTCTGCCTGTATGCAACCCCATGTCACGTAGGAAGCACCCTTCCTAGTCCCCATGGCTGGTTCAAGAAGACCATGACACCTGTACCTCTAAGAACAGCACAGACCCACTTGTCAACTGATAGCAGCCACCTCCCCCCTCTAATCGTTGTTTCCATTGGGTGAATTAACATGGAAAGATGCTCAGAGTAGCTGCCAGTGCATTTACTTCTGCCGACAGCCCTCCTGTCCCATCCCCGGAGAGGAGGTCGGGTTAAAAATGAGCCACAGCAGGGAAACAGCTGCGGTGGCACGGGCCAGCGGCTGCGCACGCTCACACCAGCTGCAGAGCCAGTCTCCTGAAACTGCCTTTGCAACGCAACTGGAACGTGTATGACAGATGATAATTAATCATTCTGTCCTGCAGGAAGCAGCATTTCTTGATCCAAATGCATAAAGTACACATACTTTGTTAATTGAAGGAAAGGGGTTAGGCTAAGCAGGGATACCTGGCTTTTGATTGGTTTTGGATGGAAGCCTGTTTAGTTTTCATTTGGCTTAAAAATATCCAGTCTGCAGCAGCACTAACGCTTTACGCCTCTGAGGGCAGGTTCATGCTGCAGAAATCACGTTGCTGTGTTGCCAAAGGAGCCTGCAGTGTCATTACCGTTACAGAAGAATTAAGACTTTCCGACCAGAAATGGCTTTCCCACAAATAAAATTTAAAAAATTAAAAAAAAAAAAAAGTTGTTAGCAAATGCTGATGCAAATGAACACAGGAGTCTGGAATCAACCTCCCCAAGCACCCTGAGCAAGTCAGTGACAGAGCTGAGCTCCAGTCTGTGTTTGACAGCTGACTCCCCTCCCTGGGAAAAGCCCATCTCCTGGGGCAGGTATCCCCAGCACAGCTCCGCAGTGAGACAGCCACTTGGTTAGCATCGGATCAAAAGGAGATGATGTTCTTGGTCTTGTCCTAGACATGTCACACCACCCACCTGCTCGATTTCGGGCTGGAGAGGGCTGTAAAGAGGTCTCGTCTCCACATGCTCCGGCACCAGCCCCTGCCTCCGCAGGGCATACAGGGCAAGACGCTCCTCTGCCGGCCCCAGGTGTGGATTGAGGGGTTTGCCATCTTCTGCCACAGAGCAAAGAGCAGTGTTACACCGTGCCATGGCCGGATTCTGACCGCTCCACAGGAGCAAGCACGAGCCCACCAGTCTCACCGCAGCCAGGAGTGAGCAGAGGAGCACAGCCTCCATTTGCAAATCCACTGTCATCACAAACCCTCCGGGCACAGGGCAACACACTCCCAGTGGGATGTGCAGGCAAATCACCATGCAACAGGACAGGGACCTGCGGGGACCCTTGTGCAAATCCCCCCCCATCAATCGCAGCAGGTGAAACATTGCAAGGACCAAGTTGAAGCACATGGGAAGGAGAGTCCAGTTTTTGAACGTGCCCAAGGGTTCAAGCTTCCTAAAACCACAGCAGCTGGGGCTGCAGGCTGCCCTCCAGCCCATGATGCTGCCATGTTGCCATTCCCAACCCCAGCAGAGGTTTATCTAACGTGTGAGCAAAGCTCTTCAGGGCGGTAGGATGAAAGGATCTGCTCTGGTGCAGTTTGCAAGCACTGGTGATGGATATTCAGTCCCATCATTTAGAACTACCCAGGACCTTCAGCTGGGCCGAAGGGAGCGCAGTGGGAGTGAGCTCCCTATGAGGTCCTGTTTCTTCCCTGTTGCGTTCAGGGTGAAAAACAGAAATGAGAGGATAAGGATGGCCACGCAGGCACCACCAGCACAGTCCCATGGCTGGTCCTAGTCCCTGCTCTGCTCCTCACTGCTCCCACAGGGGTATGTGTGGTCTTTCATCAAAATGGGCCAGGACACAACAGCCACACCAAACACCAAGCCATCCGTGAGCAGATCTGAAACCACCTCCACCTCCTCACTCGCTCCACACCAGACCCTCCACAAGAACCAGATAAGACATATCAATAATGCACATGTTTTGCTTTCTCTGCCCCAGCATTCAGGATCCCTGTTACATCCATCCAGGTACAAAGAATGGCCAACTTGGCCTCGGCTGAGCCTGCTCCTGCCTCCCCATCCCACATGCCATGCTGGAGCTGGTGGAGGACATCACCCCCAAGACGGTTGCCTTTCAGCCGTAGCGTTTCAAGGCCACGCACCTTTGAGGACCTTTGAAATTAAATGCGCTCCATAAATATTATTACAGCTCTGCAACTTTCAGGTGATATATCCCAGCTCCTTTCTTGGCAATATCTTGAAGTGGTTAACTTCAGACATATGGGCTATTTCCCAAGCAGTGGAAACCTGGCATGTGTGCATATGTGTGTGTGTGTGTGTGTGTGTGTGTGTGTTTATGCACAGGAAAAAGAAAAAGCCCCTCTCAGAAAACAACAAATGTGGGGGTTATGGAATAATGGTCCGGGTGCAGTGCTTGTAAAACCCATGCTCTCGTGTTTAATAGCTTCACTTTATACCGCCAGGTTCAGATCTGACATTGCTCTGCGAACACAGCTGGTTTCCAGATCTCCTTGAGGTCAAGCATCAGACTTTGTTCTGTTTTTTGAACTGATTGCCATTAAAGCAGAGGAAGGTGAAAGGCAGGGGCTGGGAGAGGGGGGAAGACCCCGCTTGGTTTAACACCTTTCCAGCCCTTGCTGAAAACCTTTCATATAACGAGAGGCTGCAAAGGAGCCCTTGCTTCCCCACTCCTACTCCTCCTCACGGGGAAAACCATGAATTTGTGCCTCAGTTCCCAAGAGCAGGGAGAGGGATCAGTCCTAGGTTGTGCCTTGTCTCATGCCTCTGCAGGCCAAGTCCTCCTTGGTAGCTCTGCAATACTGTAGTGGCCTTAATAAAGTCAGACTGCAGCCCTTGGGCCATGTACGGAGGGGCTTCACCTCCTCCCTAGGCCAAAACACCCCTTCCACGGTTTGAAGCAGAGTCGTCTCTAAAAGGCGAACTCCTGCCCCCAAGGATGCTGGTCAGATGGGCATGAGTTGATGCCCAGGATATTGCAGGTGTCAGTGTTGGTGGGTTTTGTGCAAACAAGAAGATGCCTCCCCAACACTTGGTGATATTTTCTCCTTGCTGGCAGAGGCTGATTTTGCACTCCCACCTAGAACACACCTTGCCCCTCAAGGCATGAGTCATGGTGTGATACGCTGGGCATGGTGTGTATGATATTGTCACGGTGTGTATGATATTGTCACGGTGTGTATGATATTGTCTCCCTCTAGTGACACCAACCCCAAAAAGCAGAGATGCAAACAGCACAACTGCTCCTCCAAGCACAAGCAGCAGCTGGGAGATCAGGCTGGAGCCTCTCTGGCTGCAATGGACTTTGCAGCTCCCAGACTGCATGTATTTGGTTTGCCAAAGTTAACCTGGCTGGATTGCCTGTCTAGGTTTGAACCCAGGGTTTGGTGCAGGTCCAAATGCAACCTGCAGCCTTTGGGGCAGAGCTAAGCTTGGGAAAGGTGCAGAGCCAACCTGGACATCAAGGTGAGGAGAACATGCCCATCACCTGGTCATGGTCTCCATGATAACCCCCACCATGATACATTCACAACCTCCAGCTCCATCCCTTGCTCTGGATAAAGAAGTTTTATCCCAAAGCAGCCCTGTTACCTTACCCAGTTCAGAGAGGATGTACTCTTGCTCCCTGAAGATGACCCGGTCAGACTTGTAGGTGGGAGCCTTGTAGTTGTGCTGCAGGGAGAAGAGGTGAAGCAGCTGGGAAGGACGGAGTTGGTCTCGCCACTGGTTGGGTCCAGAGCTGAAACCAAACAGGAGGAAAAACAGCAGCTCAACATGTGATGAAGCATCTTTCAGCCTCAACAAAGGGCAGCAGCAGCCTTACACCAAAGAGGGCTGGTCGGAGGAAGGTACAGCTCACTCTGCGTTCACTGGTGAACGGGGCTGTGAGTCCCACAGCCCACCCAGCCCCAGTCTTCAGGGCTGGGGTGCCCTGATAGCCCCCCTAGACCCAGCATGTCACCTCTTAGCTGGCCATGCCCATGGCGGGTGTCCTCACCATGGTGTGCCCAGGAGGCATCAGGGACGTAACAGGATCTCCCCAAGGACACTTATGTTATTTGAAGCATTTCATGGTCCTGGAGGAGAGCCAAGGCTCAGGGAAGTTCCTGAACTGTGGGGCTTTTCTGGTGTAAATCTGTCTCAAGACACACCTATGCGGTGAAGTACAGCATTCACCCAGGTGCCCCTGGGACAGCCTGGGGACAGCAGACCCCTGGGCTGAGACATCGCCCTGGTCCCCATGCCCAGCTTGGCACCGCACAGCCCCAGCAGCTACAGAGACCCACCACCCAAGCCCACAGCAGTACCTACATGCAGTAGGTTTGGGGGAGGCCACAGCGTGCCCCGTATTTTGACAGGAACCGGTTCTCCAGGTCTATGATGGTCTCCCCAATCTTCTCATCCTTTGATAACAGGTCGTAGTCGTAGAGTGTGATCTTCAAGTCCTTCTCCAGGGGCAGAGTGCAGCTCAGCTCGAACATCCTGCACAACGGGAGCCGTGATATGCCCATGAGATGGAGGTTTGTGCTGTTGAGAGCCCCACAGGACACGGACCCACACCACATCCCAACCCACCAGTGCCAGGAAGGACAGTACACCCACCACGCATCTTTGTCACATTGGTCCAGTACTGTCAGTACTGTGTTGTACTGGCTTAGCTTGCAGGTACGCAACTAAGCAAGCATGCTTTGGGGTTATTTTTGCCTGGTTGAATTATCCTTGAGCAAACTTTGCCCCTGCTTAGTTTCTCCATCTGCTAATTGGATGGTGGTCACTGCAATATCCAAGGAAAAAGAGCAGCAGGCGAGAGTCAGGAATCATCATTGCCATGGATTTTGAAAGGGGCAGAAATGACAGCTTTGGAAAACCATCTGCTTTTTGAGTGCAAAGAGCAAATGTCCACAACAGGAGTCAAGCCTGCCCGGGCCAAGCTTGTCATCAGAGACTGACCCTCAAAGCCTCCTTGTCCTCTCCCCTAAGCACCTTTCTTTTGTGCCGTCTCCTCTGCCACCATTACACCACAGTCCACATCCTGACATAAAATACAGCAAGTGCAAACCTTCTCCTCCCTCCTCACATAAAGGACAGCAAGAGACAAAGCACCAAGACTCTGCCAGAACAACACCCCATTCCAAGCTGGTGCTCGTGGATGGCGGCGACATGGAAGGTGGCACAATTGGGTGCACAGGATGGTGCAGGTCTGACCCAGCACTCCCAGGAACACCTCCACCTGCTGCTGAAAGGCAGGCAACGCCGGGGAGAAACACGATGCCCATTCCCACCCTGCAGCAGCTTTTAAGGAGGGGAAGTAAGTGATTATGCCACCAATTAAGAGTGCAGGAGGAACTGGGGTCAGCAGAAAGTAATTAGCTCAAGCTGGACGGCAGCCAGCCGCCCAGGGAACAGCTCGTGAAAAGGGAGGTTTAATAGCCTACAGCAGCCAGGGCCTCGGTTTTACATCTCGCTTTAAAGACCGGGTGGGAGGTGCAGCACGCTGTCTAGACGGGCTCTGGCTGGGAGCCAGGCTTGGCAAAGGAGGAGTTGCTCAGCCTAGCCGAGCTCACCCGGGTCTGGCTGCGGGCTCTGCGATGGGGCAGCAGGTCCTGGCCCACCGGAGACCAGGGCTTCCTCATGCTAGATGGGGAGCAACCACTTTGCATTCACCGTAGGAAAGGCAGAGCCACCATCTCCAGTTGGAAGGAGAGGAGTAAAGGGCTTGTCTAATGCACACTGGCCTCCAAGGTCTCACCAGCATCACCCTCGCCATCCCTCTCCCTTGTAGATGGTGTACTTCCCTCTCTTTCTTGCTTTGTTGGGAAGGTATCACAGCATTGCAGCCTGGGCTGCTGAAAGCCACCTAAGAAAACCAACTGGACATCCTGTGGAGTAGGGTGTGACCCCTGTTTGTGCTGAAGCATAGCCCCGTACATCTAATCTCAGCTTTTCTGGGAGACCGAAGTCCTGTCAACACATGGCAACCGAGCACCAGGTTTTCCACTGCCTCCCTCCGCTTTGCCTGGTCCTTGTAGTGCTTTCCAGCTCTGACAAATACTCTTTTCTGAAAACAACATTACTATCTTTTGCCTTTCACATTTGTGCTCCTACTGCGAGGCAAACAACCAGTCCATATCATGTTTATAGATATTTCTTTTTCAGAGCATCTGATTTTGAGGAATCCCATGCCACAGCCTAATCAAACCAATCTTCACACATCGTGTCTTCTCTTCAGACATTTAACCAAAGTGCCTAAATGAGGGGCAAGCAGTTTCCCCAGACTCTCTCACCCATCAGTGGGATGAGGCAGATGCCTCCACAGGGGAATCTCAAGCCTGAACAACCCACTGATGACAGAGCAGACCCCCCCAGCCCATGCTCCACAGCTCAGAAGTCTCAGGGAAAAGGTGAACATGAGCTATGGTGGGTAGGACGGTGGTCAAGCCAAGGCCAAACACACTTCAGCAAGGTTGGAGCCGAGAGCACACCAAGGGAATCAGAGCACAGTTTGGGTTGGAAGGGACCTTTAAGGGCCATCTAGTCCAACCCTCCTGCCATCAGCAGGGACATCTTCAACTCGATCAGGTTGCTCCAAGCGCCATCCAACCTGGTCTTGAATGTAGGTTGGAATGGGAAGCTCTGTCTGGCCCAGCACTATTTCCTCAATATGACATAAAAAATCACATGGACTCCAAACTGAATCAAAACTTACTTTCCAAAGACAGGCTCCAGCGTACAGGGAAGATAATTTTCTTGGTCATTTATGGATTTCTTTCCCACTGAAATCTTCACATAGGGATCGCACTAAAGATGGGCATAAAAATAAATGCGAGAAAGAGTGATTGCACAGCAGCACTGATGGAGAAGGAATAACTCTGCCTCTACTTGTCCCAGCAAGCAGGATGTTCCACCGCCCTTGATTAATGACTATTTGCAAGGATAGAACAGTCTGACCATTAACTACAAACCTGTGACCATCGGCAAAAGCTACCTGCAATCCCTCTTTGCGGATGACTGAAGGACCAGTTAGCAGTGCGGGACAAGAGTCCAAGCCCTTCTGAGGCCACTGGGATGGAAAAGCAATAAAAGAGCATGAAAAAAGCCTACTTATGGCTTCTTCGGTGGACTGGGCTCAGGATGTTCCTGTTCTCATCTGAGTCACCTATTTTGGGGTTCCATTGAGGTCATCGTTTTTTAAGTTTGAGGTCTACTCAAAAATAGCTTTGCAAATGCAGGGGACTAAAATGTCAAAGGGAAAGATTTTGTTTCAAAAAATATGGCTCACAAAAAAAAAAAAGCATGGAAGCATACTTTAACATAAAGACTCATTGTGCATCTAAAAATTGTATCAGATATTTTTACATTTTTAGCAAGTTTTTAAGCTTCTCTCTCACAAGTAAAACTATTTTGGGAAACCAGCATAAATTTGAAAAGTGGTTAAATTAACTCAAGTCAGCATTTTTACCAGGGGAAGGGAATAAAATAAAAAAAAAAGCAGAAAAAAAAAAGCCAGCTTCACCTAAAAGATGTCACCCGGCTGGAGTCCAGTGTCTAGAGGGACCCATTATTTTAGCTCACATTAAGAAAAATAAAATAAAAAAGGCAAATACATTGGCTAGTTATGTTCAAACCCCCCAGGCCAAGTCTCTCATCACTTTTCCTTGACCTGCAGATTGTTTTAAGAAGCAAAGGATGGAAAAGCAGTGCTCGGGGAAGGTCTGCATGTGAGGATGCAGTGGGTGTCCAGGCCTCTCCTTTCGTGTCCCCTGGGCTGGGATGAGCTTCAGGAGGCATCACAGCATAGGGGGAAAGGCTGTGGGTCAAAGTTGGATTGGTTTCAATTTTCAGTTTAAAAACCAGCATTGTTTCTTCTCCTCCTTTTTGATCCTTAGGAGTCTCTTGTGGGAGATTTCTAAGAAATTGAAAACTTGCATTCCAAGTCCATTTTCAAAAACTGGGCAGATTAAAAAGCAGTTTTGTTATGTTCATCTCAAAATAATACCTTTTTTTTTTTTTACTTTTTCCCTACTTTCCAGTGGAACAGAAAGAGTTAAGAAGGATTTTTCCATGAGTTTTTTTGCAAATTGAAACAAATTGAACATTTTTCTTTTTTGAACAAACACAATTTTCTTTTTGCACTAAATTTTTCTTGCACTAGCAAAGCATTGCAAAAAGCAATCATGTGAAAGACACAATTTTGTTTCCTTTGGCACCAAAATAAAAAACAAATTAAAAAAAAACCAAATGCATTTAGCTATTTTAACTAGCCTTACTGAAAAATCCCTCAGAATGGAGGAAGTTGGCTCCTGGGATTCCCAGATGTTGCAATGGAGGCAGAAAGAAGGGGTGGATTTTCTCCTTTTTGCTGTCCTGATTGTTTCTAAATTTTAAGCCATATATACAGATTTTGATCAATTTGGCCTGCTGTGCTGGATAAGCCCACCCCATGAGCCAGCACGGAGGTCCACCAGAGCTCTCCCCAGCCGGGTACCTTTCCATTGGTGTCCTTGGGTTGGAGGTCGAACGCCCTGATGATGTAGACCCTGACGAGACACTCCTGGGGTCCTCTGGCTGGCAGCTGATGGAACTGCCGAGGCGGCACTGGGACTCGCGGGTCATCCGGGAGAGGGTAAATTTTGAACGAACCCTGTAAAAGACAGAGGTGTTCAGCTGTGCTTGCACACCCACATGTGCAGGTGGGTCTCAGGTGAGCAGGCTTGCAACAACAGTCTGGATGCTTGTGTGGAATCACAGAACAGTTTGGGTTGGAAGGGACCTTTAAGGGTCATCTAGTCCAATCTCTGCCATGAGCAGGGACATCTTCCCTAGACCAGGTTTGCTTAAGGCTCCGTCCAACGGCCTTGAACGTTTCCAGGGATGGGGCAACTACAACTACTACAATGCCAGGTACCAAGCCCTGATCCTGACCCTCTTTTTTTCTGCCAGACCAGACCATGTCCTGCCAGGCTTTTCATGATCCAGGCAGCTGGGACCAGGGTGGCAAGCTGCCTGTATCCTTCATCACTTGCTTGAGCATCAATGCAAACTCTGTAAGACAGGGGTCCTCAAACTTTTTAACCAGGGGGCCGGCGTGCGGATGCAGTGGCAGGCAGTCATCTGCGGCTGCTTGGTTTCCCCCCCCAACCCCCGGCAGGGGGGGAGGTGGGGAGGTTCTGTAAATACCGGGGGGCGGATTGAGGACCCTGGGGGCTGTATCCGGCCCACAGGCCATAGTTTGAGGACCCCTGCTGTAAGACCTCTAACACAGAGCCCCCTCAGCCTGTTCATCCTTCACCTCTTCTACTTCACTGTTGTTTGAGCCTTCAAGCTATTAAAGAGGTGTGAAGGGGTCTTGCTGCCAATGCGAACTGCCCCCCAGCAAAGGTTTAGGCTGAGACTTTTGCTGCAGGGACAGTTTTAAGGGTTCCTGAACAAAGCAGCTAGTTCCTGAGAGAAGGATGGGAGGAGGAGAGAGAAAACACAAAAATTTACAAGTGTTTTATTCATCAGAGTTGATTTCCTCCCAGTGAAGTGTCAAGAATCAGTCTCTGGATATTGCTAGTGTCAGGAGAGTGCTGAGTAAGAGCAGGAATATTAAAACAAAAAAAAGAAAAGCTAGAAAAAATTAATCCGCATCTTCTCTTGCAAATAGACTAAAGGTTAAAAAGAGCAAAGGATGCATCACTCCTCTGCACCAGGCATACATCTCCAAAGGCAGAGTTCGCAGCACCAGCGTGGCAAGACCATCAGTCCTCACACACGCTCCCACCACCACCCCAGAGGAAGAAGATGCTCCATCGCTTACACCCAGCATCGGTTTCAGACGGGTTTTTGCTCCAGGATTATGGCACAGCCTGGACTGGGTTTGAAGCATGCAAGGCACTCGCTGTTGGGAACACAGCAGCCAGACCTGCACAGGCGGGTTGTTCAGACTGGACCCAGTAGTCTACTTGTATGGCCCATTTCTCACTGAAGTCCTACCCAAAACCAGTTCAGTTGACATCATCCCACTCTAGCAGCCAGACCTTCCACCCAGGGGCCTGCGTGATCAGGCACAGGTAGAGGGACTACACACCTTGAACTCCCCCACAACTGAGGGGTCATCATTTGAGTCCTGCGACCGGCCACGATACAGCTTGAAGGTGTGGCAGAAGTCAGAGAGATGCTCAAAGTCATCCACCTTCTCCAGCTCCGTCTCGTAGACCTGGGGATGGAGAGACAGGGTCAAGGGCAGGGACTGCTCCTGGGCAGAGGGGGTCCAGCAGCATGTCCCCACTGATCTGGGACAAGACTTGACCCAAGCTCCTTGGTCCCAGGGAGATTCCACCCGCAGGGACAGAGTCCTGGGACCTGTCACCCTTGTTGCACCTACAGGACAGTGATGAAGATCAGACTTTTGGCAACTCTACAATATATAACAGCACATCATGGAAGACACAGACTAAGCCAAGGTGCTGCAGAGGGTTTTTCATCAGCCAAAGAGACCTTCCTGCTGGGAATGCTTTCCTTAACCAGGCAGTCTTTTGCATTTTAGTCTTACTTGGGTCTCTGTGTTAATTTTAGCACTTCTTATAAACATGTACCTAAATCTCCCCTCTCCTAAGCAATCTCTGGCTTTCCCTGTTGTTCCCAAACGCTGTTCAAGGTGGCAGCTCCCCATCTCCTCTGCCACTAGAGAAGGGACAATTTCTTGACAGCTGCAAAGTGCAAAGTTACCAGAAAGGATTTTGCAAAGAAACTTGAGTTTTTAAAATAGTTATTTTTAAAGCAAAACTACCTGTTATCTGGGGAAAATGGTGTATTTTTATTGCGTTTTTTTTACCTGAAAGAAAAAAAAGCCTGAACACCCAAAAAAAAAATCAAAACTTGTGGAAAAACATCATGGAGAGTGCAAGTCCAATGAGCCAGACCCAGCCAAGACCACTTACCTTCAAGGTGTCAAAGCCCTTCTCCAAATAGCAGCCACATTTTTCCCTCTCTCCTGTGGAAGCATAGAATTTGCTCCACCAGTCAATGAATTCTTCCTCCTGCAGCACGGGACACCAAAGTTACACATCTCCACAAATAAAAGCCAGCGATCAACAGCAGCAGCAGCTCCCGTAACTACTAGAGGTGAACTTGTGGCCAGCCCCACAGCACAGCCTGGGTTTGGCAGGTCTCTGTCCTGCAGAGACAATGAAGCTATTGTGAACCCAACCTGTGGCTCCTCACTCCCTGGTTTCAAGGTGGTTTGGGGATGCTTCCCGTCAAAATCCAGCTGTTGCAGCCACAGAGCTGCCACAGACCTGGACCAGGCAGCAGAGAGGACGAGCTCACAAGAATAAACTTGTGGTGTTTTTCGGGCAGATTTTGGCCATTTGGGTGGTGATCTTCCCAGGACCTCGGTGCAGGACCACACAGGGGATGAGACAAATTAACTCTCATGCTGACATGGTCCTGACAGCCTGAAATTCAGGGGGCATGCGAGGGCTGCTCTTAAACTTGGCCCCTGCTGTAGGCTTTGGGGCTGAGGGCTTTGGGGATAGGGCTTGCCTTTCTGGTTTGTATCCCAGCACCACTCAGCCTCCCCATCCAAACAAAGCACATGGGCAAATGAATGCATAAAATCCATACACTTCCACTAAAAAGAAAAGGTCCTCAGGTGCTGCACCTCTCTCAGGAAGACCATAACTCTCTTCTCATTGATATTATACAAAGAAATGGGCAAATCTCACGCAACCTCAGTGCACACCACTACAGCCCACAGCCGTCACACCATTAACAAGCATTTGCCTCATCTACTACACAAACTGCATTTCAGCTCCAAAGATGCTGTTCCAAGAAGAAAGCCTGCTGTCGGCTTCAGCAAATGTATATATTTTATAAGAGCACCATTTTTGAAATTTATACAAGCAAAGATGAAGGGGCTTTGACTGTGATTCATGAAACATTCCTGAAAAATAATGATGTCTTATTTTAGAAGTCCACAAAATTCCATCACACTGACCTAATGGAGGAATCATAATAGAGGTTTATTGGATTTATATTTTAAGCCAACGGCACAGGCTTTAAATTGCTGTCTTGAATAGACATTGTTTTTAATAGAAATATTACATAAATTAACTCTGAGGCCTCTGCTGCCTCTCTTTTTTTGAAAAAAAAAAAAAAAAAAAAAAATTGCCTTTCATCACTTCCCCTGTTTTATTGTTTAAAAAGCTACACTCCGACCATCATGGCTTTATTACGACATTCCACAGGTACTGAGTTACAAAGAAAGCACTTAAACTAATCTGACAACTTACCCATGGTATCTTCTGCAGCCCCAAGACAAAGAATTTGGTTAGATATTTTTGCTGATTTCTACTGATGTTACCAAAAAAAAGAGGGAAAGAAAAAATTTTTAAAAAAAAAGGAGGCAAGGGGAGCAGCTGGAATGTTAATAGCAAAGGACATTAATCCATTTGCCTGCAAATGGGAAAGCCAGAGAAAGCAATGGCTCCAGTCGCAAGCAGCTGAATTCAGGGGTTTCCTTTAGCAACCAGGCGACAGCCAACATCACCTCCAGTGTTTCACCTTGGACACGGTACAGGAGGGTCCTCAGGGTTGGGGTCTGTGCCCTGAGCCCTAGCACAGAAGGCTGAGGGACCTCAAGCATCCCTCATGCCCTCTCTGAGCTTTGCTTGGACTCTACAACAGGGCACGCACCCGTGGGTGAGTATCACTTGAGATAAATTTAACATCAAGTGACCGAAACCTAAAATTTTAGCTTGGAGAGAAGCTTGCTTAGATGCAGCAACCTGCTGTCATGGTTACCAGAAGGTTTGCTGTCTCCCCATCCACTCCCTCTTCCCTCAGGACCACTGCTCCCACAGAGCAGGGACCACCGTAATGTGGGCTGGCACCTGCGCGCCAAATGAGACTGGAGTCAGGATTGCAAACATTTTCCCATTCCATAAAGGCAAGAGCTTTCAAGCTCCAGTGTTCGTGGCTTTGGCATCTTCTGCTAAAACAGGAAAGTCAACTTTTAACACAGGAGCAGCAGAAGAAGGTCCAGGACCATTTCACCAGGCAAAAGCCTGAATGGGACCATTCCATCAGTTTCTCAGCACCTCTGTAAGCATCCAGGACAGGGGCAGCAGGAGAGTCCCTTCCAGGGGGGCATCCCAGAAAGGAGGAATGTCTTATAGCCAAAAGCATGGTTGTTTCCAAAAATAAAGGAATTCAGATACTTATTTAAAAAAAAAAAATGCCTTAAAAAACAGAATTTCACCAGCAGGCTGCAACTTCCCACTTGAAACATTTCTGGGATTACAGCCTGGACATAGCAAAAGCACTCAGACACATGCTTAACTTCAATTGAGTGTGCAGATCCCTCTGAAGTCAATGAGGCTCTTCAGACACAGCCTTAAGGGCATTCTGGATCAGGCGGTGGGTTCAGCAGAGCCAGCAGCCGCTGCTCACTGACCCCTCCAGCTAACAGGGAAGGGGGTTTAAGCCGTGCCTGGTCTTCACGTAGGACTTTTACCCAGGGCTATGCACAGGGCTGTCCAATCCTTCCGTCCCCCAGACCCCGAAACGCAGACCTGTGTCATCCCAGTGGCTCTCAGGATATTTCCAATCTCATTTGGTTTTATCCAGCAGAGAATGCATCAGTTTTAACCTCATTTTTTGCCAGGGAGGTTGAGCCAGAGTGATTTTTTTCCTCACTGCCCAGGGTTTGCTGTGACTGCAAGCCCGTCCCATCGGATGCATTCCCAGATGGAGTCCGGGCTTGGCCAGCACAACCCAGTTTTCACATAATATGTTGAAATGGTCATTTCAGTCGGGAGCAAAAGGAGGTATGGAAACTGAAGTTGCCACGCAAAGGAGATATTGGCTTCTAGTGAAACTTAGTCCTTATCACCTCACAGGTGGGGGAAACTGAGGCACAGACATGTTACTGTTCAGACAGCAAAGCCAGGAGCAGAGCAGGCATGAGATAACTGAAGTCTTAATACTTATGCTTGCTCTTCTACTGATTACACACTCTTCCCTGTGTGAATGTATATATATAATTACAGCAATAATAAATACTGCCTCTAGAGAAGCTAAGCCACTGCCTCAGACTCAAATGTACTCGCACCTCACATCTGGGAGGCAGATTTCCTGCAATGGGAAAGCTTTGCAGCTGGGATGAGAAGATCCCTCTAGAAACATCTCGGACATTTATAGATGCAGCTCCCCAGCTGTTTGTTACCACGCTTTTGCAGGAGGTGACACCCTGCATCTCTGGGAAAGGGTGGTATTAGCATCCTCATCTACTCCAGCACAAAGGCAGCCTGGTCAGCTCAGCTCATTACCCGCCTAAACTAACCCAGCCCAGCCCTGTCCTCCTGCAGGCGCAGAGAACTCCAGCAGAGAGGCCATGGCAAACAGCTGGGGAACACAAAAATGTCTTTAAACACCGCAGCTGCGCTCCTTGGGGTTTTCCAACCACATCCCCAATCCCTCTGCTGCTCTATCAGCACGCCCAGGCAGGAAACCCAGCAGCTCGCTGCTGTGGGAGACATCCCCGCCACAGCTCTGCCACCGAGCAGCCAGCCACCACCCAAGCCAGGTGCCAGCTATCCCCACGACAGGGTCAGTCTCTGCTCCCCAAGGGGCTCCATAACCTACAAATGCAGACCAGGAGAATTTGCAGAAGTGCTTGGGAGGCAGGAAAAATCAGATTTTCCTGCTGGGAGGCCATGCTCTGCTCAAGACAGTAGGGTGGAGCTGCCACCAGCTGGGCTTGGGACATTGCACCTGCCAGACCTTGGGAGCTGGAGGAAGGCTTTTTTCGTGTTAATAATCACCCCATCCTTGAACTCCAACCTCTTCACTAGGAGGGACTGGTCTTGTGGTTATCCTTGGGTTCATTAACCTGGTCCTTTCACCTGGCTCCTTCAGCCTGTCCCAGGGATCTGCAGCAGCTCTGAGCTGTACCGTGCAGAAAGCAGGGCTGGAGGGAGGAGGAGAAAACCACAAGCACCCCCACATGGAGGCTGCAAGAGGACTTGGCTTCTCCTTCTGTTAACCCTCAAGGTGTGAACTGGCAGATGTTCATAAAAAGAAATTATCCATTTCTGGCTGTTTCACTTTTTTTTTTTTTTTTTTTTACTGTACTCCTGAATTTGCTCAGGAGTGGACAAAACTCTTTGTTTTCAGTGGGTTTTTTTCCCCATCCTGTTCAACCAGCCTACATTCAGCCACAGACACCCGGGGGCAGCCACCCACTCACTTTCTTGCCACTATTTTTCCTCTGTCCCACAGCTTATATTTGGGGATGCTTTCCCCTGGTGGAAAGCTGGTGGAAAACCAGTTTGCTACACAGATTGGTCAGGGAGGGCTTTCACCCATCGTCCGTGGCAGTGCCGTGCCTCCCCAAGTGTGCATGAAACACTGGGATAAAAAACAGACTGCAGGATCGAAGGGCGACACGGGGCTCCAGAGCGGGTTGGCGACCGCTTTCAGCAGGAGATATCCAACACCAAGAGCTCTTCCAACTAACAGTAACAGGATAAGCCGTAAAATATGTGCTCTGATTTGGAACTAGCAAACACAGCAAATAACCAATTATTCCAAATAGTTTACAGATTTTGACTTTTTGGTTTTGGCTTGGGTTAGCTTTGCTAACTTGTCATTTGATGGGTTATTTGTAGTTCTTACAACGAAAGCATGGTACTAAAATAATGGTACGAATAACTGCATAGAAAGAACCTTATAGTGCTTCTCAGGAGAGATCAGAGGCTCCTTGTTGCAGCTTCATAGCTCAGAGGTGCTTGAGAGCACCTCGTGAGCTTCTCTCCTCTGGGAGATGCTCATGAACTGCCTGACTGCTCCAGCAAGTTAAGTCTGGTGGAGAGGAGATCTTGCTGGGATCACAGCTGGGAATGCAGGAGCTGCATGGGCATTAACCATGATGGGGGTCCTCTGCAAAGGGACAGCTCTCCTACAGACCTTGGTCCCTCCACCTGCCGCCCACGTCTGGCCTTTCGCACTAACCTCACGTTTTCACTCATCCAGACTCAAAAGCTCACGTGTACCACTCAGGAGAAGAAGCCTGTCTGCCCCTTTGATCCTGAGCCTGAGCAGGGTAGCGGAGACATGGACAAGGACACCCTGCTAAAGGGTCCTCAAAGCCCCTTGGTGGCTCTTCAAAATGCAACATCTCCGCCCCAGATACCCCATCCTTCTTCCCTGCTTGCACAAACAGCTTTCTGGTAAGTCCCAGATGTATCTGTCGAACATTTTAAAGTGATTCTTCAGAAGCGTTTGATGTATTTTCCTCTTGCCCTTAACAATGCACTAATAACTCTTATTTATCACTAATACAGAACACGGGGACCCCACTCGGGATTCGGCTCCCGTTGTGCTTGCTGCGTAGAAAAGGAGAAGGATGGGAAACTGCCCCATATATTTTCCATTTAAATCCTGCTCTTAAGGCAGATATCAAAAAGAGGCCAAAGCCATAGAGATTTTTACAGTCCCTTGTTCGTAAGGGGATCCTGCTGCGACCAGCTCTGGTGGCGGCATCTATACCACACCTACTTGAGCTGTACTCACAGTTCAGCTGACAAATATAGGCTTTGATCTTAGCAAGAGGTGTCTTGCACCTTCTGCTGACAACGGCTATGGGCTCTCCTCTGTCCTGCATCCCCTGTGTTTTCCCAAATTAAAACCCCTTGGGTCACCAGGACCTCATCCCAATCACTCTCAGGTCGGCTCAGATGGGCAGCATGGCAGAGACACGGAGGGCAATGGCACCTCTGTCCTTGGAGAGCTTTGAGGGGATGCTGGCCAAGCCCAGTGTCCAACCTCTCGGGGTGGTCGGACAGTTTGAAAAGGGGATTTACAAGACAACAAGGAGGGGGTCTTGTGGATAATGACAGAGTGCTCCTCCCAGGCAGAAAGGGGGAAATGGTTCATGAGAGAGCTTATTTTGACATTTTAAGAAGTCATGAGTCTCTCTTTCACCCTTTGAACATGATTGAATCACTTGAACTCCAGAGAGATGAGCCAGGATTTCAGCGCGGCGGGAAGAGGACAGATCTGGAGCAGAGAAGTGGATCCACAAGACATTGCTGTTGCAAAACTGTCTCATTTCGCTTATGCCAAAGATTCTCAAGAGGGACGAAAGAGGGACGAAGGGCCAACTCCTGACTTTGTCTAGGAGGACTTTGGCAACAGCAACACCAGAGGAGTGCGAAGAGAGGCCAGATTAGAAAGGGTTTATGAACTAGGTTATAAACAATTGCAGATTAAGTGCTTGTATTCATGCAGGCTCCAGGCAGAGCCTGAAGCATCAGCTCTGGCAGCCCTGATCTGACATCCCTGCCACACTAGCACTTCTTCCCAGCCTTTACCCCCCAGGTGGGTGCAGGGGAATGATGCCACAGAAGTGATACCCACCACCCACCTCGGGGGTTCACCAGGTCCCCCAAGCAATTCCTGCTCCATTTCCCAGAGCTGTTTGTGGGTCTGGAGTTTTTCAAGGTTTTCTCAGCATGCTGGGAGGCAGAAAAGATGCTCGAGATGAAGGGACAAAAAAAAAAAACCCAACTCTTGTGGACTTAACCAAGAAATGGGCAGCCTGGTCTGCAAGCTCAGCTCTCCATGAGGGGCAAGTCCACAATCCCCCACCATGCTCCCCCTCCTCCAGGTCATTAACGCCATGGTCAGAGGCAGAACCCAGCAAAGTTCAGGAGCTCCCTCGCACACTCCACAACTGGGCTGGATTTTTTTTGGCTGTAAAAGCTTTTTTCCTAATATTTAACCAGCTGCAGCCCCTATGCCTCATTCCACAGCTCCTGCTTTCGTGCAAAGCTCCCCAGCTATAAAGGAGCAGGAGATGGGAAGAAAGACGTGCACGGACCGTCTCGGTGACCTGCTTTCCAAAACAGGATGGTTTTCCCCAGGAGGCATCAGCAGCTCTCTGTGACATGAGGTTTATTACATTTAATCACATTCTTGTAGGGTCCTGGTGAAGGCCAGGAGAATGGGTTTATTACTGCCTAATATTGTGTTGCTTTTATTTTAAATTAATGGTTTGCAGCTTTTGTCTTTTTTTTTTTCTGATTTTTTTCCCTAAATTTTATTTGAACTAAAACAAAAACATACTCACGTAAATGAAAAATGCTGATGAACAGAGGGAAGGGGGAGGCTATTTATGGGGCTTTTGTTTCCATACTCCACATCCCAGCACAGCCACCCATCTGCCTGTGCAGCAAAGGAAGCTGTATCAGCGAGCAACGTTACGCAGGTACAGAGGATAAAGGGGGTACTGGAGAGATGCACGTAGGGCCAACAAAGCACGTTATCTCTGTATTATGGAGAGACAGGCTGGACGTTAAATGTGCCTCCAACCCTATGCCAAGACCTACAAAGATGCCCATCAGGAACTTCTGCATGCAAAAGTTACAGCTGCTGTTAAGCTGCAACCCATCTCTTATATGTTCTGCTTGCTCGATTTTTACTCTGTTTTCAGCAAGTGAAAGCCCCATTGATCTTTCCTTCCATCCTGCATGGTCAGACCTCAAAGAAAGACTCTTGATACTGGCCTATGAGTTACAGGAATAGAGATCTAAGAGGGGTGAAGAGCCCCAAGGTCACAACCCTGCTAGGGATGAGTTTGGGGCATGGAAAAGACTTGTTTCTCTGGAGCATCAGCCTGGAGAAAGCAAAGCAGCTTCACTGCCCTTCTTAAAAAATCCAGGAAGACCCCAACATCTGATTTTCTTATGAAAAAATCACAGAATCACAGCATGGTTTGGGTTGGGAGGGACCTTAAAGATCACCTAGTCCCATCTCCCTGCCACGGGCAGGGACACCTCCTACAAGCCCAGGTTGCTCCCAGCCCCGTCCAGCCTGGCCTGGGACACTGCCAGGGATGGGGCATCCACAGCTGCTCTGGGCAGCCTGTGCCAGCGTCTCGCCACCCTCGCTGTAAATAATTTCTTCCTAACGTCTAATATCCTAATAAAATGCATACAGGGAGCAGGAGACACTTTCCAAGGAGGGAACTTTCACTGCTTGGGCACTGCCTAGCATCTCATCCCCACACTCTGAGGGCACCAGGCTGCATACCTGCAAGGACCAGGACTGTGCAAAGTCCTGCTGATGAGATGAAACCCTCCCTGCGGTGAAACCCTCCTCCTCATGTAAGGTCAACATCATCTTAGTTCAACTTACACCGACATGATGCCTAGGACTTGTGATGGTCCCTGAGCTAGGACATGGAGGAGCACAGAAGCCCCATCAACTCCTCAATCATGCCACTGCAGCCATCCAGGACACACCATCTCCAGTGAGCTACCAGGCTCTGCTGCTGTGCACCAAGAAGCGAGAAGCTGTTGGGAAGACATCAGACCTCGAGCACATACATAATTCTGCCAGCTCTGCCAGGACAAGAGGGAGGAAGCATCCTCATCCCTCCTCCCAAAACCAACCTCATTGTCTTAAGCATGAAGGAAAATGATGTTGAGATGCACACACACCTGTAGCAAGACCAAATTGCCTTTTCTCTAGGACAGTGAGGGCATCTTTCACAAAAGGAAATGCCTAAATTTTTACAGATCTTTAAATATATATATATATATGCACATATATCATTCATAAAAACCATTAATCAAGCAAGTAAGTTAGAAATTAAGCAATACATACATGAGGCTGGGCCCAAGAAGCTGGTATGTTAATTAATGCTGAGCTGGTCATACCCTCCGCAAGCTACAAATTAAAATGATTGGTTATCAATGGGGTTAGAGAAACAGTGTTTAACATACATCAGCAAAAGCACAACTTAGGAGAAATAAAATAAATGAACCCGAACGGTGCTGCTTTCCCCCTCCCCTGGGTTATAAGGTCTCCCCAGACAAGGCATCCTTGGCACAAGAGCAGGGTTTGGCTTTTCATTGATGTTCATCAAATGGCGCTGGGTTTGAATGGTTGTAAAGAATAAATGGGGTATTAAAGGAGAACTGCAGGAAAAACCCACATTACAGAAAAGCTGTTAGAATTTCTCAGCGTCTCCACCTGCGGACAATGAGGGCTCGCAAACAGGGTGAGCCAGGCTCATCACAGAAGCCAGGGAGGGATCAGACTCAGGGTGTTTTTAACAGAAGGGGATTAAGGGAGCTCAGGACCAAGCCCTGGGACAAATAAGATGCTGAGCACAAGTGCAGCTTGTCCTGGGCAAACCAAGAGCTGCCGTCACCTATCCCTGCCTTGGGCAGTAGCTCTGTTTCCATCTTGCAAGGTGTGCTTCCTTTGAGATGGAGAAGGGGGAGGAACGGGATGTTCTCACCAAAAAATAGCTGGGTTTGAGCATCAGGCCAAGCCTGACAGCGCTGCTGGGAGCACTGTCCCCAAACGCTCTGCTTTGACCCATTGAACCAGACCTGCATCACACCTTGGGTCAAGGTGGAAACACTGAATTTACAGCTTTCTTCATGGGGGCAAGATTCCGCCAGGCTCAGCACCCAGGCAACTCTTGGAAGCTAGTGGGAGACAGCTCCTCTGTGACTGTTTTATCCATGAGTGGAAGGAACAAACTGCTCATCCCTTGGGGCTGCAGATGGACCTCATGGCTGTCCCTCCTGATCTGCTTCCCATGGGGATGAGGACCCAGGAAAGAGCATGGAGAACAGGGAGAGGCTGCAGAGGATGCAGACCAGGCAGGAATAAAGGCTGATCCAGCACCCCCTTGCATGTGCCCAGCCCTTACAAAACCCTGCTCCATGGGCATCTCCCAAAGAAGAAAACTAGGAGGGCTTAGCCCAGCAGACCTTGCTACAGAAAAATTACTTTTCTCTGAGTTTTACGAGCTTCTTTTCTTCACATTCAGCAACCATGATGTTTGCTGTTCATGTGCACATAGACTTGTTTTAAACAGACCTCAGGCTGAACTTCTCACCCCGCTTGGACGAGAGGGACAACACATTCAACAACCTCAGAGCAGAGGGGTTTCGCATCTGTTTGTTTTCTCTATTTCAGATGAGGACAACAAAGTGATCCTTTGTTCCAGTCATCCATCAGAGAAGGGACCAAAGCCAGGCTTGGCAAGGAGGGAGAAAGGCTTTGGAGCCACACGATGAAACACACCCATGCACGAGCAGGAACAATCCTGGCTCCTGCTTCCAAGGTCACCACTGGAAGAGCACGCGGTATGGAGACCACAGCCCTGGGCATGGGCTTCTGGCCTGGGATCCATCCCCTTTCCCAGGGAGAAGGAGTAAGTTAGCCTCTGCCGACTGGGACTGCTCCTCCACCCTGCAGACCCGGCCCTGGCGGGGAGCAGAGCAGGGCAGAGGGACCCCGGTGGCTGCGGGGTGTCAGACCCCCTAAGCAACAGACACCCCACGCCGTGCCTGCCACCAGGAGAGCGTGGGCTCGGCAGGAACAACATTCAGGGCCAAAACAGAGGGGTTAGGGAGGGACGGACGCGGTGGGAATTTTGGTTTGGCTTTCCAGGAACAGGCTCCCTCCTCCTCCGCTCCCCAAACAAAGGGTGAAGGTGAAAGACAAACAAACAAACAGAGAAGAATTAATCTGGGGTCAAACTGAATAACTTGGGTGTTTTGTCTGTGAAATGTTTGTTTCAGTAAAAGAAATGTCAAAGTCTTCCTCTTCGAACTGCTTCAGTGGAGTGTTTTGGCTTTGCCACATCCCTCTCCCCCTTCCTGTCCTTTCACCTCTCATTTAAGCTGTTCCCCCAGTTTGACCCCGGCCCATAGATGCTCCCAATAGGCTTCAGACCGCCCCAGGGACCAAGTACTGATGGCAGAGCTGGGGGTCCTCGGGCTGCAAACCTCTGTCACTGCCTGTTCCAGGCCCCCTGCAGCCCCCGCGCCCACCCAGCGCCACCGGGCAGCAGGCCCCCACCCAGCAGATGCTTGGTGCACCTATAGCAGGGGGTCTGTCCCCCGGCCACAGCTTTTGTCCCCAAAAGGCTGGTTTGAGCAGGTTTGGGAACATCACGGTGAAGTGCCTGCAAAGGTGCGGGACAGAGGCAGCCCGGCAAAGCCCTGTCAGCCTCAGTGTTTTCCCCGAGGGAAGAGCTCCACCCGTACCGTCCTTGGGAACATCGCAGGAAACCTGGCTCGTTACTTCTGTTGACAGCGTTTATTTTTGGGGAAGAAAGCCCTGCCTTCAGGTCTGGGGGCATTGCTAGGGAAATATTTTTCTGACCTTTGCTGGATGTTTGAAAATAAATAAATAAATTACATAATGCAATATGTGGTGTCGTTTGTTTTGGTTAAAGGAAAGTCATACATGAGCAAGAGGTCACCTCACTTCACTTTCTGCAACCTGAGGCTGAGCAACATCGGCCGGAGGTGCCATCCTTTACCTTCACCTTCACTCACTGCTACAGCCCTCCTCTTCCTCACAGGCATCCTCAGAGGCCAGAAGAGGTTTAACCTCTGTCCTCTGTACCCACTGCCCATAAATGCCTTCCTGGATGTTTTCTAATTGTTGGACTGAGTCCCCTAATGACAGGTTCTGCACGCAGGAATGAGGAGGTGGGCTGGGGTTTCCTACAGACAGATCTACCCCACATCCCAGCCAAAAGCTGCCTGGGGGAGCAAGTATCAAGAGGGAGAAGATACCTGGGATCACCCACAGGCAGTGCTCAGGAGAGGCTGTCAAACAGGTAGCCCATGGGACAAGCTCTGGGGATCTCACAGAGGATCAGCTGTCACCAACTTCTCCACCCCAACACCAGCTAGGACCACAGCTTCCCAGTGGGACTCCAACCGGGATGCTCCGTGCCTGTGGCTCTGGCAGCACAAAGCAAGGTTTCAATGCTGTAGGAAGATGCATCTTCCCTGTCTGCAGCCCCAAACCCAGGAACTGTTTTCCTTGCTCTGCAACATCACCAGGGTGGTGGCAGGTCCTCAGCTCCACCAAGAAGCAAACAGCAGCAGAGAAACTCTGAGGATCTGGCTGCCAACAACCCCTCTGTTCCCTGACAGGGGTCCCATTTTCTGGTTGTCACCTTCCAAAAATGCCCCTTTTGCCAGCAGGTCAGTAGGAAACCTCCTTTCCTCTTGCCAGGCGAGAGCTTGGCCACCAGGGCCAGCTCCGGGTTGCAGAATTCTAGCTCTAGTAGAATCACATGTCTGTTGCTGGGAGCACACTGGGTCCCTGGGTTGGACCCCAACCTGCTGCAGACATGACAACAGCCCTAATTTTCAATGCAAGTAGTGGATGGAGAGCAAGCTGGACTGAGGATGAGACATTGATCCGTGTAGCCTACCATGGTGTATGGATCTCCATCAAGGAGCACCCCAAAGTCTCAGGCAAAAACTTCAGAACCAGGGAAAGAGAATTTTTCCATGAATTTGGACAGAAAGCATGCAAATTTCCTGAAGAAGGATGAGTGGCAGGGTGTAATTCAAAAGAAAAACAGACAGACCAGGATCTGGCATGCCATCAGAAGTGCCTACAGCTTCTGCCGGAGCCCTCAGGTACTGCACTGACTTTAAAAACTGGTACAGAGCAGAAAGTATGTTTGGACAAAAGCATCCAGAGCAAAGCTTTGGAAAGAATGGTAGCTGGAGGAGGGTCAGAAACTGCTTCTTTCCTCCCCCCGTCACAACCTGCTCACAGGAAACCCACCAGCCCAGCTCTGAGTGAGCGTAGGCATCTGAAACAGGTGCCCTTGGTGATGCTCTCCCTCGCCCTGCTCCTGCCTGGAGCTGCCTGTGCCAGGGTGGGGGGAGATAGGGGGAGCGGGGCCAGATCCTGTGGTGCCTGTGGTGATGGGGTGCAGCTCACAAAGCAACGGTTTCCCCACAACGCACCGCCACATCTGGGAGGGGATTAATTCTTGTTTGCCATTCAAATGGCCCTGCTGTGCCAGGGCACTGCATACACACAGTAACAGAGCTTCCGGCCTCACTCCAAATTAGCCTAATGAGAGGCAGGTTTCAGGACAGGCTCGGAGGATGAGCAGGCTACCCCTCTCCTCCCACTCCTCCTGTCACCTTCTGCCACCTTTGACCACTCCGCCAACATGATCAACACCCAGCATGGTGCTGAGCTGCACGTGCAAGAGGTCCCTGCATACCATGATCCCTCTGTGCCTCCCAAACCACCCCAAAATACCCTGCTCAGCATCTCCAAGAGGTCCCACAGCAATTGGAAGTGGCCAAAGCATCACCTCAACAGTGATGGAGGTTTTCACATTTGGTTTCTTAAATACAGGTGCACATATGTCTGCATGGCACCTATATGGTCTCTGGCTTGCACACCCCCTGCCACCAAGAAGCATGTACATGGTTAACACGGGTCAAAAGATGGGGGGCGGGGAAAAAGCTATGAAGGACAATTTTTCATTTTCTTTTCCAAACTAACTGCAATAAAAAGGTGGAGGCCAAAAGAACTTTGAAATTTTGCCATTTTTGGAGCGCAAATGTAAGAAGAGTGCAAGCCCTGGGTTGTGAATGAAGTGCTGCAAAATTAACACAAAAAACATTCTCAGGTTTTTTGCCTCTAGAAAGTACCCAAAGAAAATAAAAAAAACTTAAAAAAAAGATGCCTTTTCCTTAAAAAGCCATGGCAATCTGATCAGAGCATTTCACGCAACAGCAGGCATGGCAGAATCGGGCAGAGGCATCTCCTGCAGGCAGGGAGTCCCTCCAACCGGCACCACAGGGTGGGGGCACCCCAGGGTGCTCCCTGCACCCTGCCCAGACAGCAAAGGCAGAGAACGGTGCAAACTGGGAGCCCCACCAGCCCCACAGAGCCCAAACGTCCAGTGCAACCTTGGCCAGGCACCTTCAGCACCAGCTCATAGAGGACCGCAGCTCCATGCAGCCCCCCAGGCTGAGGTCCTGCGGTGGCTGCAGCCCCCTCCCTGCACCCAGCAGAGCCTTAGCCTGTGGCTCTCATAAAGGATATTTATGGGAGGAAATTTTCCTCCCCTCTCTCAAAAAAAGCAGCCGCTGGGTTAATAAAGCACTGGCAAAACAAAGCAGGGAAATTTCCACTAAGCAGAGTAAAAGGGTAATTAGCGACTGGGCTAAAAGCACCCGACTCGTCCTGCGGCAGCCAGCCCCAGCCGTGCTGGCTGCCTGCGACAAAGCAGATTTGGGTCAAAACCCTGGGTTCCCAGAGGGAACTTGCATTTCCCTTGTTACCTCCACCAAAGTCACAGGAGAAGGAGCAGGAGCACCTACGGGTGAGAAACGGCACTGGCAGATGAAGGTCAGAGGAAAGGAAACCTTTTCTAAAATCAGTTGCGCTTAAGGAATGGGTTTGCCATCAGAAAAAGGCAGCAGAGGACTGCCATGAAGACCGTTGCCATGATGCTCTTGAAGAGCAGTACTGCATGTTGGAAGGGCTGCAGATTGTTATTGTGCTATGCAACACCATTTTTACTGAAAATTGACCAGAAAAAAAAAAAACAGAAGGCAAGGGGGATGGGGGGGGTGGGGGGGGTGGAGTTTAAGCTGGATTGCAAAATATACCCCCCCAAAAAAATAATGTAGTCAAACCAAGCTGAAAGTTGGGTAGGTTTCTCAATTTAAAAATGAGAAATTCTGCTTTTTCAGCTTGCTGGAGTTGCAGACACAAACCCAGTCCACCCATCACTGCCCCATCTGTGCCTGTGGGTCAGGAGGGGGCCAGAACAACCTTCTGCTGGGGGTTTTTAGCCCACAGCTAAAGCAAACTCCACCTGGCTTCTGCCACCAGGCACCACCTTCTCGTCCTTCAGGAGTGCTCCCAGCCCATGAATTAAGTCTGTGCCCGCCACCGTGAGAGCAGCAAACCCATCCTTGGGTGCTCCAACCCTTTTCTGGGGATCCATCCCACCCACAGCTGACTCTGCAGAGGGTCTTGGTGTAGGCACTGGGTGCCACTGGCTTCCTTGGTGCAGCAAAGGGACACCGCTCGCCCAGCATCACACAGCTCACCAGAGGTAGAGGCACAATCTGTACCCCAACCCTTCTACGCACATTATTCCCTGACCCGCTTGCTTTTCTCCCAAGTGCTTTCTGTGCTAGGCTAGAAAAGGGGGGGTTATTTGCAGAAGCAAAGGTTCCTCTTCCAAGACTCATTTTGGTGTGTTTTTTACAGGCATGCTTCAGTTACTTTACTGATACAAGATGAAGCAAAATTGTAAATTATTACAACAGATCCGCAAATGGCAAGCGAAGGGAAAGTCAGTTAGGTTGTCAGTAGTATTTTCTGTCTGGAGTTGCTCTTTCCTTTCAACAACACTTGTTCACCTGGGCCAACATTTTCACACCCCACTGTACAGCTCCTAATCAATACTGAAGCATCTCTGGACAAGATGCCAGCGTCCCAGGGAGCTGAGGCTATGAAAGTCCCACCTCTTAGCTGGTGGGGAACCCAAAAATCCAGAACGTTTGACATGCCTCACTGCAAGGACTGCGGGGTGACCTTGCCTGAGAGCACCAGCCTGGATCTCATCAGTGCTTGGGATAGGTAGGCATGAGCAGGGCCAGCTGCAGTCAAGACCACGACAGGCTGGAGTCTCACACCTACAGCCTTTGCTAAGAAAAATCTTCATTTTTTCTTAGCCCAGCACCTGAAAGCCTTGAACTGGGCAGAGGTTGCAGCCCACAACTCACACTCTGCTTAAGCAATGCCTGCTCGGCTGCAGCAGGACTTGCCTGGCACAAACCTAAAGTAGACGGTGTAGCCTGAGGGATGCAGCTAGGAGAGAGGTGCTGCTCCAGCTCCGAATCTCCAGGACAGCCTGATGCTGGGGCCTCAGCCTGAGCCCATCCTGGGACATGACCTCAGCTATCTGACGGCACGGATCAGTGGATCGTAAAGTCCTCCTGAACAGAAACACTGAGGTGCCACCAAGGAGATGAATAAAGGGCAGAAGCATTGACACCCACATTCTACATCTTGCTTTTATGGGCAGAGAAAGGCAAGGCAAGAGGCAGACCCGAGAGGCAGATCTTTTGCAGAAAGCTCAGGCTTTTCTAGCCTGAGGTACCATGCAGCACCCACAACCTTTAAAACAGGGAGGGAGGACATGCCAGCACACGTTAAAAACACCAAAGGGAATAGGAGACCATGAAAAGCTCCACCAAATGCCTCTGACAATACTTTCAGCTGCACCTGAGCAATCAGGCTCACCTGCAGACTTATGCATCACACGCATATGTCAGCACTGGCAGGACTCTGCCTCAAAGAGGACACATTGCTGGCAGGGAAACCCATTTCTATAACAAATTGGAAGCACCACCCAGACCACTGTCACCAGTGTGGCCAGACACCTTCCAGTTGCACTGCAGGAAGGAAGAACAGCAAGCCCAGTGGCATGCCCAGCCTGACCAAGCTACAAAGGACAGCTGAGACCTGTCAAACTCGTGGCAGAGAAGCTGATTTTCTCAAGCAGCAGCAACACATCCTTCCTTCCCTGCTAAAGCATGTCCAGCTCCCACCCCATGGGGTAATTCCGCAATCACGGTCCCCACCGTGACCCTCTGCAGAGTAACCGGAGCTGCCAAAAGCAGCGAGTGGGTTTGGAAGCAGCAAAGCATCCTGCAAACAAAGAGCAAAACTGGGGAAAAGAAACCTGGCCACATGGCTGTGGTAAGGACAACTGAGCCTCGGGGAACCTTTGCTTCCAGCGTGGCCTTGGGCAAACTGTCCCATCTGCCAGTGCCAGTTCACCCTCTCCAGAGCTGGGGTAAGTCCCCTCAAGGCTGTCAGCTCTCTGGGGCAGTGACTGTCATTTCCAAGAGAGCATTCCACATGGCAGAGCCCGAAGGGGATGACTGCAAACCCTCAGCCCCAAACCAAACCACACATCTGAGGAAGAGGCGCTGAAGGGAAGAGTGACCTGGAGGGAGTCTGTTGCCTCCCTCCCCCAGGGGCAGATCTGATAATTCACATTAAACAGGGGGCAGAAGAGCGAGTTTGTGGTTGGTTGTTGTGGCATGGTGGAGAAGAGGGGGTGAAAACAGAGCTGGAAGCTGCAGAAGGAAGGTTACAACCAGACGCGACCTCATATCTGCCTCACAACCTACCCCAGCCCAGTACCTGCACAAGTTCCCCTGTATCATGCAAAGCAAGAAACCGGTGTCCCCCCACCGCTGCGATTTCATCCATACCTGGACAGGAATAAGAGGCTCTTTGTCATCAATGTCAATCAGGACGTCATCCCTGGGCGTGAGGCTCACATCATCTGCAATCACAGCAAGCACGAGCATGACCGGGACATCCAGCTGTTAGAAACCCCAGAGCCGAGCCACCTTGGGACCAGCCTCCAGCAGCCACCTCAGCCTTGCCCAGAGCCTTCACACCAGCCAAAGCTCACGTTCACGTGGGTTGAACAGCTTGACCCAGGGACAGCCCACTGCACCAACCAACCCCAGAGCTAAACTCCTCCTTGGCACCTCCTGAGCTTCTTGTACCAGACCTACAGCTGGGGTGAGCTAACAGCAAGGCATGCAGGGACCCACAGCTCCTCCTGGAGAAGGGCATGGGTGTGCGGCCAGCATGGTCCTCGTGGCAGCACATACCCGAGTGTTCCTGGGGACCGTCTGTCTCCTCGCGGTAGGGGTCACAGTAGAAGTCCTCCAGTGAGCGGATGGTGCACTGCCCCACCACGGGCCTTCGGCCAAAGGGCCTGTTGTCGATGATTTTGACAATGATGGGGGGGCTGTAAAGGCTCTCCTTGGGTAAACGCTGTGGGCAGAGGGGAGGGAACGCATTACTTACACAGGGCATGGAGGTAGCAGCTCTGCACCTCCCCAAAGGGAACTGAGGCAGGACAGAATTAGATTCACCACAGGTTAGTGAAGATGCCTATGATGACCTATGGCATCTTTATGGGACTTCCAGAGGTCCTTCCCAACCAGTTCTGCTACAGAATCAGAGAATCATAGACTCATAGACCTTTAAGATCATCAAGTCCAACCGTTAACCCAGCACTGCCAAGGGCCACCACTAAACCATGTCCCTAAGCACCACATCTAGGTGTTTTTTGAACACTTCCAGGGACGGTGACTCCACCCTATCCCTGGGCAGCCTGTTCCAATGTCTGACCACCCTTTCAGTGAAGAAATCTTTCCTAATACCCAGTCTAAACCTCCCCTGGTGCAACTTGAGGCTGTTTCCTCTTCTGTTGCTTGTTACTTGGCAGAAGAGACCGACCCCACCTGTCTACAGCCTCCTGCCAGGTAGTTGTGAGGGGCCATGTCCTCACCACTTCCATGAAAAGCACACAGATGTCAAAGTTGGGGTTCTTCTTGACATTCTTGATGACACAGGACTGCACGAGCTGGCCTCCGCACTCCACCAGCAGGCTGGGCGAGGTGACACTGGCCAGCTGGTAGCTCTTGAGGTTCCTCAGCCCCCAGGCCAGGATCTGAAGGGTGAGGAAAACAGACAGCAAGGACTAAGCCAAAAATCTGCCTCCGAGTCTCTCGCTGAGCTTCTCAGTAACAAAGGTAGACCTGAAGTTTGGCCCACTGTGGAGGACAGATGAATCAACCATGTAGGACAGGTGGTGCTGGGCAAAGCCAGATCACATAGTGAGCATTTCTGTGTATGCACCAATATACCAGGTCCACAACTGCTTATCTATCAATGGAGCATCTCTGTTTTGGAAAAATATCATCCTGGCATGAGGCAGAATGTCCTTTCAACAAGCAAGTGTGGTCCACAGCTGTGCTCTGCCCTAGATCTTGACTGCTTGGTGAGACTCATTTTCCCAGCAAGGTAACGTTTTTTGACATATAACCCATAAGCAGAACCAGCTCCCAGCCCTGATGGGGCTCCGTATCCACAGAGTCTCGCTTGGATCCCATTTCTGGGTCTCATCCCCACCCCCGTTAGGGACACACATTTAGGGTGTTATTCCGCGAGGGAGCGGTCTGATGCACTCCCCATAACTCACCTCAATGGCTGTGCGCTGCAGGACCGGTTTGATTCCTTGGGGGACCATGTAAATGTTGGGCTCCCGCTGGGGAGGGGGGTATGGCAGGTCAGAGTCTGCAGACTGCAGGGAACAAAGATGCAAAGAGCACATCAGGTCACGCCACGATGGGACACCAACCCCATCACACCCCTCCCTCTGTGCTGCGTCCCCCACCCAGAGTCTCCTTCTTGCTGCAAAACTCATCTCCCTGCAAGAGGAACAGCTAGGCAGGGGGAGATGAGGGCTGGGAGGCTGAATGAACTTGCAAACTGTTTCTGTCCCTTTAATCTGACCCTGGGAAAGATCAAACATCTGCTGGCGAGAGCGATCCCTGAATCCTTCCCCAGGCAACTAAGAGGGATCTGCTAAGAGGAATCTGCCCTCCATCAAGGTTCAGCGCCCTTTAGGGGAGGAAGGGGTGAAATTGCATCCGTCCCACACTGGGACCACGGTGAGACAGTTCTGCAGTGGGATGCGGAGAGGGGACAAAGCAGCAGTGGGGGGGATGAACAGTGAAATACAGCTCCTTGAGCTGGGCAGGGTGAGATGCTGTGGCCAGCTCCCGAAAAGCAGCAGTTTAGTAGGGGCAGCACCATGGGACAGGGTGTCAAGCACTGCCTGTGGATGCAGGAAGGGGCAGCTATTCATGCAACAGCTCAGCAATAAACCATGACTGGCAGCTGCCAAGCTGCCAGCCACAGGACAGCGCTCAGACGAAGCTGCCTGTGCACAGTGTCTACCAAAGATTTCCTTCAGGGTGAGACCAAATCTGGACAGGAGGTGAGGGATTCAAAATTTGCCTTCACAGAGGAGGAAAGCAGGGAGCCAGACTTCCCTGGCTGCTCGCAAAGGACGGGCTCTGAGCCCTCCCAGTGCTCAGGTTCTTCTTGACCTGCATCTTCGAGTTCAGAGTCACGGAAAAGGCAGGAATGAAAGCAAAGCCTCTAAAAATGCAACCCTCAACCAAGGGCAGTTGGAACCAATTTAGGAGACCAGCATTCCTTTCAGGCTGGAGTATTATTGCATTAAATTAAGTGTGTATATGTATTTCAATTATAGGATTGGTTCAGCCTTACATATGTATGCATATAAATGCTCTACAAAGGGATTTTTCACGGTGGCATGTTAGATAGACTGAATGCTAAGCTTTAATTTTCATTGGCAATTGCTGGTGGCTGCTGAATCAAGCTGCTTGTTAGCTGATGACTTTTGGTAACTCCATTTCGGGGCAGATGTCTGGGTTCCCTTGTGGGGCAGATGGTAAATCTGGGGCAGGCAGTCCTCTCCACCATGGCCCACCCTCTCGCAGAAGTGTTAAGTGCTAGCAGGGAAAGGGAAGGTTACCTGGGAGGTGAGTGCCTAAGGAGGAGAGAGGCAGAGCATCCCCAGCATCGCATGGGTGCTCGGCACTTCTGGTAACCCACCTACTTACCCAGAGCCTTAATTTCAGGCTGCTCTGACACTGCACCATCAACATGAGCTGATCCTTCCTTGGGGTGGAGGAATAGAACAAATGGCCCTTGAAGAGCTATCCGCAACTTTTGTTTGTGACCCACAGCACTTAGAGCACATCAAGGTGCCTAAGCATGGATGGAACCAAGAAGAGCCTCAGTCTGTCCTTGTATAGTGACATATGCTCATTTCTAGCTTTAAAGATGCTTGCATTGCATTTAAGTTGCATGATAGAGATGCAGAAGTCACCTAGCCCGTCTTCAAACCCCAAGGCAGGCTCAAGCTCCACACAGCTCCTCTGAGATGGCTGCACAGTCTGCTCCCAAAAAGGGAGGATTTTTCCCTAACAGGGCACCTAAATCTTAACTGATGCAAATATCACACCTTGCATTTCCTTATCATCACTGGACTAGAGATCATTTCAATCCTTCTATCCTCTGGCATTTCTCTGTGGGAACAAGGGAGAGCCTTGGGGAAGGAGCTCATGCCTGTCCCCTCTCTGCGCCAGGTTCAACCACGGCTTTGAAAGCCAACAGCACGCACTTGGCTTCCAGCACTGCCATGTCTTCAGTTAGCACTAGCCATTTCTAAGCCCTTCTCAATCCCTGCTGCTCTCCTGGTTGTTTTGCAGCCATCCTCCTGGGTCTCAGCTGAATACACGAGCATTAAATCTTTCACCAGATGGGACAGAAATGAGCAGCGAGTCCTGGGGATGAGGCAGGAGCAGGGAGGGTTTAGGGTGGGAGCGGGGAACAAGCAATTCCCAGACACAGCTCTCAGCCCAGACACAGCAGGATGGATGGAGGAGAGAGACATCCATGAAAAGACCTGTGGGGTCTGCAGGCAGCTGGGATGGTTTGAACAAGGACAAATCAGAGGGAATCAGGGTGGAAGGGAGCTCTGGAGATAGTCCAGTCCAACCCTGACTTTGATACAGGGCTGGAAGAGGGATGAGTAAAAGCCAACACTGATCAGCCCAGTCAAAACAGTGGCTGGAAACATCTCCCCATTTGAGTGAGCAGCTAGGCCATGTTGTTTCAAGAGGGGCTTAAATCCCAGTGCTTGGAGGGGATCCAGCCCCAGAAAGCTGCTCCCATTTGCGCCAAACAGAAATGCAGTAGAAGGAATCTGGTGCCAACCTGGTCATGCATATATATCACAAGCCTGAATGATGCATGTACGAGCCAGATTCTCCATAAAGATTGTTATTTACTGCTCAGGGCACTGGAGACCTCAGGCTGGCATCGCTCTTTTGGATGCAGCCTTGGTGGGTTGGTTTGGATGGGGTTCCTGCAGGGCAGGTGGGTCAGGCCAAGCCACATCTGAAGGAGCTGGTCTCTCTGAGTGTCTCTGTTGGGACTTTGCTTGGTTTCTGGGCAAAGGCAAAGGGACAGAGGAGAGTAAAGTGTCTGAGCATTAAAAGGTACCCATTGAAGGAGCCCTTCGTAGAACAAGGCAGGGGTGCAGAGCTGTGGAGTGCCTCGTCCAGAAATGGCAGTAGCAAGAAATGGAGGAGAAAGAGCAAAGAGATGGTTATGTTCACATGAGCTCATCCACCTCAGCCCAAATGGAGCACAAAGGCAAGCCCCACAACATCAGGAAATACTGCTTGGGTGGAAGAAACCCATCTTGCAGAAATGTGTTTACCCCATCCAACCTTTCGTGGAAATGTGGCCAGGCTCTTTGCATGCCCCAGGTCCCTCTCTAGCTCATCTCCCAGGCTTTGGGGTCAGCTGGCTCCTAGGACCACCACAACGCTTAAATAGATGTGTGCCCCTTCTTCAGCTCCCTGCCTTGTGTTTTCCCAGACACCAGCCTACCCTGATACCGCTTGGTTCAGCCTGTGATCTGCTCTGTAGGATGCACAAGCTCTGGGTAGCAGCTTTGCCAGGTTGCCCAAGCAGCAGCTTGGGATGCTGATGAGAGTATTTCCTTCAGAGCAACTAGAACAGTCCAGCACGTGCCCCAGTTCATGGTGAATTCCCCATGAAAAGCTGCAAACTTTTCAACAGGGATTTCAGTTGAGGTCCAGCCAAAGGTCAGCACAGCATTCTGGCTTTTGCACGCTTTGTTTGGAAGGGCTGAATGCCAGTAGACCCCATGCACACACATCCCACAAAGGTTAAGTATTACCCAACATGTCCTGCCATCGGGAACACTTCCAGGGTTAAGCACGGAGCCCATCTGCCCTGGCCTGCCAGTGATCACTCACGTTACTAAAATCCTGATGCTATTGGCTTGACTCATCCGAAAAAAAGCAGCTGCCCCATGGAGGCACAATTTTATCCATCTCCAAGATGAAGAGACAACTAAATCTCATCAACTCACCTCATCCAGGCTGGAAGACAGCTCATTCTGGAGAAAAGAAGGAGAATACAGCCTTAGAGCAATTTTCACTCATATGCCCATCGTAAGGCTTATAATTGTATCTAATAACCGAATAGAAAAAGGATGCTTTCCAACTTCCTGCACACCCCATGCACTGAGGTTTGAGAAGAAATCAGTGCAGGTGACTTAAAACCATCCAGAACCCAGCATCAGTTAACGCCTTTGCTCAGACAGGCTGCAGGGTAGGAAACACGCTGGAGCTGTTGGGAAGCAAAGCCCTGTGCAATGAGAATGCTGAAACTGTTGCAGGGCATGAAGGTAATGGTGTGTTCAACACCTGGGGAATTATATCTGGAATGGGACACGTGTGCCCTGACTTATGGGTCAGCAGTGAGCTGCCTCACTAACTCCAGCTCTCTTTACTGTCAGCCGAAGGAAACTGGCATCTCTGCATGGGGATTTCTTCATCCTAAAATAAGTCTCTAAGACAGGATGGACAAATTGCCTGCAGAAGCAGGGCTGCAAAGAGGGTCCACTGCAAACCTCTGCGGGAGCAGCTGGTGGTGCTGGGACCCAGCAGCTCTGTAGGGGCAGGGAAGGGGGCAGCTGAAGGGGCACAGAGCCTAGGAGCTGCAAACAGGAGAAAGGCATTACCTCGAAGCCCGGGATGTGATGGACAGCCGGCTATGGAGACAAAAAAAACACATACTTTCCATTTGCCCTCCCGGTACTAACTCAGCTTTATCCGGCAGAGAAACATCCACACGCTGCCCCCCATGCCCAGTGCTGGGCTCCCCTTTCCAAGGTCTTCCCCACCCAGTTCAGTAACTTCTGCGAGGTGGTAAGGAGGAAGAAGAGGCTGTGTGCAGACGATTCAATGCCCTGTCCTGGCAGCAGAGCCCCCCTGCAGCAGCCCCTCAGTGATGCAGCAAGGCTCGCACCCAGCACACACACCCCCCACACCGCCCCCAGCAGCTCCAGCCGCATCCTGCACAGAGCGCAGCATCCCTCCAGGAGCAGAACTGCGACCTACATCGGAGAGACGGAGGAGGGAGCTGCGGGACCCTCATTCCCAATTAGCACCTCAGGGCTGGGAGGGAGGAATGGGACAGGGAGATTTAACCTTCCAGCCCATCCGCTTTCCCTGGCATTGAGGCACATCTGGGCTGCAGCCAGGCGCCACAGCCAGTGGAAAAGCTGGAGACGAGAGAGGCGACGGGGTGGTGCGTGCAGCGGGACGGGGAGTGTGGGAAAGCACATGAGAGCACACTGGGGCATGACGAGGAGTCTTCCCGCTCGGGCTGGCTCGGAAGCACAGCCTCCTTCCCCCGTGGCTCATTCCACGAACGGCCGCACCGAGCGAGGCTGCTTGCTGCAGGAGTAACCGCCCACTTCGGCTCTCATAAACCCCCCCCGGAAATTAACGCTGGGCAAAGGACAGCGATCCGGGGCCAAATGCACCCTCGGTGCAAAGATGCCAAGGCCCTGAGCTCAGCACCACAGCCAGCCAGGCTGGCAGGGCACACGCGGCGCCTGCCGGCAGCCCAGGCTTCGGTCCGGCACCGAGCATCTTACCCTCGGCTCTGCTAAACACCACAGTGCAGCCAGCACCAAGCAGCACGGCTGGGTCTGCTCGGAGCAGCCGTCCTGGTGAAACCGAGGACAGGCAGCTGCAGAGCCCAGGTGGACATAACTCAGCACCGAGCAAAGGTTGGATGCTGCTCCAAGGGAAGAAGCTAGCATTCCAATTAGAGGCAGGATCAGGTCCAGACGGGGAGCTTACCTTCTCCCTCTGAATCAGTTCGAAGGCAGCCAGCAGCTCCCCAACGTTTTTGTTCGCCTTGATGACTGGGTACCAGGAGAGCCGTGGCGAGCGCACCAGGCTGGGCTTGCAGATGCAGCGCCCCATGAATTCATCTGCACCCTGAAAGGCAATCACAGGCATAGAGAGCCTTCATCCCACCCCACTTCCCGCTGGAGTCCATCACCACACACCCGTATCTCAGCCGAGACCCTGTCACTCAAAAATCAGGCTCAATGTTTGAACCATTATGGGACCAGTTCTGAAAAAAAGATTAGTTTGATGCCCATATAGACTCAAGTTTTCAAACTCCTCCCTGTAACTACTAGGGTTAGAAATACACTCTATCTTACACATTTTGGCTTAAACAGGAGGTGAAATCCTTATCTATCACACAATTTCCAGAGCAGGAGCTCGAGTACAGCATTAAGTATCAGCAGCTCTGCAAAAGCCTGTTCACTGCTCTGCAACCAGATCTTCAGGTGCCCTTCCTGCTTCCTGCTGGTGTCTTTTGGAGAAGGGAGGGCAGAAGGGTTCCTGGGAGGTTCCTAAGACATTCCTGAAATGTATCCTGAGTCCTTTTCACTTATGCACTGCTCTTACCCGCAGTTCAAAACCCCTTCTGCTCTTGTGACAGGCTACAGCCCAGTTTTTTCTAGGAAGGACTCAAGGTCATCTCACCAGCCCTCCAGATGCCACCACTACAAGGCACTCTGGACACCTCCAGGCAGCCGAGCGAACAACAGGATATGGTCCTCTACTTGCACGACTATATATCTTGTCCCAACCTTTTTGCACAAGAAAATATGGTTAATTTAGCCACTTTGCAAAACATGATGGTAGCTTTGGTAACTACAGCAAGGCCACCAAGGACTTCACTAGCAGAGCTGTTTGCTGAATTCTTGTCTTCTTGAGTGTCCAGCTCAACATCTGAGCCACCTGGAGATGTTACAGCATTGCACTCCAGAGGGCAGGAATGGTGCCATGCATTTGTCGAATCCACCCCAGCCCACTCACACCATGAAGGTCAAGCTCATGCCACACTTACATAGGTGTCATGGTCATATATTTCCACCACGATCTTGGGAGGGGAGTCAGACACATTCTGGGGGTCCCCAAAGATCTCTATCTCATAGAAGATGAGTGTCTGGTCCCAGGTGGGGTTCAAGGTGTTCTTGATCACCACTGTCTTCTGGCTTTGGTGGAGGAAGGAGACAATGGCATAAGGATCTGCAAGAGATGTTAGACAAGATGCAAAGGATGAATTAGAGCTACCAGTCTAGGAAGGAGAAAGCAACTGACAGTCATTCAAGGGCCAGTGGGCTGTGCAGGGAGGACTGTGAACAGGCTGAAGGAGCTGCGGGTCTTTTAGAAACAGCAATGAAATTCCCATCATGTCCCAGGCAACCCCAGCTAAGAAGAGAATGAGGCCAAGCTCTCCAACACTTATCCCTATACACTGGTTATTCACAGCTCAGGGTCTTCCCAAGCACGGTGTGATGTCTGTATGTTTAAGCAACCCCGCAGGGGGCTGTCTTCCATGGCTTTGTCCCGCCTCTCTTGAACCCACCATATCCTCTGGTGAGGACACAAAACTGCATGAAGAACCAGCCCCTCATGCATTTCTGCAGCACCCAGCTCCCTCCATTTCCCCCTGAGGCCCCCCCAGTTCTTGCGTCAGGAGAGATGTAGCAGTCCACCCCTACCCACCTGCACCAATACTTGGGGTTCTGCAGGTTTCTCTCACACCAACTCTAAAACATCTCTTTTTCAGCTGAAGAGCCTCAGCCTATGGAGTTATTCCTCATAAAGGGCCAATCCAGAGCCCTGTTCGTTCCAGCTCATTTCGGGACAAGGCAAGCACAGCGACCCACACAACTCAGCTGTCTACCTATGCAAAGACCTTCCTTCTCACCCCACAGCAGCCTCCTTTCCTTAAAAATCTTTGATGAAGGATTTTTTGTCAAAAATCTTTTGGACATCCAATGAGACCGTGTAAACCTTATTCTCTGGCTTGTGATAGCTTCAGCTGGTGGAGACGCCATGACCTTCCCTAGCCACACCTCCCAGCACTCCACTGCTCCATTAGAAATTTCCTCGCTGTCTGGCTTGATCCATCCTGGTCCAGGTTATCTTCATGACTCCTCACTCTGTCCACCAGGAGTCAGGTAGTACAAATGGTTCACCTATTGCCCTAAGGTGTGGATTTTTTTCCCAAAAGATGACTCTAGGAGGATGAGTGTTCCAACGGAGATAACACAGCCACCTCCCAGCACAGCAGAGAGCACAAACCCTTGCCAGGTCATCTCCTGCTGTAGACCAGACCATGAAGAAGGTGACTGAGATGTTACTGCCTCCTTCCTGGGGTCTTTGATGTCTCCAGAAGGGATGGGGGCTGAGCACACATCTTGAGGAAAGCTTTGGGTTCCCAGTTCTCCGGGTTATCCCACCTGGCCTCCAGCTACCATACCAGATGGCTCTGGGTCAGCCTTAGGGCTGCCACATCATATCTGCCAGTCCCATGCAGATGTCTCAGGTACTCCAGGGTCTCATCAGACCCCTGTTTGTAGGTTCTGAGCTGGGACCAAGATGCCTTACCCCAACTTGGGAAAAAAACCAGCACCAAACTATGAGGAGTAGCCTCCCTTAACAACAAAAGCAATTAACACAGGAAGCCTGAGATCAATCAACAATGAAAACGTGAAACCTGAGTCCTCTCTAACACCTTCCCTTCCAGACAGCTTCAAAGAACATGTGGCCCAAACCTGCTGTGGACATCCAGCCCACGGCGGCAGTGGCACTGAGCATGGGGACAGGACGGGAGGTGGCAGAACCAGTATCAAAGGTGGCTGAGAGGCTTGAAAGATGCCATGGGATCACATTGTAAGACCCCGTGGAGACTGAACAACCTTCATAACCTGATAGCACCTACTTGTCCTCGTCAGGGACAAGACCTCCATGACTGCTGCGTCCCACCCGACTGGTCCCAGGTGGACCCCTGAGCTCTGGTTGCCTGCAAAGCCCAACCTCCATGGTGCCAGGAGGCATCACTGGCCTTTCTGGAGGGACACAGGCTACCTCCTCCACCTGGCACCCAGCGTGACGTGCCACCACAAGACACAGATACACCAGACACTGTATGGGAGTCCAGCAGCATCCACGGGGTTACCACCTGGCTCATCCTAAAGCCAGTTCCAAGAGACCTGCCAGCAGCCAGGAGCGTGGCAGACCCTACCAAATGCAACGACTAGTGCTCAGTGCTGCACGACCCCCCACAGTCCTGGCGGGTCCCCGCATCCTCAAAACAGTGTGCACACCCCGACCCCAGCGCTGTCAGGAGCCTGGGAACTGACACCAGGAGCAAAAGGTGTCCTGCCTACCCTGGAGGTGGAGGAGCATCCCCCAGACACCTGAACATGGGGCCGGCTGAGCAGGGCAGCATCCCCGACCCTCCCTCCCCTCCTCCAGGGACAGGGTGGGTTGAGGGAAACGTATTTTCTTTCTTAGCATCCGTGCCACAGCAGACATGTTTAATGAGCCGGGGCTGTTCGTGAGGTGACCGGCTGCAGAGAGCACTATTCACGCTGGGAAGAACCTTTTCCACTTACGCGCTTTTTTCCAGTAAGAGGAAAGCAGAATGCGTTACAATAAACAAAAAACCATGGATTTGGATTTGCTTTTTTGCTCTTTCCCCCCCCCCCTTCTTTTTAAAGGAGGCCTCTATAAAGCCCCTTTGTTTAGACCCTCGTGTGCACACAAGGTTTATTTTTATAACTGTGTAAAGCCCCCTTAATGAACTCCTTTATGCTTTGTTAAGGCAGCAGAGATCACAATTCCACATTGTGGCATGTTGTTACTCATGTTGTCCTTGGCTGGGTTTTTCCAAGGGAAGGGACTCCCCTCCCTGCTCCGCCGATCAGGCCATGAGATCACCTCGGTCCCCACCACCTCGAACAACAAACCCTTTGTGGAGGAGAGGGGAGACGGGACCTTGGTGGGCGCAGACACTAGGTGATTATTTGGGTGCTCTGCACCTCTCCAGGGCATTTCTGCCCACTCCCCCGACAAGCCCCTCTGCTTCATCACACTGGGGGAAGCAGGAGCCCCTTGGGACTGTGGTCTTGCAGCCTGGCATGGCGATGCCCATCTGTCCCCACAGGCTGCTCCCCACTGTGAGTCCCCACACTGCACGACTTTTGAGGGCTGTCCCTATATCCCATCTGAGATCCATCACCCCCATGCCAACGCTGGTGGGCAATCCCTTGCCCAGCCCCTCTGCAAATCCCCGTGGTAGCCAGTCAGTGACAGCCTTTGGAGGGATGCTGGATGCCTCCTGCCTGCAGGCAGCACTGTGGAGGGGTGTGGGTGCTCTAGGGATACCCACCTTGGGACCTGCTAACATCTCAGATGTGGCCCCCACCACAGACCAATGAACTGAGGAGGGGCTTTTTGCATCTCTGACTCAGAGGTAGACAGCAGCATCCCCACCATCCTACCTTCCCACCTCAAAATGACCCTCCAAAGCATTGACGGGCGTTGGCAAAGGCAGCTTTGGTCACAAGCACCAAAGAGCTGCGGGGCCACCTGGCTGGGATGGCCCAGCCCATGGGGAAGAGGATGTGGGATCCTCCGGCTGCCGGGGAGGCTGGTCCCTGCTCAGGTCAAACACACAGGACCATTCCTGGCATGTCCTCCCACTTCCGCAGCCACACTTTGGTCTCTGCTGTGAACAAAAGGATCCTAAAACCAAATCACCTACACCCAAGCACCCTTCAGCACCAAAAGATAACAGAGCTGCCCAACAGATAAAATAACTTATTCTGACTTGATTTCCTAGCCCAGAAAGTATGAGCTCAGCACAGGACATCCTGACCACATCAACTCAAGTCTGGCAGTTTCAGAAGTGCCTGAAGCTGCTCTGGGGATGCGTTGAGCAGCAGGACATGGAAAGCTTCTTGCTCAAAGCCCAGGACACTCTTTATCTCCACCGGGGACCACACTTTTTTTCCATGAAGGGACATTTTTTACAGTCAGGTCTGAAGGAGGCCCAGTTCAGGCATCAGCTCCCCTAAGGAAACCCCCCAATGGTTGCCTGCCAGCCCCCTTGCAAAGTTTCCAGCACGGAGAGCAGAGGAGCAGCGGCTCAATTTAATGCTTGGTCATGAAAACAAATATGAACAGTTTTACAGATTTGCCACTGTTGGGTATTTTCCTTTCCAACCGCATTTTCAGTCAATTCTTTCATTCCTAATAAACAGGGTCTCCCTTCTTCAGCCTTGATCCCTTCCCCAAACCACAGGACAAATCCCCTCCACAAGCCCCAGACCCAGGAGACTGCTGCCCTCCTGCCTTGCAAGGAATTCAACCAGCTGGGAGCAAGCTGGATGCTGAGAGCACGTAAATCCAACCAGAAACTTCATGAGGATCCCAGAGAAGAAGGTGCCTGTTTGCTCTGAGGTCCTAATTACACCCTTTTAAATTTTTCTGAGCACATCTCACAGCGGCTTCTGCCCCATGCTCCATCATTTCAACACCAGCCCAGAGCTGTCTGTCCTCCCTTCGATCCCCCAGCTCACACACTGCCCAGTGGGGAGGCTTGTGGCGATGTGCCACAGTAAACATCCCTGCCTGCCACTCTGTTTTTATTTGTCATGTCCTTGAGCTGTCTGCTACCCAGCCTTGCCACCCAGCGTCACCTCAGGCTGCGGAGAAGGAGCTATTAGCAAAGCAAACAGCTCTGACTCACGGCTGACCTGGGTAACTTGTGGTTTCTGGTTGGTTTCTCACATATGGTTGCCTTGGGAAAGCCTTATGCTGCTGCCTTGTGTTGTTTGGCTGCTCAACACCCCTCATTTCACATCAATCAATACCCCAAAATTAGCTTTACAGACCCCACTACTCCCCAGCATTCATTACAGCACTAATTACAAGCACAAGCAAGCGGACATGAGCATTAGGGCTTACCCGAAAAGCTGTCCTTGTCCATGGCAATCAGGTCCCGTGCTTGGTACATGTAGCAGCGGAGGTGGTACCTGTTCCCACCTGTACAGAGGAATGTGAAACAGTTAAGGGATGAGTCTGGGGATGAGTGCAGCACACCAGGAGTATAGCTGGGCTTTTATAACCAGCCCCAGGCTCAGGTCTGAGGGCAGCTTGGCTTAATCCTTCCCGTAGCTCCCCAGGTGAGCAGTGAGCCCTGAGCATGTCAATGCTCCTGGGAGTATAGCTGTGCCCCATCCTTGCCCACCCACCCCTTTCCATCCACCTGCACTCAAGGTGGGCGAGAGGAAGAGGATGGAAATGCTCGGCTATGGGGTCTCCAAAGCAGAGACCCCATGCCGGGACTCACTGCCGGGGAATTTCACCCTCCCCTCTGATCCTTGGGCCCTTACAGTCAAATATGCATGAAATGGTGGGTCTGTTGACACCAAAACTAAGGGTGGAAACGGATTTGCCATCATCGCTCTTGTCGTCTGTCACTCCTCCCTGCAAGAGAAAGCAAGGCAAGGTCAGTCATGCCAGGACCACCCCCACAGCCAGGGGCTCCCCGCAGGATGGAGTCCTCCAGGGTATCATCCATACAGGTGTCCAAGAGGACTTTGGGCTTCCAGTGCCTGCTGGCAGCCCATGGAGGGACTCTCAGGCTCTTCTGCCCCAGGAGGGCAGAGGGGACCCCAGAGAAAACAGGACACGACAACAGAAGCAGCCTGAGGATCACCAGCTCACATCCCCTCCCAGCATCTCACCAGCATAGAAAAGCACCTCCATGAAGTTCATCGTTCTCAGAGCAGTAGTCAGTAATTAAAGCAATTTCACTAAGTCCCCTTGCGAGGAAATTAATGGAGTATAAACTTTGTGAACAGTGATACAGACAGTGTCAAATGCAGCCAAATGCCCGGTTCTCTGCCTTGGCTGACCCTGGCCATCACTATTCCCTCCTCTTGTGTTTGCCTGTGAGAGCCAGCCTTTTATCACCTCCTAATTGCCACATTTGGCTTGAAATATTTAGTTGCAGGAAAAGGAGCGTAAAGGTAACTTCCTGGCGAGTGTAAATCTGATCTTTAAAAATTTTTCAATTATCAAATGCTAGGGAGAGACAGGAGGGGCGTTTAGAGAAAAAATAAAAAGAAAGAAGGAAAAAGAGAAAAAAAAAAGCAGGTCCACGATGGAGTTTCCAGAGCCGCCTGGTCCCAAAAATGAGTCAGGAGCTTAGGTGGTCTGCAGAGCCCTCCTCGCCTTTCCAGGCAGGAATCGCAATTACCATGACACTGTCTGCAGAGGAAGCCCTGGGGTTCGCGCTGTATTTACGGCGGTGAGGTCGCGCCGAGGGTTTGCAAGGCAACCTCCAGCACTGCCTTCCCTCCCTCGCCCCCCTCCCCGCAGGAGATGAATAGCTCCTCAGTTATTTTTATGACCTTTCTGCCCAGCAGACCGCCAGTCTTTGCAGTCGTCCCCGCCACCCCCCACCCCCACCCCGACCTGCATCCACTGCTAGCCTGGGGAAGGGCAAGTGGAGGAGACCGGCAGCCAAGACAGGCAGGGGTTGCTCCCTGATGCCCTCAGCAAGGGCTTGGGGACCCCCCGGCTCTGTCCATCATGAGGAAGGGGGGCTCCTCACACCCCAAAACACCATGGAAAGCATGCCTTGGAGAGAGCAAGCTGGAAAACGCTCTTGCTCAGGACTGTGGTTTACTCTTTGGGGTCTGCACGCAGGATGAAGTACCCCCACGTCCCCTCCTCCCTTCACCCTGTCCCCACGGGGTTCCCAGATGCTGGGTCCTGCAGCTGAAGCCCATGCACAGTGCATAGGACAAGGTAGCAGCCACGTGCCGTGGATGTAGGAGCACCGGGGGACAGAGGCACCCTCATCCCACTGCTCTGCCCCCAGCAGGGCTCCTCTGCAGCTGGGCTCTCCCATCAGGACCCCCCCACTTGGTGCAGCCAGTTGGTAGTTTGGGCACAAAGCTACAGCACTGGTGCCTTCCACCCTGGCCAACCCCCGGTGGCACCACAGGCCCACCCTGGCAGTCATCCCCCTGGTCTAATTCATGTCCCTGCTCTTCTCCTACCCAGTCAGTGGTGTCTCAACCGCATTTGGTGAAGAGCCAAAGCTGGGGCATCACACTGGCAGAAACAGGCAAGATTTTCCAGCCTGGCATGGAAAACCCAAAGCTCTCCATCAACCAAAGGTTTCCCTCAGCTGATTTTGGAGAAGGATGGGAGAAAACGGGGCTTGCAGGGTCGGGGGGCTGCTTGCAGCTCCAGGGCAAAGCCACTGGGCTTTCCATCAGAAACTGGAAACAGCCTCAAGCTGCAGAGCTCAGCTCTGGGCTTCCCACAGTTCAGACTGAGGGCAGAGAGGTGCCTGGGGGCCACACCATGTCCTGCGGTCCTTCTCTTTTAATGACTGTCAGTGAGAAGTGAGCTGCCAAATGGCAGATCCCAGAAAAGCTGGGACACAATGTCACAGAGAGGGAAACTCAGGAACAAGCTAATATGATGGAGGCGATGGCCAAGCCAGCAAACCCAAGGGAAAGGAAAGCTGCCCAGTTCATACTGGGACAGGGGGACATTGGTGCACAGGTGAAATACAGGCAGAATACAGGCAAAACCAGAGGGACAGTGCTGCAAGCAGTGGCGTGACAGTGGCTTCATGTTTTGGGCTTGGGCGAGAGTGCTCAAAGCCTTCTGCATCACCAGCTTCTTGGTCTCAAGCTCCCCATTAGCCAGCTGGGACCCATCACAAGAAGCAATAAGCACCAGGCGCTCTGTGGGTGTCCCTGGGGGTAGAGGGGGATGCCAAGTCACAGGCAATAGAGAGGAGAGGGTGGTCATGGCAGGGGCAAAGCGGGTGACCCAGTGGACAAGATGCTTTGCCCAGCACACTCGTGGGCTCACCACAGGTCTACTTGCCTAAGCAGAGTCCTACCCTGAGCTACGCGGGGACAGTCCCAAGACATGGGTGGCTGCAGGATGGCTCCAAGGACTGTCGAGAAAACAGCAGACCAGAAAGGAAAGAGCCACCATCCTTCTGCATTGCAGAGCCCACAGCTGGGGCCAGCAGGGAAGAGCAGGTGAATCAGTGGGAAGCAACATCTGAGGCATCTCAACATACCCCAACAGGCACCCCAAACCCATCAGGTTAATTGTATCCCAGGCAACCAAAACCCAGTGCCGCATGGCAGCACCACGAGTCCTCGCAGCAGCACCTGGCCTGGCTCTGGGCAGCACCACCGTGTGAGCATCTACGCTGCCTGGCCCTGACACTGCTCCCTGTGGGACAGGGCACTGGGGGACATCCCCTGCCTCCCCGCTGCCTGGGGTCAGGGTAAGGATGGAGCATGTGTGAGCAGCAAAATGCAAGTCTCCGAGCAAAAGCAGGAGTGAGCGCGCGCCTGGGGAGAGCAAGCAGGCAGAAGAAATTGTGCACGCGTGCGCATGCAAGTATGTGTCTGGGGGCAGATGTGACGCAGTGGGGATGGGTGAGGGGCAGGACCTGGGGTGACCCAATCACACAGCAAACGCCCCCCCCCCCCCCCCCCCGCCCCAGGGAGCCAGGCCAGCTGGGAGCGCATGCTCACACCCTGCAGGGTCCATCCGAACAGATGCTGAGCTCACCCTGCAAAGGTGCTGAGCCCCACAGATGTCCCTGGGTCTGCGGCTGCTCATCTCAACAGGGGCAGCACGGCCAGAGTGGGATTTTTTGGGGAAAGCCTCTGCCAAGGAGTCCCCAGCTCCTACGAAACCCCTCTCAGCAGCTGGGCAACCCGCTGGGGCTCCACGTGCTGGCTGCTCCCAGCTCTGGGGCACCCTGGCCCCGAGGTGCTGAGGTCCAGCATGCCTAAATGGCAACCACTGCTCACTTTGGCAAGGTGGGAGCAATTCAGGCTGAGCATCCCTGGGAAAAAGGAGGCCCAGAAAACCCAAGCACCCATCCACACATTTCTGCATCCAAGACGCATTCCTGCTGGTCGTATTTGGTATTATCTTCCTGTTGGAACCAACCCTTTTGAATAGCTCGGGGAATTAGCACTTGGGGTGTTGGCTTGTTCTGTCTGCCTTTGCACTTTAATCCTCCCTCCGCTTCGGTTTGCCTGCACCGCTGTACGGCTCCTTGCTGGACGGCAACCCATGCCACAACCACAAAACTGCACAAATGCCTTTCATGGAGAAGGTGGCAGATAACAGGAACAGGACAGAGCAGACAGGAGGGGCTTCGGGAGGCTCCGGCAGCTGGTGGTGTGCCAGTGGCAGCCCTGGCCCCAGGCCTGGGTAAAACCTCAGCTGGGAGGATGCTCCAGGCTCCCTCTCCTGACAGCATCTTTATTCTGCTTCAGTCTGAGGGGAGCCGGTGGCAGCAGCTGGAACTGCCCCATCCCGGTGCCCTTCCCAGCTCTGCATACCTGAGACCTCAGCCTGCCAAAGCTGCCTTGCTCTGCCCGTGTTAGAAAAGCATTAAAAACAGATGTGGCAAAAAATCGGTGCCCACCCTTCCCAGCCCTCAGCACCCGCTCATACATTGCCATCCTTGGCATCATTTCACCCCACCACCCTGTTCCCAGCTCTGCTGAGTCCCCACTTGCGGCTCCAGTGGATGGAGGGTTTGACCCTGTGCAGGTCCAGAGGGTCTGGGGTTGCTGTAGAGGAGCCGCCAGATAAATTTAGATATTATTTCGGGATGGAGCATCCTGGAAAAATATGTAAGTCATTCAAGTGAGAAAGAAGAGCTGGAAAGGCATGAAGCTGCAAAACCAGAAAGTATGGCAAGATCGTTTATAAAGCAATGCACAGAAAACCAAGCAACCACAGAAAATGTGGCCAGTAACCCCAAAATATGAGGGCACGAAGGCAAGCCAGAATGACCTACTGTGGAGGGGAACGCGGTGAGTGGAGCCCAAAGGGCGGGTGGCCTGGTCCTGCACCCGCCAGGCTGCTGGGAGCCAGAGCCAGGGCTGGGGAGGGATTCACCTGCTGCTCTCCCGGGCTGCTAGCCCTCCCAAGCTGTCCCCTGTGGGGGCAGCACCCCCCAAAATCTCTGCGTCTGATGTAAATACTACTCCTTGTCAGATGGCATCACCCTGCCCAGGCGATGGGTCAGCTCCCAGGAGCAGCACAGTCCTACAGCAACGGGACCTGGTTGCCCCCTGGGACCCTGCAGTCACCTCGGAGCGTTCCCCTCACACTTTGCTGACACTCAAGCAGGGAAAATTTACGGTTCATGCCTGGCATAAGGGAACAGGATGTCTGCACTGGGGCCGTACAGGGGCAGCAGTGACATTCAGAGCAGTGTTTGCTGGGGCAGGGGGAGAGAGAAAAAAAAGGCATGGCATGGCAAAGCAAGGCACAGCAAGGCATCTCAAGGCAACACAGAACAACTGCTTTTTTTGCTAGAATTGTTTTCAGTTAGAAAATAAGCAAAACAATAAACTGGATTTTTTATGTGATAATATAATAAAAGTTACATCTGTAACTCTGGCATAAAGCTAAATGAGAGATTTGGGAGGCTGCTAAGAACTGGGCACTCCAGCACTGACTGACATGGCTAAGAAATGCTTGGAAAATAAATATGCAAAGTACGTACCACCAGATCTAACAGGCATTGGGGGTAAAGGGCTGAAAGGAGCAGGCCCAAGCAGCCTGGGGCAGGTGGGGGTTCAGCAGCATGCCCTTGACACCAGGGGATGCCCACATCAACCTGGAACCCCGTGCCACTGTGTCAGCATCACCGGGAGTGAAGCAAGCAGCAGCTCCCAGGCACGTTGCCACAATTGCTATTTTAATGGGGATTTTTTTTCCTCTTCCCCTTTGCTTCAGCCTCTGCCCCACACGCATGGGGAGGGGATTTTCCTCCCTCAGGTCTCTCCCACATCCCCTGGTACCTCCCAGCAGACGGGTCCATCAGCAGCCAAACTCACAAACCCATTCCATTTGCAAGCCAACACAGGCAAAACGAGGGCACAGCTGAGTCCCTTGGAGAACCGCATGATGGAGCAGAGACCCAAGGCAGCCAGCAGCAGACACCTCCCCCCCACCTCCCCTCACCCACAGAGATGGGGGCGGGGGGCAGGGGGCATTCCTGCACAGCCCCACAGGTGTGCACACACACCCGCACGTGTGCACGGACACACACCTCATGTTACAGGGTTTTCCAGCTAAATCCTCCTCAATCGCCTCTGCCGGGACGCAGAGGGATGAAGCGTCTGGCTGAAAAAATCACATCAACAGGCGCCAGGGTGAAGGGGAAGCCAGGGCGCTACTGGCAGCCCTGGGGGTGGGCGGCAGCCGAGACCCCCCCCCCAGATGGGGCTAATGTGGGCTCAGGGCTTATGCAGGCGAATGCCATGGAGCCGCTTGTGTCCCAAAGGGGCCGCTGAGTTCAAACGCTGGACGGAGGGAAGGACAGGGCAGAGAAAGAGGGGGAAAAAAGCCAAATAGAGGGGAAAAAAAATAATAAGAAGTCCTATAATAGGGGCTTTGTACTGCTGTGGTTGGTTCTCATTTAGTTATTGGAAAAGCCAAAGGATTATGAAACCCTGTGTATTAAGAAAGCCAGAATATTAGCTAAACAAACAGCAGCGGGTGCAGGCAGCAGATAACGAGTGGCAGATAATGAGCGGCAGATAACGAGCTTTGCTCCAGCTCCACTCTCAGGGATGGGATGGAGGGTGGGAGCAGACCCAACTGGGCTCCCGCTCCCAGGCAGCAGTGTTTTGGGGAAGGGTGGGTACCTACCAGGGCCCCCTCCAAGGCGAAGACAGCGGCGGCCCCGGTGCGCTCCAGGGGCTCCATCCTGCGCCTCCAGCGGCGGCGACGGAAGGTGTCGGTGCGTCGATGTTTCAGGTGGAAGCGCCAGCCGAAAAGCGAGGCATACTCCCAGCCCTCCCCATCCAGCTCCTCCTGCTTGTGCTGCCAGACAGGGACACGCCGGGGCTCAGCGTGGCAGGCTCAGTCCCACCATCCCATGGCCCCTCTGCAGCTGACCACGGTGGGATGCTGGCACAGCCAAGGGGCAAAGCCGCTCGTGCACAGGGCTCTCCAGGGCCAAGGTTGCACCCACTCAGACCTGGGTCCAGTCTTATCAAGGTGTTGCCTGCTACAGTTGTTCCACCCCACGTCCTCCCTCAGCCTCTCCAGCACAGAATCACAGAATAGAATCACAGAATCATTGAGGCTGGAAAAGACCCTTAAGGGCACCGAGTCCAACCATTAACCCGGCACTGCCGAGCCCACTGCTGGGGATCCAGCCGGTCACTGGGGTGAAACCCACTTGGAAAAGCATCGCTGGGCTGGGAGCTGGCCATGCTGAGCAAGAAGAGGGCTGCATCCTGCCCTGGCTTGTGTAGCACCAGTGCCTCCACCTTCCCAGCCTGCCCTCCCTCCACTTTGCCACCACTTGTGATCCCTTGCAGGGCCACCATAGCTCTGTCACCATCATCAGCCACAGCAGTCATAAGTCCATTTTTTTTTTCTCCCCAGAGCTGTCACCTCCTTGTGACACTTGCATCCCTTTGGCAAATGGGGCGGCAGGGGCTTTCCATGCTTTCCAACCACAACTATCTAGAAAAAGTGCTGGAAAGGGAGGCAAGTGTCTTAAGAACTGGCTGTGGGGAGGGAAGAGCGGCAGCGCTGCGGTGGCATATGCAGTCCAATTGCACCACCTAGAGGGAAGCGGGACCTGGAGAGGGAACAGACAAGGGACCTCTGCCAGCCCTGGTTCCCCGAACTGTTTCGCGGTGCTGATGGAGGACCCTGTTCCGCCCCGCTGCCCAACCAAGCACCCCTGGAATAGTCTCCATCTCTGGGAGACGTTGACCCCCATGGTGGAAACCACAGAGGCTGCTGTCTGCTCCAGCGTGGAGACCAGGGCCACCAGGCTCCAAAGCACAGCAGGTCTCTGCAGAAGGCCAGGCACCTCCACCTTCACATGGAGAGACAGGGACATGGCCCCAACCCGCTCTCACACTCTTCTCCCTGCCCCCATCCTACCTTCCTCATGGCCTCCATCTGTGCGAGGTCCCTCCGGCGAAGCCGCACCCAGCGCCGTCGACGGTTGGTGTGGTACATCTTCTCGGCTGGCACCCAGGACTTGGGCTTGCGGTCCGGCGGGATGGTGATGCTGTACTCCCAGCCTTGGAGAGAACACAACACCTGGGTGAAGGCGGGAGAAGAGCCCCTGCTTCCCATCAGGGACCTCTCTTGTATATCCAGACTGGAACAGCTTTAATAGCAAAGGTTTGTCAGGGTACCAGTTTGCTGGTCCGTGCAGACAACAACTGCCGGCCCTTGGCTCAAAGTCACAGCTTGGGGACTCTCCTCCCTCTCCTTCCTTCCTCAGGCAACCCCAGCCTTCGTGACCATCTTGGATGCTCTCTGCCCTGATGCTTTCCATTTCTCTTTCACCAGAAGCCAGGTAAGATCTTCCAAAAGAACAGCCTGGACTATCTCCAACAGCAAGGAGAGCATTGCCTTTGTGGCTGCCCACCCCACAGCCCCAGCCTCAGTCAGAGCAAGGGGGAGAGGGTACCCCCAGGGCCTGACCCCTTCTCCTGGAGCCAGCGGGACAGCTCACACAGCCATGAAGGTGTTATCCCTGATGCTGGCTGGGACCGTGGAAGGAAACACCAGGATAGGCAGGGTAAATGGGATGAAAACAGGATGGATGCCCAAAACGGCTTTCTGATACCTTTCTCATCCACAGCTCTGTTGAGGTCTGTGTCCCACTCCACATCTTCCCATTTCCAGCCTGGAGGACACTCAATCTCATCCTTATGCAGGACCTTCTCCCCGTTCTGTGGGATGCAGGGATGTTTTCAACCAAATGATGCCCAGAAGATGCCTAAGTCTTCCCTGAGTCCCCGGGGGCTTCCTGGGGCGGTGCTCAGCCCCCAGCTACCTGCTTCACCCTTACCACGTCGGTGTAGGCATCGGTCATGTGGATCCACTGGCCTCCAGGCAGACGGACCTGGTTCTCAAACACCTCCTCCACAAAGCTCAGGTGCCCGGCGTCCACATCATGCAGCAACCTGCACCGCAGGGAGAGGCACGGCGTCAGGGGCTGCCCTCCTGCCCTCCCAGCCCTGCACAGGCAGTAGCACAGCCTCATGTCGCCTCCCCTCTGAGGGCCAGCCATGCCACTCCAGCACACGCTTTGCCTCCTGAACATCTTCCACCCCGAGGCACCAAGCAAAGGTCCCACGGGACCTCAGCGACCCAGCCCAGGTGAAGCCCGAGACACAGACTGTAAATCCAACGCAAGAAGACAGCAGAGTTGTGCTGAGCACCCACCGACCCTTCCCACCCCCTCAGTGCCCCCCTGGGATCCCACCTCCAAAGCTCCTCAGCGTGGGGGTCGCACAGGCACCACGGTGAGCTGGGTGCTGGGACCATCACCTCCGCAAGCACCTGTGCAGCATCCACCACCCCAGGAACATCACCCAGCACAGAGACCATGCATTTTGCATTAACACTGCTGCCTACCAAGGATGGGGCAGACAGAGCAGGAATGCCCACGGCACCCCAGACCTCCATCCAGCTTTCTGCATGACCTTGCCACCAACTTAGCATCTGCTCAGGTTTTTGAGGTGCCTGGGACAGCCCACCCAGGCTCTGCTCTTTGCAAAAAACCATCACTCACGTCTTCTCTGGGCAGATGAACCAGTCCCCAGCCCAGGTCCAGCCTGCGGAGGGGCGGAAGCTGTCCTTGGGTAGCTTGATCTTGCCGGTGACATCTGAGTATTTGGGGTAGGTCAGGCCGGTCGTGCCCCAGTTCCCCACCAGCGCCAGCTTGGTCTGGTTCTCATACTAGGGGAGCAAAAGCAGAGAGGGCTTTGCACTGGAGGCACAAAACCCCTTTTGAAATCTCAGGAATAATCCCTTCTTTCCTGGAGAGCCCCAGCCCCATCCTGAGGACAGACCTCCTGGGAAGAGCCTAACCCCACCCCACCCCCACAGGCACCCCCACATTTCCCCCCTCAGCAGGTGGAAGGAGATGTGAAGCCACAATGAGCCTTTATGGCTCGTTACCGACCTCCTCCACAGCCTTTCAGGCTGGATGCTGGTGGAAACAGCTCTTTCTTCTCACAGTGGGTAGGGGCTGATGTGACCCCCAACCTGGCAGTGCCCTCACCTGGGGTCCAGCCCACCCCTTCCCCTCCATGGTGGAGCTGCTGCCCACACCAGAGAGAAAAAAAAACAGCCCTTCATGGTGGTCCTGCGAGATGCTCACGGTTTCGGCAAAGACGGAGAGCTTCCCCTCGGCGTACTGGTTAAACTCCTTCTCATCGACCGACAGCCCGAACCAGAGCTGGACTCGGATCTGGGCTGGGATCCTCGGACCCATAGCCTCCTCCTGTGGGTACTGCCAAAGGCAGAGCCCGTTAGTATCTCCAGGGAGGACATTAACGGGGGATGCTTGGGGTGCGAGGCTGGTGGCATGGGTACAAAATCCCCATAGCCCCAGCTGGGTAGGTGGAACACAGAGCATGCCTGGGAACTGGGACATCAACAGCATGAAGAGCACTTTGGGGACAACCTTGAGGAGCTTCAAAGCTCTGGTGGTCAGGGCTTTTGTGTCTCGGTGAGACGCCCTCCAGGGCTAGGACACCAAACCCAGGCAAGGTACTTCGGCAAAAATAGAAAGAATAAACAGGGAGATGTCTCACTGCCCTTTTTTTTTCTCTCAGTCACTTTTTTCCCCCTTCAAGTGATGCTAGTTTTCCATCCAGAGCTAAAGTACAGAAAAAAAATATATATTTTGGTTCATCTTTTTCTGCCAGCTGGGCTTGGGGTTTTGGGGTTTATTCAGTTTATTTCATTTGACTTTATTTTTTTAGAGCTTGTTCAGCACTGATTGTCTGCTCCCAAGCTGGCATGCAGCAAAAGGCCAAAGAAATATCATTTGAGATGTGAAAAGCACAGTAAGTGTCTGGCAGAGGAGGCCGCAGCTTAAATTTCCTGGGGTGGCAGAGGGTAAGGAATTTTGAAAAACATAAAGTAACATAAAAAAAAATTTAAAAATTAAAAATATAATATATTTTTTTAAAAAGCACTATGTGGGCCAAAGCATGCCCATCTTCACTGCCCTGGAACCTGCAAAAAAAATGAAGATAATCATAGGGATCTGGTGCAGAACCATGTAAGGGAAGCTGAACTCCACCAGGAGCACCACCATGCAGGAGCCAACTTCAACAGGGTCAAAATTGGGGCTGGGTGTCCCTGGAGCCCCAGGCACTCATGGGTTAAGGTTGTGTTGGGATTTCAGGTTTCCCTGCTTGATTTTCTCTCTTTTTTTTTTCAGGTGAAAACATTTTAAAAATCAACATGAGGTATGCACATATACAAAAAGCCAATGTACCTTCAGGAAGATGGTCTGCAGTTTCCCACAGTTCTTCCCACAGCAGCTGGAGATGTTTCTGGAGAAGAGGACCTCATGGGCTGGCACGCGGGCATAGGCTACGCGCTTGTCTCCCTGCAGCATCCAGATCACTATATCGGGCAGGCTGTTTTGGGGCTGGAAAACACAAAAGCCATAGCGTAAAACCAGGGGGGCTCCATACTAGCACATCAGCTGCAGAGGGATGCAGGAGGGTGGAGAGCAGCCGTGCCCCGGGTCCCGCTGCCAACCCAAGCCCATGGAGAGAGACCAGTCAACCCAAATCCCACCTCAGCAGCTCCAGATCCCACCTTGGTCTGGCCAGGGCAGAGAAGCCCCATGTTTCCCCAAGCCCTACCCTCCGCAGCCAGCCCAGGTCACTGTAGCAGCTTTGGTTGAGGGTTCACTGGCCGTGCTGTAAAGCTCTGCCATGAGCAGGCTAAACCTCAACAGCTGGGTGCCAAACCTAGCGCCTTCCTACCTCATTGACATCACTGCGGGGGGGCACGGGTGCCACCCTTGCATGGGGGGCCAGGATTGACTTCAGAGAGCAGTATCGATGCTTTGCACTGTGCCACCAGGTGACTGCTCACAGCCATCGCACCAAACCAGCACCATGGCGGAGGGCTTGGGAAGAGCAACCCCCACCCCCGCCTTGGCAGCTCCTGCCACCACCACAGCAGTGTTACCTCCTCTGCCATGGCCTTCAGCCTGGAGAGCCAGTCCTCTGCCTGCTCCAGGGCTGCCAACAGGCTCGAGTCCTCGTGTTTGAACTTCAGGGCTGCCTTTACGATCTCCTCCAAGTTGGCGCTGCGGAACCGGTACATGCTCTGGTCCAGGTGGGTGCTGGCCGGCTTTCCCAGGACGTCGGGCAGGGCCAGGCTGTGGGGATGGGCAGAGATGCGGTGTTAGCAGCTCACCCTCTGGTGGGTTTTTGCTGTCTTTTTAATTTTTTTTCCTCCTTTCCAGCAAGTTTCCAAAGAACTAACAGGCTGCCCAAGATAGATTTGGGGAACACAGCAATGCCAAGAGCAAAGGAGCTTCAAACCACACTCGCAGCCCCCACGCATCACCCGCAGCAGCCAGGACGGGGCCCTGGCTGAGCCATGCACACCGTGCACACACACACACACACACACACACACTTTAATATAAATTGGTTCAAGCTGCTGGATAAATGTTTCGGGAGTCCAGAAGGATCTTCGCTGCGCTAAGCCATTTAGAGGTTTTCCTGTAAAATGCAGTTAATTATGGTGCTGCTGTTATAAATGCTCTTCTTTCTCCCAGCTCCCAACCTGCAGCCCCCTGCCAGCTGCAGCGCTCCCCCCTTGGGCTGGGACTGGGCTTCATAAGCCCTGTTTTCATTGCATGATAAAGAAGGACAGCATCTCTTGCCCAGCTATGCTCTTCGAGACACGCCATGGATGGATGCACACCACGGTACCTGCTTGGGACAGGTTGTCCCAGGTTAATGACCTGGTCTGGCCAAATTTGCAAATTAAATATCTACTTTCTGCATAAAGTCAAAGTTATGGGAGGCTTAGGGAGGGATGCACAGCTGATACCAGGACAGTGAAATTTAGTTCTTTCATTTCTCTTACAGAGAACTGGGTTTGCTGTTATTCCCAAAGGGAGCTGGAGTGCTGTGAGTGTTGGTAATTAGCCCAATCATTCAGGAGCATCCTGTGCAAAGAGCTAAATTAAAAAAAAAAAAACAACAAAAAAAAAAACCAAAAAACAAAACACCAAAAACCATATCAGGGTTGCAGCCCCAAGCCCTCCATGGTTAGACCAATTGCACTCTGTGAACTCAGTTTTGTGTCTCCATGCTTTTTTTGTGTATTTATTATGAGGCAGATGCTATTGAGTTGAGTTCCCATTCATTCTCCATGGCTTCCATTGTCACCGGTGCATGGGAAGGACACTGCTCACCCGCCAAGCAAACACCACTCTGGCAGAAACTAGGAGGTACTTCAATATCCTTGCAGGGACAGGGAGTGTGGAAAGAAAAAGAAAAAAAAACAAACCTAAATATATCCACTGCAGTTGAATTTAACTTCAGGAAGACAAACTATAAAACTAAGCAAAAAAGGAGGGAATGTGTTAAAGAGCTGTGGAAAAGAGCAGCAGAAAGGGTTAAATCATACAAGCAGCATGGAAAGGGTTTGAAGACATCTTGTTCCTGGAGATAGGTGCCACACATGACAGACCTGTAACAACTACAACAGTTAAATTAAGATAAATTTGGCTCAAATGGGAAAACGGAAAAGACCACGGACTCCACCAAATGAAATGTAGAAATACCACAAAGTAGTTAAAAACAAACAAAAAAAAAGGCACAAATGTGGAGGAGCCCCCATTAAAAGCATAAAATCCAAAGAACTGTCCCTGTTCAATGACATGAGGAATGGGTGCTGGTCAGCCAGAGCTGGAAGCAGCTTTTTTCGTAGCAAAAAAGCTGGGAGCCAGGAGGACATCAGGGCAGAGCCCTCATCGGGGTCTTGGCAGCCAGGAGAGGACTGGGAAGAATCAGTTGAGCAGCAAACCACCTGCAGTTCAGGTAGGAAACAGCTGGGTGGTTGGGGGGGATCTGCAGCTTTGTGCTTAATATTGGTTAATATTAATAGGATTAGAGGAGTGGAAGGAGCCACATGATGGCAACCTCAAAGAAACCTGGGAGGATCCAGGGGAACCTGAGATCAGCAAGCCTGACTCTTGCATCTGACAAACTGGTATAAACCACAAGTAAGAAGAGAAGAGCAGAGAGGTGGACAACCTCGACCCAAAAGGACTTCTGCGGAGCGATGCCGGGGTACCGGTACAGCCTGCCTGGGCTCCCCGGCAGCACTGTCCTCACCCGAGGGCTCTGCCACCCTGGACCAAGAGGATGGCCATCTCCTGGGCAAAGAGCTGGCTATAAGGCAGGTGGCAAAAGATGGGAGCGTTGAGTTTGTCCACAGGCATGGGTCCTGCACTGGCTGTTACCACTCCAGGCATGGATTACTAGGAAAAAGCAAAAGGGCTGAACGGAGAACATCACCGTGCCAGCACAGAAACGCAGAGTGCATCCTCATGTGAACATTGTGCTTCCACCTGGGGAAAGGCACGACAGAACTGGACAAAGTATGAGGAAGAACAAAAGGACAATCAAAAACACGGGCCCTCTTCTGCAGCAGGGTGTCTTCAGCCATCCCCTCCACATTTTGCTGTGCTCCCAGCTCTGGCATGGAACGGCGGAGGGTTCAGCTCACAGGCAGCTCCCCTCGTGCCATGGGAGAAAGGGTCAGGAGCTTGGAGGAAAGACAAAACCCACCCTCCCACCCTCCAGGACAGCGCTGCTGCTCACCAGCACAAAGGAGCTGCAGGAGCTGCCAGGAACTGGCTGCAGTTCAAGATTTGGGGGACTTGGTTTTGCTAGGACTCATCTTTCCCTGGCTTTGTCCATTTGTCTGCTACTTCCAATTCTTTGCCAGGGTGGCCTTCTTCCATCTCTTCACACAAAGCTCTGGGAAAAACATTGGTAAGGCGATGCCAGCAGCACATCGCTGGTTTCCTACTGGGAACAGGTGTTGGGGAGGTCCTGACCCGGAGGAGGATGGGGGAGCACTGGAGAGTGGCAGGGGGTATTCCCATCCCTCCAAAATCCGGATGGAAAGGAAGTCTCTCCTGGCTGAGCGCAGAGACCAGGCTTCAGCAGCAGCACGGTGGGAGCCATGGACAGGTCCAGCTACACGGCTCAGCTCATCCCCCGCAGAGCAGAGCACATGGAGGGGTGCGAAACACCCCAAAAAGACATCGGGGCTGTTCCAGCTGCCCCCACCATGGGCACCACCCTTGCCAGCCAGCCCCGGTCCCCAGACCAAGCCCTCACAGAGACACAGGAGCTGCATCCCATGGGAGCCAAACACAGAGAGGGGCCAGGAGCCAACAGGAACCACGAGCTTGGCACATCCCACAGCCACATTTTTCCCCTTCCCTCCCGGTTAATTGAATTTGTTTTGGAAGGTGCAGCGTCTCTGGAAAACCCAAAGCTATGGCTCATCCCTCAGGTCCCATGTGCCCAGGAGTTGGGGGGTACTGACAGCCTGTCGGATGGCTCTGACCTTTCCAGTGGAGCCAGCAGGGGGGGGAGGGGGCATGAAACACATCTCCTTTATGAGGCTCAAAAGCAAATAAATAGGGAGGTTGTAAGTGCGTGTGTGTGTTTTCTTAAGCGTGTCCTCCAGGAGGTCTGCGGAGCAGGGTCAGCTTGTTTAAGGTCACCTTGCCCAAAGGAAGGAGGTGTCTGGTCCCATGTGGGTGTCACAGGAGGGCCCAGAAAGGCTGCACCCCATGCCCTCTGCACCCCAGCACCTCCATGACTTCTCCTTGGGCTTTTCAAAGAGCAAAGGGGACAGAAAGGGAGACCTAGGGCTTGGCAGCAAGCCCAGCACCATCTCCCCAACCTTAGCTGACTGGCACAAGCCCAGGCAAAGTATGCCATGGTCCTGCAGGTTGGTGGCTGTTGTGGAAGGGGTCAGGGACAACCGGTTCCAGTAGGTTTGGTGGCTTAAGTGACAGCCAAGAAAATCAAATTCTCCCTCTCTGCTGAGGTAAAATACCAAGAATCGCCACACAAGCTTGGTGACCAAGGACATCTACCTGACACAGCCACCAGTAGCCACCAGTGGGGTGTCCAAGGCCAGCACAGAGCTGCCTCCACAGCTTGGCTGTTATCCACCCAGCTCCTGAGGCAAGAAAGCTGCAAAAGGCACAGCAGCTCTCTTCATTCCCCTTGGCAAGGGCTTGCTGGGGCTAAAAACACATCAACTGCTACTGCCCTTCCCCAAACAGATGGCATGGAGCTGCTGCAGGGAAATTGCGTGGCCAGGCATGGGCATGGGCCAGGACTTGGAGCTCATCTTCATGGGCATACCTGAAGGGGGAACCAAGGTCCGAAGACCCTGGTGAGGTCAGCCCCTGAAACACCTTCCTGAGAGCCGAGCTGTCCTTTGGATAAAGTGCCATGGTCATATTGTAGCGATGCTCCCTGGAGCGGGTCCTCATCCCCACGAAGCGCAATCCAGCCCAAAAAACCAGGCTACAGGGAGGGGAAGCCCGTGGCACCATGCCAGCCTCCCTTGAACGCATGTTCAAGTGCTTAGAAAGGCAAAGCAGCAGCAGACACTGGTGGTGCTGCCCACAGGGATGGTGGGATGGCTGTGCCATCCAGCCCTGCAACATCCCTGTCCCCCAGTCCAGCCGCTGGACACAATACCCATGCACAGCTGAACAACCCCTTTGGGTGCTCTGCATGGGTGCCTCCTACGTGGTGCACACAAGACTCAACCGGGAAGCCCCGTGGGTGGCTCCTCACTCCACAAGCCCCACCATCCCTCTGGCTGGGCTGGCCTGGCTCCGGCTCCTGCCCCGACACAATGCCACTCATTCAGGTGAGCCACGCTGCAGCCCTTGCATGAAGGCTGGAAATTTATGACTTGCCTTAAATGTCACCTTTTCAACTCCGTGCCTTGGCTCCGCAACCTTTGAAGCAAACATTAGCAAATGACCGGCGTTTTTCAGAGGGGGTGGGGGGCGGGAGGGGGAAGTAAAAAAAAAAAAAGTCGACCCTTCCAAAATAAATAAGTGATCTCACAATAAATGGCATGAAAAGGCTCACATTCAAAACTGGCAGAAAATACCTGCAGTCAGCGATGATGTCATCCATCAGCTGGGCACCCAGGGCATCCAGCTCACTTGGCAAGCGGTTGGCCTTGAGGGCAAGTTGGACCTTCTCCAGGTTCGCTTCCTGCATGATAGGTGGGGAAGAGGAGCTGCACTGCGGGGAACCCCCTGGCACCCAGCTCCACCCCATGTCTGGGACCCTCCCAGCCAGTGGCCAGGGTTGCTCCTCATGAGGAGAAACTCCAGCCTGGGTCCCAACAGGGCTCTGCACCTCCAGGTTTGCTCCTGTTGGAGCTCCAGGGGAAACAACAGAAAATACACCAAGAAATCCCAATAGCTCAGGAGCTGAAGGAAGCACAGAATTATAAAATGGTTTGAGTTGGAAGGGACCTTAAAGCCCACCCAGTCCCACCCCCCTGCCACGGGCAGGGACACCCTCCACCAGCCCAGGTTGCTCCAAGCCCCGTCCAGCCTGGCCTGGGACACTGCCAGGGATGGGGCATCCACAGCTGCTCTGGGCAGCCTGTGCCAGCGCCTCGCCACCCTCACAGGGAAGAATTTCTTCCTAATATCTGATCTGAATCTCCCCTCTTTCAGTGCAAAGCCATTCCCCTTTGTCCAGCTCCTACACGCCCTTGTGAAAAGCCCCTCTCCAGCTTTCTTGCAGCCCCTTTAGGCACTGGTCCCCTTGGAGCCTTCCCTTCTCCAGGCTGAACCCCCCCAACTCTCCCAGCCTGTCCCCACAGCAGAGCTGCTCCAGCCTCTGACCATCCCCGTGGTCCCCTCTGGCCCCGCTCCAACAGCTCCATGCCTCCTGCACCTGCATCAATAGGCAAGTGGGTGACAGCAAAGTGCTGCGTTTTACACACAACCCTGTCACCCCAGTGGGGATGAGGGTGGTCCCTTCCCCTCCACGGGCTGAGCAGGGCACCCGGGACACCGACAGAGTTCCCCTCCACAGCACAGGAGTCATCAAACCCCAAAACCTAGCCAAGCCTGGAGGTGGCCTCTGTCCTCTCCCTGTCCCCCCAGGCAGGATACATAAAGGAGGTAGACAATGCTCCTTGCCACCGCGGCACTCACCAGCCTGTCTGCTGCATGGTGGAGAAGGTTTTGCGCATCAGTCCGATAGCTGATATCTTCCCAGTAGGATGACAACACCACCACAGGCTTCACATTGCCCCAGGGCAGGTAGTAATACTGACAACCTGGGGAGCACAGCACACTGGTGAGCTCATGGTATTGGAGTGATGGGGGACCCCACTCCTCAGGACCAGAGCAGAGACGAAGGGGGGCAGTGCAGCATGTGTCTTGGGCAGAAGCACACCTCTGGGGCTCTTCTGGAGCAAGAGGATGAGAATTATGTTCCCCAGCCCCATATGCAACAGAGCAATGCACACCAAGGTGCAAAGGGAAGTGCATCAACCTCCATGGCTGCAGCAGTTCCTGCTGCATTGAGGACAGAAACCACAACAACCACCCCAGTGGGGTGAGGACTTCTCATGCCAGAGCGAGAGACCCGCAGAGGCCAGGGAAAGGCCACCCCAAAGCACTGGTTCTTCCTTGAAGAGAAACAGGCACTGTGAGTGCCAAGGAGCTGCTCAAAAACCACTTCAAGCCAGCACAGACCTGAGAGAAATAGTCCTGGCTTCCCCACTCCTCCCTGGACACGTATTCCCCCTTCACAGCATGGCTGAGGTTGGGCAAAGATCATCTGGTCCAACCCCTGCTCAAGCAGGAACATATTCCCCCTTCACAGCATGGTTGAGGTGGGCAAGGACCTCTGGAGATCATCTGGTCCAACCCCTGCTCAAGCAGGGTCACCTTGAGCAGGTTGTCCAGTTGAGTTTTAAATAACTCCAAGGATGGAGACTCTACACCCTCCCTGGGCAGCCCGTCCCAGTGCTTGGTCACCCCCATATCTCTCACCATCAAAGACGGCCCGGCTGTACTGGGTGGTGGAGGCCAAGGGCAGGCAGGTGTTGTCAAACTTGTTGCCATAGTTGCCAATGCTGACCTCAAACTGGATGGCATCATCCACGTCTTGGAGCATGGTGGCCGAGTAGAAGGCAGCAAAGAGGGAGTACTTCCGACGGCGCAGGTACTTCTGCAACGGGCACAGGACTGTGTCCACAGGGAAGACACCACCACTGCTGTCCTACACACAGACCCTCCGCTACCCCGGTGTACACCAGCTCAGTGAGGCCTCCGAGATGGAGAGGGTTATTGCAGGGAAGAAAAGCATACATTGCAGCAAGGGAATCTGGGGTGCGATATTTAGGAAACACCTGGCAAAGGAGGCAGCTAGGAACTTCCATAAAAAACGCAGTTTAAACTTGAAGGAACGAGCAAAAGGAGCACATCTGCAATAGTGCTGGAGTTGATGCAAACCTCCCACCCCTCCATGTTCACCATGGTCTGCTCACCACCATGCAGCGAGCTCGATGCCTTGGGATGGAAACGCAGCAGGAGACACCCTCCAGGAGCTCACTGACCACTCCACCACTCACGGGACATCCACCCCCCAGGACCAACACCCACAACCCTTCTGTAGTGCCCCACATGCCAGAGGGCCAACCCCAGAGCCCACGGGGCTGGGTACCCCACGGAGACCCTGTTACCTCTACCCGCAGGATGTCATCCACAGAAATGTCCTCCACCTTCTGCTCCACATGCTCCACCAGTTTGGTCTCCAGCTCCACCAGGATCCTGCCACGATACGCGACTCCCTCGCCCTTGGGGTAGACCAGGGACAGGCATCAGGACCCCCATGCCCCCTCCCCACAGGCGAGCTCTGTCTTTGCTTTCAATGGGCCTCACGGCAGATCAGGCAAAGTATTTCTGCAAGCGCTTCCAAGGTAGAGAGCACTTGGGCAGCGGCGCGGCATCAGGAGGTGTTTAGCTAGTGGGAATAGCCAGCGACAGAAAATGCAGTGCAAGCTCCTAGTAACAAAGCCGGTTTGGGTTAATAGCAGCTTTCTTTTGGCAAGGAGAAGTGGTAGTTTATTTTAGGTTGTGCTGGAAAGAAGCCGACGTCACCTTTCCTAAATTGAGCGTCTCGTAAGGGTCAGGGAAGCCGGTGAACTCCCGGGGGCTGCCGTAGAGGTTGATATAGCAGGGACCGAAGGTCGGCAGGAACCCGAGCCCATCATCCACTGGTGACCGCAGGGAAAAAGAGCTGTTAGAGATTCCGGAACACACCTCGGGGACATGTCCCACAGGGCTTTGCTGCAGGACCATGGGGACCACACACATGCGGCTGGAGGCCACAAAAATGCTGCAGTTTTCAACCCCTTTGAGTCCTACCACCACTTACCTTTTTTCAGGGGAAAGACAAGGTGGGTGTGGGGCTGTGTGGGGATCACAGAGCTTCCCAGTCCCAGGAAGAGACCCCAGAGAAGGGGAGCATAGCTTTGCTGGTGCAAACCAGCACAGGGGATTTACACCATCCAAAGAGCTGGCCCCATGCTCCCCTTAAGGCAGTAAGAGCACGCTTGGAAAAGAATCACTTGTTTTTATAAAATGTCGAGCAAAGGGGCAGAAATCGCTTGCAGGGTCCTGCCCTAGGCTCCCAAGCCAGCTCTGCACAGCTGGCTCAGCACACAACACACATAAGGCTGCAAAGACATCACTGCCCAACGGGGACACCCCAAAACCGCTGTGGGGTTGAGCTGGAGCCATTCCCACCTCCCACCAAGGTGCCCAGGCATGACGCAGCCGGTTCTGCCCCAGCTCTGGGCAGCATTCCAGCCCTGACAGCAACTGAGCCAGCGAAACGATTACCAAGCAGCGACTGCAAACCGAGAGGCTAAGGGGGACGTACGGTCTGCGGCTTTCAGAGGCTTCGCGAGAGCAGGAAACTCATCTGAGGCACAAAGAAAAGGAGAGAGGTTAGGAAAGGCTGGCAGAGGAGCATGGAGCGTTATGGGAAACGAGGGTGGATGCTCTCATGGGCTTTTGGTGCTGACAGAGAGACAGAGAGAGAAAGGGGGAGGCTGTTACACAGCCCTATCGCCCTCCCAGAGACCATAGGATTGGTGTGGAAGAGGAGGATCGGAGCATCCTTGCAGGATGCTCCACGTGTCGCAAAAGCTGGATGGAGCCACAGTTCCCCAGCACCTCCTCAAGATCAAGCGGTGGTGTGTGCTGGCAGACCCCCTGCAGCCTCCAGCACCTCCTCCCTTTCTGGCCTCTCTCTCTCTCTCTGGACCAGCCCAGAAACTGCAGTTTAACTGGGGAAGAGGAGGGCTGGACACACAAGCACCACAGTGGAGAACAGTGCTGCACCCCAATTCCATGCCTGCATGCGCTGGGAAGGGCACAGGCTGCGGGGCACGAGCTTCACACCAGGCTCAAGCCCTGGTAGCTGCTGCCAGCTTCATCCATCGCCCCTACCGCGTGGGGATGCCCCCCATGATGGGATGGGGGGTTGCAGGGCACCCAAGAGTCTCAGAGATGCACAAAGCAAAGGGGGCAAAGCGAGCGGGTCCCAGTGGGGTTGCACATGCCACCAAACCGTTAGCAGCGGGAGATGCTCATGCAGGTTAGGGTAGTCTCTGCTCCTGGCCCTGCCCTGGTTCTCAGCAGCCCCACCAACCGTGTCCCAGCTCCCTGCCCTCCCACTTGGCACAGGTGACACAGTCAGTGTCACCCAGCCCATCCCTGCCAGCACCTCTGCAGTGGTCCTTTGCTTCGGAAAACCCCTGGGACTTGCAACAGCACTTCCTCAGCACAAGCTGGCCTGAACTCCCATCCTACCTCGTGACAACCACTAAATGCCACCTAAAGAGGAGCCCCTAAACAGGGGCACACACAGGTGGGACATAGCATCTTCCAGCAGCAATGACACCACTGCCTGCCAACAACCACACAGGGGATCACAGCCACCTCCGCACAGCAACGAAAAGAGGAAGCAAAACCTCTGGCACACCATGGTCCTGCAGCCTCCCATCCCAACACCCCTGGGAGGAGCTGAAGATCACAGAATCACAGCACAGTTTGGGTTGGAAGGGACCTTAAAGCCCACCCAGTCCCACCCCCCTGCCACGGGCAGGGACCCCTCCCACCAGCCCAGGTTGCTCCAAGCCCTGTCCAGCCTGGCCTGGGACACTGCCAGGGATGGGGCATCCACAGCTGCTCTGGGCAGCCTGTGCCAGCGCCTCGCCACCCTCACAGGGAAGAATTTCTTCCTAATGTCTAATCTAAATCTTCCCTTTTTTTAGTTTAAAAAGATCCTCAAAACAACAAATCAGGAGGGGCCAGGTCCAATCAGAAAAGAGACCGCAGGACAGAGCATCCCCCAGCACCGCGTCCTGGTGACTGTGCAGGGACCATCGTGGCCATGACATCCTCCAAACCAACACCAGCCTCCAGCCGTGATCATGCAGTGCTCCTCCGTGGCCATGCATCCCAAATCCTGTCCTGCTGCCCCCGGCTTACCCTCCAGCTCCCCACCAGGGGCCGAGATCTTGGACATGCAGAGGTAAGCAGTGCCGATGATATCGTTGTGCGTCAGACGGTCCCTGCAACACAACCCGTGATGCTGTCACACCGTGGAATGGGGAGGGGGGATTCCTGTGGGGCCTCCCCCTGCCTATCCTGCTCCTCCAGCTCTGCTTTGCCCACAGGCAGGCACAGGGAGCCCCTCGGGTGAGCCCTCTCCCCACTCACCAGTCAGTCACCCGGATCCTCATCTTCTCGCACATGGAAGGGAACTGGGAAAAGAGGTAGGGAAAGGAGTGGTGAGCTGCGTGGGGGTGGGTGGGGTGCTGGGGGGGGCACCCCCACTTACCATCGCTGGCAGCGTCAGGCGCTGGTTCCACTGCGGGTTGGCGTTCTTCTCCAGGATCCTCGAGTAGAGCTGGAGATGGGAGATGGGGGGTGAAAAGTCAGTGCTGCCCCAGTGCTCACAGCTCACTTCAGAAAAGCAAGGCTGCCACATGCCCTATCCACGCAGCTGGAAAGCCTCAGGTTCCCCAAAATACACACTCCATTCGCTCTGCATCGCGTTGGTAAACCCCTCTGTGCAGGAGGCAGAGGATGCTATGGGCTGCTTGGGGATCTCACTCCCACCCCCCACCCTGGGACCACCAGAAACTCACCCCCTTCCCACTGTGGTTGCTCAAAATAATGTCCCAAGCCCCTGTCACCACCCCGACACGGTCCCCAGGGAAAGAGTTATGGGCAGAGGAGACTTTGAGCCCTTCAGTGCTGCTGCAGATCAAAAGACAAGCAGCAGCTCCTGGGCATATTGCTGGAGGAGACCCGGATTCAAAGGGAGCAGGCTGCGGCTCTGCAAAGCCAGCAGAGCCACCTCCACACCCTGGCTGGTCATGGGGGGACATTCAGTGGCACTGGGGACAGCCAGCCGGCCACTTCAGGCCGTGCCAAGAAGAGCAGCACAACCCTCCACTGCTGCAGTACGCACCCTCCCCAGCAGCGCGGCCTCCCCGTCCCCATTTTTAATGCAACAGCACCACGAAGAGCCCAGCAAAGAAATTACTCCAGTGCAGCCCGGCACACCGTGTCTGGCGGCACCGCTCCTGCCGCACACACCAGGACAGGGCTGGGGACATGAGCTGGGCTGCAGCACGTGTCATTGCAGAGGGAAAGAAAACCAGGTGTGACAAGGACTGATGGGACCTTTGCAAATGCTCCAGCAAAGCACCAAATTTTCCCCGTGCACGGCCACCATCCCAGCCCCAGGGACCCGGAGGAGCTGCCCTGCTCTGGCTGCTCACCGTCTTGCCTGCAAAGCTGACTTCCACGAAAGGATCGACCAGGTTCTTCTTGTTGCTCTCGAAGCCAAAGATCTGCCTGACATTGTCCATGACGGCATCATCCACTGGGAGGAGAAGGAGATGCTGAAAGCTCACGGAAGTGCGCAGCATCCAGACGCCCCGGTTCCAGACAGGCTGCCCCACCAAGCAGGCTACGCATCTCCATCAAGCCAGGTGGGGACGAGCAGGAGGGTAAAACCAGTTTGCACCAGTAAGAGACTTATCTCCCAGTACATTATGGCTGAGCAGTATCTGCAAGGCCTTTGGATCAAGGCTATGGATAAAGTTTCCTTAACTGTGACTCTACCCCTCTCCAGCACGTTGCAACGCGCTGCAGTGCCAGGGGCTGGATCTGGCACGCTCCTGCCCAGCAAAGGAAACACTTACTCTGGGGCAAGTCTTCAGCTTTGAAGATTTTCAGGCAGAAGTGAGCTCCTCTCAGGGTGACCCCGGTGGGGCGCAGGAGGTTGCCCTCGATGTCTTCCTTGTCTTCAGAGACCTCCTTCTTCTCCAGCTGCAGGACAACAGGGCAAGAGGAAAACACTACCCATCTTCCTAAAAGTCCTGAAATTAGCAGCAAAACCCCAAAATCCTTGCATCTAGGCCCCAGAATGGAGAAAGATCAAAGCTGCAGCTTCCCTGGGAACAGGCATGAGGTTTGGTGGCCCAGGGCAGTGGAAAGTACCACGGGTGGAAGGTCCCCCCACCGCAGCCAGGGTGGTACTCACAGGAGCTTCATCTCCAGGCCCTAGCACAAACAGGCTGACTTTCAGGTAGCCCTTGGCCCCCGCGGAGAAGTCCTCTGGGTCAGAAAGCAACAGCCATTTTCTGAGGAAAGCATGTTCTGGGAGAGAAAAGAGATGGAGACCTACGTGCTGGTCCTCACATGGGCAGGGAGATGGCTCCAAGGATGCCATTGGGTGTTATTTTTAATAATAAATACTACATTCCTTTTATACAGAATAGAATAGAATATAGAATGAAAACAGAATGGAATAGAATGGGATGGAATAATGTCAGTTGGAAGGAACCTACAATGATCATCTAGTCCAACTGCCTGACCGCTTCAGGGCTGACCAAAAGTTAAACCACATTATCAAGGGATTTGCCTTATAATTCTCCATCTTTACAGCTAAAATTACCAAAGTTGTTCTCTGCAGTGATTAGGGTAGGACATTTTTTAGAAGCATTCTTTTATCTTCTTTGAGATAAAAGAATAGTTAAATGATAAAATAATGAGCCAGACTCAAGACAAAAAAAGTGAACTGGTGGGGCTTTCTGTCAGCGAGTCGGTGGCACAACGACACGAAAGCCTGAAGGACACATGTCTCGGGAAAGGGAAGATAAATGGGTGGTGGTGATGGACATAGGTTCATACATGGGAGAGCTGTGACGTGAAATGCATTTCCTGAATTTTTGGCCCCCAAAAAAGGGTTTCCCAAAGCAACCTCCCACAGTGACCCTGGCCCAGACCCCGACTGCCCGCTGTGCTCACTTGGCTCGGAGTAAATGGTCTCGACATCCATCTGTGTAATAAATGAAAAAGAAATGCCAGTGTTCACCCCGTGGATTAATGAGGCAGAAAACAGGGCAAGAGAGGGGAGAAAGTGGCCTTACCCGAAACTCCCCGATCACCGAGTCTGTCCGGAAAGACCGAGAGTCCACAACCTGCAGGATGAAAATAAGGAAAAACAGTAAATCCAGCCCAAATCCTCCTAGGATGGAGGACCCTGCTGCATGCCCACATGAGAAATAGGGGGATGTTTTCCAGGGTGCTGCAGGGAGGGGAGACAGGGCAACAGCCCCAGGCATCACCCCAGCCCTCCCAAGGGGCAGGACCAACATTTTCTGAAGCTCACCGTGATGAAGATGGGTGTGTCAAAAAGTTCAGATGGTGACTCGAAGACATTGAAGAAGAAGGTCTGCAGGGAAAAGGGGTGAGGGTGCAAGGTGAAGGTCTGCCCCAGCCTTCCCCACCAGGGCTTGTCCACACCTCCCATGCCCCTGACTCCGCAGGCTGGAGCCTCTTCCCCTCCGGTTAGGTGAGACCCTACCCCGTTAATAGCAACAGCCTCCGAAGGGGCTGTGCTGGGTGACTTTGGTGCACCTGGGTGAGCATCGCCCTCCGGTTTGCTTTTGCAGGGCTGGTTTGCAAAAGCACATCCAGACCAGTTCCCCTAGAGGGTATCCAAATAAAGCACAGCTGCAGGTTGAAGCAGGCTTTGGGGACATCCCAAAAGGTGGGATTGAAGTCCCCAGCCTTGTCCCCAGTGCAAGTCGCCTGCAGCTCTCTAAGCATGCCCATCCCTGTGTTGCCCAACCCTGTGCAGCCGTGCCCAGAACATGTCACCAGGATGCTACCAGCAGCTCTGGGACACAAGTCACCTTGAGAAGGTGACCAAGACAAGCCCTGCACAAAGGCAGGGGATGCTGCCCTGCCGAAGAGCTCACTGTGGCTTCCTGCTGCTGTTGCTGCTCTCCCTTTACAGTCTCCATCACCACACCCCAGCCTCTGGGCTGCACTGGAATTTCCATCACTCAGGACCCCGACCCATAACCTTTCCAAGCCTTTCCTGGTGCCCCCAGCCACACTTGGAGCAGGGACCAACCCTCACCTCATCAAAGAAGGGGCTGTTGCCTTTGCGTATCCTCGTCCTCTTCGTCTGCCCAGTGGCCGTCACCTTCACCACAGGCCTGATGTTGACCCCGGGGAGCTGCCGGCCCTCGATGACCCTCACCCTGATCTGGGATGGGAAAGACGACAGGGCAGGGGTCTATGGGCTCAGTCCTACCCTGGGATGTGCACCTCAGGGGGGCACCTCGCAGGTGATGAACCCCCCACCATAGGGACACACTGGGGGGACATGAGGAGGGGGGGTTCAAGGGGAGCATCTCATTCCCACCTGGAAGTCCTGCGGCTTGTTGGATAGAGGCTTTTTGGGTGAGCTCCTCCTTCGCTTCAGCCCCTGGACATGGTGCACGGGAGGCTTGCGGGGCAGCGAGGGCGGCTCAGACCCCGGTGGCCCCGAGGAGGAGGAAGGCTCAGTTTCATCCCCTGTCGCTGCCTGATCCTCTGTCTCCTCCTCTCCAGTCGTCTCTGCACCGGGCGAGAAGGGAGATGAAGGACTGAGCCAAGTGGGGCCAGGCATCACAGAACCGCAGGGGGAGGGGTATAGCTGCAAAAACTGTGATGCTACGGCGGGATGCATCCCCGCCCTGGTGTCACACGCGAAGATTTCTCATTACCAGTGACTGTGTCGGGCTCAGCAGTGGCCGGTGCTGGCTCAGGAGGGGCTGGTGGGGGAAACAGGGGGACAGCTCCTGGTGGGGGGATGTAGGACACTTGCAGGATGAGAAAAGCCTGGAAAAAAAGAAATAATCGTTATACAGTGTCCAGAAATGCTCTCCCGGGGTCTGAGCCTCGATGCCAGATGCCACCCATGATGTTCTGCCCAGACATGGAGGAGACAGTCGAAACAGCCGCAGCAGCTAGATAAATACCGGGATAAAGGGATGGAGGAGGGGGACAGCAGGGAAACGTGCCCCAGGGCTCATGGGGTGCAAGGTCCCAGCACTGTGGCCACCCAGCCCCTATCCCGGTAGATGGCAGCCCCAGGCTGGGTTGAGCCAGGGCTGGATTCTGGGAAGGGAGTGGGAGGGAGATGCTGAGGCAGAGGCAGGGAAACCCTCGGGGAGAGGGGAGCTGCAGAAAGGGAGATGCAAGATTTAAGTGGCTGCAAGGGGTGGTCCTGGCGCTCCCCTGCAGAGCCTGCTGGACACCCAGCGGGAACATCCCCATCCCGTGGCTACACAGCAGGGACATTGCTCACACTGGTCTCCAACTGGGAGCTGCAACTGGCAGGGGCATTGCTCACACTGGTCTCCAACTGGGAGCTGCAACTGGCAGGGGCATTGCTCACACTGGTCTCCAACTGGGAGCTACAGCTGGTAGGGACATGGCTCAGACTGGTCTCCAACTGGGAGCTGTAGCTGGCAGGGACATGGCTCATACTGGTTCGGGCGCATGGACTCACCCCAGTGCTCTGCTTCTTGGTGTCCAGCAAGGGGAGGTTGTAGGAGGCTGCCAGGCTGGGCGAGGAGAGGACATCTCGCAGGGGCACTCGGGCTTCTCCCAAAAACCTGGGGGCAAAGAGCACCAGGGACATGGGTGGGGGAAGGGGCTGAGGAGTTGCAGATGCTGCCAACCCGGCACCCACCACCAACCCACAGGGGAGGGGCAGGGGGGGACACTTGCTGGCAGCTGCCCGGGGGGACATTTGGTGACTCAGAGCCAGCCCAGATGAAACAACAGGGGCAAGCATCTCCAGGGGCTTTGTCCACTTTTTAGCAAGGAAAAGCATTAAAAGTCCACACTGAGGCACCAGGAGCCCCAGCCCAAAGCGCTGATGGATCTTCCTTTGCCAGCGAAGAAAGCAGAGCTGCCAGGGGCAGGGGTTTCCCCAGGGGTGGGTGAGATCCAAGCTGGCAGCCGAGGCTGGTGTCCCTATGCCACCATCATCCAGAAGGATTTTAAACCACCATAAAACCGATTTTCCCCTACTGAGTTTCAGCATCTCCCTGGTGCTCCACTTCTGGTTAACCCTTCCTGCACCATGCCACCTCCCACCCCAGACAGCAGTGCCAGTTCCCCCACAAACCAGGGCTGGCTGCAGAGTCGGACCAGTGCTGCTGCCCAGCTCCTGCCACCCAGAGCCAGGAAAGCCCCCAGACCACTTTTTCCTGTCCTAACAGCACGACAAGATTGTGGAGCAGATCCTCCAGGAAGACATGTCGAAAGGCATGGAAGGCGGGGAGGTGATTAGAGATGGCCAATGTGCCCTCGCCATGGGCAAATTGTGCCTGATTAATCTGGTGGCCTTCTACTGGCCACATCAGTGGGCAAGGGAAGAGCTACACTTGACATCTACCTGGACTTCTCTAAGGCCTTGGTACAGTTTTCAAGAACCTTCATAACTCTAAATTGGAGAGACACAGGTTTGATGGATTGATTGTTAGGTAAGGAATTGACTGGATGGCTGCTTCTGAAGAGTTACAGTCAATGCCCAAGTGGAAACCAGGAATGAGTGGTGTTCCTCAAGGGTCCATAGTGGGACCAATAATATTTAGTATCTTCTCGATGGACATAGACAGTGGAATTGAGTGCACCCTCAGCCACTTAGGAGATGGCACCAAGCTGAGTGATGCAGGTGATTCACTCAAGGGAAGGGATGCTGTCCAGAGGGACCTGGAGAAGCACAAGAAATGGGCCCATGTGAACTTCATGAGGTTCAACAAGGCCAAGTGCAAGGTCCTGCACCTGGGCTGGTGCAATCCCCCACCCCAGCACAGCTGGGGGGATGAAGGGATGGAGAGCAGCCCTGCCCAGAAGGACCCAGAGGTGCTGTTGGATGAGAAGCTGGGCATGACCCAGCACTGTGTGCTCGCAGCCCAGAGAGCCACCCGTGCCCTGGGCTGCATCCCCTGCAGCGTGGCTGGCCGGGCAAGGGAGGGGGCTCTGCCCCTCTGCCCCGCTCTGGTGAGACCCCCCTGCAGTGCTGCCTCCAGCTCGGGGGTCCTCATCACAGGAGAGATGCGGAGCTGTTGGAGTGGGGCCAGAGGGGACCACGGGGACGGTCAGAGGCTGGAGCAGCTCTGCTGTGGGGATGGGCTGGGAGAGTTGGGGGGGTTCAGCCTGGAGAAGGGAAGGCTCCAAGGGGACCAGTGCCTAAAGGGGCTGCAAGAAAGCTGGAGAGGGGCTTTTCACAAGGGCGTGTAGGAGTTGGACAAAGGGGAATGGCTTTGCACTGAAAGAGGGGAGATTCAGATCAGATATTAGGAAGAAATTCTTCCCTGTGAGGGTGGCGAGGCGCTGGCACAGGCTGCCCAGAGCAGCTGTGGATGCCCCATCCCTGGCAGTGTCCCAGGCCAGGCTGGATGGGGCTTGGAGCAACCTGGGCTGGTGGGAGGTGTCCCTGCCCATGGCAGGGGGTGGGACTGGGTGGGCTTTAAGGTCCCTTCCAACCCAAACTGTGCTGTGATTCTGTGACTTCAGACAGCAAGCGTTAATTGCCAGTCACCAGGTAATTGCCCCATTTGGGTATTGCAGCGTCCATGTGGGTGGTCAGGCTGGTATTTTCTCCCAAAGGAAGTAAAAGCAAAATTCCACTGTCACCTTTGTGATGGAGAGGGGACCACTCGCAAGAGCATCTCAGTCTCCATGGGTCAAAACGGAGTGGCTGCTCCCCACACTGGTAGACACCATCTCCCTGTGCTGGGAGCCGGAACCCTTCTCCCATCCTCCCCTCGCTATTTATAAAGACACACGACGCCACCGAACTGGACCAGACCCAATTTCCACCTCCGCTGGCCTCCAGCCCAAGAGCAAATCCAGCATCGGCTCCAGACATGGAAATGGTATCCTTCACGCCAGGGCCATCCACCCCATCCCAGCCAGAGCAGGACAGCAGGTTCCCACCCTCCGCTGCCCAAAAATAACTTCCTTCCTTTATTTTTTATCCTGTCCAAGCACTGATCCTGACCGAAGGAGCCCGACATGCAGACGTGGGTTGCTGGCTGAGTACCCCGGGGCTGGAGGCGGCATCACCACCTGCTCTCACCCTCCTTCCTAACGCCATCACTGCAAGGAGGGAGACCCCAGATCCATGGGGAAACCTCTGCTGTCCCTGGTATGAGGGGCACCAGGAACTGCTGTGAGAAAGGAAGCCGCCCTGGGCTGTTTGTTTTGCAAACGCCCGCCCTTTCCAGCTCTGCCGGCACAGCATGCTTGGGAAAGGAGCTTGGCTGCCGTCTCACAAGTCCCCAGCCAAGTGCCCATCACCACGGCCTCACAGCGCCAGCACTGCTCCTGGGACAGGCAGCTGTGCTGGTGCGACAGCCCGGGGGCGGTGGTGGGCACAAGGGTCCCTTATGTGCTCCTGGCCCTCAAATACTGTTTTTTCTCCCCAGCCCTTGAGCGAAGCAGCCCAGAAATGCGGCTCTCGCCTCCCACCAGCCGCCACCGTGGCAAAGGGCAGCCGGCACTGGCGTGCAACATGCGGAGCCAGGGAAGAGCCCAAGCCCCCTCCCCAGCCCTGTTGTGCAAAGCCTTGGGCATGCACAGGCTGTGCTGGTGGTGGGAGCAGGGCAGGGGGCTCACACCCAGTATCTGACCCAGAAACCCACCTGTTCCGCCCCACAGTCTCATGGTCTTTCACAACGACGGTCAGCTCAGCACCCGGGTCCAGGGGAGTTCCCTTCAAATCCCACTCGAAGCCCTGGAAGGGATAAGAAAGGAGCCAGGGTCAGTGGCCAGCCGAGGCCACGATGCTCAATGCCAGCTTCCAGTGGCTCCAGCACCTCCGGGGTCTTTTGGAAGTGGAGAACCAAAACACCAGACCCATTTCACTGTCACTATACCGACAGCACAAGTCTCAGCACTGCACATGCCTGGAGCAAAATTTCCCAGCAGACCCACAGAAAAACCATGCCCCAGGCAAACACCTTCCCCTCATCATGGATTAAAAGTGAAGGAGCAAAAAACGGGAGCTGGCACACAGCATTTCTGCACCAAAACAGTGTTAATTGCTCACCAAAACCCCTTTTTTTTTAAGTTTTGAGCCACGTAAGAACAGGTCAGGGTTAGAAGGAAGAAGGTGCGTGAAAAAAATATCCTCCCCTGGGCCAGACTGATGAATAAAACACACTTGTTTTCCCTTTGAGCTGCAATATTTTTAAACAGCTTCTTTTAATGTGCGTGCCTAGCCCTGATAAGATCTTGATGGAAGGGGAAGAGGCAGGAGCAAAGGGCTGCACGGAGCTGGCTCAATTCCGCTCCTCTGCTGCCCAGTGGCTCAATTCTACTCCTCTGCTGCCCAGAATCTTGGACATGAAGCTGTCCATGGTGGGGTGATGGGGACCGACCCCAACCCCCTCCATGAGGTGACAATCCCGGGGCATCACCAGGTCCCCCAAGCCCCTTGTGCCTGGGTCACCTGGCTGGGCTTGCACCCGAGTCCCACAGCACCCTCCATGCCCAGGCTGTTCCCTGTGGGGATGGGGACAAGGATGGAGACACACTCACCTCGTTCCATACGGGGTTCACATTGTTCTTGATGACTTTTGTCCTCTTCTTCACACCTGCAGGAAGGGACACAGACAGGTCAGACCAGCTTCCCTGCCTAACTGTGGGGCAAGACCCCAAAATTAAACTCCATCCACCACATGCATGCGAGGCTGGAAGCCTCCAGTGATACCTGCAGCTCCCAGGAGCAGGATTAGGCCCTGCTCCTTGCACACATAGGCTCTGGAGCCCCACTTTGAGCTCCAGCCCTGCCACAAACCTGGCTGGAAAGCCCTGAGGGAGTCATTTCAATGCACCGTGCCTCAGATTCCCCATGAGCAGGGCAGAGAGGAGGCTCCCAAAGGCTGCTGCGTGGGATCTTGGGCTGGAAAATGTCACAGGGGACCCAAACATCCTCCTCCCCCACACCAGACCTCAGTACAGTCCCAGACAGGTTCCCCTGCGACCACCAGCTGGATGCCTGCACACTGAACAGGCTGGGGGGGCTGGCCCACTAACATCCCCAAAAGACGCAGATGGGGGTACTGTCACCTGGTCCCCAGGTGTGGGACCGCAGCCATTCCAGGGCGTAGAGTCGGGCAGCAGCAGTTAAAAGCAGCACAAACCCAACATCCTGAGGAGCCGCAGTGCTGGGGGTCTCCAGCCCTGCCAGAGCAGCTCCCCACAACAGCTGCACCCTGAAACCGCGACCTTCACAAAACACTGAAAACCAGCCAAACGCCGGCCCCAAGGGGCCACATCACGGGAGGGACTGGGGGAAGAGGAAAAGGAAGAGCCGAACAATAGCGGTGACTCAAACCCCGGGGGACACCAGCCAGGCGCCCTGCAGCGCCCTATAGATATCTATAGGTACCCCAGGCTGTGGGTATGGCACACAGGACTGACGGGGAGCCTGAGGCGCTCATTCAAAATATTCTCCTTTTTTGTTGTTGTTGTTTTCACATCACTAAATGAATCTTTTCCTGTTTCAGATTTTAAGATTTCTCTCATTTCAGACAAAAGATTTCCAGTCTCTGCTCCATCTCCCAGCCCGGAGCTGGAGTGGCCGCGGGAGCCAGGCTGGAGCCGGGGGCAGGCAGAGCTGCCATCGCCCCAACACAGCACCTCTGGACAATGTCACCGAGCCTGAGAGATAACACCCTCGATGTAAGGCACGTCTCCTGCTTATGCCTCATGCCCATGGGATGCAGAGCCCTGGAATTCCCCCCACATTCCCAGGACTGTGACTTGGCCACTGCTTTGCACCTTGGCAGAGGATGGATGGAGCCCACTCTGGGCAAGCACCCAGCACCCACGGTGGGGTGGAACACACGAGGGGTCCCGGAGCCGGCAGGGAAGGGGCTGGCAGTAGCACCATTCCCCCCACCCACCCCACACAGCACAGGAAAGGCTAGGTCAGAAGCCACTCATCCCTTTCCTTTCTTTATTTTTTTTTTCTAAAAATGGACATTTTCCACCACCAGGAAATGGCTGTCAAGAAAGAAAAAAAAATAGTGACATCCTCATGTGAGGACTTTCGAGGTGCAAATGCAGCGCTCCCTTCCCAGACCTTCATCCTCCAACACCCACAGCAATGCCATTACCCCCTAGATAAAGCTTTCTTTTTGTCAATCTCATATTATTAATTAGAAGACCTTAACGAGAGCAAAGTACAAGAGCGACTGAGAGCACCCAAAGGTGCGACACCCTGCAGCAAAGCCAGGTCCTGCTCTTTGCCGCGGCTCACCCCCTTTTAGATGCCGTGACACTGGGTGGCAGTACTAAATGACTGTCGTCGTCCCCCAGGAAAAATCCCCACTGAGGCAACAGCATTTTTCACTGTCCCCCACAACCCTGCACACCCCCAAAATCACGGAGGAAGAGCAATAAAATTCACAGTCCACCCCAGGGACCCTGGGATGCATCATGCGTGTCAGCACGGGATGCATCAGAAGGTGGGGATGGAGGGGGTTACGGTGCACTGGGTAGTGGAGTGGGCAATATGGGTGAGGGGGTGGAATTTTGCAAGGATTTAGGACAAGGATGGGGTTTAGCAAAGCCCGGCTTCTGCGGGGCACCCAGCCAGGACATACATCCTGGCCGGGCGCCCCGCATAAGCCGGGCTTTGCTGGAGGAAGCTGTAAAACCAAACAAGAATCTAGCAAAGCAATAATCCTGCCCACTCCCAAGATTTGGGGTCCCCTCACCTCGGAAAGTCAGGCTGGCCACAGGGTCGCTTTGTTTGTCCCCCTTGTCCAAGTTGGGGAGGTGGCTGGCTCGTTGGAGCAAGCAACGCAGCATGGCTGGACCATGGAGCAGGGCACGGTGAAGCCAAAGAGGGCTCGGCCCCGGGCACGATCCGGCCCCCCATTCACCGCCTCCCACCCACCCCCACCCCCACCCCCCGGCGGTCGGAGGAGCTGCCCGAACGGCGACACGGAGCGCCCCAGCGCGGTGGCTCCCGAGGTTGCAAGAGGCGGGATGCTGCGAGCCACGGGGCTACCAAAGACCCGGGAGCCGGGTATGCTGAGAGACCCGGGGACGGTGAATTAAATCACCGGGAGTCAGGGATGCTGCGAGCTCCGGGAGTGGTAAATAAATGAATGACACCCAAGGATGCTGCAAGGATCTGAGGATGCCCGAGCACCAGGATCCAGGGATACTGCAGGCTCTGAGGATGTCCAAGAACCGGGATCCGGGGATGGTAAATAAATTAGTGACACCCAGGGATGCTGCAGAATTCGAGGATGGCTGAGCACTGGGATCTGGAGATGCTGCAAGCCCCTGAGATGGTAAATTAAATCATCAGGACCCAGGGATGCTGTGAACCCCGAGGACGCCCAAGCACCAGGATCCAGGGATGCTGTGAACCCCAGGGATGGTAAACAAATCACTGGGATCCAGGGATGCCCTGGGGATGGTAAATCACCAGGACTGGGAATGCTGCAAGCTTTGGGGTGCTGTGGGACCTTGGGGTGCCTGAGCATGGGGCCCCAAGGACGCTGCAAGCCCTGGGGATGGTGAATCATCCAGACCCAGGGGTACTGCAAGGCCCAAGGGTGCAAAAGCACAAGCTTCTGGGGATGCTGCAAGTTCAGGGTGACCAAGTACCTGGACCAGGGAGCACTGTGAGCTGCAGGAATGCCCAAGCAGTGGACCCTAGGGATGGAACACCTCCGGGGATGCTGAGGCAGCAGGATGTGGGAGATGCCACACACACGCAAGCCCCTGGTAACACTGGAGCACTGGGGCTGTGGGGGTGACACACCACAGGGCTGCAGAGCATCAGCACCCTTGGGCTGAGCTGACACCAGTGGTTGCGGGGGACACATTCCTGCTGCCACCCCCTTCCCTGTCCCCAAGAGCAGAGGCAGGGATTGTCCCTCTGTCACAGGGAGGGAAAAGCTGGTGCTCAGCCCGGTGGGCAAGAGGCTTCCCACAGCTGTGACCACAGACAGGGACACTGTGACAGTGGGGCAGGGATCTCTGTGCCACGAAGGAAGGTCACAGTCCCCCCCAGCCACAGAACCAGGCACAGCTGCTGACACACAGCCCCAAAAAGGTGCTTTTTCACCCTAAAGATATCCAGAGCATTATAAACAAGCCGCGAGGGGCCAGTGGGTATCTCACGTCTCCTGCCACCCCTCACGGGGAGGGTTTGGGAGCCAGCCTAGGCTGGCTCCCCTGCGGCCACCGCCACCACCCAGGGGACCAGGGACAGACAGCGGCCCAGCACTGCCCCCTCCTCCCGCACCCTGCCCAGCCCCGTCATCTCATGGGGAGCCACGGCAGAGCCCCCCGAGCCTGGCAAAGCAACAGCTCAGCCGTGGGGTGCTGCAGGATAGGGCCCGCTGCGATGGGGGTGCGCTGTGAATGAATCCCCGGGCAAAGGGACCCCCCCACACCCGGCCCAGGGAGAGGGCTGGGGGGGTCAGAACTGCGGGGGTGCAGGCAGAGGGGTGGGGGGCCGGGGAACTAGGTGTCCGGCAGGTTCCCAACATGCAACCAGCCCCACGCACCCGTGGGACCCTCGCCCATGGGGGCCACGGGCAAGGGTGGCAGCACCCGCCTGCCCATCAGCACTCCCAGCGCCGAGCAGAGGCCAGAAATAGCCCCGGCTGGCGGGTGCCGTCACCGCTCAGCTATGCCCCCCCGCGGCTCTGCCCCCCTCTCCCCCTCAAGTAAGGAAAGATCCCAGGGGGGACTCCCCACGCATCCACTCCGCACAGAGCAGGGGGGCAACGGGACCCACGAGGGTGGGGGGCTGCGTGCACCACACGTTGCGGGAGGGGGGCGCATCAGATCGGGGCGGGGCGGGCACGGGATGGATGAAGACGCAGGACCCCACCCCACCCCTTCCAGCACCGTCCCCGCCGACTGGACAGAACCCGATGCAACCCCCACCACCCCCCCAACGCGACCCACCACCACCACCACCACCCCCCCTCCCCGCACCTCCGAAGCCGGCGGAGCAGTAGGCATCGCTGATGTCCGCGTCCGGCGTGCGGACATTTTCCGCGTGGAGGATGAAGACGCGGAGCATCGCTCCGGCCCGGCCGCCTCCCGCCCCGCCGGCCCCCGCCCGGGACCCACCGCCCCCCTCCCCCGGGACCCGCCCCTCTTAAAGGGGAACGGCTGCGGCCGGGGCTGGATGCGGCCCCGCAGGCGGGGCAGCGTGGGGGAGACCCCACACACACGCTCCTTGGGGCGGCTGGCAGAGCCCCCGGAGGATGGAGGGCGGGGGGTGCTTAGGGCTGGTCCCCCCCACCAAGCAGGGGGTTGGGGAGCCTCCAGGTGCAGCCCCAGCCCCTCACCCCGAGGCCAGGGCCGGGGCCGGGGGGGCAACATTAGCTCTGGGGTGGGAAAGTGGGCTGTGCGGGGGAGCCGAGGGATATTCAATGTGAACCCTGCGGCACCCCTCAGCCGGGCACAAAGCTGGGTCCCTCCCATGAGAGCAAACCCCCAGCCCGGGGGTGCCGCTGCAAGCAGTCCACCCCTGTGCTGAGCAGCACCCATGGGTGGGGGGGACCCTCCCCACGTGCCGTCCCCTGCCTCAGTTTCCCCAGAAGGACGTGTCCCATTTTGGCACAGCTGTGATCAGCCGTGCAGTGACAGGTGGGGACAGCTACGGCACCCGGCTATTTCAGGGAGGCTATTTTTACCCCTGGGTTTCCCAGCAAGGGGCTCAATGAGGTCCCTCCCTCCCAGGGAGGCCAGGACCCCTCTTCCCACTCTGCACCCCCCTGGCTGCTGACCCGTATCACTCCCCTTTACCCTCTTTCACATTATCTAAACCTGAAACCTGTTTTGCACTGCTGAGGCACTAACCACTGCACCAACAACCGATGCCTGGCGGGACACCAGCACAGGGATTGACCACCAAAGCAGAAACCTTCCGGAAGCAGCAGAGTTATCATATTTAGCTGAAATTTAATTATCAGTGGTGATTAAAGCCGAGTGCACTCACAGGAGGCAGCGTGGCCCAGCCGCAGGGCCCCCCCAGTACCCATATCCCCCTCCTGCCGCTCCATCCCTCCCTCCTTTTGCATCCCTCTGATATTTAGCACAAATCCCTTGAAAAAGCCACTTTGTCCCTTGTCCATCCATCTTGGCCCACCAGGAGCACCTAAGTCCCCATCCTGGTGCCCCAAGAGACCCACAGACCCCACCATCCCAGCCCTACAAGGACTATTTCTTTTCCAAGACCCTCAAAATAAGCTCGCCTGGCTGGGCGCCCCGTGAGCACTGGGCTGAGCTCAGCGATGCCCAGCGGGAGGGAAAAAAAATCCTGATAAAAAAACGCTGCTGCAAAAGCTTCGCAGATTTTACTCAAGGCACCCGCAGCCAAGACGCCTGCGGCAGCGTCCCTATGGATGTGCCAAGTGGACAGGGCACACAGCACGTGGCCGGTTTAATTACCAGCAGCTCTAAAATAACCTCAGTTTGCAGCACTGGTTGGCCCAGGATGAAGTGCAGCACCACACGTTTTGGGGAGCAAACTTCAGAAAACCCATAATAGCTCGTGCTGTAATTCTGTTTGGGGAGGTTTATCTCATTTTTCCTACTTTTTTTTTTCCCTATCACCCTGAGAGGGACAGAATGTTTTTTTCCTCAAAATTCCCAGTTAAGTAGCCCTCACCACTCCTGCATCTTTTCCTGGGATGCTGCAGCACTTACCTGGCTTTATCTAGGATGGATAAACGTCTGGTGTCTTTATTCTGGTGTCTCTCGGCCAGGCACAAACAGGGTCCGGGGAGCTGCGAGCGAAGAGGAAGCAGATGCAGAGCAGAAATAGGATTTACTGACCAAGTCCCCATCCACAGCCCTTGCCATCCTCCAGAGCCACACTGCCGCGCGGCCAGATGGCAGCTGGTGCTGGATCCCATCTTCCTGGTCACAGGAAGCCTCCAGCTCTGGGCTGGGAGCAGGCAGGCAACGAGTGGGCATCAGGGCCTCAGCCAAGATGAAGCCCCCCAAGCTGCTGCCCTCACCCACCTTGGGCACCCAGAGCTGCCCCCAGCCCCATTGACGGGGTGTACCTGGGGAGGCTGTGCAGGGCTCAAGTCAATTAACAAACAAATTGTTTTCTTCATTTGCCAACACCTTGCCCTTGGAGTAGCATCTAAAACTGCAGAGCTGCTGGCATCTCAGGTGATTTCCAAGCATCAAGTCTAGGAAAAGCCGCTTCTTTTAAAGCAAGAGCTACAGGCTTGGGAAGAAAGCGTGGTTATCACCCTAAAGCCTTCGGTGAAGGGGAGACAAAGCAGGGAAGGGGGAGCAGTGGGAGGATGAGCTTAGGCTGCTTCCAGAACCGGCGATCACCAAGCCCAGGCCCACTCGGCAGCTGTCAGAGCCACGTGTGGGAGCAGAGCACGGCCAAGGACCCCAACAGACCGGTGGGTCCCCAGGGTGCTTCTCTCCCCCCTCAGCCCTCTATACGCTCAGCAGAGGCAAACTGGGACCGAAGCTCGCGTGGCAGAAGCAGGAATGAAGAACAACATTGTTTTCTCGTCTTCTGCACAGATAAAGCAACAAAGAGAAACCGTGGCAAGAATTGCCTTCCCAACTCCACAGAGCAACTGAAAACTCAGAAGCGCAAACACATAAAGCTACATTGTACAGGAGATGGGACTAACGAGGACCGAAGGCCACATCCTGTGCTCTGGTGAGGCTGGGAAAAACCACTGCAAAGGTCCCAAGCGGTGCCGGGCAGTGGAGGATGCCGCTGGCAGCTCCCCAAGGAGCCTCCAGTCTCTCCCAGCTGTGGAACAGCTTGGCAGCACAGCTCCGCAGATGCTCCTCACACTAAATTCCAGTTTGCATCCCATTATTTCAAACAGGATTTTTAAATTCTCTTCTATATGAATTACTACTAACCCAAGGGTAACTGGGTAACAGGGTAATTAAGCAGTTAAATAGCATTACGCCAGTCTCATCTGTACTGCTCACTGCTTTGGATTAGAGGTCAGATCCCGAACAGAGCAGGGGGAGGCGGGCGTACACGCACTCTCAACGCAGGCGCGTTCTTACCCTGAAGCATGCTCCCTGACTTGCCAAGGATTTGCTGGTCTAAATCCCTCACCCGAATTTTTGAGACACTTATCTGTTGGCAGGGGATGGACATGCCAGGACAGCCCAGTGCAGTGACTCACCAGCATACACCAGCAGCCAGTTCACGTTCTTTATCAAGGGACGCAAGCAAAACCAAAAAAAACCCCACAAAACAAACAAACAAAAAAAAAACCAAAAAAAAAAAAAAGAGAAGCCCAAACAGCAATAATTTACAAAATTCTGTTGCCTGCCTGTCAGACAGTGTGACTGCTCTGTCAACTACATGAGCAGCCCAAAGCGAAGTCGGCTTTTTGGAGCCTTCAGAGCAGGCTCTGTCCTCTTCGCACATACATGGCACGGACCTCAGGCAGCAGATGGATGTTTAAAGACACTTACCAGCTCGGTATCATGCAACAACTTCAAAATGTGAAATACAAAGTACCTCTTTCTGCACACACTTGCTCTTGAAGAAGCAAGGTCCTGCGAGCTTGATCGTGTCCCACCAAGGAGCATGTTCCCCACCAGCAACACACAGGTGCTTCCTTTGCTAAACCCCATGTTCAGTTTATTTCAGTGCTTTACTGATCAGAGGTCTGCAGGCACAAGGATTTTTGCCCCAGCTATGGCACAGGTATGACCTGTAATACCCCACCAGGAAGAACAGCAAAGTCTCTCCTTTTCCTTGGACCTGCAGGAATGCTTCTGCACTCTTCCTCCAGGAACAGAATTCAACCAAAATCAACTACCCAAAGTCTGAAGGAGTAGCAGAGACAATGATGGATTTCAAAAACCAGTCTTTTAAATAAATTTCAAGTGGCTAGGTAGAAAATAAAAGCTCAAAGTCAATCATGATACAGTTGTGACCCACTGCTAAGAGCACACCAGTCAGAACCCCAGACTGAGCAGTGAGCAACACTGGAAGAGAAAATTGCCATGTTCAGCCATGCTGCTGAGTGCTCCACAGGCTTTGACCGACAGACTGGAACAAACAGGCAAAACCAACCCAAAATAAACAAGCAAACTTGGTCACCAAGGAGAAACAGCAAGAGATGGTGACCTCCCTGGCTGACTGCAGGAATGACAGGCATGCTAACAGTGCTGGAATCCGCTCTGCTCCCCTTCATGGCCTCGGCTTTATCTTCCCAAAATTACCATGAGATCACAGAGGCCTTAGAAAAAAATCCAGCTAAAGGGAACATAACAATCCACAGGATCACTGAAATTTTCACCATGAGGGTCACTGCTCTGGAGCAGTACGGAGCATATGTAGCATGTGAAATTTCGCCTGCTGAGAGCTCTGTAAAGTGGCACTGGATGGAGAACTCAAGAACAAATTCCCTCCTACTCTCTGTTGTGATCCAGAGTTAACAAAACACAATAAATCACACCAAACGCAATCCCCTGGTGTTAACTATACAGTAAGAACATTTATTTTATGTCAACACTTGTAAAAGAAGTCTCTTCCAAGTCAGATGATTTGATATATAAATCAAAGCCACTGTATGTTTTTCTTTTAGTCTGTCTATACCGAGCTCAATTTATACAACATAAATGATTCTTTCTGAAACAGAATTACAAATTAAAACATAACAAAATACACAAAATTGACTGGACCCTAAGTTTAATTCACTGAAAGAATTCTTCTCTCCTCCGATCACCTTGAACTCCGCTCTTCCCCACCGTTATCCTCATCCTTCTGCTTGGCCATGAATTTCTGTAGAAATAAGGGCAGCCAATGAAATTATACTGCTGTGTTACTCCTCATCTGCAACAAGATCATGCTCTAAACCAGTGCAAAGTTCACAAAGGCACTGGCCAAAAGCCACCCTGCTCTTTATGCTGGTAACACGCGATTTGTACTGAAAAACATTTAGTTTTGCTCGCAAACTGACCCCCACACAGCCACCGAGCAGTGAAGCTCCCGAGTGGAGTGCAGCAAAATATTTATTGGGTATCAGGATTTCACACTGTGACAGACACCAGTGTCTGCTCATGAAATATAAAATAGTTATTCAATATTCCCCACAGGCCGCGTATTCATGACACCTACCTTACAACAGCCTATGTCGATAAATACCTTCCCAGTTCTCTACCCCTCACACCGGCACCTCACCCAGAAGGGGCTGCCTCTCCCCACCGGATGGGGACACAGCAAGATGTGCTGCTGAGGGCTAAGGGGAGTTTTGATCCCAAACTTCAGTCTTCTGGTTGACAAAGTGACCTTTTGGTCATTTTATATCTGCAAGATATTTCAGCCAATCTGCAGTTTCAGCAAGCCAGGAAATCTGACAAAACCATGCTTTCGGACACCTGGCGCAGTTTTTAAAAATCATTTCTTAAAAATGAAGGGAAGGTAACAGCTATCCTCCCCACGCCTTTCCAGGTAAGGAAGGCTTTATGTAGCTGATGAGTAATTTAACAGTGTCTGTGTCCAAGTTTTAAACTAAACCCCCTTGAAGTATTAAGACGAGCTCCCGGCACCACTAGGAAATTAGTATCACTCATTAAAGCAACCATTTTTAGAACGGTAATTCTCTGCACCCCTGTGTGTTTGGAGAAGCTCGAGCATTACCTCCATGTTTTGCTGATGAAGCAGTGTCTTGCAGTGATTTTTCACAGACGTTTCATCTGCGTAGAACAGCGAGCAGATCTGACAGAAAAAGCCAGCCTTTGGAAGGAGGTAATCCAAATCTGAAGAGACAGCACACAACATTCACATGAACAAAACACAGCTTTGAAACAGCCCATTAACAAAACACAGCTTTCAAAAATATTTAAAAATTGGATTCCTTTAGCCAAATCTGTACAATTTGCTATTACTGGGAGTAAGTTTGTTAATTTTTTTCAGTATTCCAAAAACTGGGCGTTTAATCCAAGTTGGTTACCTGCCCTACTTCAATAAACAGAGGACACAATTTTCTGCAAACAGGGCAAATGACCTTCTGGATCTGAAGTTCACTGCAACTACCTCAGCGTCTTTTGGCCTTGAAAGTATATTATATACCACCTCTTGCCGAGTTTAACCTCTGTCCTGCAGCACGTTACACAAGCATTTTCTGTCGCAGAGATTATCACACAAGCCATCAGGCAAGGATCTGTATTTTCCTAGCAACTTCTTTTACAGTTCAAGTGTTGTCAGTAGTTTTACAGGAAAGTATTTTAGATTAGGATCTTCGAAAATATAAATATATATGCACACACACATAGAATTCTAGTATCTCGAGCTGGAAGGGATCCACAAGGATCATCAAGTCCAACTCCCTGCTCCTCACAGAACTGCCTAAAACTAAACAGTTTTTAAAATTATGTAAGCAGTTCCTTCATTTCTATACGTTGCAAGTTGGTAATAAAACTCCTAACAGAATTAGAACAGTAAGCAGATATTACACTGCACTGTGCTAATTATAAATACGTTAGCCTACATTTGTAAATTTTAGGAAAAAAGAACTTTTCATTTTGGTGCTGCTATCGAGCCAACAGCAGAAACTTGTCAAACATGCGTTTGTAGGACCCAAGATTAAAAAACCACAAAGCAAAACAAAAAAACAAATCACAAAACCCACCAGATTATGGGCCATGACTTTAAAGTTAAATGTGGTAACAAGGCAAAGGAGGCGTTTTCAAAGGGGCAAAAAAGCTGTCTTCCGGCAAGAAAAGTATGGAGCATTTGGGGTGGGCTTTGGTTTTGTTTTGGGTTTTTTTGGTTTTACCTTTTGGAGTACTCTGCGTCTTTGATAGATCTGAAGAAGCCATTTTCTTCCGCTTAGACTCTGGTTCTTTATGTCCTGATCCCAGCTGATCTACTGGAGGCCATAAATGCATGTTAAAGAAAAGTATCTGCTAGTTTAAACACATATTCTATAGAGCTATAACAGCTCGTTACTGCTTCAAACACACACCATCTGTACGGGCCTTGCTGTTTTCTCCACTGTTTGGTTTGGTCTTTCCATAGAGCAATTTTCAGGAATGCCTGACATCAGCAGTCCTGCAGGTAAGGCTTCCAAATACAGCCCCGGTGCTGTGGTGAGCGACCCCAAAAGCACTCCTGACCACACAGCACTCTTCACAGACGTACCACTGCCGCTCTCAGCTACCGTCCTCTACCCTCTTATCAACAGCTTCAAACCAACTTTGTGATGATGATCCCAAAAATCTCAAACTTCTTTATAATACAAGCTACCAAACTTCATGAATTAATCCAGCTGAAGGTCCAACAGCTGGATTAATCTAGCTCCAGGTCTGACAGCAGTATTCAGCACCATTACAGAACCAGCCAAAACCAAGAGAATAAAATTATCAGATTAATCAGCTCTAAGGAAAGATCAAACCCAACATTTTAAGATTTTTTCTGGAGATAAGGAGTTTGACAGTCTCCTCCATTACAAGATAAATAAGGTCTTTGGGGTTTAGACTACTGAAGCAGTCTGACTGGCAGGTGAAGAGTCACACATCAAAAACATCTGGTTTCTTTCTAATTCTATATTCAAATATTTATCTAGGTATCAACATATCCTAAACAAAGCTAATGCAACAAATCCTTTGCCCTAACAACGAACCCAGGATGCTGTCGAAGGAACACAACGGGCAGCATCAGTCTCTTGCACCCCAAGATGCTTTAGCAGATTTTGCCGTACCCACTCTTTTGCCTGCAACTTCTATTACACAAAGAGGAACTAAAATCACTTATTTACTGTGTATCAAATACATTTATTACAATGTGTCACTACCAGTTAGATCAGAAATCAACTCAAGGGCTTGAATATTTTAGGAGGTCTTTTTACAGCTGACTTTCTAACAGAAGATATTTTGCATTTTCAGTAAATGTTTTTGTTAATCACAGGGAAACTTATGTTCTGTAACAGTACAAGATTAAAACAATATATAACATTTAAGTAATTTTGGGGGTGCATACAATCAACTAATCCTTTTCCTAATGTTTATAGAAACTGAAGTTTAAAATACTCTGTTTTAAGCAAGAGATCTGCTGCTTCTGCAACTCCTCCACATCTGCACTAGTCAGCGTGCTCCTGCTAGGCAATAGGCATGAGATGGGAGAGAAGCTTTTCCAAAACACCAGAACAAAAGGTGCTGTGTCAGTGCTCAGCTGCATCAGCAGAGGCAGAAAGAGAACTCGATATTTGTGGAAGACATCACATAGATCCTTCCTTTACCCACGCTTTGGCCAAAACTCTTCTTGTGTATCAGTTATATATAGCCCTCCCTACTTGGCTCCGCGTCAGGACTTTTTTTAACCCTTTGCTAATTCCACAATGCAGATGATGTTCTACATTCTTTCCTTTAGATCCTCTTTGGAAGCTGTTACGTCTTCGTACCTGTTAGTCTATTTCAGGGGTCCTCAAACCTTTTAACCAGGGGGCCGGCACGCGGATGCAGTGGCAGGCAGTCATCTGCGGCTGCTTGGTTTCCCCCCCAACCCCCGGCGGGGTGGGGGGGGGGGGGGCTGTAAATACCGGGGGCCGGATTGAGGACCCTGGGGGCCGTATCCTGCCCGCAGGCCGTAGTTTGAGGATCCCTGGTCTATTTCATTTGACTTACCTGTTTTAATGAAGTTTGGCCCTGTAATTAAAGGCTATATATAACCTCTACAGTGTTAGGTAGTCTCCATTTTTTTCCCCAGCATCTCTTTCATTAATTTTGTTAAATATTTGGGTTTTTTTTCAGTTCCCTCTATTTGCTACAAGGATCTCCTTGTGCGTGGCACTGATTATGAGCATCTTATTTTTTATTTCCCCTCTAGAACCTATGAAAGATTCCTTACCTTTTGACTTTGAGATTGCAATCATTTCTTCTTCTGGACTCGTATCTCCTAGAATTTCCATTTCTTCTGGTCCTGCAACAGCAACAATATCCTCCTCTTCTGGTCCTGCAATGGCAGCAATTTCCTCCTCTTCTGGTCCTGCAACAGCAACAATGTCTTCATCATCTTCATCTTCATTCAGATTTTTCTCTGGGCAAGTATTTTCTTCTTCCTCATCCTCCTCTCCAACTTCGTCTACTGTAACAAAGTTTAGCTCCTCTTTTAGACGATTGAAATCTGCCAGAAAATCATCTTCATCTTCATTAACTTCATCCAAAGTCACTAGAGGATTATCTTCATTGTCCTCTTGTATTTCATCAACCGTCACTAAAGCGCTGGGATCATCGGGCACCTGCGAGGAAGCACAATCTCCAGTATCCTCAGCGGCCACTTTATCATCCTCCCTGTGTTTCAGCACATCCTCAATATTCAAGTCTGCAGGTTCATTCAGGGGCAGCTCTTCAACTTCACCAATTTCATCTACAGTTACCAAGGGTTCAGCTTTCAAAACCCGCTCCTCGAAAACTGACCCAGGGACATCTTTATGAGAACTGAAGTCCTCCTGCTCAGATATCTCATCCAAAGTAACAAGCGACTGTGGATCCTTTACTGCTTCTGACATAAGTTCTTCCTCCTCCATCACTTCATCCACAACAACGAGGCCCTGTGGGTCACTCAGCGCTTCTAAATTCACAACTCCCATTAGCTGTGCAGCCACATCCTCATCCTCACCGATTTCATCCAAAGTGACAAAAGAGTGTTCGCTTTCAGCGATGCGTGCCACAGAGCTCTTCCCTTTCCTTCTCTTGGAACTAGGCTCAGAAGAATTGTTTTTAGCACCATCTTTTCTCTTACCCCTTGGTGGATTTCGCCGTGTTTTAACAGGAGACTCAATTTCCTCTACCACCTCATCCACAGTAACAAATTCATCCAGGTTAAATGGAAACAGCTCTTCTTCCTAGAAAGTGTAAAAATGTGAATATAACAAAATTTAACATTCACACACTGACACAAACACCTCCATCCACAGGGTGCCTATGGAAAAATCTCTACACACTGAAGCTGCCTCAAGGGGGGAACAAAAAAAAAAAATGCAACTTGAGGGTAGAAACAAATTTTCAGGCCTTCAGTCTCACGTAGAAGTTTTCATTATCAGCATTTGTGTTAAGTAAGTGGATTTAACTCAGAAACTCAAAGCATTTTTCAAAAACTCAGTGGGTGAATAGACAAAAATGTATGTCTATTAAAAGAACCGGGTCGATGCCCTGAATACTCGTGATTTTTGCACTCGCAGGAAGACTAGTGAAAAACTGAATACCTCCAGAGCATCCTTCAAAAATACTATTACCTTGTGTCAGTATCTCATTCTCTTCCCTAGGCATATGCTGTTGGCTGCTGCTACAGAACAGGAGCCTACATCAGATGTTTTGATCCAGCAAAGTCATTCTGTATCCTGATGACTACTCAACTGTTCCATCTTGCCTCTTTGGTTTCAATTTCCTAACAAATGGCTCCAGCTTTCTGGAAAACGCCTTAATGATTTTTTTTATGCTTAAGAGGGCAGAGCCTGACCTTTTCTAATTCTCCTCAGTCAGCGGCATGCTCTTACTGGACCATGTCCTGCATCTAAAAATCCTCCTACCCTGCAGTTTGACCATGCCAGCTCCCATCAGGGCTCACACAATTTATTCTAGGGCAACTGCAAAGAATTAGAAGCAATTTAATGCCGTAGATAGCTGAAAGCATCTGGAGGAGGATGTATAGATAGATACTGAATTTAAGAAAAGACTGAATTAACCCTGAATTACTTTTAGGTTATTTGATTAGACAGCAGTCACATTTTTTGACTACAGTATTATAATTTGTTCACTATAAAATAGCTACACGCTTATAATCAGGATGGCAGGATAAGGCAGAAAAGATGGGTACTTGAAGCCAATGAGTAAATTAATTTCAGACAGTAAAATGCACCCAAATATCCATTACACCCCAAATTATGTATTCAATTTCTTCAATGAATGAGTCTGAATTATTTTTATTCTCCCAAAAAAAATATTCATCCCGCTGCCAAATACCAGTCGGTATTCCACACAAGAATGAAAAAACTCTTGTCAAAGAAGAACTTTTAAGGCCAAGGCAAGATAAACTCCTCTGTAATCTGAGTAAGATTGCAGCTAAGAAATACCTTTTTTCCAGCAGAAAAAGTAATCTGAAATTCAAAGGCTACATGGCTTTTCTTCCCTTTCTTTTTCAAAAAGCTAACAGATACTAGAAATAACGCATGCCTCCACCACATTCTGATGCAGAAACTTGAATATTTAATGCAAATATGACCATGGCGAAGAAGAAGGAAGTACCTGGTTATATTTATACTGAAATCAAACATTACTGCATTCTTCCTTCCATGAAAAGGAAAACACAGATCTTGGTTCTCATCAGCTATAACAGTGAGGAATAAAGCAGTAAGAAGTAGCTGGAATTACAAAGCCTTTTTTCAAAGGCTGCAGAATTTCCCCTTGGGGATTAACACACACATCCGGAACCTCAGTTGTGAAAGTGTTCTCTATTACCATCGCCACCACCAACTTCACAAACACACTGTGCTGGTGATGCAGAAAGTTTACATGGATTAAGGTTAGTGAAAGGATGTAGGGCTCCAAACTTTATCCCAGAAATCCATTTTCCATAGGAATCCACTACTTACCTGGTAGATCTTCGATTTGATCCTGTAATGCTACTTCTACAAACTCATCAATACAGGCTTTTATCACCTTCTTTCTGCTTTTCTCTCCCAAAGCCCAAGCTATCTCAGAGAGAGAGGGGGTATCTCTTTTCACCTTCACATAAGAATGCGGGCTTTTTAGCACCTGAGCCTACAGACTCCCAAGCTGATCTTCAAACCAACACTGCACCAAAAACGTGCAGTAATCCTTGCTCTGCAGAACCCACTGGAAATACACCTCTGCGTAGAGAAGGTACCATGGATGGAGATGTTCTAACTACCTCCTGTTGTACAAAATCATTTGTAAGGGGCTAGAGGAATTCAGCCTTCCTTCCCTCTTCTCACAAGTGTGATGACAAACACAGATCTCATGCAGGTAGCTGGGGATCCAAATAGTTAATGTGCTCTTTCTCAAATAACATCCAAGACTAAAAAAAACACCTCCTTTTAACACTCACTTCTTTAATTAAGTTTCTCTTCCAAATGACTTGACCTTACAGCTTTATGCCCATAGTCCATAACAGCCAGTAATACAAAAAATTCCCTAGGGAAGGATGCTAAAGATTCTTAGCGTACACGCACACACTTTCAAGACAATCTGTATGTTAAGTTCAGTTGTGGTTGTATCCTTACCTCCTTTTGTTTTGCACTGCTGCTAGTGTCACTTTTTGAAGCTTTAGCACTGCCACCAACAGAAGCCTGCAAAATCAGACAAAAGTTCACATGAAACCAGTTAAGCCAACTAACCCGTCCACAAGAGAAAAAATAATATTAAAAAAAAAATCAGCTATTTTTTCCCTTAATGAACTTTTTTAGGTTGTCCAGATTGCTGCTTCTGATCACATGCTTGGCAAATACAGATCTAAGCCAACCGTCAGCGGTAGAGTCCAGGCATACAGTCTCTAGCAACAAGTCACAGGTAATACCTTGCTTAGTAGCCTCTTTTCAGTAACCAGTGTCTGTGTAGGACTTGACAAAGCAAATATCAGCTCACAAAAGGACAGAAAGCTTATTAATTCCCATTCAGAACTAATCCAAGAACATAAAGTTATGACACTCAATAAAAGACTCACTTCAAAAATACCTTCCTGCATTTTTTTCCAAGTAGCATTTTCAAACCAGTTACGTACTTGCGTTGCACACACTGCATCTAAAAGCAACTGGTTGCCCGCCATCTCGCTATTCCAACTTGTCTGTTGGCCCAAACCAGCTGAGTGATTTATGGAAAAGGGAAGGGGAACATAATCTCATTGTCCCATACTCAACATCTGAGAGAAGCATGGAGTTAGTTACTGATCAGGCACACTGAACCGGCCTTCCTGCCCTCCTCACCTTATTGCTGCTGTTGTCTTTCTTCATGCTGGATGATCTACTCTCTCCCTCTTGAGACTGTTTTGAACTAGCCCTAGATTCCTCTCGTGAGTCCTTCTCTTGCTGAGATGAATTCCTCCCATTGCCTCCCTTTCCATCAACAACAGAACTTCTGTTCACTTTACATTTGCCGCTGCCATCTCCCAGGCTTGATCGGCTGTTACCAGGTTTCGGGTGACCTGCTTCTTTTGATGCGATGTTCTTCTCCACTGCTGCTTGGCCCTGGGTCTCAGGTTTCAAAGGAGCTCTCTGTTCCCCTCCTTTACACAGGGAAGGCTCTTTTCTCTGTACTGGAACCCTTGACTTTGATATATCCGGAAGAGACACCACTGCCTTTAAAATCGTTCTCCCAACAGAGGAAAATTCCTTGACAGATAAAGAAGAGTTTAACGTAACTGCTTTGTGGGCTTCATCAGTTTTTGCTGGTCCTGCTCCTTTATTTTGATGGGCTTTGATTAAACTTCCCTCGTTGTTCTCATTGACAGCATTTGCATCATCTTCCACAACAGCCCCAACCTTGGCCACAGATTGTTCAAGTTTCTTCTCTGCCTCTGCCCCAGTCTTGACCAAAAAGTTTTCAGGGTTCTCCTCCACAGCTCTTCCAGCTCTGAATGCAGGCTCTTCTGGTTTCGTCTCTCTGTCGGCTCCAGCTACATCCAGTTTCTTCTCCATGGCCACCCCAGTTCTAAGCACAGGTTTCTTCTCCGTTATCGGAGTTACAGATATTTCATGTTCGGTTCTCACAGCATCAGAAACAGGATTTTTTTCAGGAGCATCCAACTTGTTGTCTGTCTGTGTGACAACTGATGACACCACCTCCACCGAAGCTGCGTCAGAATCAGGGGGCACCGCTCCAGGGACGGCCCCTGTTGATTCCCACGCTGCCGGCTTCACAGCACAACCTGACGGCACGTCTTCAGCCTTGCCCACATCGGACAACTCTTCTGGCAATTCAATGGCAGGAGCAGGCAACTCTTCATCTTCCGCTTTAATTCCCTCCTCTGATGCAGCTACGACAGCAGGTTCAAACAGCTCTAGTTCAGCATTATCTTTAACTGCCTCTTCTTTCTCCACACTGGAAGGCAGCAGCAGCATCTCTTCTGACTTCGCTTCAGATGATTCGGTGTCAGCAAACTTGATAGATGCCACAGTAACTTCAACTCCAGCATCCGCTTCCTCCACAGGCGTTTCTGCCAGTCTCGCAGCAGACCCCCTTACTGCTCTTTCAAGATGGGACTCAGAGGGCTCTATCTGTACTGCTGACATCTCGTCTTTGACATTAGAGATGGAAATGGGTCCTTTCTTTGCCACACTAGGCTCTACTGGAGGATTAGCAGCTGCTGTTTGCACCACTCCTGATCCCTCTGGATATTTTTTCAAGCCAGAGCTAAATGCATTTAAAAAAAACAGAAGAAATCAAACTATGTTGAGAATTCTACAGTTAGCAGAAACCTCTTGACGCCAATGGTGGGGGACTTCCTGATGCATTAGTGCTTAGCATTTGGAAATCTAGCCTATCAGTGTTAAAATGGTTAACAACATTGAGGCGAATAGCTGATTAGTTTTATGCTTCTGTTTAATCCACCTCAGTATATCGCAAGCCTCTTACACTTTGAATTGCGTTACTTGCAGTCAGACCTCTCAAGGTAGCGGTCACTACAGGTGTACCCCATCACCTCAGCACTGACATGGACTCCTAAAATTTAGATCCCCTGATGCAAGGCAGACTGTGAAAGTGCATGTACTGCAAAAATACACACCCCAGTCTCCCTGTATAAAGGAATTACCAGAGTTTTGCTATGTTTGAAGACAGCAGACGCTGCAGTCACCAACCAAGAGAACTCTTCCAGTAGCTAGGAGTCTGAAGTTTGATCTTTTGGGGTTTTTTTTTAGTTCACGTTTGGGGGGAGGGAGGGGTTGCTTTGTTTTTAAACCACATTGACCTCGCACAATAGCGGGGAACACAACACATGCACAGAGGCTCCTTTTGGCCAGGCTCTGTTTGCACTGTATAATCCCACTGTCAGCTCCCAGGATAATAAAGCCCAAGATGACAATGCAGAGGATAGCACTTTTCAGAGAACTTCAGTTACAGGAAGTGCATTATTCTTCTCTGAAAGAAAGAATCCTCCATAGATGATCTTGGGAGACACTGAAATCAGAGATGTCTGTGCCCCTTTTCCCACAATGCTCGAGAAAATGAGCATCCCAACACCTCATGCATCTCTAGATGGAAAGGTGCCAGAATACCAATGCTGACAATCTCGCTAAGTGTCAAAACAAACACAAAAGCAGCAAACACACATAATTAATCAGTGGTTATGCACAACGGAGCAGCCTGTGCTATGGTTTCTCAGAACCTATGTTTATGAAAAAAGGGTGCACATTTGTATAAACCCTCATGAAAAAAAAAAAACAAGCAGAGAAGCCTGCCATTTTGGTAATACCCCCAGCATGATGTTCAGCAAGAAAATGGAAGGCTAGATCAAATGGAACTCAGCGCTGACAAAAATGTTAAGTCTTGAAGTAGCCAGATGCGAGGGTTAACGAGACAAAGACACAATACATGGAGTCAACAGAAAGATGAAAACAGGCAAACTCAGTTAACATCTGTGCTACGCAAGCACAGCAGAAACACCAATCTCGAAGGTTTCCTCCAGGCCCAAGGGCACTGTCCCCTGCTGCTACAAAATGCGAGAGGAGAGAGAAGAAGGGATATGAATTCTGCCTCAAAATCTTTCACAACACCAATTTAAAACTGGCACAGATGTAATACATCATGACAATGCATCAGATGGATACCTGCAGCACGATATGAGGGCACTCCTCCCCTAGCAAAGCGGCAAGGCTGCAGCATTTCGCTTGAGCAATGGAGTGTTGTGTGCTCCCAGCAGTGCCCCACAAAGCGCCGGGAACCCCCTTCAGAGCCCGGAGCAGCTCAGCTCCCAGCAACTGAAGCCGTATGAAAGAAAAAGCAACCTCACTCATTCCAACATCCTGCTCATCTCTAACAGGCTCCTCAGACCTGTAATCCATTTAAACTTGTTACTTGCAAATGTTTTGGGGTAAGCATTCCTCATGAGTGGCTCTGCTGTCAGGGCTGATCTGCTTTTTATGCCACAGTATTGGTTTACTCAGTCACAACACAGAAGATACTTTGACACCAATTAAACATTGTTTGTGCTCCAAAAGAACAACCCATTTCAGTTAATTTTCTCTTCTATTTGAGCATCCTACAGACCACTGAGATTAACGTCTCATGTGTCTGCGTAGCAAAGCGCTACCTGGGTAAGTCAGAGCCCAAAGCCCAGAAGGGCAGCTCTGAAAGCCCACCTTTGTCGCTGATGCATAGAAAGCTTAATTAGATACAAGCTCCAACACCTTGCCAAACTGTACCCACTCCATAGCCTCTGTTTATACATTTTCTGCAGGGAATGGAAAAACGTCAGTGAACACTGGAACCATACACTAACTACAAAGCTTACAGCGAGTAGCACATGCGTATTATCCTCTACATAATTCAAATAAGGTATTAGTCTCTGAATCCTCAGGACTTCGCATATCCTTTCAGGCCAACACCCACCCTGTGCTTTTCATAAAGCCCTGGGCTAGTCCAAAATATACAGAGAGATTCAAACCAGACTGCAAAGCAGTGGAAGGAGAGCTCTGCAGAGGCAGTGATGCGCAGAGATAAAGATGAGGGAGCCTGACGAAGCTGAAGGCGCTTAAAAGACCTGTTAGGCATTGGGAAAGAAACAGCCCGTAGACCTGCAAGACGCATTTCCTGCACAGAAGTTAGCATAAAAGGTGAAACCAACAGTACCTGGTGCTCAGTTTCTGCACAGGATGTCCCTGCGTAAGCTGCCGTACGCAGCCAGCACTGCCTGAGTTAGCAAGGGAAAGTTTGGGAGAGTTCAGCCCTAGAAATGCCAGCACAGAGGCTGTATCGCAGGAGAGACACAACTCGCTACATGTCAGCTCAGGATTAAAAGAAGTAGTGGGATGGTCCTCAAGTCCTAACCTGGACAAGAAAAGTTTCAGCTATTTTAGCTGAGGAAAACAAATCCCAGCAAAACACATCAGCATCCTTGAAAAGAGCAGAGGCATTCACATAAACATGTCAGTCACCTCAGCCGCGAGGTCAGATGAGCTACCTACTAGGGCTGGATGACAAATGAGCTTCCAGAAGCATCCCTAAGGTTTTTTTAAGATCACCTCATCATCCCAGGCAACCCAGAGGGCAGCCCATTCTGCTCCCCAAATTTTGCTAGTCCTTCCCTCCCCAGAAACACATGACAAGGTCTTCATATATAAATATTTAAGGTATTTTCTGCTTCTTATAAAATGTCACAAAAAAAGATAATCAGTCAAGTCACAAAGGCTCGCAAGATGACAGTTGTCTTGGACAAGGAGAACGTGTCTAGTGTTATCTGTAGGGAAAAATGTCGGTTTTCCCATTGTTGATCAGCCACAGCAGGATGCTGAGCAGCAGCTAGGATGCAGGTAAGACTCACTTGTTTTGGTTAATTACCGCTGCTCGCTAAAGCCCACCAGCCCGGAATCAAAAAGGTTACCTGCACGTCTGCCTACATGTGAGTCACAGACAGTTTAGAAACTGAACGCTTCCAAAATCAACTAGGGTCCGAGTAGAAGTTTTGTGAAATTAGGAGTGCCTAACTTTGGAAAGAAACAGGTTGTGGAAATATAGCAACAGCCATGATAGTATAATGGCGTTACTTGAAACTGAAGTTTGGGACCATTATTATACAAGGGGGTGTTTCTGGTTCTTGGTGGGATTTTTTAATTATAAAACTTATCCAGAAATATGGATTTGAGTCACAGAAGGTGTTTTAAGTCTTATTTGTTAACAAGAACTCTTATAATGATCTATCCATTTATAGAGAGAACATAACCAAGACTCTAAAACCAACAAATAGTTTCTCCACAAATAGAAATTTTACTGCAAGCAGCATCCGTAAAACAATTTTAAATAGAACATTCCAAAACCATCATTTCTCATTTCTAGGTTCTGGTGTTAATACAGCATCTAAACATTTTTTTAAAATCAATTCAGGGACCTGTATCACCACATGAAGTTAATGTTAATAAGTTAAACAAGGAAGTTTCAGTTTATTTTTAGCATTTGGAAACAGAAACAATAGATGCAGGTGCTCTGACAGAGGAAAGCACTGTAGGACAAAATAAAGCGATCACTTCCTGGTTAAATACAACAAAAAAATTGTCTTACCAACATGTATATCCAAACATACTTTCCAGGACCTGTGGTAAAATCCTGGCCGAATTAGTAAAACAATAACAAACTTAAACTACACAGAACACAGGATTTCACTCCATCTGACCATGTTCTTTGAAAGCCCCAGATTTCAAAGAGATCACAAACATTACAGCTCTACAGCAATACACTACATGTCCTGCACACACAGAACACACACAAGCTGCAAAGAAGGAACAGCAAGTAACAGCTGATGGATCTCACAGCAGGCCTTTTCCTCAAGCTCAGTTAGAGAGATGGCTCAGCAATCTGCCTGATCTTGGAAACGCATTCCAGGAACAATAGAGATATATAAAAAAACCTCGAATACTTGAAAAGCATACCTTCCTTTGCTTGGTTCCTCCTTCACTTCTTTTTTCACAGCTTCAGCCTGAAAGGCAAAAAGGAGGTTCAGTACCTATGACTTTCAGAAGCATCAGCATGGAATTTGCATAACCCAGCTAATTAATAACACCACGAACCCAAATTTAGGCAGGTATCACCTGAAAGATCAAATGACTGTAAATTGTTCTAAAACTGTTCCCCACGAAACACAGATTTCATGAGATGACAATACAAGTACATGGCACTGTAAGAGATTTTAATAAAAAGTTTGCTAGACAACATGTGGCACACCACTAACTGTTTTGGTCGCCTCATCTTCAAAGCTGTCATGGTTTTGAGTGGAATTAGCTTTTGGTCTGTCATGTATCTGGGGGAGAGGGACATTAAACCCATCTTTTTCCAGACAGCACCTTCATTCTTGTATTGGTAAGGATGCTAAGGGCCACAGAGCTCAGGGTGAATGCAGTTAGCATGACAAAAAGTATTACACAGAAAACCAGAAGCACACTTTTTTTAAAGATAAATTACATTCTAAGTCAAACAAGTATCTACAGAAAACCCAAAGCCAGTTTCTGTTCCTTATAACCTGCATTCATTTCTTGTACAACTACACATTTCTACCTTCTGTTACATAGAATAAACTCATGGAATAAATGTTGAATTAAATAATGTCTTCCAGAAAAAGACAACCACAAACCATCAAAGCTCCGCAGCTATCACAGTTAGTAGCTTAGTTCCGAGCAATCAAAAATACCCCAAACAACCTTTGAAAACTCGCTGTTGAAATCTCAATCTCTTTTCTGAAGACATTTCACAAATTAATTTGAAGAGTATCACTACCAGAAAGAACATCAGATAAATTCAGTGTGCATAGAATTCACTTTAATCTTTTATTTATGCATGTAATTCCAAAGCCTTCAGTTTTCCCTTTCTGAAAACATTTATTACAGAGGTAAGTGCCAAAGTAATTTGAACATGTTATCGTGAATTAAAAATGATTTTGTTCTTCCCTCAGACCAGCTTCTGATTGAAAGGCTTCTACAGAAAATAGCTTATGGCAAATGGAGCTACAAGCTCAATGTTCCTATGGTACCTAGGCATATAATCCAGATTCTGGCAACGCAACTGAAGATGGACAAGAGGGAACAGGCTCAAAATGCAGTAAAAACAGCAGATGGAGAAAACCTCAGTTTTTCCTCTTATCAGTGTGACCAGGCATTTCTCTCTCCATCTCAGATACAGGTAACAATAAAGTTTAGGAGTATGTCTCCAAAGTCCAGGTTTATTTTAATGTTTATGCAAAAGCTGTGACAGTCGCACTGACAAAGACTGGCATGCCACCAGCTGCAGCCGTGCTCTATCAATCTGTATTCCAGCTGCACATCCTCCTTCATTCTTACAGGAGTTTCCCCATACTTTTGTTATTTCAGCAGTATTAAATTCAGACATCATCAGCAAAATTACAGAAACAAAACTATGATGTGATGAAGTGAGCACTTATATTACTGCTGTTATACTATGCCACTGGCATTAGTTACAGCTATCTGGCTGGTCAACCTCTCTAAATCAGACAAGCACTCCGTATCACCCAAAGTGTGCAGCTGGAAAGAAATATTATTTTGAAAACAGAGTGTGAATGCCATTCTTTGTTGGCATTGAACTCTGCTCTGATGAAACATTTATAGTGACAAAGACATGTTATTCTGTTGCTACACAAGCTATAGGGAACAGCTATAAAAAGCAGATTTGAATCACACAGTGTTCCCACAATGCATCCTTGACAGACATTCCTTTGCATTAGCATTTTAATGAACAATATTTTCCTTATTTTTCAGTGCTAAGTGAGCTTATTACTTAGTTTCTCTAGAATTGAGAGAAAGCTCCAAAGTCTGAAGGTTTAGTTATTCAGCTACAAAGCTAGTCTAATAAAAGATTTTATTACCCTTAAATGCACCTGACATCATCTAACACAATTACAATTTATGGTCTTTGTCGTGAGCTGAAGTTCACCATATGAACTGAAATACAAAAATAAAGCAGCTCAGACGAAGAGCGTATCTTCTCCCATACAAAGAGAGTTGGCAATGGGAAGAATCATCTCTGCAATGGGGGAAGACAAAAAACTCTTGCAACATCTAATCCAGGCCCTTGCATCTAGTAGAAGAGAAAAGAGCACTCTGTGCACCCATGCTCATCTGATTTTAGCTACCAGTGCTTCACTCACAGCAGGCTCTGCATATGCACAGTGACTGCTGATTTACTTGGAAAGGGCATGATGAATCCACTCGAAAAACATTTGTGCCCAAATCACATCTAGCTGTGTATCGCCCTATGTCCTAAACTATCACAGATGCAACATGACAACTATTGGCAGGATACCCCCGCCAAAAACGCACACCTAAAAACTCTACTGACACAGTATGTCTTTAAAAACAGGAATTCTAAACACCACACCCTACAGATTTCACAAATAAAAATGCTTTTCAATAAAGCAGAAAAAACTGCCAACACAATAGAGAACGAACTATGATACAAGCCCATGATCAGTACACAACCTATTCTTTAAAAAAAGTTGAAATTCATCATGATTCGTAGTGCAAATAATTGTGATTAAGAGTGCCAATAATCCTGACAGTTCTGCCAGCTCGGTAAATAGAAGTACATGTCTGGATGACTTTTTTCCCCTCCCTGTTGAAATAAAGGACTGATGCCCTTGTTATCATTAGGCTCCTGAAGTTAAACCTTCTCTTGTGCTGAACACAAGCGAAAGGAAGAACCTAAGATGCCCTGCCCCTCCAGGCATATCTTTTTGTTTAAATGGTATCCCAAAGTCATGCAGCTGAAAAGGAACAGCAGCACACAGGGAACGAGAGCTCCAAGAATGGAATTCGCATGGATAATCACTTTTAAAAAACAGAGGCAAAAAGAAGGAGAAAAAAACATCACAACAGAACGCCAACAAAACAAACAGAAAAACCCTATATACATTTTGGTCTTATCTTGATACCACATCTGGATTTAAGTTCCCCACTTTGGAAGCTGGAATGCTATTAGCATGTGGCTGATGTTTGCATTTCCTGCTTAAAACTCTTTGTCTATCCAATGCACCAAGCTTCTTCCTCTCTGGTGTTCAGCTGCTGCAGCTTGCTGTTCCTTCAGCAAGTCACCAGAAGTAAACTGGGAGCTGCTCAATACCGCAAGTAATTTCATTCTTAAGAGAGAAGATGGCAGCAGCTGTGGGTGCATAGACCAATGCTGACATCGCAACAGAGTCTGGAATCGAGAGGACTATCACAGATGAACTGCTAAAGGTGAATCGAACTAGATCAGAGAAACTCTACTAATGTCAATCATCAATCCTTTTCTAACCAGTACTGAAGAGTTGCTTTCCTCCTTTCTTCTTTCTTTTTATCCTTCATTAAGAAATATTTTCATCAGTGGCAAGAGATTCCATACATGTTTGTGAAATAGAGGCAAAAGATAGACAAACAGCAACACATACTTTCACACCTATGCCACCTCCCAGAATACAAACTTCCCAGCTGTTGCACACTTTTCACTCTCCTCCACAATGACAGCAAATACTGAAGGAAATACTGACATTGTCACCATTAGCTGCTCTTCATGGAAGGGTTGCTCTATTCCACAGAAATGATGTATTATCAAAAAAGAAATCTTACCTCAACAAACTCTCCATTGGGTGACAATGTACAGGTCAATGTATGCTCACCCATATTATAAGGATATTGCTTCAGGAAGCTGTACATTGATCTGGCTGATTTGGGACTATCCAGCTGTAGAATTGCCTAAAAGGAGAAAAAGCACAAGCCTCAAATAACTGTTACTCCATCTTATTTCTGTGTTGTAGAATATGTTTAGTAAATCCAATTGGTATACCATATGATACCCAGGCATTCCTGAAGGGTTTCAACATCTTCATCTGAAAGAAGCTATAAGCAGCATTTTTTTGATGAAATCCTGTTCTGGATATAGAAAGAACAGAGCCCGCTGTTCTCCAAGAGGTTGAAGAGAGAGATTTCTCCATTTGGAATTATCTTCAGAACTAAATAAGAAGCTACATCACAAAAGAGTGGAGCCTGGAGCTTCCCTACCCACATATCCAGCCTTTGGGCTCCTAGACTCATCCTCTTTGATTCTGCTCTAACTCATGAGTCTTTCACCCTGAAGGCGAGGGGAAGGGCATGCCCATGAAAAAATCTGCAAAATTACATCAGGGGAACAGTAAACTGAACTACACACAAAACTTTACCTGCTATACTAGAAATCTCTCACTTCTTTATTTTTTATCTATCAAGTACAATAATAGTACGAGAGTTTTACATATCACCTTTAAAAATTCCCAACTATTCAAGTTGCATTCTAAACCTGGTAATACCTCTTCTTGTTTATTTGTTTACATTTAAAGCAAGCTTTAAATAAGCCACCCCTTTTTTTACTTTTTCCTTAAAAAAACAAAACAAAAGAAACCACCTGTGCCCTGCTGGGATCTTGACTACATCTCTTGCTATTGAAAACAGATCAGAAAGCGAGCTGTCCATCAAATACTATCACAAAGTGCTGACTCAATGGAATAAAGCATTTTATGTTCAATGCGACAGAATTAGCTGAGGGTCTAGAAATTCACCCTAGATGTTTCACTGACTGCAGAGTTCTCCTTGTCACTTTTTAAAGCAGTAAGTTTAAAATAAAGAAAAATACTATCATCTTAAAAGCATCTTCACCTGTTCTACGGTTTAGTAGCAGGACACTTAAAATAGCTTGTAATAAAGAGAGCACAGTTCCATTTTAATCGTTAAAACATAAACATTAAATCTAGTTCATAAAATAAAAAATCCAATGTTAAGTGCAAAAGTAGCAACATTAAATATTAAAATATCAAAGAATTTTTTAAAACATTAAAATCAAGTCATGATGTTTTGAAGTGTCCTGTAACAAAAAGTAATCTCAGTAATTCTGACAGTTTCACTTCTCACAACAAATTAATCTTTTTTCCCCAAATTTCCTACAGAATGGGAACTTATTTCCCTCCCACCTACACCTCTAACATCAAAAGTCAATAATTTTTGCAGACATTTGGGAAGCTTTACTTTCAGAGCTTAACAAACTGTTCTTGTGTTGTTCAGGCCAGGTAATGACCTTAAGTTTGTTTTCTTTATTGGTTTGTTTTTTTTTCCCCACTGCCCCCAAAAAAGTAAGACAAATTATTTTCCTGTTCAGGATGAATGCGAAAAGAGTCAGAAACTTTGATCTATCATTAGCAAAACATTCTTGGTATTGGGAGATAAAAAACCTACCTTTTTTTTCCCCTAGTACATTATTTTGCAACATAGAAAAAAAATTTATATTTACATTTACCTTGTTTTTATTCTTCAGGACAACGTAATGACCTACTTTTCCAAATCGAAGTCCCACACAAACTACTTCAAGTTCTCTGTATCCATCATCTGGCAAGTTCCCAAGATGCACAAACTGATTATGTATGGTTTCAGTATTCACCTGAAGAAAAGCAATGGCAAAACTTGCTTCAGCTGTCTTATTGGCAACTACTGAACTAGGTTAGAAAAGCCTCACAGAAAACTTCTGTATTGCTCAGTTTCCTGAAAAAGAGCATTCACACGCATCCAATGTTCATGTTTTCAGACTCACACCAGATTTTCCATTTATTATGCAGCACATCAAAAGCCTCAGCTATACTTCCCAGTAAAGAATAACAAACTCAAAAAGATCGAGTGTTCTATTTTAAAGCAATACTGCAAAACATCCCTGCAGTTTAAGTCAGATTTGGTAAAAGCAGACACTACCTAGTCAAGACTGTAAATTGGTCAAGGCACAGAAACATGTCCAAAAGACTCCAACCCTGTTTTTTAAGTTGCAATTTGGTTTACTTGCTCAGTTTGTAATAACATAACGATCCTTGGTCAAACATTATTTCTCATGTTTCTCAATTTTCAGAGTTACCACTACTGCTGTGGGAACACAGTATCAAGGAGACCAGCAACTCTCTGCTGACCAGGAAGGATCCTGGTGCAGCATGTACATGTGGGCTGACAACAAAGGAAAGCCATCACCAGCCACATACTACCAGCAGAACCATGGACTAAGCCCAGGCACCAAGTATTTTGTGAAAAATTTAAGGCCAACGACCTGCTAGAGCAGGTCCAGAGGGAGCTACAGAGATGGTCAGAGGCTGGAGCAGCTCTGCTGTGGGGACAGGCTGGGAGAACTGGGGTTGTTCAGCCTGGAGAAGGGAAGGCTGCGGGGAGACCTCAGAGCACCTCCCAGTGCCTGAAGGGGTTGCAAGAAAGCTGGAGGGGCTTTTCACAAGGGCGTGTAGTGATGGGATGAGGGGGAAATAGTTTTAAGCTGAAAGAGGGTAAATTTAGATTAGGTATTTGGAGGAAATGCTTTACCATGAGTGTGGCGAGGCGCTGGCACAGGCTGCCCAGAGCAGCTGTGGATGCCCCATCCCTGGCAGTGTCCCAGGCCAGGCTGGACGGGGCTGGGAGCAACCTGGGCTGGTGGAGGATGTCCCTGCCCGTGGCAGGGGGGTGGGACTGGGTGGGCTTTAAGGCCCCCTCTAATCCAAACCATGCCATGCTTCTACGATCAAAGGGAAGGTCCCTAGAACACAAGTCCAAAGGTACTAGCAGACTTCTGAAATCTTAAACAAGCCTTATCTTTAAATACCTGAAAGCTGTGTGTCTTTTAGAAACACACTACTCACTCCCAACAAGCAAGACTTTTTTTGCTCCCTCTGCTTTCCAGGTCTGGTATGTTTTTCTTCCATTATTCATCACTTTACCAGGAGCAGAAAAAAATATTTCACCACAAGCAGACCAGAGGCATAAGTAGGATATGGTAGCAGGGGCACTGGCAGCAAATGCTCACATGTTTCTGCTAGTGCCAACCAACAATCACAGGAGAAAGGAGATATCCCCCAGACACACTTGCAATTGAAAATTCAAGCCTTTGGGGGTTTCTTGGAAAGTGATTTATTGCTGGCAGGGCTCTCTGCAATATGCTTTTTAACCAAATACAATTAGCTCCTGAGACTGCTGTTTTTAAAGTCACTCCTGTGAAGGTCTTGTGCCAACTGTTTCAGCCCAGAGACATACATTCAGACACAATGACTGAGCCTCTATCAAGAATAACCTGAAAATGTTTTTCACAGAAGACATAAAAGCTGTAATTTCATTAACCTCTACCTACCTACACTGTATTAAAACGCTTTGTACGTCACTGGCCAGCTTGCAGTGTGTGCAGTGAAGGAACAGGAGGGACAACTGGGGAGACACACTACACCAAACAAAGCACAGAGGTGGTTTAGATAGTTAAACCAAAATATCTGTCTATAAAGCACACTGGGAAAATGGGTGGCATTCCATACAGGCAAACACTGCATATTCGCCAAGCTACAGTGGTCAGCAGCTTGTTGTTAAAACATGGAAAAAACATAACAGAAGGGGAGGGTCTCAAAGGACTCCTATTAAATGTTTAATTCCTAGCACTTCACGCATCACAGAACTAAATTAAGTGAACATTTACTCATTCTATTCCCTGCTCATTCGTCCATGAAAACATATATAAGCATCTAGTTCCAGAGAAAGCTTAGATAATAATTAAATTAGGTAATATTTCAGTATGAAGGATACTAATTCCAATTTAAAGTAACATATTTTGAGAGCATGTGGAGGAAAAGTTAGACTGCTAGCAACTTACCTGAGGGTCAGAATCTTTAATTAAAGCAGTAAATATTGCTTCCTGTAACAAAAAAAAAAAAGACATTGTAAGATTCGAACTATAAAATACATCTTTACTAGCAGCAGCTAACTGGCAGTCACTAACTCCCAACTTTTTAGTTTCTGATTTATGAACAAAATCAAGAGCATCAGCACTACTGACACTTGTGTTATTCTAATTTCAGAAGACCAGGATCCAAAAAGACATTTAACAGAATCAGGCTTCAATAGCACAAACCATCAGAATGCATAAAACAGGCAGAGTATAAGTCAGCGTAAATTCAAAATCCTGTTCAGTATCAAAATGTTACCACATATCCTAGAATTTCAATACGTTTTATTACTTACCTCATCTTTTATAGTCTTATACTGAGGAACCATGTTGATGCAGAGCTGATTTCCATCCAGCGACATTGGAAAGCAGGTGTAAAATTTAACCATGGAATCTGCAGATTTTCTATTTATTTCAAGATAGGCCTTTTAAAAGTAAGAAAACAAAAAAATTTAACAAAACTTTAATTTATCAAGAGCATCTCACATCAATGCTTCCTGCATTGCATTATTACATTATCACATTTACATTTGTTTAAAAAGCATTTGCTGCTTTTTTACAGGTGGAAGCATGTCCTGGCTTCTACGATAAAACACTACTAATACCAATTAGAATACCTTTTTATGAGATGATAAAATTAGCACATCCCTCGGTCCTCCAAAGGGCTTTGCTAGGTTGGAAACTTCTTCAACAGAATATCCTTTCTCAGGCAAGTTTGAAATAAGAACCACACAGGTATCATCAAGTTCCTGTAAACAAGCAAAAGTAAATGTTACTGGTATTTCTTCAACTCTAAATCATAACTGCTGCATTTTCTGAAGGGACCATTTATTTTTACTATGTAAAACCACCGTTACACTGAATGAAGCACTTCTCAAAAGCATATCATAATATTCGCAACTACCCCAAAACCAAAGATCATTTAAACCTTTCTAGGATTTAGTAACAAAGCATATTCTATTAACATTTTTCTCTAATTATAACATACAATCACCTTAATTAAAGCTCCATTGTAGACTATCTACACCTAAGCTAATTCCACACACACCTTAGGCTCTCTTGTTAACTCATCAAAAATTCAAACCAAACCAAACCCCCCCTATAATTATGCCACTACTTTATATTCGTGACATGCCCACACGGCAAATACTGTAGGACTGATGTGCAAATACTGTATCTCAAGAGAAGAAACCCACAGCAGGGCAATACAGATGATCAGAGCATAAAGGAGCTTTGGTGTAACTAACGAACTCCAAGGGAAAAAACAGAAAGCCAGAGAGTGAAATGGCAGATGTCTATCAAATCACAAACAGCAAGGAGAAAGTAAATACTATTTATTAATTAATAGTCTAATATTCTTCTAATAATCATTATTTCTCACAAGAAATTAACAGGCAAGGGATTTAATCTGGCAGTTTTCAGAGAGAGCACCAAGACTTGGAAATGGCACCAGTGTCTACTTAAAAACTTCCACAGATTCAATCACCTTTCGACTGACCTTGCTAGCGGGTTCTGTTGATTCTTCACTCTTTGTAGTCGTTATCAGAGCTTCTAAAAAAAGGGGGTAGGGGAGTAGTTTAGTAGCACAGCAGATTTATTTAAATACTGCAGAGCTTTAAGAACACCTTGCATTACATTTTATCACCACTGCCACCACGAAAAATTAAATAGTCCTTCATTTAACTCACAGTGACAAATTACATTGGTGGAACATACACAGCACTATGTAAATGCTTCCAGAAAGAAAAGGTTTAAGTAGGGATAAAAAAAATTAATTACAATCCCTTGATTAGCATGCACACACTTTGCTGACACTGAGACCTTATCAGTTGAATAATCACAACCACATGACTCTGAAGGTCCCCACAGTGTGCCCACACAGTCTTTTTCTTGGGACAAGTCCACAGCGATATGTGAAAGGCTCAGAAAAATACAGACATCAGGAAATCAGCAATCATACAGGAGAGGCAAGCGCAGGTAAAGGAAAATCGCTTCTCCTGTAAAATGTTTGTACTTGCCTCTAACAGGGCAAGGTCATAGTTGCTGAACCTATCTCCACTATGCATGCATAGTAACCAAGAATTAATAAACACTTAAGCGATGTTTAAAACAAAGTCTGTTGTTAATCAGTTAGAAAATACGGGGGAAACAGCATCTACTGAACCAGCTCTAGCAGGCAATGTAAAGCAATGAGATTAAAACAATCAGCGGTGGAGCGGTAAACAGAACAGACAGAAAGCCCAAATCTCTTGCTCTAATGAGCTGTAAATAAAAGTGCCTGGCTGCACTGAAAAGGTCTAGGTAAAAATCTTGTGTCTGCTGAAAGATGTAAATCTCAGGGGGTTTTAGCCACTTCAGTCATGATGAAGTTTTGTTTCGGTCAGTGAACCTGTTCTAATAGATTTTATTTTCCGATACCCTGTGTCACTTTAATTTCCTGGACTTAAAAATTCTCATTTAGTTCACAATAGCAGAGAGGTTTAAGACAGAAATGAGAAAAATCCTGTCAGTTTGCAATTTACCTTGATCAATTAAGGAAGCTTCATTAAACTCATCCAAGCCCAATGCCACCACCTGAGGCATCTGTGCAAGTTTCTCTAAAAAACAAGTAAATTCAAGACAACATAATGTTAAACTCCACATAACTTAACTAGTTATGTTTTTAACTTACTAGGAAAGTAACTTAAAAGTGGCGTTAGGGTATCAGAATTACCCAGTACAGGTGCAGGACTAGTCACTCCTTTGGACTGAGTCTCTGCTGGCTTCTCAGGCTCTGTTACAGGCTCTGTAACACTGTCCCCTTCTGTAATGGTCTTCAGGTCCAAGAGCTTAGTTTCCCCAACTTCCATTTCCACTTCTGTTGTTGTCTGAAGGTCTTCATCTACAGATTTTACTGCTAGGTAACCACAGGAAAAAGCATACTGCATTTCAACATATTAAACTAATCGATTTGCAAAAGGAGAATGAACTGCACTATATGTTTTTCTGGCAGATATTCACAGACCTATCACATAAATTCCTGTTCCTTGTCACAAATGGGCAGAAATTGTACATACAGGAACAGTTTTGCAAAACAAGTGTAAGTCTGTGGTTGCATGAAAGGGTCTGCTTCCCCAAGCTCATCTCCTTTCCCTAGTGCTTTGCTATTCTAGATCTACAAACAGCACTGATAATCACTGCATTAGCCAAGCCGCAAGGCATGAGAACAGTGCTTGCCTACCTAACCACCTACTGCATTGGCAAGCCTAGTAAAAGGTGTGAAAAGCTTACACTCACCACCTTAAATAACTGTTCTGGAAAGGGGCAAGGGTACAGAAAAGCACCTGCCTGTGTTTTCCAAATAATGAGTAAAAGTTCGTATTTGTCTTACCCGCAGAATTTGAAGTTTTCTTGATTTTACTATCTCCCATCATCACTGACTTCTTAGTCCTTTCTTTTTTACCTACATAAAATATCCAAAACCATGTATTAGTAGAAACACTTATTACTTAAGTTACTTACAAAGAATATAAAAATACATACAAAACCAGTTTAATCTGCAGCAATTCAACTGATACGACAAAAAAAATTAAAACCCCAAAATCTAAACCGTAAGTTAATTCCAACAAACTACCAAATGAAAGCCATCAAGTAGAGTATCTTTTGTGAATTTGTTCAGGATTCTGGTGAAAACACCTTGCTCCTGCAAAACAGTTTGTGTTCTCTTTTTTTAACTGACAAAACAATTCAGTTTCCACTTGTGAGACAGCTTTGAGGCATGCTGGATGCTCTCACCATGCTGACGATTGACTCAAGACATACATCTTTAAAAAGCACAATTTCCTATAATGTCTGGTCCCTAGTTTGCTCAGAATAACTGCTCACGAAAGCCAATAAAATAAGTAACAAAAAAAAGACACCAGAAGTAAAAGTCATATTATAATACCATCAAATTTTTTGTAAAGTTTCATTGGCTTCTGATGTATTTACTGCAGTTTGTCCTGTTTTCATTGAAATACTAACAAAAAGAAAAAAGTTCTTCTCTAATAGTATGACATCCAGGTTTTTCCGCCAGACCAAGTTATAGTAATTGAAATCATTTCTGTCTGGATCATTAGAAGACCAGGGCAGAAATTTAGAAGTTCAAGGAACATAAGACACTGAGAAGCACTAGCACTAATTGTGAAAGAACCTTAAATATGTTACACACTAGGCTAAATATCAGTTTGAAGAATTACACTTATTTTATGGAGCTCAAAGTGCCACACATCTTCCAACAGATGGGGCAAATGTTTAAAATTTCAGATTATAAGCACAGGTCAAGGTGGGGATTTTTTATTGCTACTTGAGAGCTGTGTTTTGTGGCTTTTTATACAGAAAGACAAGGTTGCATGAAAAAGACGACGTCTGAAAGCGTAAGACCAGACATTTCCTGGGAGCCCTCTGGACTCACTTTCAGTCACTATTATGAAAAGCATTCACATAAAAACAAAGAAAAGGGAACAAAGAGGGAAGGCAACAACAGATGTATCATCAGATAAAAAGTAACCAAAACCTCACCTGTAATGGATTTAGTTGTCTTAGTGATAGTGTTCTGATCTTTTCTATTATGAGGGAGGGGAAAAAAATAAGTCAATTTTAAAGACAATTAATGAATGTTAAAACAGCTACAAAATCTCAAAAACAGTAAAACACAAGAAACCAAACAGATTGAACCCATCTGGTTTCCAGCCCTTACAACTAACACTAACGCATGCAATGGCAGCACTTACTTTGTACTTGGTGCAACTTTTTTAATATTCAGAGCCCGTTTTTTTACATTCATTTTGGCCTAAAAGGGACAGAAAGAAAAAAGTTTTGCTGCATCATTTATACTTTATTTACAAATGTGTGTGTATGTGTATAGGTACAAAGACATATATATACACATACATACATATTAAAATAGTATTAATAATTATTAATGGTAATTAAGTATATATAAATACAGGTTGTATCTTTCAATGTTTGTTAAACTGATACTATTCACAAATACCAAATTTAACCAAGGAAAATGGAAAACTAATTAGGAAGTACTTTTGTGTATTTTAGACTGCTGTTTATGAAAAGGAAATTAAAAAGATAGTAAAACTACTAGATCTATTTTTCTAGAGCACACCAGTTTTGGAGTAAAATACTGAACTACCCATGAAGCGTCACGTTTTTCACCAACAGGCTGCTTACTTGGCCTGGAGAAGCTTTCGGCTTTTCGGCTACACTTATTTTCACCCGTTTCCCGTTTACCAGCACTGGCACAGTTTCACCATATTTCACAGCTGCTATCACAGCTTCTTTGTAGTTCATTTCCAAGAAGGCCTAAAATAAATGGCACTTTCAGGCTTTATTTATATTACAGGCACAAGATGCAATTCACTGCAATTTTTCCTTAGAAAATCTGCATCACAACAGACCTGCATGCACTTCTCTAAGTTCATGTGGAGTTTAAAGAAAATGTCTGGGTTTCAGTATCATACAAAAAACATCCAACTTTCCTCTAACATTTACAACTTAGGTAGCAAGCAGAACTGAATATTTATAAACTTAACATTTCCAGCTATTCCAAGATTACATGTTCAGGAAGCCTTATCCTATGTTCAGCTGAGGATCCAAATACAACGCTTTTTCATTGCTCAACGAATTTTTTTGCATCGTTCTGACAGAAAAAAACCACTCTACAGGAAAACTCACCTCATTTCTAGAGCGAAGTACAATGAGATCACTAACTTTGCCAAAAGGCTGAACAATTTTTTTAATATCTTGATCTGAAAAGCCATCATCCGGTAAATCAGATATTTGAAGGACTGTCCCACAACTCAACAACTGATCTCTCAACAGCTACAAATTGAAAACAAAACAAAAATAAACACTTTCCAAGTCAAGTCCAGTAAAAGGAAGAAAAAAAGGATCTGCAATAAAAATTACTCCAAAATAGACAGACCGCTTACTTCACCGGGGTATTTTTGATGGTTTTTTGCTTTTTTAACACAAGGACCAAGCCACAATGTTGTTGTTCTACTACCCTGTCTCAATCTGCAGTTATTAGAAGACATGTCATAGGATTACCGAGTAACACAATACAGCCCTTCTGTTTATATCAAGTGCTACAGGCCTACATAATTCCAGCTGTCCAGGCTGTATGGGTGAGGAGCTGCACAATTCCACTATTTCCCTTTCCATGCTATCTATTAGCTTTCAACAGCACAGGCAACGTTCTCTTTGCTGATCATTTAGAGGCTAGAGACCACTAAGGATGACTGCATCTACCACAGTTAAAAATACAATCTGGTTTATAGGTGGTGTTTCTAAGAGATCCAAAAGGTCGGTGCGTTGGACAAGACAACACTGGCTTAAGATCCTTCCTACAACAGTATTAAATTTCTCTGCCTCATCTTTTTTGCTTGACAGGGCAAAACGAACACTTTCTGCCTCCTATCCTTTATTTTTATTTACACAGTAAGCTCCTCCAAAAAGATATCACTCCTGCTTCATACAAACAAGTGCCCAGTAAAACAAGGACCCCAATTTAACAGACATTTCTTTCTGCTGTTGGAAAGCAGTAGAGAGGCTTTGCTTCACATCAGTTAAAAAACCCTTGCTGTGTAAATCATCGCTTACTTGCAGCCAGCAAATCTTTGCATCAAAATGGCAGTATCTGTTGCATAGAATCAGCAAACAGAACAGTTAATCTTCCCACAAGTGACCCCCTGAGATGAGATACTACCCAAATTCTTAAAATCACAGAGAAAAACATTAAGAAACTCACCCTATTAGAAGAAGTAGGACGAGGTCCACTGGTTCCTGTGGGTAAGTCTTCCTCATCCTCTTCCATTTCTTTGCCTTGGGATAAATCATCAGTTTCAGGAGATGAAGAACTTGACCCAGGCAAAGAAAGCACGTCTGTCTTTGAAGCCTTTGGAGAAACTCCCGTTTTCAATGTTTTCTTCATATTTCCAGGCATCTTCCCTAGGAGTCCATGAGAAGGTGGTGATTTTCCCAATCCCGAAGATCCTTGCCCAGCTGCTTGAAGTGACTTATGTTTATTGAACTCTGCTACAAAGCCAGGTCCCAAACTTTTCACTACTGCCTCCAGAGCTGCCTTTCTGTCTGAGAGTGGACAGGAATACAAACTGAGGTCTGTTTGTTTGTTTTTAAAAGAAAACTTACATACATTGCTGTTTGGTTTTCTACAGTTTCAGTTTCACCACCCACTCCTGATTTAATCTTGAGCCCTGGTGAAGTTAAAAAAACCTTAATCACACTTTAGCAGAGATGGCCTATAAATAACAATTAAAATAAACCTCTGTACCATTTTCACTGTGCTGTTTCAAACTTGACAATGTGATGCTGGGGATGATATCTACAAAAATTCTAACAGCTAGAGCAAAAGAATGATTGTTTAATTTTTTTATGTCAGGGAATGTAAGAAAAGATGTTTTCAAGACCTGGATCCTCCTCTCACATACTGACACACAGCAGTACTTACTATCTTGATGCCTTCTCCTAATTTCTGTATCCCTCTGTCTTGCTCTTTGTCGTACAGACTGTTGTTTTAAATTATTCTTTAATGATCTGACACATTTATTTCCTGTATGCTTTCTTTCTGTGGAAAATTTATATTTTTGTTATTAATTGCTCCTTCCCCTTATTCTTCTACGTTACAGTGGTTTGCATTTTACCCTGAAGATCTCTTTGAACCTGCCTGTCCCTTCACAACTTGTCACCTAGACTTCCTCCCCAAAAGAGCTCAGTACCTCTTAATTTTCTGAAAGCATACAAACAACATAGCCACAGTACACACATCAAAGAAAAAAATCAACCTTTTAAAATTCCTCTATTTTTTTCTCTTCAGAATTCAAAAAGAAACAAAAACTCCAAACGAACTGGTATTTCAGCCAGAGACTGAGCTCAAAATGAACTACGTGGAACTGTCAGAGCTTATTTAAAACGTCCTAGAAGCGCAAACTGCAAGAAGTAAGCTGAAGGGGAGAGTCACAAAACAGTGCAACGACCTCAACTGTTAGAATGTTTCATTGAAAGCCTTTCAGGCACCAGGCTCTCAAAAACTATTGCAGAACACTGTGCTCTCCTTGTCAATTGCACCTCCATGCAATGCAGGTTTTGAGCATTCCATTTTCATTCTCCTCATCCACACTGCCTTTGCAGAACTACCTTTTTGATGCTGAAGGAAGAAGAGCCTTCCTTTGTTTTTAATTCTTGACTATCCTTACTGGCTTAAACACTGAGTACACCTGGAACAGACACTTGGTTCAGCAGTTATTTGAGGCAATTAAACAATTCCTGACATTAGGTAAGAAGACATCAGACCTTTCAGAACGCCCATTTTCTTGTAAGCATACTTCTAACAAAGCAACAGCAAAGGTTGGTTTTAAAAACAGAATTTTCCTATGAAAAACACCTAGGTGACCGCCTGGACAGATAAACCTCTTTAAATGAACTCAAGTTTTCCAGAAATTAAAGGAAGTTTCAATTTGGCAGCTTGTATCCACCTTTACCTTGAGATCGGGTTGACCTCCTTGATGACCAATCATTACTGGAAGATCTCTGAGGCCGTGGACTAGTTCTTAATGGATTTCTTGATCGCTGCGGTGACCTTGACCTGTGTCTGGGGCTAAGTCGACGCATCTGCCGCGGGCTTCGACTTCTTGGCCTCGTTGGCCTGAAGCGGCCAGGGCTCCTGGATCTTGATCGTGATCGGCGAAGAACATAGCTGGAGCCTGTGACCCTCGAACGTCTAGGACTGGGACTGGCAGAGTTGGAACGACGCTTTGGGGTCTGGTTTTCTTTTCTGTCACCAGCATTTCTAATGGAATAAAGGCATAGAACAAGTTTTGACAAGGCAGCAAAGAATCATTAACCCGAGTCTGTTGAAACAGACTTTCTGCAAAAAAGAACCAACACTGACAAAAGGTTAGAGTCTAATCTGTTAACAAACAGACAGATAACATGTTTGCTATGTGAATTTAGGACAGGTAGACAGAACTGAAAAGAAGCAAGGAGGAGAGAACAACCTGCATGGAACAACAGAAAGCTGCAAAGAAAACTCTGAAGTTATAAGCTGCAGGGCTATGAAAAAATAACAGGAAAAGGATACATGAATAAGTAATTAATATAAGATACTTTCCTTGCTCTTCCCAAATTTAGTTTGGAAGTAAGCAACCTTGAGACATTATGTCTAAAAGATTGACTGAGGCTGAAAGAGGAATGTGAAAGCACTGCATAAACATACATCCACTGCATACTTATGCTACCTAGAAGTGGCAAAATGATGAAGAACGTGGAAAGAAGTAACAGTGAAGAGGCCCATGAGAGAAACAGTCCCTCTTAGAGACACAGAAAGTAGTCAGCCATAGGAAAACCCTGACAGGAAAGATCACAGGAGTAAAAGGGAAAACTTGGAAAATGCATAAGAGTATATGCTTAAATATCCCAAGTATTTTTTATGAACTTGTCAGATGGCAGGCCAGTGTGTTACAGCCAAGCACTTGTCTGATTTTTCAGCCCGCACTGAATTCTTTGATGCTGAAAAGGCACTGCACCAGCACTCAAACCCAGGTACAGCAAACAAGGCACCTTTGAGATCTGAAACTGGAAGAAGCCACTGATGTAGCATGTCCTTTGACTCGACAAAGAAAGCAGCATCTCACTAGCCATTATCGTAGCAAAACTAACAGAAACACAGTTGCATTTACATCCAGTACAACTAGACTTACTGGGAAGATTGTATGCCGGACAACTAAAATAGATTTCTCTTAACACAACATGGAAGAGGCGTTTACATTTCAACTGAAAACAGCATTAACCACCACAGGCTTGTAACAGCAAATCTCAGTTTGGTAATCTATAGCATCAGCACTTAATGAATCACCACATCGAGCCCTATTATTACTGCTTAAGACTTTGAATAGACAAAGTTCCTCTGAGATGAAACCGCTTAAGGAGAAAGGGCCAATGACTGACAGACAGGAGAAGGGGATGAGAAGCAACTCAGAAAGCTGCTGCCCAACCTTTTTGGCCAGCAGGTAGATAAGGACAGCTGAAAACCCCTCAGTTCTCCTAAATGATGTTCCAACCCACCTCACATACCCATATCTCACAGTGTTACTTAATTAGCAAGTTTCAGACATAATTAAAAATCCATATAAACCCCATTATTCCTGTGCCCAGTGAAGACCATTTGAATATATTAACAAACCAGCACAATTTATAAAAAGCAGAGAGGGCAAACCAGAGGGGCAACAGTACATCACAAGCTCATCGACCTTGCCCCAAGGCTGCACCCAGCAGCTCTGCACATCTGTGATCACTGAAAGCCTACAGCTGTATCCTAACTTTCACAGCTGAAGACATGCTGTCATCAGGAAGGATTTAAGAAAGCACCACCCTAAAAAACAACTCCTGCCCCACCTGCAAGTACGCACTCTCACTCATAAAAACTCCTATTAAACACTTCTCCAATTTATTAAGGTCCTCCAGCTACAAGCAGTTTCCTTTGCAAGGGTTGTATGTAACATCAGCAGCACTGGACAGCAATTTCAATTTGAGGTTTTAAAATATAATTATTCTCCTCATGAAAGTTTCAAAAGTTTATTTGCTTTCTCTCTTCAAAGTTTCATTTCTCTTTGTTTATAACATGGTGAGACCTCAGATGCACTCTGCAAATTAACCTGACCTACATAATCAGCTTTGTAACATTTTTAACTGAATAGTTAGCTTCCCAGGAAGAATGTCAAACTAATTAACGTAGTCACAGGAAAATCTAGCAAAAATTAAAGCTCTATTTGTACGCAAGTCAAGATATGTACAAATACTAAACTAGGAAAATAACCCAATCTTGCTGAGCTTCAAGTAGAATTAGTCCACAGGGTGTGTTTTTAAAAGAAATTAATAGTAAACAGCATAATTTTAAAGGACAGAAGAGACATGAGTTCATGAATTCCAGTGGTTTTTTTTACTTGTGATCACATAGCTCCCCAGGGGATGTAGGGACTGAACAGCACGAGAAATAAGAGCTAACGCTAGCATGCCTATTGTCAAATAGGTTTCAAGTTGCAAAGAGTGGCTTAAGTGGAAAAAAGATTCTAAAAGTCAGAAATCACTCATGCAGGTTAATCAGTGACCCAACACTGGTCAGTCTCGCTCGGTTAGTATTATATCACATCCAGTAACTTACCACTAACTCAAGCACGGTTAGAAGGAAGGTTCAAGATGAGGCTGCTGACTGTATCAATCTTCAGACAGTTCTACAGTGTTTACTCTCATCATTGTGAAAGAGTTTTAGATACTACACCACTTACACTATTAAATGAACTTAAGACAAAAGCATCCCACACCATTTCATAACGCAAACATGACACCACTAACAAAGCCTGCCAGTGAGCAAAACAGGAAAATTAGCAGCATTAACCACCACAGGCTTGTAACAGCAACAAATTAAAAACAACCTGTAATCAAGAAGCAGTTACCTCTTTGAGGAATGAGACTCAGGGTTCCAATCAGGGTATCTGTTAAATGTTAAAAAATAGAACGTCAGTGAAAAAGCCATGTTTGCCATCTGAACACAATTTTTGCTTACATGCAGTAGCTTTTACAGAGAAACGTTCCTGCTCAGGACTTCAGAAGCACCCAGTGTTGGTTCATCCTTTACCCTGATGGTCTAAAGCCAATGTAGCATAGCACTCGGATACTCATTAAGGAAATGTGACAGTTTCACAGACCACGTGCATGCACAGACACTTTTTACACCAAGTGAACTTTTTAAACAGATTCCTTACTGTTGACGTAACTGGCGGCAGCTTTCAATGTGAGAAGGAGTGTTCTGATGCAGAATCCAGTCCTAATTGGAAAAAAAGACATCCAGAGAAGTTTGATTAAAGTGTAAAATGTTAGCATTTGACCACAATTTCTACTGCTGTCATATTTTACCCCCCATAAAATTTAACCTAACAAATGATTTTAAGTCAAATTCCTCACTTAGGTTTTTACTCTTTACACAGAAGACTAAAATACTTACAGATTACAAAAGGCTTTTAAAGAACACAAAGGAATCTAAGTGGAAGATGAACAAAAGGCATTGTATTAAATGAATCTGTTACTTCCAGCAACACACAGGATTGTTGTCACTGCACTCTAATGCAAAAGCTCGATCCAATAGCCGGCTATATTAAAAGAAAGAAAACTATTAGCAGTCTTCACAGACTGTCAGGCTGATGAACACATACACAGCAAATTAAGCTGAACACATCAGAGAACTGACACAATGTGGCAACGAACTCAAATACCATTTCTAGAGGGGCCTGACTTTGCATGCCTTAAGCTCAAAAGCATTCGCTCATAATAATGTTACAACTAAAGGTCAGCCAAAACGATGAAAATTTTCACACCCGCGCTGATTTTTTTTAAGATTATAATTACTTAACAAAAGTTTTGCTTGCGAATAACTGATGGGTGAAGCATGAGACAAATCCAGAAGTATAATGCAAGCCCTCAATCTTGAAAAATACTTCAACATGGTTTTAACTGTAAACACAGAATCAGTCCCCAGCATGGGAAACCGAACCTACTGTGAAAGCAACTGCTGTAGTCAGTTTGCAGCGGAGAAGAGGTATCGCAGGGTGCTAAACTGTAAGGTATAGTATGTCATCAGTGATAATTACTAAGTATCCTTAGAAAAAACAAATTCTAGCTGCTTTAACAATTTAAAACAGGTAATAATGGCTGAATAACGCAACTGACAGGCAAGGCTTCATAAAAGAATTTGCAGTTGTGAAATGATGTATCGCTTTTTCTAAGTGCATGCTGGTTTATAACACAAAAGATTATAAAATGCGTAGTTGGCAGTATCAAACTCTCTTGTTCATTGACAAAAGTGCTGAACACACTGGTTAAAAGAAAAGCTCATGATGGTTTACTCAAAGCCTATGAGGTGGAAGAATTAATGTGACCAGGGCACAGTTTTGTGCATTTTGACCACAGAGAATGTGGTGAAAACAGCCGTTCCTTGCACTTACATGATCCGATCAGCCTATCAACGTTCAAATGGGCTACAAGACAACTACCCAAACTATTTATACTCCATGTACAAAAAAACATGGGGTTTAAAGAAATTAAAATACATTTTAAGCACCACACTTATTATAATTTCCTGAAGAAACAGATATACTAGTTAATGTCAAAAAGGCACTGAAAGATTTTACTAGCCATGTTCATAAAATTCTGTTCATTCTAGCTCTTCAAATAAAGTCAGAACAATATTACTTGGAAGACGCTTTCCACTAGTCTCACTAGTCAAACCAAAACACGTTAAGAGTTGAACAGACTGATAAAACAACTTGCAGCTGTAGAACTGCACACACAGTGAATATACAGCATGCATACATGTCAAGAGCAAGCAGTTCATCGCTACGTGCTATTTTCCCTAATAACAAGCCATTATTAAGCAATCCTGTTCTTAAGAATGCGATTTTTCTGGAGTCTTGAAGTTTGACAGGAAAAAGAAAGACTATTACTCAAGGGCTAAAACAAATCAGCTTGTGGAAATGAAAGGAAATTGGGCTTTAAGCATCCCACTTCCGTGGTCCCAAACGAAGAAAGCGCGCACAGTGCCTGCGAGGGCCGAGGTTTTTTTGCTTCCAAATGTCTTTAGCTACCGGTCCAACGAGCATTAACAAGACTGGCAAGCCTACAAAGGGATATTCTCCTCCCTAACAAACCCAACATTCTTCTCTTCTTCAAGTCTTCATTATGCCAATGCCCTCTTGCATTTCATAGAATTACAGGAGTCTTGATTTATGCATATTCCTCCTCTTTGATTAATTCCTTGCCCTTCTCGGTCTGCAAAAATATTCCGCTCCCTCCAGCAAGTCTGTCCCCAAAAACAGATCCTTCCCTAAAAACGACTGCATCCCTTCCCAACACAAGCGCTCCAGAGAGGTCCTGAAGCAGAAGCCAACAAAGCACAGTGTCTCCAGCCTCCAACTTCGCCTCTTCTGACAATAACGCACAGGGATAGTACCTGCACTTGTTGTGCTGCTTTCACAGCAAGGCATTGCATAGAAAACTAGGAGTAAAATGGACCAGACCCCATTTTGTGCCCTTACTTCAGCAAAGGAATCATAAGTGCAATTCTCTGTGGAAAACCTTGAGTCCCCATGACTTCAACAACGTAAAGACCATGAAGACATCACCCTCACTAGAAAAGAAAAATTGTAACATGAAAATACGATCCCTCGTGCTTGCAATATTGCAAATCCGCTTTGCTCAAAAAGTGACCTATGTTTGAAGACTGAGAAATGACTTCATTATTCCAATATAACCACAATTTCAGGTTGAAAATGAAGCTGCTCTGTGAAGCATTCACAAAATGTTTCAATATATTGGGGGTTTTGTAAATATATTTGAAAGAAGACAACACTGAGGCGAGGTTTCACCTAACTACAGGCAGAACTGGGTACTCTCCCCTAAAAAAAAATTGCAGGACACAAATGCATAAATTTTTGAGAATACTTTCTGCATCAACAAGCCAGCTCAGCATCAATTAATTTTTCAAATTAAATTTTTAATGCTCAAAAAGCCCACCTTTCTGAAGTATACCTTTTCTTATAATGCAGTATTGTGTGCAGCCATCTCTGACTAAGCTACAGAAACCTTCCTAACACAAGATAAAAATAAGGACAAAACTTTCACATTTCTGATGCTGCTCCAACAACAACTAACTTTCAAGTCCACGACAATCATAGTTTACCACAAACCCACAATATTTCAGAGAACTAAGTAGTCTGCTAGAGAGCTGATACCTGTCTGAAGGACCATGGATAGCCAAGTCCAAAGTTGCACTGTTGATTCAAAAAACAGGACTTCACCCAGTTCAAACCGAACACACACCTCAGCACAACACAAGGCTCAACCGAGGTGGCTGAAGGCATCGTCAAATAACTGAGGCCCCTGCCACTTATTGCTAAGGATCCAGCAGGCCATTTTTAGAGGAAGAGAAATGCTAAACAAGAGTTATATCCAAAATCCATTGCATGCAACAGCTGGAGTATTCTTCACATCCAACCCCAGCTGCAAGAAGCGTATTACACAGCCACTGACTTGCCATGTATCACTGCACATGAGGATTATCTATATGCCTTACAAAAAAGTTTCAAAGTTTAAGGAGAAATATATTTTTCATGGACAGATCTACAATAGCTATGCCATGGAGGTGGAAGATAACTTTTGACTTTTGAATAGTATAAGCAAAAAACCCCAACACCTTCAAATACATGTAAGTAGTTCTGTAGAAGAGATGCTCAGGATGCTTTTCAGATTACAAAAGAGCTAGAAAATACATTTACTTACTTAGCTGTATGACACTCAAAACTCGAAGCACAGAACTCTATTTTGGTACTGTGCAGATATCTCAAGACCATTTTCAGCTTTGATTTCATCAGACCTCTTTAAATTAGATACTTAAAAAGAAAGACCTGCAGGGAGAACAGATCAGGTGCTTTGGACAACAGAAGCATTTTTCACTCCAAGCCAGTGTTTCACCATGTTTCTGGGAAAGCCAAGCTGGAAGAACAACGGGGATACAGTTCAGATGATGCAAACACAAAGTTTTAGCCACTAACAGTCACTGTAGCTTCAGCAGCAGACTGACCCTCAAAAGCAGGACTTGGGTCTCACACCCAGCTGCAATCCCGTCACTTGAACAAACCAACAGCAGCTAACACACTTAAATTCCCTTCCAAGAGGTAATGCAGCCTCTGCTTCAACCTTGGCAAGAAAATGAATCCTAGATGAGTCTGTACATCAGTACAAGACTGGATTAAAAGAACCTACAAAAAAAGAAAGCTCATCACCATGAATACTCTGAACTTTGAAACCATCATTTTAACATCATTGAAACTTTGTTTTTCAGATATCCAGTATCTTCAAGCATTGGAGAAAGAGGTTTTCCTCATTTGCTATCTTGCATCATCTTCACCCATTCCTGTTTCGTGTTACCCACTCCACCTACTTATTCGCCACATTACAAAAACATGTTTGTAACACAGCATTCTTAAAATGCTTGTTACAACTTCACAGAATCACGGTATGGCCTGGGTTAGAGGGGACCTTAAAGCCCACCCAGTTCCAGCCCCTGCCACAGGCAGGGACACCTTCCACCAGCCCAGGTTGCCCCCAGCCCCATCCAGCCTGGCCTGGGACACTGCCAGGGATGGGGCATCCACAGCTGCTCTGGGCAGCCTGTGCCAGCACCTCGCCACACTCATGGTAAAGCATTGCCTCCTAATATCTAATCTAATTTACTCTCTTTCAGCTTAAAGCCGTTCCCCCTTGTCCTAGTGCTCCAGGCTCATGTAAAAAGCCCCTCTCCAGCTTTCCTGTTGGCCTCTTTAGGTACTGGAAGGTCCTCTAAGGTCTCCCCGCAGCCTCTTCTTCTCCAGGCTGAACAACCCCAACTCTCCCAGCCCGTCCCCACAGCAGAGCTGCTCCAGCCTCCGACCATCTTCACGGCCTCCTCTGGATGTACTCCAACAGGTCCTTGGCCTTCTTACGCTGGGGGCCCCAGAGCTGGAGGCAGCACTGCAGGGGGGTCTCACAAGAGCAGAGGCAGAGCCCTGTCCCTCACTCTGCTGGCCACGCTGCATGTGACGCAGCCGAGGATTCAGTTGGCTTTCTGGACTGGAAACACACATTGCCATGTCATGTTGAGCTTCTCTTCAACCAAAACCCCTAAGTTCTTCTCCTTGGGGCTGCTCTCAGTCTGTTCTCTGCCCAGCCTGTATCCATGCTTGGGATTGCCCTGACCCAGGTGCAGGACCTTACACTCAGTCTTGCTGAACTTCATGAGGTTTGCATGGGCCCACTTCTCAAGCCAGTCAAGGTTCCTCTGGATGGCATCCCTTCCCTCCAGCGTGTCAACTGCACCAACAGCTTAGCACTGTTGGCAGACTTGCTGAGGATGCACTCAATCCCAGTGTCCATGTTGCCGACAAAGATGTTAAACCATGGCAGTTCCATTACTGACCGCTGAGGAACACCACTCGCCACTAGCCTGTGCTTGGACATGGAGCTGTTGACCACAACTCTTGAGTACGGCTGTCCAGCCAATTCCTCATCCACCCAGTGGTCCATCCATCAAATCCACATCTCTCCAGTTTGAAGACAATGGTGTCATGTGAAATGACATCAAATGCTTTGCACAAGTCTTTGGTACTATGCACCAGAAATCACATCTAATCACGATGACCTAAAACCAGCTCCAAAGTTCCAATTCACCTACAGGTGAGCTGCAGAGACCAAAGGTCCACCTAGCTTACCTAGCACCTCTACTCCCATGGCACGCAACAGGGGCTGGCTAGGGAAGTGTGTTAGGAAATTTCCCCAGCATACACCTCCAGCCATCCACTCATCCAGGACTTCTTGTGCCATCAGAGGGTCTCTGCGTAACCTCAGAAGGCTTTTCTTCCCAGAACTTCTTATTTTTCAACTAAGTTTTCACAACATTGTGGCAAACAGTATCTATGCTCTGTGTGAAACAACCATTTCCTAGTACAAGTCATACCACACATGATTATCAATTTCCCCTATGCCAGTGCCCCATCACTTCTTGTTCAGTTTGAAGATGCTGTTTCGTATGCTTCCTCCTCTGTAACACTCAGCAGCAACTTTAAAAGACAAAAAACTGAATGTCTAGGTCATCTTTAACAATGCAACTGAGACAAAGACAACTTTTATTTGTAATGCCAAACCGTAAAGCTGGAAGTAAGGCGAATTCTTCAGAATTCACAAATACACAAGACTAATCATTTCTTGAACACGCTTTTATTTTTTGCAGCAAGAAAAAAAACCACAACCCTAACTATTCTGGTGATTTCGCAACACTGTTGTCTAAACACAGCTTGCCGTGTGAGGTCTCAAAACAGTCTGAACTGCCTACGCAGCAGCAAGTGTACATAAAGAAAAAAAACCATAAAGTTAATATGCCAAAGCTAGAAGCAGCCATGACAGACAGAAAAGGCTGCATAGCTGCAGGCAGATCAGGATGTCTAGAGAACACCTGCTATGCTGTAGTGCTATTAGGACAAGAAGTTACAACCCTTAATCTCCCCAGAAAACTTCATAGCTAATTTGTCAAGAAGTACTTTTAGTAATAACGTTTGCTTCATTTCAGAAAGCACCAGTAAGCAAGCTACTGAATAATTCACATTTAAACAGATTACACCTTTCCAAAGTGCTTCATCCATTTATCAACACAAACCCAAATATGTTGCCCTGTTCCATTTTACATTTTAAATCAAACTTCCCTTTAAGTTTTCAAGCCTGCCCAAGCAGCTGCACTTCTCCCTGGCCTTCAGTGCTTCCAGTGTGTAAGTACCTGAAAATGTATTTTTACTCTGAAGCCCCTAATGCAGCTGTCACAGTCTTAACTATTAATTCAGCTTTTTTAATACATAGCACAAATAGGGCCTAGCAATCTTGCATGATTTTGCCAAACTGCAAAAGAGCACCTCCCCACAGGCGTTTCTTTTTCCATTTGTTGAAGACTATTTAAAATTTAAACACATGAAAATAATAACTAATTATACAATTTTCAAGATTTCGTTCTCCTGTATTTTTGATATATCAATCCTAGGTCTTTCAAGAAAAATCCATAGCTTTCAGAACGTTTTTCTCTCTCCCAGTATCCACCAGATCCTTTTCTTCCTGCAAGAGCTGAAACTGTTACTTGCTTCACAGCTGAAAGCTCAGTCAGATGAATGAGAGCATTTTGTGTGTCCCTCAGAGCTAGTTTTCAGTCTCTGGAACAGTCAATGTCACATAGACCACACTTGGAAGATTAAATTTTTGCAGATAAATAGGCTGCTTTGTTTTAATGCAGACTTTGCAGGAGGGGGGCTGAATGCATGAACATCTCATCTACCACAATTTTTGCACACATTTTAGTCACCCAGATGATGTTAGTATTTTACTCCACTGATAAAGGATTTGTTTTGTCATTTGAGACTCGCTGTAGAGGACATAAATAGTTTTTAATATTTTTTAAAATGGGAGGAAAAAAAAAAAATCAATGTGTGTGGCAACTTTGAAATGCAACTTAGAAATGCAACTTAGAACAGAACACACTGTGCAGCAGTTACAATAATTTACCAGCACCATTTCTAGCACTTTGAAATTTGCACGTAAGCGCTCAAACTGATGAACAGCATCACAATTCATTTAATGCACAGTAAAAAATTAGTTCATAAAACAGTGCAGCAGGTAAGATGCCGAGTACAAGTTTATGCAATAATCTTTGAAAGACACTCACCTTCATATGAGTGCATTCAATGTTACACAGAGAACACATATGTGGAAATATTCTTGGAGATGTAGCATAGTAGTCATTCATCATTGACGGAGTGGGCAATCTTTTTATCTTCTGGGCATCAGACTGGGGAAACACTGGAAGCCACGATGCTTTCACAATACCAAAAGGAGATTTAATTGGGCCCTCAGCCTGTGTCTGGAAGGGCTTCTGTCCTGCTCCTGAGCTGCTCTGGGCATTAGACTGGCTTGTCCCAGATTCGTGCTGAATTCTTTCGTGCTGGCTCATAGCTGCAAGAATTTCAGCTGAAAAGGGTGGCTGGGTCATCGGTGGCATTACGTGCTGGGTCATAGACGGTTGGACAAGAGGCGGTATGACAGGTGGCATCATGGGCTGGGCCAAGGGTGGCATTATTGGTGGCATCATAGGTGGCATGACAGGCGGTATTGCAGGCTGGGATACGGGTTTCACCACGGGGAGTCCAGGGGGTGTTGCACACAATGCAGACACCTTTCCTGTAGTCTCAGCTGGAAAGAATGATCGAGTATTTGAGGAGTCATTCTGGAACCCCGTTGGTTTTATTAACTCTTCAACTGGAAACACCGGATTACACGTCACACTGGATGGTGGGACACCCATCGACATATTCTGTTCTCGTTGGAAGTCTTCTCTATTCTCTCCACTTGATGCTTCAGGATTATAGACGCGTGCTTCGAGAGGATCTTCAGTTAACACTTCAGGATTATAAGCATGCACTTCAAGGGGATCCTCAGTGTAACCGTATTTGCTCGCGTGCCCATAATCAATCACTTTACTCTTGACTGCTGCGCCACCACTTGTACCACCAATTGTTTCTTCTCCTCGGCTCTGAGTATGCAAACCAGACAAAGAATGACCCATCTTACGCATCCGTATTTCTCTCAAGATTAGCGGCATGTTTTCAGGTGTTAACTGATCATCTGGATAGCGACTGAGTTCCTCCAAATCTTCATTAGACAGCCCAAAACTCGCTAAAATGCTGGAAGCACTTTCTGGCGTGTAGCGGTTCTGGGCATTTGAATTCTGCTCTGCGATCCGCGCTGAGGCAGGTGGCTTTTGCCCAGTTGTCCCAGCCGAGCACGGGCTATTATCCCAGCAACTTGTGCGAGGCTCTCCCTTCTGCTCCTGGTGTAGGTTCGTCTTCTCTTTTACCTTCCTCGGATCAGCCCTGTGCAGAGTTACCCGAACGTTTATCCTCTGTGAACCCGTCCACTGAAACGTTTCCTGTCCCGAAAATCTTTGTGATATCCCTTGAGGTGTTCCAGGAGCAGGCTTTCTCTGAAGACCTGCCGCACCTCCTCCCCTAAAGGAGCCTGGAGGCTTTGTGCCGGATGGATTAGGTCCTCTCGGCCTCTGAGGTAAAGTTCCTCTAGGACTAAACATTGCGCTTTTCAGAAATGCCTGATTTAACCAAGCATAAGGAGGTGCAGACCGGTTGGTAGCAACTGAGGTCAATTGCTGAAGAGCCAACTGTGTCTTAATTTGTGCAAGCTGTAAAGGAGGAGGGCCCAACAGAAGTGGGCTTGCAATGCCAAGGTTCAAGGAATTCACAAGTGGTGCGAAACTTTCCAAGAATAACACAAAGCTGAAAGTTAAAAGACAAGTATTAGATTATTTTATCTTTTCGCCTACTTTATGCAGTGGATTCTATAACCGGTGACAAAAACAACCGAAGTCACAAAACAGCATTTTAGTAACAGTTTAAATGGTACTTTTGCACTCAAAATTCTGTCAAACATTAACATTTTCTTTCACCGCATAAAATCTTAATATGCGGTGAAAAGACAACAGACAGTTACGTAAACAAGCTTTGCCCAACAAGTTCAGTGTCACAGATCACATACCTAGTGTTGACACTCTTTCAACAGCATTTGCTGAAACTCGGTATTTCAGTTCTTGATGACAACATCGTTTGGATTTATTTACAATTACAGCTATTTTACGAGCAATAAGCCAAAGTATTAAAACCTTCTCCAACTGTTTATGAGGTATGAATTGTAAGTGAAACCATCATGTAGAGAATTCAAAACAGTTACAACTTGGACGTCAAGCCACTGTGGAATCGATCTGAAGACAGCAGAGGAGCTTTCAGGAGGGACACTCCCATGACCACTCTCATGGGTAAACTACTATAGCCTGAAAGTATTCAAAGGGTGTGACAACATTTGAATTCCATGGCTAGAAAATTTCCATTTCCCAGATGTTAAAGGCAAGATCTTATATTGAAACAACTAACAGAAAGGTATAAAATCATATAGAGACTGAAACCATCCACATACAAGCATAAAAAAAGCACAATGGCAATGGAAACCGCTCTTTTCTTTCAGATGAAACCACTGAGAAGTCAGACCTGGAAGGCAGTAAAAGAATGTACAAATACAGGCAGAATAAGACAAAGTGATGCTCACACTAACAAAAAAATGAAATACCACAGAGTTTTGGAAATGCGTTCTTGCAGCACACTCAGAGCAAGGTGCCTCATCTACCCATGCTCCAAACCTGTGGCATCGGCACAGTCAGAAGGATCCCAAGTCCTCATTCCACCCCCCATCACTCTGCTGTCTCCCAAACCCAGATAACCTGCTGTTTCCATTCTTCTTGCAGCAATACATTAGGTTTGAATGAGCTTTACTAGTAGGTTTTCACCAAGCCTAACTATAACAGGACTTGCAGACACCCCTAGTTTCTGAACTTGCATGCTATACTTCTGCAGTGTTGAGGTTCTTGTCTCACCAACACCAATTCCATCACAGGTTTTGTCTGCAAATCTCACTTGACTCCAAACAAGTTTTTCAAGTAAATGTAGGTGCCTCTCTCATGTCTGTAATCTGTAAGGACTGAAGTTCTGAAGCTTGAGGACCACAAGTCAAAAAATAAAAATTACATGCAGCTACAACTTGAGAGAGGTGAGCCACATACAAGCTGCAGGAGACTCAGATTTTACAGCTGAACTCCTCTAACTTGTTACTATCTGCATGTTAACCATTCTGAGTTTTATTAGCAATTATTTAACTAAGTACAAACTGAAGGCAGGCCAAGCAGAAACAGTAGCTTCAGAAACACTAATCACATTCTCCTCTCCATTACAAAAACAGAGGAAGCTATAATAAAGAAAAGATTCCTACCAGACAACAATCCCAGAACTCTGGCCTCTTATCCAGGACTCCTTACCCAATACCCCTCCTCCCTTAACAAATTCAATCATATTTAAATGGTAACTGCATGATAGGCCAAGTTTGTTCAAGACAGTTTCAAAACAGACTATTAAGCAAACACGCACAAAGTAATCTCTTGCCTTTCAGTTGTGCAGTCCTCTGGAACTCACATCACTGGAGGGCAAAAAAAACCTTCTCAGCCCACTAATTTGCAAAGCAGTTGGAGAGAGAACTATACCAAAGCCACCCATAACAAGTATGAATACATTAGTAAAGCACATTTTAAAAATAAACATGCTGGTTTTCATGGTTTAACCCTGGCCAGCAACTGAGCCCCACAGAGCTGCTCGCTCACTCCCCCCCCCCCAGGGATGGGGAAGGGTGAAAATGAGCAAACTTGTGGAATTGAGATAAAGACAGTTTATTAGGGACAGAAAAGGAAGAAAATAGTAACAACATTGATAAAAGAATTAGAATATACAAAGCAAGTAATGCACAATGCAATCGCTCACCACCAACTGACTGATGCCCAGCCAGTCACCAAGCAGCAGCCCCTGGCCAGCTTTCCCCCCAGTTTATATACTGGACATGATGTTCTACGGCATGGAATACCCTACTCTGGCCAGTTTGGGTCAGCTGTCCTGACCCAGCTTCTTGTGCCCCCAGCTCTCTTGCTAGCAGGTTTCCAGAAGCTGAAAAGCCCTTGACTTCATATAAACACTACTTAGCAACAACTAAAAACAGTAGTGTGTCATCAACATTATTCTCTTAAATCCAAAACACAGAATTGTACCAGCTACTAGGAAGAAAATTAACTCTATCCCAGCCAAAACCAGGACACTGGTTTGCAAACTGAACCTTAATTCAGTGGATGAGGAATCTTCCAAGGGATCTGTTCAGAAGCAAACCACAACTTCACAAGGTAGAATTTTTACCTAGATTTCCAGGCAGCGGAGACCACTCAAGTCACCAGCGTGCTGTGATCAGGTACGCTCCCACCCCAGGATCCTGAACCACTGCCACAAGTCATATGCCTCTACAAACCTCTTGTCAGAGTTTGCACACTTGTCAGCCTAGTCAGGAGATGGTGATCTGGGAATCGGCAGACAGAAAAAGCCAGCCAAAACATTGCCTGGTCAGTCCAGTACCAGAATGCCACAATGAGATGTCTTCTGATTTATAATAATTTTTAAAGCTATCACTCCAGCAAACTCCTAAGGTGCAGTCAGGATCAACAGGGGATATGGGTATATATATGCTCACTTCGCCTCAGAATGCACTACTGGGATAATCTATTTAAAATCAAAACCGATCGAATTTCTTCTGCTTTTCGGTGAATATTCTCAACTGACATTGAAGATAACTTTTTCCCACTTTTGGGCTGATTCTGGCTGGGCTAGAGTTAATTTTCTTCATCACAGCCAGTATGGGGCCGTTTTCTGGAATTGTGCTGCAAACAGCATTGAAAACTCAGGGCTGTTTTCATTACTGCCCAGCAGCGCTTGCACAGAGCCAAGGGCTTTTCTGCCCCTCACGCCACCCCGCAGCAAACAGGCTGGGGGGCACAAGGAGCTGGGAGGGGACACAGCTGGGACAGCTGACCCGAGGGATACTCCATACCATATGGTGTCACGCTCAGCATATAAAGCTGGGGAAGAAGAAGGGAGGACACTCGGAGTGATGGCATTCGTCTTCCCAAGTCCCCGTTACGCATGATGGAGCCCTGCTGTCCTGGGGATGGCTGAGCACCTGCCAGCCCACGGGGAGCGGGGAATGGATTCCTTCTTTTCCTTTGCTCCTGCACAGATTTTGCTTTCCCTATTAAACTGTTTTTACTTCAGCCCAAGAGTTTTCTCACTTTTGCCCTTCCGATTCTCTTCCCCATCCCACCGGGGGGGGGGGGGGGGGGGGGGAGTGAGGAAGCAGCTGCATGGAGCCAAGTGACTGGCCAGGGTTAAACCACGACAGTTTTAGCAACAGCGCTCCAAAAGGAGGAAAACACATCGTTTTGGATACTAAAAACATAAATATAGCCTTACTGAAGTAGAACAAAGGTCCAATATCCTGTGTTCAACAGTACCCAATACCCATTGCTGCAGACCATGCTAGTAAGTTAACGTTCCTTCTCCTAAGTCTCAAAAATTTCTTCAATTAACAGTCTACAGGTTGCAATGTCATTTTACCTGAGACATTAATTAAGCAAAGTAGTCAGAGACTTCTCTCTGAATCAGTGAACAAAATGCTGCAATCTCTTCAGGACATGGTAATACTATGCCTGCTAACTTACCCTCCAAAAATGTTAAAAAACAAACAGCCTCACAAGTGGATGCTCTGTAACAAAAAAGACCATGAGAGCCAATCCCTCAGCCACCGTGGTGTTGGAAGGCACACACCAAAATCAGCCTCTTCGAGTAAACAGAACAGATGTGGCATTCACATTTAGCCTGGGTCAAGAAAAGAGATGTTAAGAATTTCCCTCTCAAAGGAGAGCTATTAAGTTTCCCATCAACAGTAATAATTGCAGAAATGCAAAAGACAGTTTTGTCATCTATGTGATCAAAAGGCTAGTTCATGAAAGAATTCAAAACCTAAGTACAAAGTACTCTTAAAGCCAAGATTTTAAAAGGCATCCATATTTGTGCTGTACAGCCCTTAATGACTCTGAAACCTAGCTGCAGCGCAACACTGAGGACTTTACTCAGACCCACAACAATACAAATACGTTTGAGCACATCTAAGGTATTAGTTTCCTCGTCACCTGACCCTATCTACATCTGAAGTTGCAGTAAGAGGCCAGACATTTAAACAGCATTCCTGCCTGTGGAAGCCCTTCGCTCAAATTCTCTTCTGACATCCTGACAGTCAAGCTCTGTACAGCAGCAAGCCTGCAACAAAGCCTTAATCAGCTGGGTCTCATGACTGACCTTTTCAAAAGAAATGCTGGAAATGACAGTTGAAAGATAAAGTGATGCCAAGACTAAGGAAACAATGGTCAGGACATTTAAGGCTAGATTCTCACCTTCCTCTTCAGAAGAAGCTTTGTTTGGGGTGTGTCTGTGATCCTACAGACTGCTTTTCCTGGTGCAGTGACATCCTGACCAGTCTTACAGCGGTGACAAAGCACCTTGCTGATGCTTCATCCTAAGTGAATGAAAACTAGGCGGATTCCCCAAAGACCATGGTGCTTACCTGACTCCTGGAAAAGGTAGTCCTTGAAACTTAAAATTTCGGAGTATCACAGAAAGGCCAAATGATACCCTTCTTGCCTTCCCTTCAATTTTACCAGTCCATTTTGCCAAGGTTCCCAATACAGATGGATAACCAAAAAGTTCTGGCTAACCTGCTTACACACTGGAGACCCTTAAAAACTACATTTGATAGAATCACAGCATAGTTTGCGTCAGAAGGGACCCTGAAGATCATCTAGTTCCATCTCCCTGCCACAGGCAGAGACACCTTCCACTAGACCAGATCACTCAAAGCCCCATCCAACCATTTGCACAGATGGTGAGTACGGGATGGTCTTGCCCCTCCTCTGGCTCAAGGATACAGCTAGAATTCAGCCCCCAATGTAAGGACATGGACCTGTTGGAGCACATCCAGAGGAGACCATGAAGATGATCAGAGGGTTGGAGCAGCTCTGCTATGGGGACAGGCTGGGAGAGTTAGGGGGGTTCAGCCTGGAGAAAAGGCTGCGGGGAGACCTCAGAGCACCTCCAGTACCTAAAGGGGCTGCAAGAAAGCTGGAGAGGGGCTTTTCACAAGGGCATCTAGGGATAGGACAAGGCAGAATGGCTTTAAGCTGAAAGAGGGGAGATTTAGATTAGCTATTAGCAATATTTAATGTGTAGGTGGCAAGGCACTGGCACAGGTTGCCCAGAGCAGCTGTGGATGCCCCAACCCTGGCAGCATCCAAGGCCAGGCTAGACAGGGCTTGAAGCAACCTGTTCTGTTAGAAGGTGTCCCTGCCCATGGCGGGGGGGCTGGAACTAGATGGTCCCTTCCAACCCAAACCACTTTATAATTCTATGAATAAGCTTTTACCCTCTCCCTGTAACCTTCCTCCCATCCCAGAGGTCCAGTCGCCTGTGTTTTAAGGGTCCAAGGTCCACCTCTAGTGCAGCTCAGCTGTGTGACAGTTTTCTCAGCAGCCTGGTCAACGTTAATAGTTGTAGGAAAGAGCTCTGATATTCTCTCTACAGATGTGTAGAGTTAAAAAAAAGACAGGGGTAGGCAGGATTACAGGCAGACAGGTGTCATTTGCAGCTCAAGAATTCAATAAGAAAACCACCAAGTATGGTAAAAAAAAAAAAATTCTGAAGAAAAAACAACAGGGAGGTGGTGTTAATGGATGACATCAGTGGATGACAGCAAGCTAACAACACTAAGGAGCCGTTTCAGGGAGCAGCAAAGGCCTCTCTTCTGGATGCCCATCTGGTCAGCAAATGCCCTTTGGCTGTCCTATCGGGAACACGTTAATGCCTACAGACCAGCAGTCTGTTAAATCCTACCAGCCTCAGTGCATGTTTAGCAATAAATAATCGTTTTGCATTTTAAAACTCTCTCTAGGCTGCTTGCAGAGTCTCTCTCTGGGCAAGGCAAAAGCCACCTACCCGAAGTGACCCAGAGATGGATGTTAACAAGATGACAATTCACTAAACTGATCTGGAGGTAAGCCAATAAAAATACGTACAAAACTCTCTTACAGGTACAGAAAGCAACAGTCAAAAAGCAGTGGGTACTAGCAGATCTGAAGCAAATAAGAGAAGTTCCTGCAAGCAGAAAATGGGAAATGCAGCACTGACCAACAATGCCACTGACTTCAAGCTCTTTTTTTTTCTCTCACCTTCAACACTAGTACCTACATCTTGAAGCTGTACCATTTCAGTTCAGCTGTCTATCAACAACAGAAACACCTTTAAGTCAGCAGTGCAATACAAAAATCAAACAGCAAAAAATAAAACCTGGAGGCTTACGTTGCAAGTGTGGCAATAAGACTTCGTAAGAATGTGGAAGCTGCTTTCCCTAGTCACAAGAGAAAGCTTTATCTGAGGAGATAGTCCTGCACAGTCACGGAAAGGACAATTCTCTGCTGATTTCTCTCTATAAATGGTGTTGGATTTCCTGGTAACATACCAATTACAGAGTAGTCAAACAAAGACTGCATTTCAATATAAAAACACTTTAGGAACCCGGGCATCCTGCAGAGACCAATACTACTGCTAACCAAATATTCACCCACGGCCAACATCCTCAGGACACCCAGAGCAGTGGCAAGCCCAGGAACCCCACAAGGATCGTCCTGCCTGGACTGACAGAAATGTGATTCTAAACGTGGAGAGGGCTGACCCCAGCCAGCAGTCAAGCACCCACGCAGCTGCTCCCTCACATACCCTCTCCCTAGCGGAACAGGAAAAGGGATAAAGCTCATGGGATGACATAGAGATGGTGCAAGAAATGAAATGGAGGGAGCCAAGCAAAGGCTATCACTCACCGCGTCCTGCAGGCAGGCCAGTGCCCAGCTGAGCTCCAAGCAATTACCTCCTTGGAAGCCAAAATCCTCCTCTTTGCTCCTCCACCCCATTTGTACTGCTGAGCATAACATTACACAATGTGAAACATCCCTTTGGCCGGTTTGGGTTGGCCGTCCCAGCTGCACTCCCTCCCAGCCCACACTCTGGGGTGCAGAAGAAGCCTGGACACTGTGCAAGCAGGGTCCAGCAGCAGCCAAAACACGGGTGCATGACCAACACTGGCTTAGTGATGACAGCTAGCTCCATCCCAGCCAAAGCTGGTACAAAACAAGCCCTACTTCATGCAGTCGGAACATGAAGCATATAGCACCGGTTAGCAAGACACCAACAGAAAGAAAATAAACTAAAGCAAGCCATTACCAGAACAGCTTGATCTCCAGCTCAGTAGGACATTAAGCATTAAACAAACTGCATCTAAACCATACTCCTCCATCGCTGCCGGTCCAACTACATCAAAAATAAGCAACATGAATTCCAGACTCCAAATACGAGAAATTTTGAGACAAGTCAGACTTGTTCCCTAAAATACGAGATCAGCTACACACATTATGACAGCTTGAAAATCAAACCAGATGATCTGTTCCTTGGTTTCCTTCAAACCTACAAAAACTTACTAAAAAGACCACTTCCATTTTGAAAGAAATAGTTTTATTATGTGCATCCTATTATATACTCTGTCATTACCCAACAAGCACCTCCCAAAAAGCAAAATCAACTAACAGAACAAATTCAAGAGTAAGACTGCAGAAATCTGAAGCACTAACTTGTAATTCACTCCTGCCTCTTTAGGACTTCTTTTTTTTCCCCGATATTGCCAGAGCTCAAGCAGACCACTGCTAAAAAGCAGTTAACCAAGATGTTTATCACTGCCTGGCTACAAAGGCGACTACTGAAGGCTCACCCTCTTTGCAGTCAGTCATATTTTTTCTTGCTGCCCAGGCTGAATTCAGTGACAGAGGATAACTGCACAATTTCCTACCTTCAAAACTGCACAGCCACCACAGGTCAGGCCACCCAGAGCACTCCAAAGCAACTGCCCCCAAGTCCTGCCCCACTGCTAACTAGTGAAAATCAGAACCGAGTTCTGTGTGTAAGTCCGTACAAACCGATTACATAAACCTGATGCACAAAATGAGCAACTGCCTGAGCTAAACATAAAATTAATGTTGTCAAGTATTAGTAAGACACTGACAGAAAGTATTACATAGCTGTCTCAAATACGAAAGCACCTAGGAAAAACTAACAGAAGCTAAAGTTTCCTAAATGTAAACAAAACACGATATACATGCATGCAGGGGGCTGACCTCAGCCAGTGGACAAGCACTTGCACAGCTGCTCTCACTCACTGCCCACCACCTCCTCACCTTAGCCAGACCAGGATAGAATAGGAAGAGCAAAAGGCAAGAAAACCTAGGGGTTAACATAAAGACAGTCTAAGAGGTCTTTAGATCCCCCCCCCTCAGAAGTGGGGAAAACAACCACAAGCAAAGCAAAGGCAATCACTAACCTCCATCCACAGGCAGACAGATGCTCAGCCAGGCTGAAAAAACATGACCTTGGAAGTCAAGAAACACCCTTTTCTTCTCCTCTACCCCAGCATTTATTGCCGAGCATGACGTTACACAGCTTGGAACAGCTCTTTGGCCAGTTCGAGTTGGCTGTCCCCTCCCAGCCCCTTGCCCACCCCCAGCCCGCTTGCTTGGAGTGGGGTGGCAGACAAGAAAGCCTTGATGCTGTGCAAGAATTGCCTAGCAGGAGCCAAAACATCAGTGCTTATCTACACTGGTTTAACCACACATCCAAAACATAGCACCAAGCCCCATCCCAGCCAGATCTGGGACCACTTCACAACACAAACCACTGAAATATTCCCAACCCTTGGAGGTGGCCTTGGGTCTCTCCAGGAGTTTTCTGCTCAAGGCTCCCGGGAAGGCTGGGCTGCAGTGCTCCACTCCTTGCAGCTGGGTCCTGTCCAGCCTGGCCCAAGGGCAATCGCACCAAACATATGCTGCTGGATCCGTCTGAAGGCCAGCCGCAAGGTCCCACTCAAAATAGTTCCTCTTTTGGGTTACTCAACAGAGAGGACTCACAAGCTGACTGCAACCCAGAACATGCAAAACCCACAACGCCTAGGAAAGCTGTGGTTTCTTTTTTGTCAGCTGGTGGGGAGACAGCTATCATTGACAATATCCACAGGGACGTGATGTCCACCCCTCCAGTCCTGAAAACCGGATCTCTTTTGCAGGTACCTTGATCTTGCTCTGTTTTATGGCAAAAACAGCCTTCGGAAGGATCTGGATTATTGCTCTTCCTTTCTCAAACACTTTCTACGCTGTGTTGCTCAACACAGTAATGTTGACAGGGCCTCCCTACTCCTGGTCGGAGCATTCATTACCCGACTCCTGCTACAGCAGACCAATGTCCCTTCATCAAACCAGAAAGGGAACAGGCAACGTCAGCCCTTTGACTGCATCTGGGAAATTGCTTCACAGCACCCAGATAATCCTCCTGGATGGACCCTTTTTAGGTGTTCTGCACAATTCACAACACAGGATCTAGGTCCCCACTTCCTCACATGCTCCCCAGGGAGCTATTGGAGAGGGTCAAGCAGATGCTATCAAGATGATAAGGAAGATGCTCCAGTCCCCTCATGAGGAAAGGCTGAGAGAGCTGGGCCCATTCAGCGTGGAGAAGAGACGATTGAGAAGGGATCATATCAATGGCTACAAATATCTTCAGGGCTGAATGCCAAGAGGATGGGGACAGGCTCTTTTCAGTGGTGCCCAGTGACAGGACAAGGGGCAACAGGCACAAACTGTGACATGGGAAGTTCCACCTGAATGAGGAAGAACTTTTTTACCCTGAGGGTGGCAGAGCCCTGGCACAGGCTGCCCAGAGAGGCTGTGGGGTCTCCTTCCCTGGAGACATTCAAACCCGCCTGGATGTGACTCTGTGCAGCCAGCTCGAGGAGAGCCTGCTTTAGCAAGGGTTAGACTAGGTGATCTCCAGAGGCCCTTCCAACCCCAACCAGTCTGGGATTCTGTGATTCCCCACAGCTGCACAGACAGCATCAGCAGGACCCTCTCCCCTGAGCTGGGAAAGGCCAACTGTGCGGCAACCTTCACAGCTGAGACACCAGCCTGTAGAAGCGAGGAAGAGGAGATTCTATTCCAACCACTTTCTCCACAGCCAGTGCCTTGATGTCTGGCCAGCCCACCATCACCCGGCACTGCTGTATGACACCAGCGCATTCAATACTAACCTCTGCACTGGACATCACTCAGATCCCTGGAGACCTGGTTGCTGTTCACCTCCACCACTTCCCTCAAATAACAGAGAAGGTGGTCTCCACTTGCCACCACTGCCTACCAGATGATCCTTGAGGGGATATCCCCCCTTTAACAGGAGATGCCTGCACTAAGCCTCTGGTCTAGCCATGGTGTTCATATTTTCCTCAGATCCAAGGACCCTCCAGCTCCTTTGATAGCACTGAACATCAGCCTGGAAAGCACAGGTCAGGTCTCAAACCAGCACTAGAAGCCGCTGCCTCTTTTTGGCAGAGACAAGGCATCCCTCCTTCAGGTGGTCTGCCATTTCAGCAGTATTAATGTGCCTGCTCAGCCAAAAACGCCCAGGCCATCCGAGGTGAAAGCTGCTCTAGGCACCCACCCAAAAGCTGGGTGCCACAGGGCACGTTCCCATCTGCCGTCCCCAGCCAAGTGGTTACTGGAGGATCCACCAAGATCTGAATTTGGATCAGTGGATTCACAGTCTGACGAGATGGCAGTGTGTGCAGGACCCTCCTGGCAGGGGGACACTATAACCACCATTACAACAGCCAAATTCAAAACAGCGTTCACAGTACACAACACTACGAACATTTTTGTTACACCAGGATGTTCAAGAAACCAAAGGGCCATTGCAACAATGTTGGCAGGATCTGTCCCAGAGGAGAAGAGGAGGAAGGTGTAATTGCTGTTTATCTGCAGGGGACGGTTCTCAGAGTACTGGGATGACAGCAACGCAGCAGTCAAATACTAGACCAGGCTCAATACCTCACTTTTACCACAGGTTCCCACAAAACAACACAGTAAACAGCAAAGGCTAAAAGCTGCCACTTCAAAGCCCTACCAAGTAGCAGCTGAACAACAAATACAGCATAGCACACTCCAATCAGATCTGTCGTTACATCTCAATCACCCTCATGCCCCTCGCTGAGCTCCAGAAAGGACTGTGGTGTGTTCCATCGGAATACAAGGAAGAACTACTTCACCCTGAGGGTGGCAGAACCCTGGGACACGCTACCCAGAAAGGCTGGGCAGTCTCCCTGGAGACATTCAAACCCATCTGGACACAACTCTGCAGCCTGCTTGAGAGCCTGCTTTAGCAGGGGGTTGGACTGCGTCATCTCCAGAGCTCCCCTCCAACCCTGACCATTCTGTGACTCTGTGTTGCTGGCAGCCAGCAGCCAAACACCCACAGACCTGCCTGCTCACCCCCATTCCCCAGTACAGCAGGATGGGGGAACACAAAGGAGAGAAATCCCATGGTTTAAAATAAAGACAATCTAACAGGTGAAGGAAAGTGAGGGAAAAAAACCAAAACCAAGCAAAGCAAAGGCAATTACTACTCACCACCTCCCACAAGCAGACGAGCACTCTGCCAGGCTTCAAGCAACGTCCTCCTTAGAAGCCAAAAACATCCTTTTCTTCTCCCTCTATCCCAGTTTTTACTGCCAAGCAGGATATTACATGGTATAGAATATCCCTTTAGCCAGTCCAGCTCACAGCTATGTACCCTTCCAGCTTCCCACCTACTCCAGCCTACTGTCAGGAGTGCAGCGGGGAAAGCCTTGACATTGTGCAAGCATTGTTCAGCAACTGCCAAAACACCAGTGGTGATCAACTGTGGTTTAGCCACAAATCCAAAACACAGCTCACGAGCTGCTGCAAGGAGTTAACTCCAGCCCAGCCAGAACCGCTCAGTAACATAATTCACTGAATATTCCAAAGACTATTCCATTCCAGTGTTCATGGCATTCAATGCATCAAGTTTATATTCACACACCAGAAAAAAAAAAAATCAGCACAAATCTTTCAGCAACTAATTCTTAAGACAAAAAAAGGGCATTTTAGCATCTTCATGAACCATTAGCAGCAGCAATCTACTGGCCTTTTCCAATTTTCACTTTACCATGTCAAATTTTAAAGCACTACTGTCCTGGTTTCTGCTGGGATAGTTAATTTTCTTCCTAACAGCTGATGCAGTGCTGTGTTTTGGATTTAGGAGGAGAACACTGTTGATAACATACTGATGTTTTAGTTATTGCTAACTAGTGCTAACTCTAAATCAAAGACTTTTCAGTCTCTGATGCCTTGCCAGTGAAGAGGTGCACAAGAAGCCGGGAGGGAGCAGAGCCAGGACAGCCAACCCAAACTAGCCGAAGGGCTATTCCATACCATGGAACATCATGCCCAGTATATGAACTGGGGAGAATTGGCCAGGGCCTGCTCATCACTGCTCAGGGACCAGCCAGGCATCAGTCAGCAGGTGGTGAGCCACTGTACTGTGCATCACTTGTCTTTCTTGGGTTTATTTCTCTTTTTCTTACCTCCCTTTTCATTATCATTTTATTTCAATTATTAAACTGTTCCTATCTCAACCCACAGCTTTTACCTTTTTTCCCCCAATTCTCCTCCCCATCCCATCGGGGGAGCGAGCGAGTGGCTGCGTGGTGCTTAGTTGCCAGCCAGGGTGAAGCAACAAGCACAAATCCTGCATGCTGCTTCACAAGTACATTTATATACCTGCAACAGCTCTGAGGCGTACAGAGCTCTGCGTGCCTGATGTGGAGATGTACCCCAGCGCACTGCAGACAAAGAGCAAACAGTAATACTTCTGTCTCAAATTCACTAAAAAAAAAATAACCCCAAACTCCATTCACAATGTTTAACTTGATGGCAAAGAAATACGGAAACGTTTTATTTACCGTCAAATGTGAAACACCGGGGGGAAAAAAAAAATAAAGGCCTCAATGTTCTTCCCATTTCATAAACAGACAAGCTCCTTGTCTGGGAAGGGACTAAAACAAGCACAGTTGAGCTTCCACTGAGCTCAGCCCCAAAACCAAACTTCAAGACACTTGGGAAATAGAAGGGAAGAATCCAGCCATATAGCAGGAAGCAGCAGGTTTTACAATCACTTGGAACCCCACCCTGGACAAAAATCACAGTTGTATCAGTAGTCATAGAAGCTGGAGAAGAAAAGATCAGTCTAGTCCCTTACGTCCTCCACCCTTCGAGAGAGCATGATTGTTCTGTTAGTACTGGCAGATTACTTCTTTTTTTTAATCAGAAAAAAAATGCAATTAAAGATACTTCTTGTCCTTGAAGTGTGCCTTTGCAATAGGGAAAATAACTATCTCACTTTTATATCCACCCTCCTGAAGATCTTACAACACAGTTATGATTTAACATTTTAAATGTCTAGTGAATGGTCAAATACCAAGACAGAAGAGCATAACCAAAAACCAAACACACATTTCAACATCAGTTCTCAGCTATAAATCAAGATGGACAAGTGTGGTTTATTTGGTTTTCAAAAAACACATTTTAGTCTGTTAAAAATAATCCTATAGAAAAAGAAATTCTTAAAAAATAACAACCTGTATTAAATTACTGTATTAAAATAATTGCAAGTGAGCAAAAATACTACAGCATTTTGTCTAAGTTGCAAAACAAAGGTCAAATCCCCAAATATGCCAGGTTCCTGGGTAAGCACTACGAACGAGATTATGCTACGGTGCTAAAACACTTTGTCTTGGGTGAAGAGAATTTTTGACATTGTTTTGGTTATTTTGACCAATTCAGATCAACTGCTACCACCTTCAAAGTCAAGAAATGGGACAGCTATCTTGTTAACCCCAACGCACAAGTAGGAGCTACCAGAATACACGTCTACATTCCGAGCTCTCGAAGGATACGGTGATGAAAACCAACCTCCCCAGCTAACCATATGAACGTTACTTCAGCCAACAGCCAGTTCTAACGCCAAAACCACCATTCCCAAACTGCCAGATAACTTTGTTTCCGTGTAACCTACTACGTTTATGGGCTTAACTAAAGGTGTGGGCTTTCACGGAACCACAGCCAGCTGGAACAGAACAGCGGTAAGAACGAGGCAGGCAGCGCGGCCCCCCCAGGTTCACAGGCAGGTAAAAGCCGAGGCTGAGCCAGCACGGGCCGTGCTCCCGCCGCGCCCCGCAGCCGGTGCCGCAGGTAAGCGCCGTACCCGCCGTTTTCATCTCTGCCCGCATTTGCTCCGCTCCTTTTTGCACTGCGAGGGGAACGCATCCAGCCGCCGAGCCGGCGACGCCAGCCGTGCCGCCGGGCGCCTGCAGAGCCAGGCAGGGCGCTCGGGGCCAGCCGGCGCCGTGCTGCACCCCCCGGTAGCAAAATAACGAACCAAACGGCGGGAGGGCGGCGCTCCGCCGCAGCACGCCAGTACCGACCGGTGCGCGGTAAACGAGACCTACCGAGGCCGTTACACCGCCTGTCCCCCCGGCCCCGGATCTGGTGCCGGGACCCGCCAGGAGGCTGCTGGGGGCGAGCGATGCCGGGCCCAGGGGGCTGGGGGAGTGACAGTAGGGCCTCCCTCCGCCGCCGCCATTACGTGCGTCCCCTCAGCCCCCGCTGCGCCGCCACACAGGGGCGGGGGGCGGCCGAAGCCCAGCTCCTACCTCCGGCCAAGCACAGCCGAGCCGCGCTGCTGGCAGCCACCCTCCGCTTCGCCGCTGCCCCGCGCCGCTCCCTCCACCGGGCCGGGCCGCGCCGGGCCGGGCAGCGCGGCCGCCGTGCTGCTGCCCCGAGGAGGGAGACAACGGGCACTGCATATGCGCGCGGCAGAAGGGGCGGTGCGCGGCGGGAGGCGCATGCGCAGAACAGGGCGTGCGCAGGCGCCCCGAGCTCCGCGAGGCCGCGGCGGGGCGGGCCCCGGTGTGGGCACGGTACCCGCGGTGCGCGTGTGCGGCCGCCCGCCCCCGCCCGCGGCAGCAGATGCGCATGCGCCTGGCGGGGGGGGGTGGGGGGGGCGCTCTTGGCGCGGTGCATGCTGGGAGCTCGGCCCTCTATAAGTGCTCCTCCAGGCGGGGTGTGGTGGCTGTTGTGTGGCTATTGGTGTTGGTTTTCTTTAAGTGCTCTTATTGATGCCTTCTGCTCTTTGTAGGCCTGGCATCGTGCCTCCCCTTGTATCCCCCTGTTATTCTTATTTCGTCCTGCTTTCTCTTCGGTTCTCTGCCGAAGGCCTGGGGCCTGCGGTACGGCTGCACCTCAAGGCCGGGGTGAGGGTGCTGGCCCTTCCTTCCCTCCCTGCTGCTGGTAGTTGGCTTGCAGCTATGGAAACTGGAAATACGGAGGTACTGAGCAGCAGTCCTTCCTTGCCTGAGCTGTCCTCAGCGGCAGCAGCTGCTTCTGGAGTTCTCCTTTCAGGTGGCTCCTGCCTTATGCTTCTCTAGCCTCATGTACAGCCCCAGCTGGATGTGTGGATACCCTCTGACTTCATCTTCAAGGTGTCCTGTGCTTGACCAGGAGCTGCCAGGTTTTCCAGTGAAAACCAGCATGCAGTATGAGACTTCTGAGGCACTTGCTCACTGTGGTTGCCTGTGCTGCTGGCTGCAATGGTGTTTGCTTTTGGAGCAGCAGCATTAATATGTGGTACCTCCAACAAGCTTGCTTCCCTGGGGGTATGGTGAGTCAGTGTCCCCAAATACAGACTTCCTTCATTAACTATGGGCTGCGGTGCTGGTTCTGGCCTGAGAAGGAGAGTCTGAAAAGCTCTGTCACTTTGGTTTGCCCTGCAAGGTTTTGGCACAGGGAGCTCCTGTTACTCCAGGCTCCACTGTGCTCTTACCCATGAAGCACCTTCATGAAGTCACACACTCCTCTCTGAGGAGACAGGAGGTTCCTTTAAGAACTGCCACATTATTTCCTGAAAATACGAAAGAGGATGCCAAACCTAACCACAGAGACAGACAGAAATGCTGCATGGTGTCTGCCCCCAAAGCATATGTTGTATAAAGCAGGCCTGTGACCAGCTTTGCCCAAAACCACACCATTTGCTTGTGCAGCAGAGCATATTTTAGAGCTGCTGAAAGCACTGCATCTTGCTGCAAATGTGGCAGACAGCAGGCACCCACTCAGCTGCTTCTTTAGCAGACTGGGAGTAGGCTGAGCAGTGCCAGTGGACTGGCTGCCATGCAGATCTCTCTGGCTGTGCTGCTTTGAAGTTGCTTGGGCGTTTGTCTTTTTTGTTTGAGATCCTGCAGACATTTTGCATACATCTAGCAAAAATGATTCACTGGTGCTGGGTTTTCTGACAGAGCTGGGCTGACACAAAAATAGGTTGCTGGTCTTCATCTCCAAACCTGTTTCAGTTCCTCCCTAGCACATCACAGTCTTGGAAACTCTAAAAGTCTTTAAAAGTTAAGATTTCTATTTCCATTTCTTCTTGGCTTCTGAAACCTGCTTAGAACTGTCTAGTCCTGCAACCCGTGATTTCTGTAGACCACGGCAAGGGGAAGTAAGAAGCTAGGATCTTCTGGAGGCTTGGAAGCTGTATTTCTAAACTTCTGAATCAAATTTACAGCTGAATTATAAGATCTGTGTCTGTTTTGCCATTCTGGGGCCAGCCCAAAGATCTTCGCTGACAAGATACTCTGGAAGGGAAAATCTGCTGTTAACTAAGAGACAGGATCAGCTTTTATGGTGAGACTGTGGGACTCTGACAGAGTTAACTGTGGGTTTAGGAGCATCCCAAGCATGAACTCTGCCCGGCACCTGCTGTGGAAACTTTTAACATCTTGTTGGGAAAGAATCATTTGGGTCAAAGCCTTTATAAAAAGATGAGCACTCTGTCTACATGGAGTGTGAACGTTATCCTGCTCCTGTGGTGCTTCCCTGAAAGCTGTAAAACAAAACAATTGAAAATAAAGTAAATCCGAGTCTAATCACACTGAGGTCCAGGCACAAATGAGGCTGGAATCACATCCAGGGTCTCATTTGCTGAATATCCAGCAGCAGTCTTAAAAGGCATTGTTAAGATGGTAAAACTAAACAAATTAAACATTAAGTCCTTTGGGAATGTAAACATTTGGGCTGCTTGTGCAACCTGACCTGTCCGACATATCCTAGTGTCCAGACACAATCTCCAGTTACATGACAAGACGCTTGAGCCCCAGCAGCTCTGCTGTGAGTGGGGTTGGACACCTGGAGGACCTGTTTGCTGTGGGACTCTGCCTCATTAATTGCAAAATCTGGGAGATGCAAAACGATTGAAGTAGAAGTCTTATAGTTTCATAAAAGCCTCAGCCAGAGTCAGGTCCTAACCTTGCTCCTGTGAAGAAATCCCCATGGCATGCTGGATAGGTCTCTTAATCCAGCTTGTTTTAGGTGTTCGCTGGTTCTTTGCCAAGCTCCCTGAGCTCCTGACACGGTTCCAGGTGTGATGTAGGGTGCTCAGAGTCACAGCTGAAGTCAGGAAGCTGCCCTTTGCAAATGCAATGCTAAGTAGCCTGAGGATATATTGCCAGGCCTTGCTCTTGGACATGGTTTTGATCATTTTAACTGCAAAATGACATGAATGACAAGCATATAAAATTTCATTCTGAATATTTAAAACACAAACAAGGGACGTCCATGTGAGAACAGAAAGAATCTCGCTCTTACTAAGGGTGCTTAGTAATCCCAAAGTGCCTTCACCCCTTTAGCTCTTAGGCACGCTGCTCTGGGTCAAAATAAGAGCAGGTCCCCAAAAGAGACCTATAAATGGCCAAAGCACAAAACCTGCTGCAAGAATAACTCCAGGAGAGACCTGAGAGCCCAGCCCAATGCACAGGAGAGATGGGGCCGCAGTGGCAGGAACCTGAGTGCATTCTCCAGTGCTGGCCCTGAAGCTCACCATCAACCACCCTATATTTCACAAGGGGTGTGGTGGTGTGGGGAGAAAACTTCTAGGCTGTGGCCTGAAAGTGAGAAGAGAGGATTTTTCAGATCTGCAATCCACTTTTAGATCAGGTGGTCACCGAAACCTTGGGCCAGGACAGTTGCTGCGGGGGAGCAGGCACGTGTCATGCAAGGTGCCAGCTACATCTTGCAGAAGAGATGTAAATCATGGAGTCAGGAAGGAGCTGATGCAGCCAGCGTCTCCTTATGCAAAGGACTTCACTCAGGCAGGTTTTTGGCTGCTTGTCAAAATTATCTGGCTCCCAGCTGCTCTCCTATGCCCATCATATTGTCAAGCCTTCCCCAAAGTCTGTGTTTTCCATCCGATCTGGTCCTGCTCCAGGCTGACGGGTATTAATAGTCCTTTAGGCTGTGAACCCTGGGACCTGACTGGCAGCTGCAGAGCCCCACATACTCTTTGCCTGACACATCGGTATCTGGTGACTATCCCTGCTCCGCGTGACAGTGTGGGTTGTCTCAGCCCAGAGCCGGCTCTGGGAATGGATTGGATGCAATTAATTGCTTTTACATCATCAGATGTCCAGTCCCTCTGCCCAGTGTGTGGGGCTATGGGGGAGCAGTGGGAATTCAGGCACTTTCCCTGCAGAAGAGGCGTAGCAGGTCTGTGCTGCCCTCTGAAGCATCCTGGGTGAGTTGTTTTGTGATTACACCTTGTAGGAAAGATATGTCACACCCCCCAAAAAGGGGTGAGAGCCAGGGCTGGGGCTGGAGGAGTGGGAGAACCACAGCCCATACACAGTTGTGTTACAACTGGGTAAGTTTAGGCATCTTCTGTGCCACCATCGTTACGCAAGGGGGTACCCCTGTCAATTACAGCAATGAGGAGGTTGCCGTTAATGGATGCTGTGTACCTCGGAGCTGTGAAAGTCCCAGCTGACAGGAAGAGCCTGTGCTAAGGAGGACTGGACCTCCATCTGGTTTTCTGGCTCCTCATCTTGCCGTAGCTGTGGCTGGAGGTGCCTGTGCTGTGCATTCGGAAGAGCTGAGCATGGGATGATGCCTATCTGGATCCCACAGCCCCATTTTCCTCATCGCCCATGCAAGCAAGTCCCTGGGCTTCCTGGGAGAAGAGCCTGCAGACCCGGGGAGCATTGGGGCACCAAGACATCCCCTTCCTGCAGACTCCTCCACAGCTTCCTTGGGTCCCTGCACTCTCCCCACTGAGCAGAATCACCCAAAGGGCTATAAAAATTACCCCAGTTTCTTCTACCCCATAAAAAAACCCGCTTGCCCTCAAAGCACATCCTGTTTGACTGTAAGCAGGGGCTTAGCAGATGTTTTAAAAGCAGCTTAAAAAGGGCTCGAGCAGTGGCAGCACAGCCGAGTCCCTCTGTCAGGAGGTGTTTATGGATGCTGGAGATTCAGGGATGTGTTTGTCCAATGTGCTCCCCTTTGCAGTCGTGTGCCCCAGTCTGCAGCTGCTGTTCTGCAGGGCAGGAGCTGGGCTTTACTGGGGGAATGTTTCCTTCATGCTCTGCTGCCACATCCGTCTCCGCTGGAGCTGCTGGGCTGAGCTGAGAGCTTTCCCAGTGGATCCTGAACTGCCAGGCAGGCTCTCTGGGCTGGCTGCTATGAGGACTGGCTTCCCAGCCTGGCACGCAGGGCTTGAAATTACCACTTCCCGCCTGGGAATGCCCCTGAAGTTCCATTTTTACCATGACTCTACATCTACTCCCTATCTCCTGCCACAGATGCTCTGCTCAGTTTGGATGCTGAGCTTCAAAAAAAATCTTGGTGAGAGTGAATTTTAAAGCTCAGTTTAAATAGTGGTAAAGTAAGGCAAGGCCTGAGGAGGTGGGATGGACTCAAGTTTGCATCAGTACAGTGAGATGGTGAGCACACAGATGAAGTCACGGATATAAATGAGGCTGTCAGAATAAAATGAGATTATTGAGCTTGGCAAGATTAAAAAGCAGTTTCAGAGTAGGAGCAGCATCTTGCAGTGGCACAGAACTAGGCAGGGTGATCCTGTGGGGATCCCCCACTGCAGTGAGATCCCCTCCACTTCTTTCCACGTGGTTCCAAGGAGCAGGAATGAAATGGAGGAGAGAAGAGGGGTGCCCCCCCTGATAGAGTAGCAAAGTGTGCTGCCCTGTCCCTTCTCATGTCCAGCTCCTTGGTGGGTCCTTCTGGGTTCTGCCTGTGCAGGGGGATGGATGCAGGAGCAAAGCCCCTGGAGAAGCAGCAGCTCTGCCCACTGGTGCCAGGGCTGCTGGAAACCCCCATAAAACACCCTGTTATTCAGGCTCTGTTTCCTGCAAAGCTTGAGCGAGAGCAGACCCAGAAACCCCTCACTCTGCTGCATGCAGCATCCTTCACATTTGAATCCGCTGCTAACAGAGGATTGCCCCTCTGTTGCTACCCAGATTGGCTGGGGACACAGAGGAGCCACCATTGCCCGCTGCTTCTCCACTGTGGGATGGAACCCCTAGGCTTCACTTTCAGCCTGCCATTCCCAGCTGCACCCTCGACAGCCAAAGCTGTGGGGCTGGAGCAGGAGACGAGGGATGTGTCAAAGGACCTGCCCTCCCACAGTCACCTGGTTAATTTACTAATTCATCGGCAAGGCCTGATGAGGGTGACATTTTAGCGGCTGCAGCATGGAGTGGGCACAGGGAAGCTCACTGTGCTTTCCCCGCATTGTCCCCCAGGTGTGTGACAGCCCCTCGCCCCAGATGGCAGCCACCAGTCCCCGAGGACCACAGGGGCTCACACTGCGTGACACAGGCACTGAGGCTGTGAGGACAGCCTCCGGTCACCCACCCGTGCCTTCAAACAGCTCGCGGGCATGCCCGCAGCTCCAGAGGATGCTTTACGGATGGGTGAGCTGATGCACAGCTCCTCAGCTGGGGCACTGGGAGCTGGGGAGCTGGGAAGACTGGGAGCCCCAGTGCTGGCAGCCCCTGGCATGGTCACACCAGGCTTAAAAGTCACAGCGATTGATGTAGCTTGAAATTGCTGCAGGGCCACATCCTTCTCCTGCCTCAGCCCCTTCCTCTGCCTCCAAGGGCCACCCCTGAGCTGTGTTTAACATAGGGGACAGGACGAGGACCACAGGTTCATCAGCGTCCCCTCCGTGCCACCTCCCATGCATGCCCCCAGCCTGCTAGTTCCATGCCCCCCCCCCGTGTGACAGTGCTGGGGGGATCCCACAGGACCCTTGGTGCAGTTTGGGATCAGAGGGACATTTCTGGGTCTGGGGGGCATTGACAGGGTTTGGAATGACCAGCACACAGGAATTATGGGGGAAAAACAGACAATGTCCATGGCTCTCCCCTCCCAGTCCAAAGGGCTCCCCAGTTTCCTCCTCTGGCTCCAAAAAGGAGCCCAGAAAGGGCCTTTTAGGGGCTGCTTTGGTCACCAGTACCCCCAAAACTACGCAAATCCACCCCGAAGTGGTAGCAGGACAGCTGGGAAGGAGGGAGGGAAGGGCTGTGGAGGAGCACGTGGGCACAGATGGGGAGCTGTGGGCACAGGCTGGTGGGACCAGTGCTGGAGGATGGGGCTGGTTCCGTGCAGCGGGCAGGGGACGTGCAGCTCCGTGTCCCTGTTAGGGACAGAGCCGGGAGAGGGACGTGCAGCCCTGTGTCCCCATCCCCGCAGAGGCATCCCCGTGGCTGGGACCACATGCAGTGCCCAGCCACATGCAGTGCCCAGGGAGGCTATGTTTGACATTCCTCTGTCGGCGGCTGGGGCCGGGATGGTGTGTGACAGGCGCGTCGGTGGCATTTCCAAGCACTCAATGGTCTTCGGTGACCTTGTGGAGCTGCCCTTACCCGTTATCCGTCCCGTTAAGCCCACAGGACCTGGGGATGGAGCTGTGGGGAAAGTCATGACTGTTTTCCCAAAGTGACCCCCGCGGGAGCCACCAAAACACTGCCCGCAGCAGCTCGGGTCCTCGGCCTGCCTGTGTGCGGGAGCTCCAGGGGGTTCTTGCACCCCTAAACGCCTGAGGGGATGAGCAGCTGGGGGTCTAGGGGGCATCAACAGCAAATTCACTGGAGCTGTGGGACGGAATCCTGCTCGCAGCGCTGGGCTCTGGCATGTCTCCCATTACGGGCAGTAAGGACAAACATCCCCACAGCTCGGGGACATCCCTGCTGCCTCTCTGGGACCATTCCTGTCACTTCAGTTGCCCGGCAGGGCCTCCAGACCCCCACCAGCATCTCCCGCACCCCAAAACCCACATGGGCAAGACCCAATGCACCATCCTTTTGTGCCGGGAGGGGGGGGGATGCTCAGCACCTCCCTGGATCAGGCCCTTTGGCCACGGGCTATTTTTATCCTGTCTGGTGGCAGAGCCCAGCGTTCAGCCATACAAGGAGCCGCCAGCCATCCCAGGGAGGTAATTTGTCCCCGAGGTGCCACATTGCAGGTTGCCCAAGTGGACAGCAGCGACCGGGGAGGGAGGGATTGTCACCTCAGCCAAGCAACCCGCTCGTCTTACGTCCCACTCGCCTCTTGGGGACACCTTGTCCATCCGTCCCCCCATCAATACCCAGCCCCTGTTTCTCAGCTCACCCCAAATTAGCACCTGGTGATGAGCAGGTTCCTGATGGATGAGGGCATGCAGTTAGAAATAGCTCGCCACTCCGGCCATCAAGGGGAGTGTGGTGGCCATGGGGCTAGTGTGACCGTCTAGGTGCTGGGCTGGTGGACAAGGGGCGGGTGGGAACCTGGACCCCCTCCCCTCGTCCCCCAGCCCAGACGATTGTGGTTTGCCACATATCTGTGGCAGGGCTAAGTGACATGCCCAGGGACATCCTGGACACCAGTGGCAGAGACACTGGGACTTTGCCACCTGGGGAGGAGTGAGGGTCCCTGGACCATGCAGCATCCCACAATGGACCCTCAAACCATGTATCCCCTCCGGTGGAGCCTCCTGCCAGGGGGGCTTCTCACCTCCTGGAGGGCAAAGGGACCCCTCCAGGCTGCCCCCCCTTCCCCCCCCTGCCATTGCAAAATCCCAGCCCGGAGGGTGGAAGGAGTTTGGGGTCACCATGAAGAGTAGGAGGCAATTCTGGCTGACCCCCTTCTGCCAGGGGCGTCCCCACCGGGTGCACCCCCATCCCACAGGCTGCCGAGCCCCTCCCAGCTGTGCTCGAAACCCCATCCCAATGCCGGGGTGAGGGGCTGCTCCTCCCACCCAGCTCCTGCAGACCCCAGCGTAGGGGCTGGGGGCTGGGGGCACAGATGGATTTGGGGGGCACTGAGAGGCTGGAGAAAGGCTCAAACTCACCCGAGCGTGGACCACCCCCCGGGACCGTGGCACTCACCGTCGGAGCGGGTCAAGGGGCAGCGGGCCGGGGGCTGGGGGGCGCTGGGGGCCCCGCTTTCGGGGCGCGGAGCCCCCGCTGCCGTCCGCCGGCATCTCGGGGCCCCGGGGTACGGGTGGCCGCGGGCGCTCTCCGGCGCGGAGCCGCTCAGGGCTGGCAGCCGGCCCGGGCTCGTCACCGCCGGGGGGGCCGCCCGCCGGCCACGGGGACCGGGGGGCGTGGGGGGGGGGGGGGGGCGGCGCGGGGAGAGCCAGGGTGCACGTCTGGGGGTCCCCCAACACGGGGGGGCGGGGCTGGGTGTACCTCCCCTCGGGGTGTGTGTGTGTGTCCCATTGTGGGTGCGGGGTTCAGTGTTCCCACCCCTGTGCCCCCCTACTCTGGAGGTGCAGGGTTGGGTTCCCCCACACACCGAGGTGACCCCAAAACTGGAGGTAGGGGGCTGGGTGCCCCCCCTGCCCCAAGGTGCCACCAACACGGAGGTGCAAGCGGGGACCCCAGCACTGGGGATAGGGGGCTGGGTGTCCCCAATACCTAGGTGCCCCCAAAACCGAGGTGCAGGGCTGGGTGTCCCCCTACATCGAGGTGCCCCACCCTCGGTGCTCCCCCCACTGTGGGGGTGCGGGGCTGGGTGCCCCCCTGCACCGAGGTGTCCCCAAAACTGGGGTGCAGTGCTGGTGCCCCCCTATACCGAGATGCCCCCGCCCGGTGCTCCCCCCACTCTGCAGGTGCAGGGCTAGGTGCCCACACACACACCGAGGTGCCCCCAAAACGAGGGCTGCCAGCAGGGCCCTCCGGTACAGTGGATACGGCGCTGGGTGCCCCCAAAACAGGGGATGCAGGCGGGTCCCCCCACTCTGGAGTTGCAGGGCTGCCCCCCCTCCCTCGATACTGTGCCCCCCCACTGCAAGTTTGCGGCCCCCTCGTCCCACGCGCCCGCCACGTGACAGCAGTGCTCGGGGGAAACCCCCGCCCCCTCGGTGTGTTTACATCGACCCGCCAATCAGCCGCTCTCTAGCAGCACACCCGTGCGGCAGGGAGGGCGGTTTGTGCCGCCTCTCCCCATTGAGCGCTGCGCCCGCCAATCAGAACCTGAGCGAAGGGGCGGGCGATGTGGTTATTTACATCGCGTCTGGTCACGCCCACCCCGCCACGGTTCCAGCTCTGAGCGCTGCCCGTCTAACCCAACGTGGGCAACGCGTGCGCCCAGCCAATCCGACCCTTCGAGGTTAACCAATCCGGAGGCTAGGAGGTGGATCCGAGTCGCCAATCAGCCAGCGGTACAGTGGGTGGAACTAGAAGCTAGAGTGACAGTGGGATGGTTGAATAGCGACATGCTCGAGCGGCCTTTCTTCCAATCAAGCTCAGAGAGGAGAACGGGGGGGCGGGGACCTGCGGCGGCGCTGGCCAATGGGGCGAGACGGCTGCACTGGGCGTGTCCCCGGTACGCTGGGCGGGCTGTGGCGGCGGCGGCGGCGGCGGCGGCGGCAGCAGTGGCAGCCCGCGGAGCGGCACCGGCCTGGCCTGGCCCGGCCCGGCCCGGCCCGGCCCGCAGGTACAGCGGCCACAGGGGGCTCCGGGACCCGGTGCCCCAGGGGCTTCTCGGGAGGGGCTGTCGGGCCTCCGGTGGGTGCAGGCCAGGAAGGCCCCAGCGTGGCCCGGCCTGAGGTAAAGCCTCGCCGGGCGATGCTCGTAGGCCCTGGCCGTGCCTCGCAGTTCTACCGGCGCCACCCCAGGGCTCCGGTAGCCTTCGGTCGGGGAGCTGTGGGTTGTGCGGCCGCGCTCCGGCCTTGTGCCCGGCGGGGTGTCCTACAGTCGGCGGGGGACGGCCGCGGGGAGCAGAGCCGTGGGTCAGCCAGCATGGCTCGGATCTGGAGGCCGGCTGGCAGGCCCCACGATGTGCTGAGGGGAGCTTCCTTACCCCGGGACATGCAGGCCGTGTAGAGCCAAAGCAGGGGAGCCCGGGGCTGGGGCTGCCGGAGGAGCCTCTGACCCCGAGGGGGAGGCAGATGCAGGGGATGCCCAGGAGCCAGGTATTAGTCGTGCACCCCCGTCAGAGACCAGCAGAAGGCCCACCTAGCTGGTTTCACCAGTGCTGGGGCCCTGCCAGCCTCCAGCTGCGCGTTCTCCCAGCCCCTTGTCCTCTCCTGATCCCCTGGCACCCCTTGGGAGCAGGCTCCCCAAACAGCCCCCATGCTCCCCTCTGTATGGGCCAGGCCTTCAACCCGTGGGGTGGGGTGAGGGGAATGTGCCACCAGCCTGCTGACCCATGCTGTGGGGAGGGGATGCGTTCAGCAAAGCTGTGGGGGAGGGGAACCCACTCAGATCTGCTCCCACGGCATGATCTCTGCTCTGGCGGAGCATACAGGGGACAGGCACAGTGGTCCCGCACGCTGCCATCACTCTGGAGGGCTGCCTAACCTGGAGACAGGTGGCATGATGTGCTCTCTTTTCAGATTACAGTGACTGGAGGCTGGTTTCTTAACTTTGCCTAGAAAAACTAGTCCAGCTGGTGCCATGGAAGCTTGGGATGTGGCACACAGGTGGGTTTGGGCTGGGAGAAGGTTGCCCTCCCCGGCCTGGGCCAGCCTGCCTCTGCCATACAGGGGACAGGATACGGCACCAGCAAGCTCAGCATGGTGTAGCCAGCTCCTGGCTGCGCCCTTCAGGTATTTTGTTACGTGCTGGCTCTTCAGGTTTCAGTCTGGCATGCAGTGACAAGTCAGGTATTGCTACAGGAGCATCGCAGCCAGGTAGGGAAACTTCTCTCTGCGTCTAACGCAGTAACTGCTTGACAGGATGCACACTGGGCTGTGTCGCTTTGGGGTACAGTTGATCTGGATCCTTGTTCCTCTGTCAGCCTTGGCCATAGAGGCCGCAGAAAAGGCTGCATGAAGCTCCCAGTTGTGTTTATTCGGTTCCTAATAGCTTGAGACAAAAATATGTGTTATAATACTGCATTGAAAATGTCCACGTTTCCTTTCTGTGCGAAGTCTGCAGTTTTTCCCCCTGAAGAGCTCCTGGGTGGCAAGCTGAGGGGACAGCCCTTCTCCAGGCTGAGAAAGGAAGAGCCAGGCACGCGTGCACATTGTGTCTAAGATGCACATGTGTCCTTGCAGGATTCCCCATGTACTTAAGTGAGACTGGCAGAAAACGCCAGCTGTATGCAGGTGGACAGTGTATCCCAGGGCTCTTTTAGCCGGATCTGGACGCTGATATCCTCCTGCAAACTTTCAGGCTTTTGTTCTGGAAGTGAAGAGTCAAGGAGGGAAGTGGGCTTGTTCCCCTCCCTTGAAGCAGCAGTTTGTTTTCCCCTGTCAGGCGGCCTCTGTGAGCTGCAGTTTGAGGCGGGACAAGGAAGCAAGACCCTCAGCGGTTCACCTCTTGCCTGTTTATCCATCACTGCCAGGCTGGCCACAGCGCCCCAGGGACCGCAGCTGCGCAAGGACAGTGTCTGTCCCCGGAGCTGTCATCGTGCTGGCCCTTCCACCAGTGTTAATTTGATCCATGCCAGTGTTGTCAGCAACCAAAATCCAGGCTGCTGGAAGGCAGCTGCCAACCAGCCTGCCCAGTGCCTGCTCTTGTTTGGTGTTGACAGGGCGCATTTTGTCAGGTTTTGGGGGCCTGGAGAGCAAGGCCAAGCCCTGGCAGCTGCGACCACTCTACCGTGGTCCAGGAGCCAGCGTGGTCCAGCTGCCAAGGTGCAGACCTGAGCTCCCAAAACAAAGGTTGAATTGCCCCGTCTGCCTTAGCCCTCTTGGTCTCACCATGCTTTGCTTCCCCTGAGTCAGAGTGGTGTGGAGAGCAGGCATCTGGCCGGATCAGGCAAAGCTGGGGATGCAAGTACAGGGTATGCACTGTGAGGTGTCTGGAAAGGTCGGGCCTCCGGCACGAACAGACTTAAAGCTGCTCCTGCAAATCTGGAGAGCCCTCACAAAGCATGCAATTTGCTGCCCTGATCTCAGTTCCAGCTGCTGTTGCTGCAGAAATTGTACCGCTGGCTTTTTCTGCTCTCTGTTCTTCCTGCCCACAGGCAGGCAGGGAACACTGTCCCTGCTTTGCCCTGTGGATGTCCCTGTGTGGGGAGCTTGTGGTGTGTCTGTGAGAAGAGCATCTCCCAGCTCTGATAAAGTTTCCCCTCCCAGACCAAAAGCAGCCACAACTGCCCAGGGATCTGGAAGGTGCTGCTTGATGATGCTGTGTTTTGAAGTCTTTACAATTTCTGTTAATAATTCCCTTAAATTGCAGAATATTGCTGCTTGTGGGCTCATGTGTGGTGCTACTTGGCCGTATCGCTGCTGCAGTGTATTGCAGCGTTAATCTTGCTGAGCAGCAGGACCTGTTTGTGAGCTGTTGAGTGCTGAATGTGTTGTCTTTGCCTGAGATTAAAAGTAGCTCAATGAAGAGCAGTGTTTAGGATGAGTTTGAAATTAGGTTTCTAAGCATTTCTTGGACACAGCTCAAGAGTGGTGTTTGATGTTTCTGGTGATTTCAAAATGACAGGGTATCTGGTGGCACTTCATTTTGTGCCTGAGCAAAGTGGGGATTGTTCTTGTGGATGCAGATTAAAATAGCACAGTATGAGATTATCCCCCAGATCAGGGATGGAAATAGGAAGCAGTTTCTCAGCAACTGAGGTCTGAAAATGGAAAGCTCCACATCTGCTGCAGGCAGGGACTGTCACCCCCTGCAGCAGCCCAGCACCTGAGAGTAGTACCAGGAGTCCAGCCTAACCTTAGAAGTCCAGAATAACCTGGAAGATTTAACATCCTTTAATTACAATGGGTTGAGGACAGCAGGGAGCAGTGGGTGACTCCCCCAGGTCTGCAGCAGCTTGTCAGCTCAGTGCTTCAGCGTTGGTGGTAGGGAATAAAACCTGAAACGCCAGTATAATGGGAAGGAGAAGCCTGGGGAAAAAAAAAAAAAAACAAAACCAACAACTTGAAAGACGTCAGGGTGGTGATCGAGTGTGGGCTGGGCTGGAGATGGATTGCAGCCTAGCAGAAAAAGTCAAACCCAGTCAGGCCAGGTTCCCCAGTGAGACCCAGCTGGGAGCAGAGAGAGGGGAGCACCGCAAGTGCCATGCAGGGTATCTGGCAACGCTCATGGCTACTGGAAAAATCTACATGGCTGGGAGATAAAACGTGCAGCCTGGGACTCTGAAGTGCAGAGACCTTATCTGCAAACGGAGATTAGAGCAAGGTAATCTCTGCGTTCACTGTGCGGGGTACAGGTGGGCAGGAGGAGAGGCTGGTGCAAGGAGCAAGGGCGTTGCAGGTGGGGCTGAACCTGATCAACCTGTGGAGCACGAGCTGAAATAGGGGAATCTGGTCCCTTGGGAACTGAGGCTAACAAGTTGCCCTTCTCTTAATTGCTGTTTTGGAGGAGTTTGAGAGGTGGCCTGCAAAAACATCCAGCCCTCTCCTCCCCTCCTTGCCCAGCACTGCTTGGGCATGGATCAGTCCTGGGCTTCTAGTCAAGGACTTCATGCTCCAGTATGCCTCTTCTGTCTATGGGAAGCATTTCCGCACTGGTTGAGTGGAGGAGAGAAACAGTGGGTTTCTTTTTATGAATGCTCTAGAAGTTGAAATTGGAGTGGTGTTAAACCCAAGGTGCAGCTGGGGTGAGGATGCAGCACTACCCTCTCGCCTTCCCTCACAGTGACAGCCCTTGCAAACCTAGCTGTGCTCCTAAGCACTCGCAGGGCAGTCAGGAGGGAGAGGAGCCTTTAAAGTGCACAGAGAAAGAAGGGCTCATGGGTTTGTTGGCGATTTGTTTTTTCTGAAGTCTGAGCTGTGCTGGGTGCGTTTTCCTGCTGAACGACCAGCCCGTCTGCAAACACAATGATTCCCAAAGCTATTTATAGATATGGGAGCCCTGGCCGGCCAGCCTCCTCCATCACGTAAGCCGACGCTCCCCACCGAAGCAGCCTCCGCTGAGGTTTTGGCTCTGGCCACGCCAGCCTGTGAGGGTAAGGAGGACCATATGTCCATTGCCTTGAGCCAGGTGCGCAGCTGTGCTCGATTCTCTGTCTGGTGCTGACTTGTTAACCCTTTGGGGGCAAAGGGGAGGAACATGGATCATGCTATGCTTGGCATAAGAAAGGGGTGCTCTCATGGGGGCAGAAACCAGCCGGAAGTGGGACTCGCAAAGGTTCTTGCCTCCCAGGAGGTACTCAGTCCTGCCGTGACCAACCCTGGTTGGTTCTGCTGTGTGTTACCCTCCTGAGTTAGTTAAGGAGACAGTCTAACGGCCTGTTTCGAAGGAGTAGATAACCATATGTGTAATTCTGGGGTATCAAAGTGCATTATCCAGATTATTAATGAACTCTCCATGCCTTATGCTGCTCTGTTACAGGAGCCTGAAGCGTTCCTGCATGTACGCTCTTCTCCCAGGACAGTTCATTCCAACCATGGTGCAATCCCACTGTCTCCAGCCTCTTGTCCTTACCCCTTCCCACCTGACAGCCAGTGCTGCAGCCTGTGGACATGCAGCACTCTGCATGTGGCTCATTGCTGGAAAAAACACTTGCCTGCCAGATTAGCTTGCTTCCCTGCCACTCTGAGCGCATTGCCCTGTGTTATCTCTGTCTCTGCATCAAGTTCTCACCTCCTGTGCTCCTTTTGCAGCACAGTGGGTAGCTGCACCTGCTGTCCTGGTGCACTTGCTTCTCTCTTTCAGCCTTGTCTCCCTCAGAGTCAGCTGCCCCCTTTTATACCATGCTTGGGCGCTGCCTGCTCTAAGGAGTCCTTCCACACCTCCTGCAGAGCCAGTCCACAAAGTTTCTGCCCTTCTTGCATCAAATATCTCAACACGGTGACAAGGGGATGTTGCTCCACTTTGTAATTTCAAGGAGCAGAAGCCAAATGGGATGAGGCAGCCTGCCTGGCCTTGCAGCATCTGCTCTGAAGCAAGGGTAGCGCATCTCACACAGCACAACCCAACTGCCTCAGCAGGGTTTGCACCAGCGCAGGATCAGAGTGCAGCGGCAGAAATGCATGCAGACGGGTCAGGGAGGTGGGCACAGCAGCACAGGGGCGAAGGGATGTATCCACACAGAAATGTGGATCTTTCCTCAAAAAAAAAGTCCATCCCTTTTAGATGGTGTCAGCATTGGGATGGTGGTAATGTTTTGGCATCTTCCTGCATGAGCTGTGCTGATTAGTTTGTCCTTGGATGTCTCGGCCACTTGTGCTTAATTTGCCTCTGTGACTATTTCCAGGCTGATTGAGCCAGGATGGTCTGGTAGCCCCAGCTGGTCTCTGATCCTGTAAAGTCTGTAGCCTTGAAGCATCACCCAAGATACCAGATGGGGGCTGAATTTCTGTGTTCCCAGCTCATGTTATGTCCAGTACCTTTTGCAAAGGAAGCCTACCTTGCCAGGCTGCTGTTCCAGCTCCAGGCGAGTACAGGAGCATTGAGAACGATGGCGATGCTTGTAAAGACTAGCAGGGACCTCCCAGGCTTGCCTCCCTGCCTTGCAGGCAGCCCCACGGCGTAGCTCCTTGGGATTTGCTGTGCTCTGGATCAGGACGTGCAGCTCTCGGGAGGTAATTTGTGTGCTCTGGATGTGTTTTCAGAGCTCTCAGTCCCCAGGTTGAAGTTTACTTTTTTTTATATATATCTACCTAATTTTCCAGGGGAAAGGAGAAACAAATCCAAGCAGCCCTCACTGTAAGAGGGCAGGCTTTTTATTTATTTTAGTTTTAATGGGGAGCCACGGCTCAGAGCAGTAAGCCTGCTGCAGTGTCTCAGCAATATATCAAAATTACCCTGGCTCTGTGCATTCTTGGTAGAGCATCAACAGGCTGATGGTTACAGCACTGTTCCGGTGACTCAGATAAATAACACGCAGACCAAAACATACATTGAGCCTGGCTCGGTCAGACTGGAAAATACAGTCTTGGAAGCTGCTTTTCCAGGCAAGGATGGCCCTGTACAGCCAGGACTGCTGGCATGCTCCAGGCACCAGCTGATAGGGGAAAACCATGACCATGGGTCCTCTAGACCCAGCTGTGAAAAATGGGAGATAAAAACACACTTTGGTGGTGGTGGTGGTTCAGGGTTTTTTCCCCTTTTGTGTTTGGGCTACTGAAGTAGTACATCAGATAGGCTGTTCCTTTGCTGTACGTACCCCTGCCCTGGGTATCTGCTGCCCTTCACCCTGTACCAGCTAGCACTGGTGGGAGGTTTGGGTGCCTGTTGTCTTGTTGGATGAGTTTTTTCACCCAGGATATGTGCAGGCAGGACTTACCCTCCGGTAGGGACGAGCTGGCATGGCAGCTGGCTGTCCCAGTGCTGTGGGGCAGCCTGTCTCTCCTGCCTGCTGCTTGCTGCCTCATGTTTCTCCCAGCAAAGCGCAGGGGCTTCCCTCGACAGAAGGGCTCCTGTCTCCCTCTGTGATGCTTAAATGACTGTGCTGGCCTCTCTGAGCTCCCTTTTTGCTTGGGGCCGTTCAGAAACCTCTGGCTCTGGAGGTGGGGGATGGCTGTGGGTGAGGACTGTGGGATGGCTCGGGAAGCTTTGGGATGGCTTAAATCTAACAAAAGAGTGTGGCAGGGAAATGTGTGCAATAACCACAGTGAAACAACTTCCATGCAGTGAATGTGGGGGATTCTGAGTCTGCTGAGAGGGGCTGGGAATGGGGCTTTGGACACCTGTGTGTTAAAAAAAAAAATAAAAGAAGGAAAAAAGAAAAAAGAAACAAACAAAAATGGTCCTGTTGGTGATAAACAAGTAGCATTGACACTGATGTGGAGGTACAAACACTTCCCATGCTCCGATTTTGGTGAGCAGTAGGTCTGTTTACACAGCCTGGGGACCATAGCAGATGTGCCCAGGGCTGCCAGCATCAGGGGCCCTTCCTGGAGTCCCAGTTCTCCGTCTGCAGGGGATGGTGAAGCTGAAATCGGGAAGGCAAGCTCAGCCATCATCCCCAGACCCTGCCTGCCCCATGGCAGCAGCTGGGGACGTGGGAGCCCTTCAGTTTGCTCCAGGTGCTGGAGTGGGATGTGTGGATGGCCAAAGGGCTGCAGGCACCATGCAGACGTTGGGGTGCTGGTGGTGCTCTGGGCTGCCCTGCTGTTATGGTCTGTTTGTGTTGAGAGCTGCTGCCTTCGCAGCTTCTTGTATGCCTGAAAAACCTGTCCTGCTGACGGGAGCTGCGATGAAAGTCCTGCTGCTGTGTTATAAACCTGGAAGGGAAACTAGACACAAGCCATCCTTTCATGTCTCTGCTCCCAAACCACAGCACACCGCCCTCCTCTGCCTCTCCTCCTCCCGTGGCACCCATAGCTCCCCACAGCCATGCCATGGGTCCTGGGTCACCCAGGCCAAGTGTTCATGGAAAAAACCCTTTGCTGTTCAGAAAGAGCTGCAAAGCTGTGCTGAGAGCTGGCACCACAGGAGCAAGGTCTCTTTGCAGCCAGATTAGTAAGGAGTGTGCTTGTGGGAGTCTTGAGGAGGGAGGGGAGAGTTTTTTCTTTCTTTTTGTAATTTAAAAAATAACATAAACCATAAAATTAAACATTGCAAAAAATTTCCCTCTTTTGTCATGCTGCTTCTCTAGCTAAACTGTTGTCTGCAGCGGCTGGTACAGAGCTGCTGGACCAGCACAGGCACCTCGCTTCGTCTCTTTGACAGCGACCGCCTGACATAGGGTGACAGAACGACATTTGGCTCTACCCAGCACCCATCCTGCCTGTCTGTGCAGAGGACCTGGCTCTGGACGCTGTACGTAAGCTGTGAACCCCGCCAGCTCCTCAGAACTCGTGTGTCCTTGGGCTCTGGGCTCTGCCTGTGCAGACATCTGCGCTGGCGGCGAGACAAGCAGGGAGGGAGGGAGAGAGCTCCCCCGTCCAAACCTTTCGTGCATTTTTGCTTGCTTTGCAGCTCTGTTCCCCTTCCCGCCTGCCCTGTGACTGTCTCTTGCCAGACTTGAGCTGTCTGTCGTCAATAAGTCTCGTTGATCCTGGGAGAGCCGCCGTGTTGGCTTTGGCATGGTTGAAGTTTCTGTGCTCGATTCAGAACCTTTCTTGCTTCTCTGCAGATAACAAAGGCTGCTTCATTATGGCGTGGTGCTGTGTCCCGAGGCTGCAGGCAGCCTGAGGGCCTTGCAGCTCTTTCTTTTCCCCTTTTTCCCCTTTTTCCTTTGCCGAGAAGCAGCCATGTTAAAGCTGTGCTGCTCTCGGGGACCCAAGAGGATCAGCATGCCAGGGCTGCACACCTTTGTTGTTGGTGGAGATGCTTTTCAGAGACTGACATGCAATGGCTGTTGTGTATTTGTCTGTGCTTTGGATTCCTCCTGAAAGTGAGAATAATCTGCGTGGCGTCTAGAGCAGGCTGCATTTATCGAGTAATGTGGAATCCCCACTTCCAGGTGATCGGAGCGGCTGCTGGGCTGCAGATCTGACAGCAGCTATGACCTGTATGGAGGCAGAAAAGACCAGGCTCCAGTGGGGTCATTGCTTGCTCCCACAGCCTTGTAGGGGGGCTCATGGAGACTCTGAGAGGTCGTTTAATTTGTCTTTGTGTTCCTAAAGTTGGATTAGGCATCCGTGGTGCCCATCAGTAACTGTTCCCTGAAACTTTCAGGAAGAGGCTTGCCCCCTTGCAAAGGGCGTTATTTCCCGTTGTCACTAGTGGCCTCTGCAACCTCACCCCTCCTCCAAATCCAATTTTTAGTGCCACAAAAACTGAGCACCCTTCTGTACCCACAAAACAAAAGACTGATTTTTTTTCTGCAGCTTCCATCTGTACATAAAGAGTTGTTGTGTGGGGCTCCCTCCTGTCATCCTCCTTGAGACCAAACCAACCTGCTTCTGCCAGTCACCCCCAGAAATTGTGTTTTCCAGCCCCTGCTTGTGCAGGGTGCTCTCCAGTTCATCGCTGTGCCCCAGTGCTGTGCTGGAGCTGGATGCAGCTCAGCTCCAGATAAAGCCTTTACCAGGGGAGAGTAAAACATACAGCTAGGATGTCATTACGTGATCTTTGGATGTTTTCCAGCAGAGTTGTGCTGGCCTTACTCTGTGGTTTGCTATTCTGTAGGATTTTGCTATTGAATTATTGTCTCATTTGTCTGTCTGTCTGTCCTTTCCTCCATCTGTTCCTGGGAGCCTTTTGGAAATTGAGATTTGGGATTCTGTAAGGTTTGTCTAGCTTCAAGCCACGCTACTGGGACTCTGAATGCCTGCTTTAGAAACAGGCAGCCTTCATGTCGCAAACCAACAGGCTTTTGCAAAATGCCATCTAAAAATAAATTATGGCAGACAAAGGGACACGAGCTGGTGTGCATATGCTCTGCCAAAAATTTCAGCATTTTAGGGTAGGAGGCAATCTGCTTCTGTGGTATTGGTATGTTGACTGTAGTGATAACCCAGCTGTGGTCTTCTGGTGTATTTTGTGGCAGATTTAAAATAAATGTGATAGATGGACGAGGTTTAAGGTACCTGATGCCTTTCCAAACCCTGTTCACAGCTTCTCCAGGAGTTGCTGGTCAGGTCACCCCTTGCTCTAAGTCCAGACCAAGTATGTTCAGGCTATCCTTGATTGGTCAAAACCATGAAAAATAAGTGCTGCCACTGCCAGGGAGGTTTAGTGCTGCTTCTAGTGCTTTTGAGGAGGGGAGGGGAGTCATAAATAGTGCTGTGCCTTGATAAAAGCAGCCTGGAAGCATCAGGTTCTTGTGCTGGAAGCCTCAGTTGTCACCCATCAGCACCGCCAGTGGCAAGTGCCCATATGGGAGCTGGGGGGGCTGGGGTGAGCTGGGGGGCACGGAGGTCCCCAGTGGCTCCCTCAACCCTATGTTTTTCTTCCCAGAGTCAATAATGATGAATGGCTCCGACCTCGCCAGTACGACGGCATCCAGTCCCAAATCCAAAGAGGACCAAGTAGTTAATGGCCACGATGAAAAGGAAAACAACCCCTTTGCAGAATACATGTGGATGGAGAATGAAGAAGACTTTAACAGACAGGTAAGACTGGGAGGGTGGTTGCCAGCTCTGTGTTTCTGTAGCTAAAATTGAGGTGAGGGAAAATTTTCCTTTGATGGGCACCCTGAAGTGTGAGTCACAGCCTGTGTGGGCCCTGTGGCTCAAGGGGAGAGTCATCCTGTTTATATTGGATCTGCCTGTAAGGCCGTGGGGAAAAAAACACCTCACGATGCCTTTGACCCTCTCAGATCTTTCTCAGAGGGGTGGTGACAGCACCATCATTTTCTGTGCTTTGCTGCAGTAACAGAGACCTTCCCTTTCTGCACGTTCAGCTGGAGGGCAGAGGACCAGCATAAAAAACAGTGCTCAAAATTGGAGAGCATTTGTAGTTTGGCTATCTCAGCAATGAGTTCCTGCAGTTAGTACTTCTCATTTCGGGTGGAAGTCTCCATTTCAGTGAAATGGTCCCAAACACACTTGGAGCAGCCAGACCACTTGGTTGGAGCCTTGGCCACTAGATGCTGTGTCTGTAATGGCCAGCTAAGCTTTTGAGAGTTTCTAGTAGATTGTAGTGTGACTTGAACAGCCTTTGCTTGTGGAATAACGATGCAGCCCTGTGAGCTGGAGCAGGGCAAGCAGCCGCATAACATCCTCATGCTTCTGCTTTGGATCTTCAAATGCCAGGGCAGCAGGAGGCAGCAGGGAATAACTTGCTGGAGGCTCACTGGTCCCTTCTGCCATCACCCCAGTAGCTGGAGACAAGTCAGACACCTCAAACTGGGTGAGGAAGGAGCCCACCCCTTCAGCTGGCTGAGCTCTGCTACAGGCAGAAGCCCTGAACCTTCCTGAATGCATGTGCCCTCCCTAAAACATCCCCGTGAGTGTGGCCAAGCACCGGATTCCCATCACCAGGGTGTCAGGAGGCTGGCAGGGAAGCACCTCTGGAGCTGCGGGCAGGCTGGGCAGAGGGGTTTCATGTCCCCACCACACCCCTGGTCACCAAAGGAGGATTTCATCAGCTTTACTGGTGTTCTCAGCAAAAAATCTCCATATGGTAATACTTCAGTCTTGTTCCCACAGGAGGAAACTGCAACCACTCACTGACAGTAACTCCTGGTGAGTGTGCAGCAGCCTTGTGTCGCCCATCACGTTAGCAATTGTTAGCAGGCTGTGACTCAAGGCTTTTGTTTTATTTAATGACGCGATTAGGCAGCAGCTGGTCCCCACTAGCAGCTTTGATGATGGAAATGTGCGAGATTAATTAGTTAATGTTTGTAAAGTGCTGTGTGGTGGTTTAGGACTGTCATGGTTTAACCCTGGCCGGCAACCAAGTACCATGCAGCTGCTTGCTTACTCCCCCCACAGTGGGATGAGAGAGAGGATCCGAAGAGTGAGAAAACTCAAGGGCTGAGATAAAGACAGTTTAATAGGTAAAGCAAAAGCCATGTGTGAAAGCAAAGCAAAGCAAAACAAGAAATTAATTTGCCACTTCCCATGGGCAGGCAGGTGTTCAGACATCTCCAGGAAAGCAGGGCTCCATTACACGTTATGGTTAGTTGGGTAGACAAATGCCATAATGCCAAATATCCCTCCCTCCTCCTCCTTCCCTCAGCTTTATATATACTCAGCATGACATCATATGGTACAGAATATCCCTTTGGCCAGTTTGGGTCAGCTGTCCTGGCTGTGTCCCCTCCAATTTCTTGTGCCCAGCCCTCTTTCTGGCAGGGCATGAGAAACTGAAAAGCCCTTGACTTAGTATAAATGTTACCCAGGAACAACCAAACCCATCAGTGTGCTATTGACATTGTTCTTGCACCAAATCCAAAACACAGCACTGCACCAGCTACTGAGAAGAAAATTAACTCTGTCCCAGCCAAAACCAGGACAGCTGTGTTGATTAAAAGCCTGATGAAGGCAAAGTGCAAAGCAAACCATACTGCAGCTCCATACCAGAGGGAGCATCCTGGGGTGGAGCAGCAGGGTGGAGGAAAGCATGCGCAGGCAGAGGGAGATGGAGGAGGCAGGAAAACTGAGCCAAGGCCTCAGGGCTTCCCTGTATTGGGCTCTGTGTTTCTGAGATACTTGCCGATGCTCTCCTGGTCTGCCAGCCCTCACTCCTGCACTTCCAAACCCTTAGCGATGCCCTGGGAGCTCAGCCCTTCGTCCAGCTTCTGGTGAAATGCTACTAGGGGGAGAATGGTTTGTACAGAAGCTGGAGTCACTCTTCGAGGGCTTTGAAATCCCTGTGTCTGCTGGTGGGGCACCAGCCAGGGTAGGAAGAGCTATCCTGCACCGGGATCTTTGTCAGTCAGAAGGCAGCACTCCTGGAAGGAGCGTCCTTGGGCTGGCATGGGATCTTGTGGGGCTCGGCTTAGGATGCCATACCTCATGCCTTTCGGCTGCTCTATTGTGCTCCCTGGCTGGAGTTGCTTCTGAGTGCCCCCAGGAAAGGATGAGATGGCAGTGATGGGGCCACAGTGGGGGACAGCAGGCAAGTCCCTTTCAGTGGCGATGGTGCCTTCTGCAGGCTTTCCATCTGTGCACCATGTTAAAGGAGAAATTCACAGAGATGTGGGTACCCTTAGGCTTGCTTTAATCACAACTCAGAGCTGGGCCACCACCTCAGTGAGCAGCAGAGAACAAAGGGATACAGCACAGCTTATATACACTTACCAAATCGTTAGTCAATATCTGAAGTTTCCTTTGGTCTTGTCAGTTCTGCGAATCCATCACCTGACTCTGTCCCCGTTGATTCATCTAATCGGTTCCAGTCTCTGCCTGCTTTAACTCACACAATCCTTCAAGCAGACTTAGTTCTGAACAAGCAATTCCTATTCACGTAAGCTGATTTTTTTCGTAGAAACACCTGTGTTTCTGAGAGCACCTGTGTATGCAATTGATCATCTATTGTTTCTCTATTCTCCTACTGATTATCTTGACTAAGTTTTAAACCAGCCTTGGATTAGGGTTATACAAGGAATGAGGCCTGGTTCTGCCATTTAGCAGCTTCAGCACTTTAAAGTTCTTAATTCAAAATACATTTTCTTTAACACCCCAGTGGCTTGGGGCTGCTGTAAGATCTGGGGCTGAATCCTCCTCCAGACCCACTGGCTCTTCGTTCTTCCTCAGCTTTCTGAAGCCGTGCTGCTTCCTTGTCTCCTCCACAAAGGTTTTCTGCCATCCAGGCCCTGAGCAAGGAGAGCAGGCAGGTGTTTTCAGAAACCCATGAGTTTCTTGGCATGGTCCTCCCCTATTTATGCTAGTGACATTCCTTTTCCCACGGAGCCAGCATGTCCCAGAGGGCAAAAAGGGAGTGGTGGGCTGTTGTGGTGAGAAGAAACTCTGCTGGCAGCAGGTGAGGTTGGTGCAGAAGGACCTAGGGCAGGAGGTGACAGAACTGCATTAAATACCATAGGAAGCTCAAGAAGAGCCCTGAGAAAATACTAAACCCTTTCTCTCCTGGTTCAGGCTGTCACAATGCAGTCCAAAGGAGTTGATGGTTTCTGGCTAGAGGGGTAGCAGGCAGGTACAGGTGTGAGCATGTCCAGGATCTCTCCCTCCCTATTCCCTGGTCCAGGATCGATGTTGTCACCACATCCTTAGCTGGCAGCTAGTGCTGGCATTGGGCCCAATGGCCTGTTGCATGCATCATAAAGGCTTTGGTGTGGGAAGGGGAACAAGGTGCCACTGGGCTGCAGTTAGAGTATGGCCAGCAGTGCCGAGACTCAGAGGAGAGGGAATATTCACCTGGGTTTGAATGTTGCAAGATGCACAAGGCTCTGGGCTTGCTCCATCGGTGTCCAGTAGAAGTACAGGATCCCAGGGTAGTCATCGTCACCTGCCAGTGCGAGCCAGAGGTCCTGAGGTGTTTTTCTTTTAATATCCTGTTTTCATGTGCTAGCGCCAGCATGTAGTTTCAAGGACAGCCTCTGGAAACCCAGCTGAGGATAGCAATGGCATGTTTTGCTGGTGGTAAAGGGAATTTTCCCCTGGCCGGACCCAGTTTCCAAGGCTAGTGGCGAGAAGCTCTCCATTAGCTGAGGCTAGAGACAGGGTCCAAGGTTTGGTTGCTGTGAGAGAGCTTTTAACAGTCCTCGCAAGGAGTTTTCCCAGCTGTGATTTAAAGTGTAACAGGGACTGGCTGTGAAGAACCTGGAAGTTGTTAACCTGGTAAACCCACAGTGCTTACCTTCACAAGCTGTTTGTGACAGTCTCTGTAAATTCCATGGTGGGGCAGAGGGACCCCAGGAGCCCACTGCCATTCGCAGGTCAGGGGCTGCAGCACCAGCACGGTGGGTTGCAGAGCTCCTCTTCATCCCCCTCTCCCAGGAAGACAGCTTTGATTGTAGTTTCAGGTTTCTTGTAAAATGGAAGTGTTTTTAAGCTTTTCAGAGTGTTTTGCAGTTCATGGATTCACTCAGCCCTCTTGGACTCAGTAACAGCTGCTCAGTCATGCTGTTTTCTGGCTGTCGCCCCATCTGCTCATTTTCTGGCAACCACGTGCCTGTTTAGCAGGCGGACAGCAGCTGCCCAGCTCCCTGCCTTGCTTGCTTTGCTTGAGTCAGCATCCAGAGAAAACCAGCTTGGAAGATGGCAGCAACTGGTTAATGCAACGCAGTGGTGGTACAGACCCACTTGAGGTTCAGGATGGGACCCCCAGACCCCCTCCTGCCTGTCTCTCCTGCTTCGATTTGCTTGCACACCCCTGCATGAGCAGCTCTGGAAGCCCAAGCCAGGTCCCGTGGCTTTCCTCGGCCTTGGGAGTTTTCTTGCAGTGGAGATGGCGTCATCCATGGTGCACTTAACAGGAGCCGACTGCCACCCTGCATCAGTGCTTGCAGAGCACCGGTCTGCCAAGGAGGCTGAGCAGAGCCGGTTTAATGAACCAGAGAAGCACAGGAAGCAAGAAAGGCTGGCAGAGCTACAGCATTGCTCCATAGCAGGGGATCCGCACAACACCACACACCTCTAGTACTGTTTCCCAGCTGTGATTTTTATATTGGCCATCCCATCGGTTTTGCAGCAAGCTCTGCTAGAGCCTGGCAGCCTGAAATCCCATGCATGTGTTGATGCATCTGGATATCCCCTAAATCTTATCCTGTTCCCTTCTGGATTCACCTGGTGACGTGTGCTTGCAGACTGCATCTCCCTGGCAGTCTGCAGCGGCCAGGAAGCGATGTCTGAGTGCGGCTTTGTTCCACTCAAAAGGTGCCAGCTTCTGTGCTCTTGCACTGCCTGGGGCTGGCTACAGGCAAGTCAACAAAGCCGTGTTCATTTAGGTTTAAAATACAGCTCTGGCTGTCGTGTGATGTTTCTGAGGCATAGGCAGATGCCAAGGTGAGGTAGGCACATTGCAGACTTTTTTACCAGGTGGGGACAGTGCATGGAAAACACCCAAGATGTGTCGGTGTGCCTGTGACTAACGGGTCTCTTTGGACAGGTGGAGGAGGAGCTGCAGGAGCAGGAGTTCCTCGACCGCTGTTTCCAGGAGATGCTGGAGGAAGAAGACCAGGACTGGTTCATTCCATCTCGTGACCTGCCCCAGGGCATGGGGCAGCTGCAGCAGCAGCTCAACGGGCTCTCCGTTGGCGATGGCCACAGTTCAGAGGACATTCTGGTAAGGACTTCGGGAGGATGTGCTGCAAGGCCAGGTGAAGAGCAGACAGTCCTGTCCTGGGAAGGGGGGTGGATTTCCTTGGCGGGGTTCCTGAGTGGCAGTGGGGCGTCGATGCGAGAACTGGTGACAACACACCGGTGACGATGCATTGGAGTTTTCAGCAAGGATTTTGTTTAAGCTGCATATCATAAAGAGAAATAGCCAGCTTTGCAGAACTTTCTCTCCGGAAGTCGTGGGTGGGGCTGCCACTTGCATGTGAGCTGGGCTCTGGTTCCCAGAGCAAGCTGGGACCTTTCTTGCTGTTTTGGACAGAGCTGGAATGTCATGGCAGGCTGGTGAGGTACAGGAGGAGTACCCAGGCCTGCTGCAGGGGTGCTGAGCGCCCCAAGCCTGTATCGATTGATTTAGAGGGGTGAAAACCTGCAGGGTGGCTGGAAGAGCAGCAGTGTTAAGGCAATGCCTGTTTTCATCCCTGAAGGCAGGAGCGTGCTGCAGGGCTGTATGGACCAGCACAACGGGGATTGTTCTGGCCCAGCGTTGCTGACCATGCTCAGACTGAGCTGCTTTACCTCCCTGCTGTACCGTGGAGGGGGATAAAACAGCCGCTTGCACCTCACAGCACGTCCACCAGCAGCCCTGTGCTGACACAAGAACAGGGAGAGACAGAAACGGCAGATTCCCCCCCCAAAAAAAAAACAGTCTGGGAGCAGATACTTTTGAGCCAGCACTTGTTCAACACCATCTTGGGTGCCTGCAAGGACACGAGCGCCAGGGCAGATGCTTTGCACATGTGAACAGCCTCCATCCTCCTTGGCAAGTGGCTGTCAGGACGGGGCACCTTCGGGGCGTGGGTCTGTGGGGCGATGCTTGGTGGGGAGGTGCCAGCATCTGGACTGCTGATGGGTGCACACACACACACCCCTTCCCTCTTCTCTTCCAGAGCAAAAGCACCTTGAATCCAGATGCCAAGGAGTTTGTACCCGGCGTGAAGTACTGACCATCAAGGCAGGCTTTGGAAAGACTGTGCCCCTACTCTGGGGGAAGGTGGCGGGGGGGAAGGAGGGAGGGGATCAGCCCCCAGCTGGACTCTGTGCTGTAACAGAGTTGCTGCAATGTGGCGAAATCTTGCTCTACGCTTCAAGTACCTTTTTTTTTTTTTTCCTTCTTCTTTATTTGTGTCTTTTAAACTCTTCCTTTGTGTTGTCTGTCACCTTTTTTTGGCAGTTTTTGCTTTCTAGGACTTGTGGCCCTTAGGTCTGTCTTGAGGTCCAGCACTCCCCCTGCTTCAGAGGCCCGTTTCAATGTGTGCTTCAAGCCTGCTAGTGGAAAAGTCATGTTTTCTTGTTTAAGTAGGATTTGTAGGGATCCCCCTGCCTGCCTGCTCCCTCCCCAGAGGCAGCAAGCCTGGGCCAGGAGCTGCACTGGCTTTCCTTGTTTCTGTTAAACAGGATTTCTTTCACTAAAGGAAAGGTGAAGTGTAACAAGACTGTAAACCCTAAATTCCTCCAAGCAGCAGCCTGCCCAGCTCTCTGATAGGTGCTGAGCACTAACTCATATGCTTCTCTTCTGGTAGATAGAGTCCTGCCTGCTTAATTGGTTGCAGGAGCTCTTAGGGGAGACCAGACTCGTCAGACATCATCCCAGCCATCCATCCCAAGGGAAGGGCTGCTCCTACAAAACACGTTTTCTCCTTAAATAATTTTTACACACCACCACCCCCACAACTCTTGAACTTATCCAGCACTATGTGCTATGGCTCTGAAGCATCTGTACCTTCATTTCTCATTTAAATAAATCCAAGCAAAACTGAATAGAGTCGTTCTCAGCAGAGTGGAGTGATAAGGAGTTGGTGTCAAGCAGCCTCCCTGGGAGAGGAGAAGGATCCTCTGTCAAGATGAGTCTGACCCCTGAGGAGCACCCGAAGACTTAGACTGAGAAGGGTGTTTTTGGGAGGTGACGAGCAGTGTCTTTGTGCTGGTCCCCACAGTCCCCTTTGCCGAGGCTCTGGTGGGGGGTGGCATTCCAGGCAGAGCCACTGGAGTGGCTGTGGGCAGGATCTGTGCCTTCATAGGGTGAACTTGCTCTTGAGGACCTCCTTCCCCATTGGCAGGAGCTGGCTGGGCTTCAGCGCTCTAAACCACAGCCCTGGGCGCTTCTGGTATCTAGTATTTAAAGTCCTGTGCTTCCATGGGCTCCTTTGGAGAGCCAGCATCAGAAATCTGAATCCAGAGAAAGGAGCGTCTCGGTGAGGGGCACAGCCTAACGATTAAAATAGTTACTGGCTTTAGTAACGTGGATGGGAGCTTTTGCTCATCCGTGTAAATCTCACCTCCCAGGTACTGTTACTTCCAGTATTCCTTTTACTTAAATGGAGTAGTTAATGGAGTGGGATTACAGATCCCTGAGGGGTTTGCAGAGATGGAAGCTAATGGCCACTCAATGGTCTGACTCCATTAGCTCAGCACAGCGAAGCCAGTGGCCGCAACTTCTGCTGCTGGAGCCCATCAGTGAGCCCAGCAGGAGGGCCCGGGGTCTGTGGACCACAAACACTGAGGGAGGTTTGAGCTGATTTCTCAGCTGCTTGCCGTACAGTGCGCTCCGTACTTCACCAGATCTCCCGTCTTAAAACCAGCGCTAAACCCTGATGCTACCGCAGCTGGAGCTGGCAACCTGTTGAAGATTTCTTTCTGAATAGGTGCCCATCTTAAATACTGCTGCCCAGAGGTGGTGGGGTGGTTTGGGTTGAGTTTCTCCTGTTGTCCGGTACAGCCTGTGCCTTCAGCACCTGCACAGTTGCTTCCAGCTGTCGGAGGCTCCGTCCGCTATGTGGCTGGAGCTCAGGCTGTGCCTGGGGCTTTGCAGGACATAACCCAGGGTGTGGGGAAGGGCAGCTGTATGCTGAGCAAACTTCTTTTGTAGTGGTAGTGCAGTTTTCCCCCATCCCTTTCTCTGGTTTCTATTTGATTTCTTACTAAAAAAACCAAAACCCAAACCCAAACCCACCCTCTGACATGCTGTAAATTTCAGACAATGCATTATTAAAAATAAACTTTTTTTGGAACTGAGTGGTGCAGAAGCCTTGCCTGGAGAAGGAGTAAGGTCTCCATTCAACACCAGCCCCACCTGATGACTTGGTCCTGGCAGGAGGCTCCCTGCCGTGCAAGCAGAGATCCCTGCACGTGAGGTTTGGGTGTGTGCCTCTGATTTTCTTTGCTTCAACCAAGGTCAGAGGTGGTTTGAAGTTCCTAGAGGATTTACCTCCTTCCCAGCTGTGGGGCCGTGGGAGTGCTGGCTTCCAGCATCCTCTGCCAGAGGCTGGGGCTCTGCTGGGCAGAGCCTGAAATAGCTGGAGGAAGAAACAGCTCCAGTTTATGTGTGGTCAGGACCTTGGCACTGAGAAAATAAAACTAAAAAAAAAAAAAAAATGTTGCAGGCCAGAGGAGACAATTCCCAGCATCGATGCCCTGGATGGAGGCTGCTGCTGCTGCTTCTTTCCCCAGCTGGACACAGAGTAATGCAAACCACCAGGCCCACGGCTTCATCCTGCTGCTGAATGAGGACGTTGGTTGAGGAAGAGCCTTGCTGGGACGTGGAGCCAGGCACAGAGCAGCCCGGCGTGGCTGGGTGACCCTGCAGGATCGGCTCCACTTCACCTGTCCCAGTGCTTCCCATCCCAGTGATTCCTTCCAGGAAGAGTCAGCCTTCGGGTTTGTGCTTCAGGTTGCACACAGCCCCTCGCTGTTTATTTCAAACAAAAAGAAACACAAAGGGGGTTCTCTCTTTTTTTTTTCTTTTTCTTTTCTTTTCTTTTTCTTTTTAAATGAAGACCAGCCCAGCCCCAGCCTTCCCCTTTGCCAGGACCACTGTTTGCTGTTAGCACCCAGCAGCACCGAGTCCTTCCTGCTGCTTGCCAGACGCCAGCATCACTCCTTTCACCCCATCGCTCTAGTCCCTGCACCTCACTCCCTTTGTGCACCCTGGGTATTCAAGCCCAAAGGCGCCCTCCTTCCTCTTACTCATCCTCCCCAGCAGCTCCCCTCTCCCGTTCTGCTGGGGCCCGGCTGCCCCCTGAGCACCAGGACCCTCTCCCTGCTTGTGCCACAGGCATGGGCAGGACCCCGGGGCTGTGGCCACCGCTGCCTGTCCTCCTCGGGCACCGAACAGGAACCTGCCAGGTCCATTTTCAATCCTTTCCAGCCGCTCCACCACAGCTCAGGGCCATGCCAGGGCTGGTTCCTCCCCCTGTGATGGCCGAGCCCCTCACACTGGCACCCAGCCCATTTCCCTTCCAGCAGTGCAACCTTTTTATTGCAAAATTACAAAACGTGTGTGTCCAAACCCCCACCACCACATGCAGAGAGTCTCTCTGTCCCGGAGGGGGGGCTATGACTAGAAGACATGGGTGTAGAAGACATCCACGTTGCCGGTGAAGTCCAAGGGCAGAGCCTGGTCGATGCTCCTGGCGCCCAAGCGGGCCGCCCCCAGTGCTGAGGAACGCTTCAGCTTCAGGAGGCTGAACCGGGAGAAGTGGCTGGGGGCCTCCCCCCGCGCCTGTGCCAGGATGTGGATGAACCCTGGCGGGGGGACATGCAGGGCTGGGGTTACAGGGGACTGCAGGACACCCCCTGCCAGCAGCCCCCATCCCTCTACTCACCTGCCTGCATCCTCTCCCAGCTGTTCCAGACAGAGCCCACGCAGATGATGGGCAGCCCCAGCTCCCCCAGGAACAGGCTCTGGGAGGGGGCAGTGGGTGAGAGGTGGCTCCGGGACCCCCCCAACCTGCCACATCCCCATCCCCGTCAGCTCTCACCGTGTCGATTTTGGGCAGCACGGCAACGACATGGCGAGCCAGGACCTCGCCAGCTTTGTCAAAGATGTGGCAGCACAGTGGGTCCCCAGCCTGGGCACCTGTGGGGCGGGGGGGTGGGACAGGGGCCTGGGACCCCCCCTGCACCCCCCGGGGCTTGCACTCAGCTACCACAAGCCAGGCTGGGCTGCGTGGGGGGGAGTGATGAGGATGGAGGGTGCACAGGGCAGAGATGGGGTCTGGGGAGCTGTGCCAGTGAGGGTGACAGTCGCCAGGCGGGGACCAAGGGTGGGTGGGATGCCCCATCCGGCCCCTTCTACCTGTGCTCCCCTGGGGAAGGGGCTTCCCTACCCTCCGCCAGCTTCTGGCAAAATCCTGCGAACTTGGACTTCTCGAAGGTGCGGTAGAGATGTGTCAGAAGGCCCATCCTGTCAGAGACCTGCAATGCCGGGAGCGGTGGGGAAACCCACTGTTGAGCCCCACATCCCAGCTGTCAGCACTGGGACCCCTCGGGACCCCACCATCCCATCCAGAGCCCCCAGGACCCCAATGTCCCAGCCCAGAGCCCCCAGGAACCCACCATTCCACCTGGAGCCCCTGGGACCGCATCGTCCCAGCCTGGAGCCCCCAGGATGCCAGTAGCCCAGTCCCGAGCCCCTGGGACCCATCATCCCACCCCTGAGCCTCCAGGACCCCAATGTCCACCCAGAGCCCCTGGGACCCCAATGTCCCACCCAGAGCCCCCGGGACCCCACTGTCCTGCCCAGAGCCCTGGGACCCCACCACCCCAGCATGCAGCCTGCAGTATCACCCAGACCCCCCAACCCCGGTGTGCAGCCCAGAGCCCCCCCGCCCCCCGAGGACCACTCCCAGCAGCACCTGGAAGTAGTCAAACATGGCCTGCTTGACGTAGCTGACATCGTGGGGTGGCACCTCCAGGTTGTCCATGCAGTCGAACACCATCTTCACAGCCTGGTGCGCGATCCAGTATGCTGCGGAGGGAAGGTGGAGCTGGCTGAGACCCCCCCCGGTGCCCCCCACCCCCCACCCTCACACCCCCCGGCCTCACCTGAGCCTTCATCACCCATCATGTGTCCCCAGCCACCGCAGCCCGTCTCTGAGCCGTCGGGGTTGATGAGTTTGCAGTTGGAGCCGGTACCTGAGATCAGGACGATGCCACCTGCGGGGTCAGAGCCGGTGGAGGAGAGTGGGACACACGCTGTCACCACCCTGCCCTACACCGGGACGTCCCCTTTGCCATCGCACTGGGGCTGGCTGTCCCTTACCGCGGTCGGTGGCCGTGGCCATGGCCCCAACGGCATCAGTGGTGATGCAGTAGCTCTGGCTGAGGTCGCTTAAGCGCCGGCGCAGCTCCTCCACCAGCTTGGCGATGGCATCCTTCTGGTCACCACCGCTGAGGGACAGCCCCTGCCGCACACCGGGGTTCCCTGTCACCGCCAGGGGGGACACACGGAGCCGCAGCATCCCTGGGGAGGATGCTGGTCCCAGGGGAGTGCGGTGGGGGAGACAGGAGGCTCACCAGCGAGCGGAGGGGGATGTGGGGGTCGATGCCAGCTTTGCTCTTGGCCTCACGGACCATCCGCTCGATCCTCTCCAGGCACTTCTCAGAGCCGATGAGCTGGGATGGGGGACACACACTGAAACCAGCCCCCAACCCCTCCATCCCTGGGGGGTCCCACATGGCCGAAAAAGCTTCGCCACTGGCCTCGAGCTGCCGGCAACACCCCAGCACCTTCTCCAGTGGCTTCATCCCACCCAAGCGCCTCGAGGACAACCTCAGCCAGCCCCCTCCCCCTTATCCTGCCCTCCCCGCGGCCCGTGTCACCCCTCCGGGCTGGGTATGGGGATGTCCCCCAGCTCACCCAATGGTTCGTGCAGGGTCCCTCCACCTCGGCCAGGATCCGGCCATCTCCGGAGACCAGCACCACCCTGGAGTGGGTGCCCCCTCTGCGGGGAGACCAGGGGACACACTGCCACCACTGCCCCGTGTGCCTCCCACCCCCAAAGCGGGCAGGGGGGTGCAGGGGACCCTCGCTCAGCCCAGCACCCCAGCTCTGCAACCCCCCGGGGACCCCCTGCAGCCCCTAACCCAGCCTTCGGGGGTGCTGCGATCAAGATGGGGGGTCCTGGGGTGGCGGCTGCTGAGCTCCCATCCTGCCCCACTGAACTGGGTCCCTGCCCCCCCCCCCGACTCCCCCCCTTCCAGGCTGGGGGGACCCGGGGGGGCAGGGGGGGCTCTGGGAGGGGGAGTCCGGCTGCAGCTCCCCCCCCGGTCTGGGGATAGACGGGGGTCTGGGGACACGGGATGCAGAGCCCCGGGGGGACCCCCCCACCCGTGGGCGGCCCCTCACCCCTCCACGCCGCCGAAGACAGTCGCCATCGGTGCCGGGCCAGGCCTCGCCCGTGGCCACGCCCCTTCCCCGCCTTGGCCCCACCCCTGGCCCTACGCGCCCCGGGTCCCTGTGCCGCCCCGCCAACCCCCGCCCTCCCCGCACCGAGCCCCGGCGCCTGTGGAACGGGGACAGGGGACGAGGGCCCGATCTCCGGGGGCTACGGGGGTCAAGCGTGTCACACCGGATCACGCAGGACGCAGCCCTGAGTGCCCACGCGGGACACAGCTCCACGCACACGCACAGCCCCCCCCCCGTCTCCGGGACACAGCCCCACGTACACGCACAGACACACACACACAGAAGACACACACACACAGACACACACAGACACAGACACACACACACCCACACACACACACCCACCCCCCCACACACACACACCCCGCCACACACACACAGCCCCACGCACACACACAGTCTCTCTCACACACACACACACACACACAGCCCCATGCACATGCAAAGCCCCCCCCGCCCCCCCGGAACACAGCCCCACGCACACAGACCCCCACCCAGGCACACCGTGGGATCTGGATCAGAGCAAAAGGGGGCTCCCACGGGGACCAGCCCCAGCGCGGGGGTCCCCCCCCCAGCCCCCTCAGCCATCACCCTCATCCTGGTGCTGGAGAACAGGTCTGCGGGCCAGGAGCCACTGTAACACCGGGGTCCCCCTCTGCCCCCAGCCCCTGGCGTGGGGGGCCAGGGCCAGTGACTCAGGCCCCCTCACCACGAGAGGAGACCCCTTCCCCCCGTTAGCGCATCGCTCCTGAGCGGGGGCAGCTGTCAGCTCCCATCCGCACAGCGAGTGGCAGAGGCAGCTGAGCCCCCCCCCGGGCGCTGCGGCCCCCACTGTGGGTGACAGAGGGTGATAGCCGCCGTGCCCCGCCAGTGCTCCCATGCAGGGACTGGGGGCAGGGAGGGATGAGGGCGGTGGGGGGAATGGGGGGATGGGGGGACAGGCGGGGGGACAGAGGATGGAGGGGACCAAGGGGAGGGTGAATGGCAAGGACAGACAGTTGGGGAAGGTGCCAGGGATAGAGGGGTAGGTGGATGGACGGATGGGTGGAGGGGTGCAGGAGTGGAGGGATGGACAAACGGATGGAGAAGGCAGAGAGATAGAGGGATGGACAGATGGATGGAGAATATGGAGCAGTAGAGGGATTTACGGATAGACAGAGAAGGTGAAGAAGGTGGAGGGACAGGAATGGGTAGATGGATGGAGAAGATGGAGGGATGGACAGGCAGATGGATGGGCAGATGGATGGATGGATGGATGGAGAAGATGGAGGGATAGAGCATGGACAGATGGACTGATGAATGGAGAAGGTGGAGGGGTGGATAGATAAAAAGGATAGAGGGGTGGATGGCTGACTGGATGGAGGCAGAAGACAGGCAGGCAGATGGGTGTGGATGGATGGATAGAAGGATGCATGGAGGTGAAGAGGCAGATGGATGGAGAAGATGGAGAAGATGAAGAGCTGGATGGCTGAGAAGTTGGATAGATGGACGGATGGATGGATGGCTGGATGGATGGATGGATGGATGGGTGGATGGATGGATGGATGGATAAGGCAGAGGGGCAGATGGGGAAGGCAGAGGTGCAGATGGATGATGAAGATGTATGAATAGAGAAGATAGGAGGGCAATGGATGGATGGATGGATGGATGGATGGATGGGTGGAGAAGACAGAAGGGCAGAGGGATGGGGTGGCTGGAGAGACAGGGAAGGTGGATGGCTGAGCGGATGGATGGGTGGGCGGGTGTATCAGAATGGGAGTAGGTGGGGGAAGATGGGTCAGGTAGGAAGAGGTGTAGGAGGGAGCCCAACAGGGTGGGGATGGCTGGACAGGGATGAGTGGAGGGGAGAGTGGCCCAGCGTGGGCAGGAGGCTAGTTCCAGCCCAGCAGGACACACCAGGCCATCCCACACATGGCCCAGCAGCACTGCTGCTGCCGGGGGTTCCCTGGTCCCGGGGTATCAGGATGGGGACGCCATTGGAGCGGCCAGCCAGAGACTGAAGTCAGCTCTCCCCTCTGCCTGCTGGCTCCAGCCCTTCTGGGGGTCGTCTGTGCCATGGGGCACTGGGTGAGACCTGGGGCTGGGGGTCCCTTCTTCCTAGCAGGGACCCTCCTTCCTAGGGCTGGGGGGTGCCCTGTGGCCATGGGGTGCTGCAGAGGGACATGGTGGGACAGGGACCATGGCCACTCCACTCTGCATGGCTTGGGAGATGAATATGCTTGGGGGCATCCACATCCTTCCCAAGAATATTACACGGTGGGGAACATTGGGGGGCTGTGGCTAGGACCCCCCAAGGCCAACACCAGGTTAAGGGAGCACCAGGGTCACAAGGGAGCCCCCCAAAATGTCCCCAGCTACCCCAAAGATGGGATGGAGACAAGCGGCAGGGGAAGGGTTAAGCTGCAGTGTGTGTGTGTGTGTGTGTGTGTGTGTGTGCAGCCCCTGAGCCCACCGCCCTCATGCCCTCATTAAGTCCTGGTGGCACCAGGCTGTCTGGGGACAGCGGGGACAGGGGACCGGGCCCACTGCCTTTGTCTCAACTTGTGGTAAAGTTTGAGCGGAGCCAGCGGCAGCTGCCGAGGGGCCGGGAGCTGCGGGTGAGTCCGTGGGGTCGTGGCGTGTGTCCCATGAGGCCCGTGGGATGCTGGTGTGTGTCCCATGAGGCCCGTGGGATGGGACATCGATGTCCCCGCGTGGGCTGGATGCCACCCTCAGTGGCAGGGAGCCGGTGGGGTGATGCCGGGAGCACCCCGACTGCATCCCTCCAACTGGCTGGGGGATGGGGACTGGAGGGCAGTGGACCCCAGGACCTCCTGACCCTGTCCCCAAACTTGTCACCTCCCTGGCTGGACCGAAGCCCAGGCACGTGGGAGGTGCGTGTGCCCCACACTGGCTTGGGGTAAGACACGGTGATTTAGGGTTTGCGGGCAAACAGGCAGTCAGTCCCCACCAGTTCCTCCACTGCAGCCCTCCACAGACCCCCAGAAATGGGGTGCAGGAGCCAGGAGTGGTCCAGGGGATACCCTGATGCCAGCGGACCCTGAGCATCCCCGGTGGCTCCATCCCTGAAGCCGCCGTGGGTCTGAGGCGTGGGGAGAGCGAGCGAGGGCACCAGGGTGGAGGGAGGACCTTGGCGTGCGGGGACATGGGCTGAGCCCCGCTTCGTTAGCTCGGGCTCAGCCCTGCTTCGTTAGCTTGCCTGAGCCCACTTCATCAGCTCAAGCATCCCGTGGGTGCCGGGGTCACCCGCTGCTGTGCAGGACCCAGCTCAGGAGGCAGAGGAGGGAGAGGTGGGAGGAAGGCCCCGCCGTGGTGACCGGGAGCTGGTTTATTCTGCTCTGCTGCCCTCGGCGCCAGCATGGAAGTGCCGATCTTGGAGGGGCTGAGATATATTTCGGGGGTCTGGATCCATCCTGCTGCCGGTGGGTTGGGAAATGGTCCACGGTGGTGGGTGGGCTGGGTGCAGTGCTGAGCTGGGGTCCGGAGCCAGCACTGGGTTTGTCCCAGGGACACTCTGCGTGGAGGAAGAGGCTGGTGAGCGGCGAAATGGGGCTCGGGGCAGTGGTGGGATGGGGTCAGTGGCTGCAGAGGGGCTGGATGCTGTGCTGTGGCCAGGCAGTCCTTGGGATCGGATTTGAGGTGACCTGGGAGCACCCACCCTGAGCAGCTGACTCCTCGAACCTGTTCCCATCCCGGCACAGTGGTGCCAGGGCTTCAGTGCCTCCCGGTGTGGTCTGGCACAGCACAGGGCCACCTCTGTGCCACCGGCACCAGGAGCAGTGGGACGAGGCGCCGGCCAGGAGAGCTCTGGGAGCGCAGAGCCCCGGACATGCTGGTGAAGCGGGCCCTGTCCGTCTGTCCTTCCTTGCGCCCGGCCACCTTCCCCTGGCTCCGTAACCCCGCTCCCTTCCCAGAGGTGCCGTCTGTGCGGTAAGTTCTGTATCTGTGCATTCCCACAGAGTCCATCCATCTGTCCATCTGTCCATTTGTCCTCCCATCCATCCCTCCATCCTCCATTCCTCGGTCCCTCCATCCTTCCACTGCTACATCTCTCCATCCCTCCCTCCATCCATCCTTCTGCCCCTCCATCATTCCGCCCCTCCATCCCTCCATTCCTCTGTCCCTCCATCCTCCCACCCCTACATGCCTACATCCCTCCCTCCATCCCTCCATCCCTCCATGCCTCCATACTTCTGCCCCTCCATCCCTCCCTCCATACTTCTGCCCCTCCATCCCTCCATCCTCCCATCCTTCTGCGCCTCCATCATTCCACCCCTCCATCCCTCCATCCTTCCATCCTTCTGCGCCTCCATCATTCCACCCCTGCATCCCTCCATTCCTCCTTCCATCCATCCCTCCATCCATCCCTTCATCCCTCCATCCATCCCTCCATTCCTCCATCCCTCCACCCTTCCACCCCTCCATCCCTCCATTCTTACAGAGCTCCATCCCTCCACCCTTCCACCCCTCCCTCCCTCCAATGCCCCACATGTTTCCAGCCCCGCTGCCTGCCCAGGGGACAGGCTCATGGCAAGCTGTCACAACCGCAGGACTGTGGCTGCGCTCTGCCACCTTCCACCCAGACACCTGCAGGGGGGACATGGAGGTGACCACTGGAAGGGCACGGGCACAGGCCATGGCAGGGGCCATGGGGAAGGGTCCGAGCTTGAGCAGCCGCTGTGGGGCTGTGGCACCGGGGACACCCAGGGTGGCCCCCATGGCACTGGGGGGCTGCCGCATGTTTTGAGGAGCAGCGGCAGCTCCGAGGGCTGGGGCTGAGCACAGCGATGTGCTCCTGACATTTCCACCTGGGAATGTCACCCATGTCCATTGCCCACAGAGCCCACCCTGACTCTGTGCACCACGCTCCCACCTTCCCCGGTCAGCTGCGGTGGGGTGGGGACAGGGATGGGGACAGAGACAGGACAGGGACAGGGATGCAGATGGAATGGGGATGGGGAGGGTGGTGGTGACCGGGATAGGGAGAGGGATAAAGATGGGGTTAAGACGGGGGTGGGGATTGGGACAGGGGCAGGGATGGGGAAGGGGATGGGGACAAGGACAGGGTTGGGGACAGGGACAGATCCTGGCTCCCCCCATGCATGGGGAGATGCCCTTCAACAACCTGATGCTGAGTGGGTGACCATCACCAGCAGGCCGGACCCCCACCCCCTGTCCTACACCAGACCCCCCTCCCGCCCTCCAAGCACTTTTGCCAGCTTAGCATTTCCCACGCTGATGCCCCCCCCTCCAGCCCCAGCTCAGCCCCGGCACGGGGGTCCTGGTGCTGGGTGGGGGGATCTGGACCATGGAGCTGCTTCGCAAGAGGCAGCGCGTTAGCGGGGGCAGAGGGCGGCTGAGCTGCTGGACGCCGCTCATTAAAGCTGATCTGTGCCTCGCTAATTGATATTATTACAGGGCAAGGCTGGGGAGCGGCAGGGGCAGGATCCCCCGGGACAGGGGCACCCCGAGGCCACCCTGGGGCTGGGGGCCTTTGAAGCACCATTTACCACCTTCCCACATCCCCGTGCCTCAGTTTCCCCATCTGTAGGAGGGGCACGCGCGTGCACGGGGACACACGCGTGGGAAGGCGTGCGCTCACACGGCGGGGGGCTGCACGTGGCTGCCTACACACACACGGCCCCCGCCTGTGCGTCAGCCCCCAGGGATGGCGGGGGGACGGGACTGTCTGCGGGGCCCCCCCCGTGTCCCCCCGTGTCCCCTGGCTGGCTGGTGGGCAGGTGGCTCCCGGCGTGGCCACGCTGGCCGGCGGCAAAGGCGCACGCCTGACCTAGTTAGCTCCCACTCCGGCAGCCGGCGGGGCTGGGCTCTGAAAATGAGTTAATAAACTCCAAAGGAGGGATTTTTCCGGCTCCCAGGAGGGATGTAAAGCCGGGCTGGCGTCACCCGGCTGGCGTCACCAAGCTGGTGTCATCGTGCTGCCCACAGCCTCCCCGGGCATGGCACTGCTGGCTGAGCCACTGAGGTGGTGGCAGCTGGGGGTCCCACAGTGCTGGGGGGGAACGGGACAGGACACAGCCCTGCACCCTGCTTCCCAGGGCAGAGCTGGTCTCCGTGCACCCGTGGGGGTCTGTGCTGGGCATCTCCTGGTGCTGAGCCCTGAGTCGGTGGCAGGAGCGAAGTCTCAGAGTGTGATGCTGGGGTGCAGGAGGGTGTCCCCTAAAAAAGCCCCTCCTTGCCTTGATGGGTGCAACACCAGTGTGGGATGGGCAGGGGGGTGCTCAACCCCATACTAGCCACCTGAGAATCCCCACCCCCTCACCATGGCAGGGAACGCCCACCATCTGGCGTGGCAGGGGGGGATTTGAGGGACAATCCAGGAGATGAGAGCCCACGGGTGATGCCGGCTCTGCCACCTCCGGCTTTGCATCACCATGCAGACTGGCATGGGTGCCTGGGCACCTAGGCTGGGTGCTCATCGTGATCAGGGGCTCAGGCAGACCCCGACCCAGCTAATCCCCTGCTGGCCCCAAGCCCCTGGCCCCCCGCCGCCCCAGCAGTCATGGGCCAGGGTCACCAATGGGGATTTATGGTCGTCGGTGGGCCCCTGGTCCTCCCACAGCCCCTGTGACCATGGGGAGGAAGCCCAGGTTGTCCCCTTGCTCCCCCCAGATCCCACGGCCTGGAGCAGGGCAGAACCCCCCTGCCTGCCCCACTCATGAGGGTGCCGTGGGCTGTGGAGGGGGCAAGGGGGTGCCGTGGGGATGCTGTGGGGTGCTGCATCGGCACCCTGCCACTCGAGTGCTGGTGTGCTGGGTAGATGCTAGGGTGCTGGATGGGTGCTGATGGGTCAGATGGGTGCTGGTGTGCTGGGTGGGTGCTGGTGGGCCAGATGTGTGCCAGTGTGCTGGACGGGTGCTTATGGGTCAGATGGATGCTGGTCGGTGCTGGTGTGTGCTGGATGGATGCTGGTGGGTCAAATAGGTGCTGGTGTGCTGGATGGGTGCTGGTGCACAGCTGTGCCACGTGGGTGCTGGCATGCAGTGGGACACTGCGTGTGCAGCGCGATGCTGTGCATGCAGTGGGATGCCATGCGTGTGCCCTGGGGTCACAGCGCTGCAGGCCACACTGCCCCCAGGGCACTGGCACCCCCTACCTGCTGCGTGGGGCATTCATGGGTGCTGGTGTGTGCAGGATGAGCCCCAGCACCCCTTGCCCCCATGGGGGGCTCCGTAGGAAGGAGGGGACCCGAGGCAGAGCTGGGGGGTGATGATGCCCCAGCACTGTGCCCATGTCCCCGCACCGAGGGCTGCCAGCCCCAGGGCCAGGCTCAGCAGTGTCACCAGTGGGGCACCCACTGCGTGGGTGTCCTGGGTGCCCTGCAGAGAAGCCACTCCAGGAGCTTCCTGTTGTGTGTCCCTGCCAGCTGGGAAACTAGAGGGCAGTCCAAGCTCGGGAGAGCCTGGGTTGGTAAGTGGCTGCTGAACACCCCGCCAAGGGGAGACAGGACCCCCAAAACCCAGCTGGAGGCAAAAGGCAGGCACGGACACTCCACAAGTGAAGGGGAGAGGGGCAGGAGATGGAGCAGAGAGGGCTGTGAGGGATAAGGAGCATCCCAGGGCCAGGGGAGCACCCCAAATCCAGGTGGGAACATCAAAGCCTCCCCCAGAGCCAGGGAAGCACCACAAATCTGCATGGGAACCTTAAGGCCAGAGGAGCACCCCAAATCCAGTGAGAATCCCAGGGCCAGAGGAGCACCTGAAATCCAGGTGAGCATCCCAAATCCAGGTGGGCACCCCAAGGCTGGGGGAGCACCCCAAGCCACAGATGCTTTCACCACCAGGGAGCTGGGGATCATGGGGCATTGGGAGCTGGGGCCATGGTGGGCGGCCCCTTGCACTCCCCAAGTGGTGGCTGAAGTCTCCTCCTGGGGGTCCCTGAGGCACAGCACCCCACAGCACACAGCCAGGGTAGTGGTCCCTGGGCCGTCTCACCAGCCCTGCCAGGCTTTTGGCCACCTCCTCTGCCCCTGTGGGGTCCCTCTGGGAGGAACCACCATGGACTGGGGACCTTGGTGGCACTGCATGGGACCTGTATGGGGCAGGAGCATGGGGGGTCCTCCTGTACTGCCCCATGGGGACACACTGGGCTCCCTTAGAACCCCATGGGGTCACGCTGGGCTCTCCTAGAACCCCATGGGGACACAGTGGGCTCCTCTAGAACTCCACAGGGATGTGCTAGGCTCCCCTAGATCCCCACATTAACGTGCTGGGTTCCCCTAGAATGCCATGAGGGTGGCTAGACTCCCCTAGAACCCCACAGGGACATGCTCAGCTCGCTGCCACCACATGGGGATGCGCTCAGCTCCCTGCCACCCCACAGGGACCTGCTGGGCTCAGCTGGGGTGCGCTGGATTGATGCTGGGGGGGGGGAGCCAGTTCACAGGTGGCTGGGGTCGGTATATCACACTGGTACCTATAGCTTCCATACCTCCCCATCCCACCGGCACTCCTAACGCTGCTCCTACCTCACCCCACTGCCTCTCCCCTCCCTGAGATGCAGTGATCGGGGGTGTGGGGTGCCCCCCACCCGGGGGTGCCCCCAGCGCCAGCCGCTGAGCGGAGCTGAGCTGACAGGCTCACATGGCACAGTCCCCAACTGCGTTGCATTCACAGTTCGGGGAGCATGTCAAGGCTAAGGGGAGCTGACAGAAAAACCTTTACTGGAACAAACGGGAATATAGTATCAGGCAAGGCTGACCGGAGCGTGAACCACAGCCCAACACGGAGCAAATTAGCATCAACCAAAATAGCAGGCAGCTCCGGCCGCTGATGTGCGAAGTACCAAATGCAACTGGCCTGTCAGGCTGCATCAGGGCAGGGATGCATAAGGAATGGGGCTTGGCCCCGCGCAGCCGCTGCCCCCCTTCCTGCCTGCCCCCCACCAGACCCGGGGGGCGGCGGTGGGGTGTGGGAGGCATCCTGGTGTGGGGAGGTGTGAGGATGGCAAAGGCAAAACCCATGCCTGGGGAGCTGGGGGGGCTGGGAGAACACCACCAGTGGGGATTTGTGGGGCTTGGGGGGGTGAAATCCCATCCATGGGGATGTGTGGGGTTGGGGAGCAAATCCCACCCATGGGATTGTGTGGGGCTTGGGTGGCTGAAATCCCATCCATGGGGATGCCCAGTATTTGGGGGGCAAAATACCCTCCGTGGGGCTGTGTGGGGCTTGGGGGGACAAAATCCCATCCGTGGGGGTGCATGAGGCTTGGGGGGTGAAATCCCATCTGTGGGGTTACTCAGGAATTGGGGGGCAAAATCTCCTCCATGGGGATGCTTGGGACTAGGGGGTGGCAGACAGGATCCATGGGGTTCCTCGGCGGAGGACCCCCCACCCTGATCCACGAGGATGAAAAGGGTCTGGTGGGGAGCGAGGAAACCCTGATCCCTGGGGATGCCCAGGGATGCCGGGTGGCCAGGGGAGCGGGAATCGGGGTGCCCTGTGCCACACGGGCAGGGAGCGGGGAGGCAGAGAAGGAGGTGGGGGGGTGCGGGGGTGTGGGAAGCAGCAAAAAGCTCTGTCAAATACATAAAGAGCTCGTAAAGAGAAGGGAAAAAGCCGGTCGCGCCTCCTCCTGGGGTGCTCTCGCACATTACTCGTGCTTGGGTGCCCCAGCAGTGCGGGCAGGGGAGGCAGCTCCCAGCAGGGCATGGAGATGAACTTGGCAGCCATTTTGTTGTTGCATTGAACTGGGGAAAAAAAGGGAGGAAAGAAAAAAAAAACACTCAAAAAATTAGCCCCCACGCAGCCGAGCCCCACAGATAGTGTGGGGCCGTGCCCACCCACCCGCTGCAGCACGAAGAGGGGCCCAAAGGCCCTTGCTGGGGTCCCACAGGATCCCCAGGGCCTGTCCAGGCCAGATCCTGCACCCTGGGGTCGGCAGCATGGAGACTGAGCGCTAAGCATCCCCCGAGGCTGCAGGCTCCAGGACAGGGACGTGGTGGCTCTGGGGACCCTGGTGCCAGTGGGATGGGAAATGGGGTGATGTGGGTACTTTGCCTGGGAGCTGCAACCTGGTTGTCCCTGGGTGGGGGTGGCATGGGGGCTGCCCTGTTTGGGTGCCCAGGATGGCCAAGGTGCTTGGGGTCCCCAGCATGCTTGGAGTGCCTGGGCTACCTGGGATGCCTGGAGTCCCCAGGGTGCCTGGGATACCTGGGGTGCCCAGGGTGCTCAGGGTGCCCAGGATGCTTGGGGTGTTTGGGGTGCCCAGGGTGCCTGGGGTACCATGGGGGCCCAGGATACCTGGGGTGCTCGGGGTGCCTGGTGTGCTCAGGGCCCCCGGGGTGCCCGGGGTGCCAGGGATGCCTGGGGTACTTGGGGTGCCCAGGATGCTTAGGGTCCTCAGGGTGCCCAGGATACCTGCAGTGCCCAGGGTGCATTGGGTACTGAGGGTGCTCAGGGTGCTCAGCACCCAGGCAAGTGGCGAGGGGTGCTGACACTGGCAGCAGTTGCACATTGGGGTGCAAAAGGCAGAACTGCCCCCCTCGCTCCCCGCTCCCCAGCACTCGCTCACAGCCCTGAGCTCGCAGCTCTCGCTCCAGCCGGAGCTTCCCTCGGGAGCGGACAGCTGACAGCTGCCGGCCCAGGCCTGAGCAGACCCCGCAGAAACGGCGGCTCCCCCGAGGGGGAGACAAGGGGGGTTCACGGGGAAACTGGGAAACCTCAGGCTGGGGGGCACAGGGAGGGGCTGCTAGCTCTGCTGACCACTGCTCCCAGCACGAATCCTGCTAAATCCAGGTGAATGCTTCTCCAAAGAGCTTCCCGGCAGCTTCCAGGGACCGTTTTTTAGCAGATATTTCCAGCACCGGTGTGGAAACCTGCCTGTTCCAGCAAACCCCGGGCGCCGGGCACTAGTTTGGGAAAACCCACATGTTGTTGCAATGGAAAGCGCTCAGCATTGCGGCTGTTTTGGGGCATTGCTGGGGGGAAGCAGGTGCCTTGCACCCTGAACCCCCCGGGATCTGCAGTTGCCCCCCGCCTGCCCTCGGTGCGGGCAGGAGCGCGGTAGGGTGCAGGGGACGGTGTCAGCGGGGAGCGCAGGGATGCTAGGCACTGGGTGAGGGGAGACGAGGAGCAGAGGGACTTTCCCAGGGGCCACGGCAGCACCCACCTGCACCTGCACCCCCTTTCCCCCCGCAGCTCCTGGCTGCCTGGGGCAGCACTGGGGCTGGAGCGATGGGCTGGAGCCCCCCATATGGGGGCCGGTGCTCCGTCAGCGAGCCCCCCGGGCCCAGCACCAGGGCCGCAGCCAGTGGCAGGTGTGCCAGGGGCGTTAGCACCGGGCTGGCTCTGCCACAGCAGCACCGGGACCGGGGCCTGATCTTCACCACATATACAGTGCACCCCTGCCCTGTGCACGCAGTCCCCACGCGCATGCACCCCACACATCCCCCGCATGGCCACCCCTTGCACACCCCCAGCACATACACCCCTTGCACACACACCCCTTGCACACACACCCCTTGCACACACACCCCATTGCACATAGACCCCTTGCACACACCCCTTGCACATAGACTCCTTGCACACTCACCCCTTGCACATAGACTCCTTGCACACACACCCACCTTGCACACACACCCCTTGCACATAGACTCCTTGCACACACACCCCTTGCACATAGACTCCTTGCACACACACACACCTTGCACACAGACCCCTTGCACACACACCCCATTGCACACAGACCCCTTGCACACACACCCCCATTGCACATAGATACCTTGCACACACTCCATGCACACACCCCCATGCACACACACCTTGTATACCCCCATGCACACACACCCCCATGCATGCACACCCCCTGCACACTCCCATTACACACACCCCTCTTGCTCACACACACCCACGCACACACACCCCTTGCACCCCACCACACACCCCCCATGCACACACCCCTGCCCATACACCCCCTGCATCCCCATCCACCTCTGTGGGGCATCAGCGAGGTCTGGGGGGCTCAGCGCAGCTGCTGTGGGTGGAGGACCCCCATGGGGTGCTGCAGCCCCCACCCCATCCCCCCAACTCTGTCCCGGGGGCTGGGAGCCGGTGGTGGCCAGGCCAATGCTGCTGCACCCCAAGAATTGTCGGGGTGAGCCCAGAAAAGCCCAGCCAGTCATTGGCTCCGTGTCACCCCGCTGGCACCCCGAGCTGGGCAGGGATGGTCACACACCCTGGGGGACCCCAGCACCCCACTCGGCTCAGCCCTGCCCCAAAGAGGGGGTGCTGCCAGGGGCTGCACCCCCACGGGGGCACAGCACAGGGCAACCCACAGTAATAGCTGGGGTACCCTACACGGTGCTCAGGCGACCCTACAAAAACAGCTCAGGGTACGCAGCACGGTGCTCGTGCGACCCTACACTAACAGGTCAGGTACACAGCCTGGTGCTTGTGCAACCCTACAATAACAAACAGCTCGTGTGCATGGCACAGTGCTTGTGCAACACTACACAAACAGGTTGGGTGCACAACCTGGTGCTCGTGCAACCCTACAATAACAAACAGCTTGTGTGCATGGCACGGTGCTCGTGCAACCCTACAAAAAAAGGTTGGGTACACAACCTGGTTCTTGTGCAACCCTGCAGTAACAGCTCAGGGGGTACAACCGGGTGCTCATGCATCCCTACAATAACAAACAAGTCATGTACGCAGTGTGGTGCTCGTGCAACCCTACAAAAACTGGTCGGGTACACAACAGGGTGCTCGTTGAGACCCTACAATAACAAACAGGTCACGTGCATGGCACGATGCTCATGCAGCCCCATGATAACAGCTGAGGGTACACAGCACAGTGCTTGTGCAACCCTACAGTAACAAACAGGTCACATACATGGCACAGTGCTTGTGCAACCCTACAAAAACAGGTCAGATACACAACCTGGTGCTTGTGCAATGCCACAGCAGCTCAGGGGGTACAACTGGGTGCTTGTGTAAGCCTACAGTAATAACTCAAGATATGCAGTACAGTGCTCGTGTGACCCTACAATAACAAACAGGTCATGTACACAGCATGGTGCTCGCACAACCCTACGATAACAGGTCGGGTACACAGGCTGGTGCTTGTGCAACCCTACAATAACAACCAGGTCATGTGCGCGCCATGATGCTCAGGCAACCCTCCAGTAACAACTCAGGGTGCGCAGCACAGTGCTTGCACAACCCTACAATAACAGCTGAGGGGGTACAACCTGGTGCTGGTGCGACCCTACAATAACAAACATGCTGGTCACATACACGGCACAATGCTCACGCAGCCCCACAGTACCAGCTCAGGGCTGCACCCTGCTTCTCTCGCAGCCCACTGACAACACGGCAGGTAAATAACCCTTTTTCTCGAGCAACCCTACAGTAACAAACAGATCACGTATGTGGCACGATGCTCACATAACCCACAGTAACAGCTCGGGGGTGCACCCAGCTTCTCTCGCAGCACCTGGCAGCGCTGTGGGTAAATAACCCATTTCTCATGGAACCCTCCAGTAACAACTCAGGGGTACAACTGGGTGCCCGTGCGACCCTCCAGTAACAGCGCAGGGGGTACAACTGGGCGCCTGTGTAACCTTCCAATAACAGCTCGGGGTGCACAGCGTGCTGCCCGTGCAACCCCACCACAGCCGTGTGCTACAGGCAAATGCAGGAGCTGCCTCCCCCACTGCCCCCTTGCCCACTCTGCCCCCCACCCCAGCCGGCCCCTGCTCCCCTCCCCGGGGTCCCCTGGCTCCTGCCCGGTGGAGCAGGGGGCTGAGCTGCACCCCACTGTCCTGGACTGGAACAGCAACGGTGCCTGAGGAGTGGGGAGATGGGGTGCGGGGGGGTGCAGGAGTAAATGGGATGCAGGTGGATGCAGGGGTGCAGGAGGGATGCAGGGGGGTGCAGGGGGGGTGCAGGGGGTGCAGGGGGATTCAAGGGAGTGCAGAGGGATGTAGAGGGTGCAGGGAGATGCAGGAGGGATGCAGGGGCTGCAGGGGGGTGCAAGAGGGGTGCAGGAGGGTGCAGGACAGATGCAGAGGGATTCAGGGTGGTTCAGGGGGTGTAGGAGGAATGCAGGGGGTGCAGGGGGATGCAGGGGTTGTAGGGGGGTGCAGAAGGGATGCAGGTGGTGCAGGAGGAATGCAGGGGGTGCAGGAGGAATGCAGGGGGGGGTTCAGAGAGGTGCAGGGGGATGCAGGGGGATTCAGAGTCATGCAGAGAGATGCAGAGGGTACAGGAGGGATGCAGGGGGATTCAGAGGGGTGCAGGGGGGTGCAGGGGGATTCAGAGAGGTGTAGGGGGGTGCAGGAGGGATGCAGAGGGATTCAGAGGTGCAGGGGGGAATGCAGGAGGCTGCCAGGAGGGGGCACAGGGGCTCCAGGCAGGGGACACCCACCCAGTATATCCCAGTGCGGGTCAGTGCCAGCCCAGCAGCAGCCCAGTCCCGTGCATTCCAATGCAGCCCCACGGCAGCTGGAGGGGAGGGAGAGGCTGGGGGCTGGCCAGGTGTGAGGATGCTGGGGTGGGGGTCTCTGTGAGGTCCCTATACGGGTGCTGGGGTCCCTATACAGGTTGTGGGGTCCCTATATGGGTGCTGGGGTCCCTATATAGGTGCTGGAGTCCCTAGATGTATTGTGGGGTCCCTATACAGGTTGTGGGGTCCCTATATGAATGCTGGGGTCCCTGTACAGGTTGTGTGCTCTCTGTGTGGGTACAAGGGTCCCTATACAGGTTGCGGGTCCCCTATATGGGTGCAAGGGTCCCTGTACAGCATGGGGGGGTCTGCCTGGGTGCAGAGGGTATCCCTGTGGGTGTTGGGGGGTGAACCTGCCTGTATGGCTGGACAGGGGGTCCCTGTTTAGGTGCTGGGGGCCCTATACATCTGCAAGAGGTGTCCCTATACACATGGAGGGGGATCTCTGTATGGGTGGAAAGGGATCTCTATATGGGTGCAGGGGTCCCTACGCCGGTTTGGAGGGGGTCCCTGTAAGTTTCAGGGGTCCTCATACATTTTTGGGGTCCCTATATAGTTTTGGGGGGTATCTTTATGTAGTTTGGGGGTCCCTCAGCGGTTTTGGGGCATCCCTTCGTGGGTTCCTGTGCAGGTGGGGGGCATCCTTGTGTGATTCAGAGTCCCTATACGGTTGTGGGGGTCTTTGTACAGTTGGGGGGTCCCTGTGCAGTTTGGGGGGTCCCTGTACCGTTTGGGGGTCCCTGTATGGTTTGGGGGAGTCCCTGCATGGTTGGGGGAGGGGGCCTGTATGGTTTGGAGTCCTGTACAGTTCGGGGGGCATCTCGTCCAATTTGGGGGTGTCTCTGGGAGTTTGAGAGCTTCTCCGTGTTTCAGGGTCCTTGTACGGTTTTGGGGGTCTCTGCGCATTCCAGAATCCCTGCACAGTCTTGAGGGTGTCTGTACAGTTTCAGGGATCCCTGTATAGTTCGGGGGTCCCTGCACAATTTTGGGGGTACCAGCATATTCCGGCATTCCTGCACAGGTTTAGAGGGTCCTTGCATAGTTTTGGGGATCCCTGCAGTTTTGGAGGGTCCTTGCACAGTTCGGTGTCTCTGTACAGTTTTGGGGGTCCCTGCACAGTTTTGAGGCTCCCTGTACATTTTTGGGGTCCCTGCACATTTTCGGGGGTCTCAGCACATTCCGGGGTTCCTGTACAGTTTTGGGGGTCCCTGCACAGTTTTTGAGGGTCCCAGCACAGTTCGGGGGTCCCTGAACAGTTTTGAGGATCCCAGCACAGTTTTGGGGATCCCAGCACGTTTCAGTGTCCCTTCCCAGTTTTGGAGGATCTCTGTACAGTTTGGGGGGGCCCTGCACAGTTTTGGGGGTCCCAGCACAGTTTTGGGGTTCCCAGCACGTTTCAACGTCCCTGCACAGTTTTGGAGGATCCCTGTACATCTCGGGGTGTGTGTGTACAGTTCTGGGGGCCCCTGCACATTTCGGGGTCCCCCGTGGCTCCCCGCCCCGCAGTAGGAGGCGGGCGGGAGCCCTCCCCACCTGCAGGGGTCGCTGTGGCGCGGGCGGCCGGGCCGGGCCGGTCTCTCTTGTTCCGGCGCCGCGTGTTCAGCGCTGCCGCCGCCGCGGGAGCAGGAGCGGGAGCGGCGGGGCCCGGCCCGGGGCTGCCCCGCCATGTGGTTCATCTACGTGCTGAGCTGGCTGTCCCTGCTCATCCAGGTGGCCTTCGTCACCCTGGCCATCGGTGAGGCCGCCGCCGGGGGGCTGCCGCGGGCCGGGGCGCTCGGGGGTGCCGCCGCGCGGGGTCTGGGCCCGGCCGCAGGCTCCGCCCAGGGGCTGTCGTGATATGTCGTGTGTTTCTCGATAAGGGAGGTGACGCCCGGGATGGGGAAGCCTGGGCTCCTGCTGGCACACGGTTAGGGGTCGCGGGTCCACCAGCTCCCGGGGGCTCGGGCCTGGCCGGTGTGTCCCGGGCACCCCTGGGTGCCCCAGGGGTTGGGGGTCCCTGGGTGCCCCAGGGGTTGGGGGTGCCGTCGGTGCCTTAGATATTGGGGGTCCCTGGATGCCCCGAGGATTGGGGTCCTGTCGGTGCTTCCGATGTCCCCGAGTGCTCCAGGGACTGGTGGTCCTCTGGATGCCCCAGAGTGCCACAGAGGCTGGGGGCCCCCTGGGTACCCCGGAGATAGGGGGTCACTGGGGGACCCAGGGTGTCCCCAGAGATTGGGGGTTCCATTGGTGTTTCTGATGCCCCGGGTCCTCCAGAGATTGGGGGTCCCCTGCATGCCACCGAGGCCACAGAGTTCCCCAGACACTGGGGGCCCCTGGGTGCCCCAGAGTGTCGTGGGGAGGGGGGTGTCACCCTTGCCCTTCAGTCCCTCCCGCACTGGGTGAGCACGGACCTCCACAGCTGAAGGCACCGGGGTTTACCTCGGTCCCTCCCATCCCCCTGCTCCGGCCCGCGGGGCTGAGCTGGGTGTTTCTCCTGCAGCTGCTGGGCTGTACTACCTGGCGGAGCTGATTGAGGAGTACACAGTTGTCACCAGGAGGATAATCAAATACATGATCTGGGTAAGTCCCTGTGCTCGCAGAAGCGGGCGGCTTCTCACTGAGTGCGCCTCTGGGGCAGCAGCGGGGCTGGCAGGGCAGCTGTGATGTGGGACGTTGGCTTTGGGCAGAGGGAACAAGCACTTGGGGAGCTTCTGCTTCCCCTGGTCCCAAGGCAGTTCTGTCTCCCAAGGAGGGAGGTTGTCAGGGGCTGCTTCGATTGGTGCTTCGCTTAATTTAACCAGGGAGGTGGTGATCCTGCCTAACTCCTCCTGGGTGGCACTGCGTTCCCTGGCTGAGGAAGCTGAGGCCCAGCCATAGTATGTCCTACCAGGAGCTGCACCAGGAAGGTGGCATTCTTGTGTGGACCTTTCCTAAGGGGCTGAGAGGGAGATGCGAGGGGAGATATGTCATCAGACCACTGTAAAAATCACAGCAGGATTCCTGCCCATGCAGCTGCCCACGATCTCTCTGTCTGCACCTTTGTGTTTGCCCCAGGCAACCCCCATTCTCTCTTCCAGTTCTCCTCAGCTGTGCTGGTTGGCCTCTACCTCTTCGAGCACTTTCCTGGTTTCATGGTGGGTGTAGGGCTCTTCACCAACCTGGTCTACTTTGGTTTGCTGCAGACCTTTCCCTTCATCGTCCTGACGTCCTCCAATTTCATACTGTCCTGCGGTGAGTGGAGCTGTCACCTTCCTATGGGAGTGTGCGTAGGGGTGGAGGAAGCCTCATCAGCCCCATCACCGGGTGGGCTCTGGGTGGCAGCAAAGGTTTGGGTTTTACTGTTGCAGCCCCCGTGGCTTTTAAAAGGACTTTGAGCTTTGTGCTGTACTTTTTAATGGTGTTTGATGATGTGGCTGCGATAATTGTGGGCTGGGCATGGTGATGTGGGAAGTGCCTTTGGTTGTGTGCCCTGGCACAGAGCTGGGGATGCCGGGCTCTCTCGGGCACCCGCTGCCTCGCCTCCAGCCAGTTCTGCTCCAAACTCAGGCAGCAGCACTGGGGAAAGGAAATCCTAGCCAGCCCAGAGCTTTGGCGTTCTCCTGGAAACCTCCTGTTCTGGGTGTTCACTGGGTCTTGATAAAGAACAGAAGGGATCTGAAGCAAACTAAAAAAACCTGGCATGTTTAATTGCATCCTGGTGTCACGCTGAGCTGCGTGAGATGGTGCATGTGTGTGTGATCATAAGGAGCTTATGTTTAGAGAAAGAAAAGCTTTGAGACAAATTTTCACAATTAATGTAGAAGTTCAGCAGGGTTACTGTAGAAAGTATAGTTAGAAAAGTGTGTTGCTGAGTTTAAATTCGGGATTTTTATTTGCCACATTTGCACCTTTCCTGTGGTATTCGCCAAGCCTGTTTCTGCAGCCGTTGTAGCTCCATCCCTGGCTGGGCTGCAGGCTGCCTGGCCCTGCCTGGGCAAACCCTGGGGCAGGTCAGGCATGACGGTCTCTCCTCTTGTCTGAGCAGCTGGCACAGGGTTGTGATGTGGGGTTGAGCAGGGGCTCAGATTAGCAGCACTGATATTTTGACCAAAGTGGGCAGCTTAGTTTGTCTGCTGTGCTTGGCTGACAAACAACCAGAGCCATGTCGTGGGCCAAACATGGGAGTTCAGAGGTTGTGGGCCAGCAGCTGTGCTAATTAAACTGGGTTTTGGCTGCTCTGAGTAGATCAAATGGTTTTCTCCTGCTGCGAGTTGCCGAGTCTCCTGCGTGTTTCGGTGTCCTGTGCATGGATCTGGCTTCAGATCTCTGCTCTGAGTGATTTGTAGTGACACCTTAAGTAGCGAATGGGCAAAATTTCCTTCATTGTGACTTTCTGGAGTCCTTATGCATATTTCAGGGTGCTGTCTGTGTACAACTGAAATACCTTTGCTCCTCAAAGCGTTCATGTAGGCAGGATTTTATCCACTATTTGAAAATGCATGTAGTTCTCCCGCAGTGTGTAGACCAGGAGCTGTGTTTTCTGACAGACCTAGACTCTCATCTGAATCTTCGGTGACATCCTTAGGCTAGAGGGACAGCAAAGCAGCACGGGGTGCAGCGTTTTGTGTTGGGGCTGTCTCTTGCTGGGGCTGTGCTGAGCCGGTGCTCCTGGGCTTGGTGTCTCAGATAAAAGGCAAAAGAATTTCTGATTCCTGCTTCTTAAGAGCTAAGTGGTGTTTTTCGCTGCCAAGGACAGCGTTAACCCTCCTGTCCTGGCTGCATTTCAGCTTGACTTGGTTTACAGATGGCAGAAGAGCTTCTCTCCGCAGCAGCTGTCAGGGACACAGGGGTTTTCGCTGCTTCTCTCAGCGCTACGCAACGTTAGCAAGTGTCAGGCTGGGCTCTCCAGGGTGCCCTTGGGGACACTGAAAGTAAAGCACCAGAGGGACGAGGGACTCGACCAGGGCTGCACAGAATGGAGCTGGGGGAGGGAACTTTGGCTGCTCACACCATTTCTCACTAGATGCGTGAAAATATTTTAGCAACAGCAGGATTCCAGGTGTACAGGGGCTGAGGGGAAGGGGACGTGCGACAGGGAGGAGGTGTTCCTCGCAGGGGCTGTGGCAGTGGAAGTGGATGTCCTCTTTCGGGGGGCCTTGGAATAAGCAGATGGTATTTTTTCCTGGCTGGAGACTGACTTTGCTGTGTTTTCCTTTGGCAGTGCTGGTTATATTCAATCACTACTTAGCGTTCCAGTACTTCGCCGAGGAGTATTACCTGTTCTCTGAGGTGAGAGACCTTTGGGAAGGAGTCGATCCGTGTTCTTCCAGCCAGCATGGAGCTGCTGGTGGGAGGGGGAAGAGGAAAATGCTATTTTTTCAGTCAGCAGTAAGACACGCTGAGGATATTTTTCGTAGACCTTCCCTGGGGGTTCCTGTGCTCATTCCCTCAGAAGTACCAGGAAAGTGACGGTTTCTTTTCTCAGCTGTGAGCTTGGGCCTTTCTCACCCAACTCCAGAGCAGAAGAAATACTGAATGTTAAGCACAGATTATTTTTTTTTCTGAAATGCTAAAAACTAGGAAAGTAGAAAATAATCTTTTTTTTTTTTTTTTTTTTATAAGCTAACCACAAGTAACTTCCCTTTTGGAATTATTGTTCATTATTTTTATGTCTTCTACACACTAATTCTTCTGTGTCACCATTCTCACACCTGCCAAGACAAAGGTCTAGATTCACCAAGAGGCTTGTTTGGGCCCAACAGTAGCTGCCACTTGGTGCAAATTTTAAAAAAAAACAAACACCCTCCACCAAAAATAAAAGAAACAACAACCTTTTAATGAAGTTTAACACTTCTCCAGCATTTGCATGCACAGGGAAGCTGGTGTGGCAGCTTGGTACCAGCGTCCTACCCCAGGGCAGGAGGAGCCAAGCCCAGGTCTTGGCTCTTCCTTTTAGTCCCTGGAAGGTGTAAAGAGGATTTAATTAGTAATAACAGCACGACCAATTTCCTCCTTTTTAATTCTGTTCTTTAATTCTGGGGTTTGGGAGCAGTAAGGGTTTTCGGGCACCTAAGACAGGAGCAAGGGCTTTTCCTGTGTGCCCTGTCCTTCCGTGGAAGTTACTGAGTGAATTTTATCCCCTTATCAGCTTTGCAGGGCAACGCTATCTCTGCACCCGAGAGACTCGGGAGAGATTGAGTTGCAGTTCTCTCCCTTCAGTGCCCTTTCTCTTGAGGGGTTCAGGTAGGAACTTGGGGTGTGTCATAGGGAGCTACAGCTGGGGCTAAGGCAGCGCTTGTGGGCATCAGCCTGGACAGAAGTCAGTGTGTGAAGGGCTCCTGGGTGCGTTGTGGCTCAGTCCTCACTGCCTCTCTTGCTCTGCCTGCAGGTTCTCGCCTACTTCACGTTCTGCCTGTGGTTAATTCCTTTTGCATTTTTTGTCTCTTTGTCGGCTGGAGAGAACGTCCTGCCTTCCACGGTGCAGCCTGGAGGTGAGCATTCCCAAAGCCTGGGCAGACACCTGCTGGATTTTGACAGGGGCTGTGCTCAGCCTACCCCATTCCCTCCGCACAGAGTGGGGAGCAGGGTCAGCTAGTTGGGTAGACACTTCCAAAAGCCAAGGCAGGAAAAAGGGGGGCTTCTGCAGGGTGAGGGCTGTTCCAGCTTTGCATCCTGCTTCTCTCTGGTCCTGGGGCCCTGTCCTTTTCCTCCCTACACCTTCAAGAAAGGGAGCTCAGGATCTGGGCTCCCTGTCAGTGGCTGCTGGGAGCACCCAGGCAAGCTAGATGTGAGCAAACCGAAAAATTCCATGCTTTAAAGACAGCTCATGCATTGCCCTGAAATCAGGATGACCCATCCCAGGGCTCCCATGGCCGTCAGTGGGTTTGTGTTTGATTGTTTTTCCCTTTTCTCTGCAGACGACGTGGTTTCCAACTACTTCACCAAGGGGAAGAGGGGTAAGCGTTCCGGTATCCTACTCATCTTCTCTTTCATCAAGGAGGCCATCCTGCCTAGCCGACAGAAGATTTACTGAGCCCCAGAGGCAGCCAACATTGGCTGCGGTGACGGAGCAGGGCAGACCCAAACTGTGCAGAGGGCTGCGAGGGAGCACTGTCCCCAGGCCTCGCTCAAACCCTCCTTGATGTTTCTCAAAGGGATTTTGCTAGGAACGTATAAACTGGGCAGTGACCGGAGGTGCCAGCAGCGCTGGACACGCGTGGGGAGGGCTCGCACCTTTTTATACAGCTCTGCTGATCCCCCGGGACTGCGTGCAAGAAGGATGTTTGGCTCCAGCTGAGCGCAAGGAGTGTCTGGCCCCCCCAGCGCTGCCCACCCTGCTCAGGGACCTGGGAGGCATTGTCACCTGCTGGGGTTTAAAGCCAGGAGTTTGCGCATGGTGTAGTTTGGCTGTGGGGGAACCATTCCCTCAGAGTGGTGGCAGAACGTGCTTGACGTTTAAATGAGTTTTACACAGAGCCATTAATTAAAAAAAAAAAAAAAAGAATAAAGTAATCAAACTGTCAAACTCCCGCATATTCCTGCTGGGAGCCTGCCAGCGCTGGAGGATGCCGGCATCCCTCTGTGTGGCATGCATCGGGAGGGGAGCATGAGGGCAGGCACTTCTCCCTGTGCTCTGCAGCTGCAGGGAGGTGACCTGGAAGGACTCGACGCTGCTTTTTGTGTAATTTTAATGTTGGAAATACCCACTCTTCTCTTCTCTGGTTTTGCTGGAAGCCTCCCTGAGTGGCCAGGATGCTGCAGTAGTGCTGGCTGGCTGAGCAAGGCCCCAGGAAGCCATTTCACAGAAAGCAATTCTCCACTCCATGTGAGGGGAATGAGATGCTGAGCGGGTCACCGTGACTTCCCTTGGGTTTCATCTGCTTGGTGTTCCCAGTGCTGCTAAACTCACCAGGGCTTTCCTTTCCTAAAGGGAAAAAAAAAGTAGATGATCATACTGAGAAGGAGGTGAACCCTTTGTTCTTGTTCGTCATAATCACAAACCCCCTCTTTTTATCCTCCCCCTTTCTGCTTTGTTGCTGGTCACCTTCAGCCTGTGCCAGAGCCAGGTGTCCCCACGCTAGCCAGGAGCCAGAGCTGTGTGCGGCTGTAGCGCAGGAATGCCTGGGCACTGACAGCGCATTTCACAGCTTGGGAAGGCTTTTTGAGGTGTTTCAGAAGAAAATGGTTCATTTTCCTCTTGTGGCCAGTTCTGGCTGAAGGCGAAAGTGAGGCACGTGGTCCCACCACACCCCTCCCTACCACAGGTATGTTCAGGGCCCACTAACACTGGCGTGATCTGATGCTCATACAGTAGATGTGTGGTTTCTGTTTGAGAGCTGCTCCTCTAATAAAGGTTATAGATGGAAGTTCACCTTATTGGAGAGGCTGGATGCGGTGGCGTCCCTCTGGCTCACAAGTGTTCAGCTCCCATGTTGAGCCGGTGTCACGTAAGGAAATTACCCTCTGTGCTTGCTGGTGGTTTTTTATACTTTTAGACAAAAACTGGAGGACAAGAGAGCTGTTGAGGGGACCCGAGGGCTGCAGAAGGCATGTTGCAGAGGCCTTGGGAGATGCTGATCACTGAAAGGGGTTAGCAGGAGGTGTTTATACAGAGCTCTTTGTTATCGGGGAGTTGCAGAAAGGTAAAAGCACTGAAAGCAAAGCAGAGTGATTAGCAGCAGGCAAGAAGATGCAAGGGTAGGGGTAGGAGAAGAGCATTGGCCTTGCCTGTAGAGCTGGGAAGCTCCTAGCAAAGCTGCTCCCTGGCTCGGGTGCTGTGCTGTAATTTTGCTTCAAGGCCACAGGGTGGGAGACGCTGGGCCCCCCTGCCCCTGCTCACTGCCTGGGCAAGCAGAAGGACAAGCCGGATGCTTTTGCTCCCTTCCCTGAAGCTTAACCTTGGCCACATTTAGGCTGAAGAATAGGGCTCCAGCCATGGAGGAGGGAGGCAGGGGGCAGCAGGCTGCTGGGAAGCTCTGGATGTGTGTTCACAGCTCTGCTCTAAACTGTGCTTCACAGTTTCCATCGCCTCGGGTGCAGGCAGCTGGGCCCGGGCAGGCGAGAGGTGCTGGCCAGGGGCAGCAGGAGAGGCAAAGCCCCCCCTGAGCCAGGTCTGCATGGCCGAGGATGGCAGGGCAAGCACCGTGCCTCTCACCAGCCTTTGCTCAGGTTTTAAGTTTAGTTTTACCTCATAGAACATGATGCAGGAGGGATGGAAAACTCCTTGAGAGCTGTCAGTGCCACGATGGGAAGAGCAGGGCATGATGGAGGGCTCTTTCTGCAGGGTACAGCAGTAAAAGCTGAGCCCTGGGACTCCTGCCACTAACCTAGTGGATAGGATGTAAATGGAGAAGATCAGTAGCTCTAATGTCCCTTTTACCAAGTCTTTTTAATCCTTGTTTGCCTGTTCACTTAGCCAGAAAGCAAGGGTAGATTACTTTGTATTTTTCCAGATGACAAATCCATTTTTCCTGACTATGGCTTGTGATCATCGGGTGTTTTAAGATGTTAATGACACACATTTCTTTGAGCTGAACCAGATTCAGAGAAGACGAGTAATAGCGAGCGAAACCCTATAAATATTTAAAAGGCAAGCACCAGAAAAAGCACACACACACACCCCCAAAGGCTACAGCTGCACGGGAGAAGGTAAGGCTGTGGGGCTGTGAGGACCATGCTCTGCTCCCCGGCTGGGCTCTTGTCTCCTGCCATAACCAGAGAGGTTTGGGGCTGGCTCCTGAAAATGCACCCTCTCGCGGGAGCCCGGCTTTGGTCAAAACGCCCTGTTCCTTGCCCTGAAACCTGGGAAACCTGGTGAATAAGATCTAAAATCCCTGATTATTCCTAGGGCTGAGGCGAGGATGCTCCAGAGCCCACCCACAGTGGGTTTGCAAGAAGCTGTAGCTTAAAAAGAAGTGTGAATTACCGCTGTGATTAAGTATTGAAGAGTCACGTATATTAATACGCAGCTGCCCTCTGGAGCATCTCTGCCTGCTCGGCCCCTCTGCCCTGGCTGCGGGGGCTCCAGCAGCTTGGGGACGGTGCAGCCGGCTGGGCACGGCTTTCCCATCCGGCGGGAGCAGAGCCGGCATTGATTTTCATGGGTGTTTGGAGGGTGTAATCAGGGGAGAGGAATTCACTCGATACGGAGCGGGCAGCGCGGCGGTGGGAAAGGGCAGGCGGCTGATGAGTAACCGTGCTGGGGCCGCGACATTTTCCCCGATGGCTCCCAGCAGGTGCACAGAGGAGGCCGGATTCAGCAGGGATCGAAAGGTGAGAGCCCGGTGGTGCTGGGTCCCTCATGATTGGAATCGCCTAAAAACCTGGATTTGGAGAAACTTGGCTCCAGGGGAGAGGAGGAGCAGGGGGGCAGCCTGGCTCCAGCCTCCCTGGGCTTTCTGAACTGGTGAAGCTGGTCTCGGTGCTGTGGTCCCTGTGGCTCTTGCCTTCTTTTCCAGTAAGAGGATCTGTTGAACAAGCTGACATTCATCCTTTAGTTTGGTGAGCTCGTACATCTCGCAAGCAGCCTTTCCTTGTCTGCTTTCCACATGATAGCCCTCAGGTGTCTGGAGAATCGAAAGGCCAGGACGAAAAACGCTTGGTAATTAGAAAGATCAGCTCCTTGCCTTAAATATTTTAGTTCAAGTTGGCTATGCTTTCAAGAAGGAGAAAGAAAATGTACTTAAAAAAGCAGAGTGATGGAGTGCTGTAACACTCCAGGCTGTCCTCAGGGAACGGGGGACCACAGCTACCACAGGTCCACTGGGCAGGGACCTGTCCCCTCCTTGGGTGCATCCAAGCCAGCTCACCCTTTCTCCGGTGCCACCGTGGCCGCGGAGCAGGTTTCCTGGCATGTCATTAGCGCTTTGGGCCGTTCGGCCTGATCCCAGACAGCTCTTTAATTACTGCAAAAAGGCATTATGAAATCATTGGCTGGAAGCAGGAGGTACATAAATCCAGACTACAACTAACGCCGGTGTTTTTAACAGGAGGATAATTAACTTTGGGAGGGAGATGCAGCGTGGAATGGGCACGCTCCTCAGGAGCAGCCACGGCTCGTGCACTGCTGAGATACACACTGGCATAAACTGGAGAAGAGAGAAGGCATCCTGGGTTGGGCAGCTGGCTTAGCCCTCTATAGGGGATGCAGGATGTATGTGCCTGCTTCTATAGGGGCCCACACAAGTGATGGGCAGCACAAACCTGCCCTAACACCCTCCATGTCCCTGCGGCATCGTCTGAAGGAAGGGGTGCCCCCCTCCGCCTGCAGAAGGGACGTTTGAGGAGCCACCAGCTCCCCATCACATGGCTTCCCCCTCGAAAACCACGCTCTGGCGCGATGCTGATGGCCGAGCAGCCGCCACCTGCAGCTCTGGCTTCTCGTAGGGGCTTGGTGCAGACCCAGCTCGTTCTCCCTGCTGCAAGCTCAGGTCTTGAACCGGACAACTTGCCTGCAATGACACCAGCCCTGAGACCAAAAGGGGAATTTCCCCGGCAAATTAACTATCTGGTGCAAGGGATGAGGATGCTCTCACTGGCTTTCCCCCACTCGGCATTGCCTGCCTGCCATAAAACAGCGGAGCTGGAGAAACCACAATTAAATTAAGGTTATGTTTGGGTTTGAAAGGAAGAGCCGTGGCATGGGTATGGCAGGGTTTGAGCCTTAGAGTCAGCAGCTCGAGGGGAAACCCCATCTGTGCACCCCAATGGTCAAAAGCAGGCATAGGCTGAAGAGCATCATCCCTTTGAGCGATGGGGGTCTGCTGGCTCACTGGGGACCCCAGCCTCGGAGCTGCAGGCCTAGAGGGACCGTTCAACCTGGGCTGCTGCTGGGTGAAGCCTGGGAGCACTGGGCTCCCCGACATTGGCGTACCAGGACAAGTGGATTTGACTGGACGATACTCTCCTGGGAACCCAGGAACAGCTGACCTGAACCTGCCCCGCCCCCCCCATCCCCCACCCCCCCAGCCCCGGCAATGGGGGTGCAGCCCTCCCCAAGGCTGGATGCAGAGATGGGGATCACCCAGTGGGAGCTGCCTGAGGGATTGGGGAATCCAAAGGAAAACCCGAGACCTTCAAGGGTGTGGGGGTTTCCCTTCACCAGAAGCAGGAGTTTAGGTCTCACTCCCCGGGGTCCCACACAGGAGACAAAAGCTGCAGACGAAGGGCACCATGGGGGGCCCCACCTGCAGACATACAGTGCCAGCCCCTCCATGCTGCCAGCTGGGGCTCAGAGCTTTCCCAGGGGCTCCACTGGCACTGAGAGGGGTCTTGCATCCCCTGGTCAGCACCGCAGCGGGGGACATGGGACACCACAGCACGTTCTGCCTTGACACAAGCCCCAGTCCCTTGCCTTCAGGGTCTGGGTGCCATTTACCTCCTTAAACGTGGCAACTTCAGACGTCAAAGGGAGTGGAACACAAGTATCTCCTCACAGTGGGTAAGTGCTGTCATGCCTGTCCCTGCCCAGCTGCCAGGCACCCTGGGGTGGCAGGAGGGTGGGTGCCCTGCTCCGGTCCCATGAGGTCTCTCACCAGGACCAGTTTGCAACAGCTCCAGTGCCATCCCCATCCCGCTGCCACCCCCTTCACCCAGCAGATGTGCCACTCCAGTGACAACGTGGCATGCAGGCACCCAGGGGCACCTTGCTTTAATTAAAGCACAAGAGGATGCAAGCTACTGGAAAATGAGGGTGAAAGCTTGGAGCAGCCATTCCTGCCACCGTGCTCACTCCTTGTCTCGCCACAGCCGTGCAGCTCTGGCTGGGCGAAGGGCAGCAGGGGATGAAGCTGCTTCTACCCTGGCTCTCCCCTGCCTCTGGCCAGGTGGGAGAGGGGCCGGGCCCTGGGGAGGCCACTTGTTGCTCGGGGTCTGAACGGGACCCCCTCCCCACTCCCCGATGAGCACCTGAATGGAGCTGTGCCGATGTCCTTGTCCCCTGGGGAGAAACGGAGAGACAGATGGAGAGGAGATGCTGAGTGGGGTGTGAGCAAGAGCAGAGCCCATGGGGACCCATGCCAGCACCCAGCAGCTTGTCACCAGGGATGGTGATGGGAGGGGACTGCAGAGCATCAGTGGGGCTAGCGGTGGGACACCAAGGGGACACTGCACCTGGCCCTGGGGATGTTCTCACTCCGGGGGGGGTCATCCAGCCCAAGCCCCCACATCCACTTGCTACCAAGCCCTACTCCATACCAGGATCCGGCCTCCCCACAGCCCCAGCATCCTCAGGGTCCTGCTGCAGGGGGCCGGGGCCGGGCGCCGCGGATGGAGGTGGGGATGCGGGTGTGGATGCATCCACCGCCCAGCGCCGCCGCTGCAAGATGGACTCCAGCTGCTTGTCCCTGCCCTTCAGGCTGCTTTGCCGCTGGCTGGACCTCCTGCTCGCCCTCCTCATGGCACCCTAGGAGACACCGCAGACGGCTGAGATGCTGAGGGGCCACATCCAGGTGCTGGGACCCCCAGGGATGCAATCCCGGCCAGCCAGGACAGGCCTGGCACAGGCCCACACAGGACAGCTGCAGCTGGGGATAGTGGCACCCAAGTGTCCCCACACCACTGCCTGGTGTCAACCCACTGGGGGACAGGGCTGCTCACCAGGATGCCCTGCAGCTCCAGCGCCGCGCTCCTCTGCTTGCCGGGCACCATTGCCGAACCCTGCAGGAGGGGAGGGAGGAGATGTGGCCCCATCCTGCTGGCCCTGCAGTTCCCCGGGGCTGCTGATACACCCCAAACCCACCCCAAGTCCCAGGGCTCCCTGGGGACATTCCCACATGGGATGGGGGTGTCTGGCAGTGGCCAAGCCCCAGTTCCTGCCTACCTGGCCCAGGGGCAGGCGGTCCTTGGCGGGCCTCAGCACCACCCCGTTCTTTATCCGCTCCATCATCTCCTGCACAGCTCGAGCTTTAGCATCGTCAGCTTCTGGTTTGGCTGTGCAGGGAGCACCATGCTGAGACCCCATGCACTCATGACAGGGCTCAGTACATGCTGGGGTGGGGAGCTGCTGCCACCCTGCAGCCCCCCCAAGCCTGGGGGGTCCCTCTCTCGAGGCCAAACCCAGGTACAACCCTGCCAGGGCTCATCTCCCACCTGTGCCGGGGACTGTGGCTGGCACAGCCATGCATGCTGGGCAGGACAGGGGTGCTGGGGCCTGAGCACCCTCTTTGGGGGGGGGTATATTGGTGGGGTGCCCCTCACTCCACAGTGAGAGCTTGGAGCAACACCTTTGGATGGATGGGAGATGCCTGAACCAACACAGTGCTGGCAAACCTCTGTCCCAGAGAAACGCCAGTCTCTCCCTGCCTAGGGACTGCCATCCCCGTGGCACTGCCAGGGGACCCCCGTGGCACCAGGACCTCCCCAGGATGCAGAAAGTGGGGGGGACTTACTGCGCTGCAGGTTTGCCAGCCCCTTCCTCTGCCTGATTGCTGCCAGTGGGCTGGAAGGGAGAGGAGAGGTGAGAGCTGCACCCCTCGCCCCCAAAATGCCAGACACAAATGCCCAGCCTGCCCCCGGGACCCCCCCGGCTCAGAGCCAGAGCCACCTCACCCTCCCCGACATCCCGCTGGGGTCTGGCCCCTGCAGCCAGCTCTGCCCCTGCCCAGAGATAGTGCCCAGGCATGGCTTGGGGACAGCCTGGCACGGCGGGCAAGAGCAATGGGCATGGGGGGAGAGGAGTTTGCCCCCAGCCTGGCTTATTTGCCATGGCAGAGACAAGCTGGAAGCCCCTGGGCTGCTGGAGCTGCTTTCCACAGGAGGTGACCAGGATGTCCAGTGGTGTCACTTACTCCACGGGGGCAGCGGGTGCAGGTGGTGGCAGCGGTGGTGGTGGTGGTGGTACGCGTGCAACTGGTTCAGGGGTCTGGCTCTGCAGCGGGGGATCCTGGGCCAGCTTCTCCTGCAGCAACGCCACTGCAACAGGGTATGGCTGGGGCCGCGTGGGAGGGCTGCTGCCCCTCAGAGCCTGAGCCCAGCCCAGCCGTGGGCAGGCGGCGCCGTGGGCATCCCTGTGGCACCGCTGCAGGCTCCTGCCTGTGTCGGGCAGGGGTGACAGCACCCACCTTCCTCTTCCAGGCTCAACAGCCGCCGCTCAGCCTCCTGCAGCCGCAACCTCAGCTGCAGTTTCTCATCCTCTGCCATGGCCAGCGCAGCTTGGGCCACATCCAGCTCCTCTGGCTCCGGCCGCCTGCTCAGCTGCTCCTCCAGCTCCTTCACCTGTAGGAGCAGGGGGAGCTGGGTGCAGCCCAGGAGCTGGGGACCCCCGGTGCCATCCCTGCCAGGGACATGGATGCTCCCCAGTCCCACAAGTTGGCTGCTTGCAAGGAACTTTAAGCTGATTTTAGGGCAATTCTAGGCTGGGTGATGGCAGCCCAGGGGGTTGGGGGGGTGCCAGCCCAGTGTGGGGGCTCCCACAGTGTGGTAGCACCCAAAATGCGCTAGTGGAAATCCATGGAAGAACAACCACCCCTCCAGGCTTATCACAGGGTGTGGGATGGGCAGGGAGCAGGCGATGGAGGGGTCTGATCCTGATCCCAGACAGTTCCCACACCCAAGGGAAACCACCAGCAGCCCTGGAGCTGTGCTGTGACCCAGCCCTGCTCCCCCCACTCCACGTCACCCACCCTTGGGGATAGTTCCTCACCCGCCGCTGCTGCTCCTGCCTGCCCTCCTCCAGTGCCCGGGTCAGCCGTCCCACCTCCTGCAGGGCCACCAGCAGCTGGGTGCTGGGCTCCGCGCTCTGCAGCAGGATCGTGCTCTGCCTGTTCGCCTCCTTCTTTTGCACCAACATCTACCCATGGGGAAGGGGGTCAGGGAGGGAGTGAGCCCCCGGGCTCACCCCAGCCAGAGAAAATCCCGTTCTGGGGAGGCTGGGAGCAAACCCCATCCATCCTCATCCCAGGGAACCGTGATGGGTGCCTGGGAGCATTCTCATCCTCTCAGGACCCAGGGCTAAGCCAGCAGTGGGCTGAGTACTGGGAGTCTACACTGAGAGCCAGCAGCCCCCTGGCTCTCTGACCTGCCGTGGGTACGTGCCCCCCCAGCACCCACAGGTAGGGTGATTCGGGGGCTGGCCGCACCTCGTGGGCGAAGGCTTCGGCATGCAGGCGCAGGTCCTGCTCCAGCTCCAGCTGCTGCACCACCTCACAGTAATCCTGGGTGACGATCTGGGACACTGTCGGGGACAGTGGGGGCTCAGGGAGGGCCAGGCCAGCACGGGGAGGGGTGTGCCACCACAGGGATCTCGGCACAGCCACCTCCCATGGACAGGGACACCCATGTCCTGGTGATCCAGCCGCAGCTCCTAGCGCTGCACCATTGCCTTTGGTTCACCAGACTGGGTGGCACTGGAGAGCTGCTTCACCAGCTGGCAGGGGGACAGGGAGGGGACATGGGGACCCGGCACCCAGCTCACCTCTCTTGAAGGACTTCAGTGCCCGCTGGCTGTTGCCCAGGGCTGCCCGCAAGCGCTGCTGCTCCTCCTGCCCCATCTCCAGCTGCCACAGGACAAGCCCCTGCTCAGCCCTGAGTTCAGCTGGGGGGGCCTGCCATGCCCAGTCCACCCCCCAGGGACATCAGAGAGATGGTAAGGGGCTGCAGGTTGGGGTCTTCCCTCCCAAAAACCCTGTCCTGATCTCAGCAAGGAGCTACAAAGATGAGCAGGAGCAAGGAAAGGGGGAGGGTGATGAAGGAGGACCCAGGGGTTCCTGCTTGGCTGGGGGGTCCCAGTGAGGGTCCCAGGAGGTACCTGGTCCTGCAGGTCCTGGTTCTGCCTCTGCAGGTCCTGGAGCTGGATGGTGAGATCCTTCTTCTGTGCCAGCAGCCAGGAGATCTTCTCCTGCAGATCTGGGAAGGAAGCGGGGAGCAAGGGGGGTGGGAAAGGGGAGTGCAGCCCTCCCGGAGCCTGTCCCTGAGACCAGGCTGCTGGTGCTACAGCAGCCCCCCCAGCTCACCCCCGTCCTGGCCATATCACCAGTGACCCTGCTGGAAGCTCGCTCTGGGAGGTGACTAGGAGGGACAGACACGTGCAGTACGGTGGGACAGCAACCAGTGGCACACCAGTACTCAGCAAGCACCCTTCTACCTGCCCAAAGCTGCCCCTAAGCATCCCCCCACCCCCACCAAAGCTCAGCCCACCGGGAAAGCCATGGCATCACCTCACCATGGAGGGTTTGGCTGGAGTGTGCATCCCACGGCAGGGGGGTGCCCCCTCAAGAAGTGCATCCCCACAGTACTGACAGGGGTATCAGGCTGCAAACACAGCCCAAATTGACAACACGGGAAAACAGGATGGGAAAGGAGGAAGCGTGAGCAACAGCGCTTTCGTTTCATGTTTTTTGTTCAATGTTGGCATTACTTTCTCCTTGTTTACCCAGAACAAGACCCAGGCACAACCCAAAACCCCGGGGCCAGGCTGAGCCGGGCTGAGAGTACATCAGGACAGGGACAGTGCTTTGCCTCTGGCTTCACTGTTTCTGGCTGGAACCCCCCCAGCCTGGCTCACCCTGGAGCTGCTGCTCATAGTGCTGGGCAGGGTCAGGGTCCTCCTCGGCGGGCAGCTCCTCGGGGGGCACCGCGGGGGCCATTGGTGCCAGGCTGAGCCGCTTCAGTTGCTTGTTTTCCTGCTTCACCTGGGGTTGGATGGAGACACCCCCCAGCATCGGGGTTGCTACTGCACCCACCAAGCTGGGTGTGCCAGGGGGATGCACCGGCACCCTTGCACCTACAGCGAGGGGCTGCAGGCATTGGGATGCTGTGGGGGGAATGGTGGCGGGGGCACACTGCCCAGCCCTACCTGGGCTGCGTAGGCTTCGGCTCGCTGCCGGCATGTCCTCTCGATCTCGAACTCAGTCTCCAGTGCTGAGAGCTCAGCCAGCAGTGCCTGAGATGCTGGCAGTGGCAGAAGCTGGGTTCAGGCACCTGCCAAGCTCTCAGTGCTGGGTGGGGGTCCCAGCGGGCGCCCTGCCCTCCTCCCTGACCACAGCCACTCTCGCTAAGCACCAGCTGAGCCCTGCCAGGTCACCCAGGACCAGAGATGGCACCTGGCTCTGCACCATGGCAGGGACCTTCCCACTCCACCATCCCACTGAGACCATCACTGCTGGCTAAAGCCAACCCTGAGTCCCCGTACAGGACCGTGCTGGGATGTGACACTGGAGTGGGACGGGGCTCACCTTGCTCGAGCTTGGCCAGCTGCTCCTCCGCTTCACCCACCTCCTGGCCAAGGGATGGATGCTGCTGGGGGAGAAACACACACATGGCATCGCATTGGCATGGCATCACATCATCATGGCGTTGCATTGGCATGCAGTATGGCTTTGCATTGGCACAGCATCACGTTGGCATTGGCACAGTGCTGCAGGGTCCCAGTGAGCCACCTGGATGCTGCCAGCTGCACTGAGGGTACTGTGGCTGTGACACCCCGGTGATCAGAACCCTGGTGCTGTGGCATACAGCCACGGCTGGATGGGAGGGCACAGGGGGACCAGCCCTTCATCACCTCAGTTACAGGGGCAGGAGGAAGAAATAAAACAGAAAATGAGCCCGTGAGTGATACCTGCACCGTAGCTGCCTCTTCATCCTCATCCTCTTTCTCACTGCTCCCTGACTCCAGGATGGCTGCAGGGAAACCAAAAGCACACCAGAAGGTCACCCGTGCAGGTGGAAACCCGAGACATGTTTCCATCCCTTTGCTTTTCTCAGCCTCATGCTGCTCTGTGAGAGAGGGGCTGAGCACCCCCCATCCCACAGGCCAAGGGGCTGTCAATGCTGCTGGACTCGTGTGTCCTAAGGCAATGGGGAAAGTCCATAGGGCAGGACAACCTGGAGCAGAAGGAACAGCCTGCAAAACTCTGATCTGATAGCACCCAGGGGCAGCAAAGGAGCAGAGGGCACTGGAGTAACAGGGCTGCTTGGAGGAGGTGGGAAAAATCCCAGTGAGAGGTTCTGAGTGAGGGAAAAGCTGCCCCAGAACATCCCGCTGCCACAGGAACCCCTTGCCCACAGCTTGCCCAAGAGGTGCTACCACAGAGTTGTGTCCTTGCTGGGCTCAGCTGGTGCCCACAGGTGTGGAGGGACAGCAACATGACACGGGGGGACTGGACAGCCCCCAGCACCACTGAGCTTCCCTGTCGAGCCAGCCCTGTGGCACTGGGGAATGGTCTGGGGGATGTGAGACCGCATCAGGTGCTCCAGGGGCTGGGCTGGTGGGCTTGGGGGGGTGGCTGCTTACCCGGCTGCCCCCAGGACAGCTCGCAGAGTGGCTGTGGTACATCACCGCAGCAGGGCAGGAATCCAGCACCTTCCTCCCACTCTTCCCAGCACCTTCCTCCCACCCTTCCCGTAACAGAGCTAATCTGGTGGGGAATGCACTCTGGAATCTAAATCCCCCCCATTTGTAATCCAGCCACCACTGCTGGGACCGTACACTGCCTGCAAGGCACCCACGGGACATGTGTGCTGCCCAGAAAAGGCCCTGGGACCCTTTGCCAGGACCCCATGCTGGGACCTCCATGCCGGGACCCCCGGGCCAGCTGTGGAGCTGAGGCTGTGCAAGCAATGCTGCTCCCCCAGCCTCAGTTCTTGCAAGGGGAAGCTGCACGAGCATGCAAATGCCTGCAAAAGCCCTAAAGAGCAGCTGGCAGCTGGGACAGGCACGTCCCACAGCCCAGAGTGGCAGAGGGACGGACAGACATGTCACGCCTGGGAGCTGGCAGCCAACCTAAATACAACGCACTGGTTATTCACCCTTCCGCGACGCAGGGCTGAACAAGCAACAACCCTCCTCCAGGCACAGTTCCAGGCTGTTTTCACCCGCTGAAAACCATCCTTCAGCCCACGGCACCCAGAGGCCACCATGGTGGTGGTCACAGGGGACAACCAGAGCCACCTCCACCACCCTGCCTTGAGGCATGCAGGGACATCCAGCCACACGTGAGCCCCCCCCATCCCCAACCTTACCTGCCAGCTGCGCGGCACCTTCCCCAGCCCAGGCCATGGTGGCAGCGCCGATGGCACCCAGCACCCCCTGCTTGGCCGGGTGCCTGCCCCCTCACCCTCCCTTCTGCTGCAGGGAAGTGAAACCGGCTACAGCGGGGGCTGAGCACCCCGGTGCAGGCAGGGCTGGCCCTGCCACAGCAGCCACCGAGGGCTCGAGGGGGAACCGAAACTCCCTCTGCCCCCGCTGCAAGTTGCTTTGATGCAGGGAGATGCTCGGGCATGCAGCCCTGCAGCAAACGCACCCCTCTCATGGCCTTTCCACCTCCGGGTCATCTTAAAATCAAAAATGCCATAGTGTGAGGAGATGCCAAGTGTCTCAGTGGGTGCCTGGGCAGCTTCCCACACCTCTGCCCTACCAGGCATGGAGCTCTGCCCACACCAGGCTGCCTGCCTGGGCTGGGCAGGGAGCGCTGCTCCCACAGGGAGGGTGGGAAGGGACCAGGGGTGCCCAGGGGTGGGAAGGAGACGGCCACGGTGGGAAGTGCAACAGCACATCGAGGTTTTGGTGACCATGCTGGTTTTATTGAGCAAGGAGAGAAGGTTTCTGACCGTTTTGGGATGCTGGTGCCAAGGACCCACAGCCCTCTGCACCTGCTCAGCAGCCCCACAGGAGGGACCTGTGGATGGTTTGAGGGACACAGGGCTGCTCCCCAGAGCTGACCAGCTCAGCCCAGAGCTCAGGGGTTAGAGGGCCGTGCTGGCCGGCCCCTGGCCCGGTGCTTTGGCATCACGCGGGTAGTACTCGGCCAGGATGCTCTCAGGGATGCGCTTGAGCAACTGCTTGGGGAAGATGCGCAGCAGCTGCCAACCGATGTCCAGGGACTCAAAGATGGTCCGGTTCTCGTAGGGACCTGGGAAGAAAAGCAGGCAGGAGCAAGGACATGCTGGGGGTCTGGTCCAACCCCCAAACCACCGCTCGGCTGGGGGCTGGGGTCCAGCCACCCGCCTCACCCTGGGTGATGAACTGCTTCTCGAACTTCTGCAGGAACTCCAGGTAAAGCAAGTCATCGGGCGAGAGCGCTTCTTCCCCCACCACCGCCTTCATTGCCTGCACATCCCTCCCGATGGCGTAGCAGGCATACTGTGGGACAGACAGGGCGTCAGGACAGACAGACACTGTGCAACCTACCGGGCAGGCAAAGCACGGGCAGCAGCACAGCCTCTCCCCTGACCAGCTCCTGGAGCAGCATACATATAATTGTATATGTGTATATATATTATAGGCAATATATGTTGCATGGAAAACAATCCAGCTTGCTGTCAGCCTGGGTTTCTTGCAGCAGGACAAGCTATGGCTCCAGCTGTGCTTTGGGGCTTTGCATCCCCTGGATTTTCCACTTCCAAGGGTAAAGCATCCCACCCCCTTACCTAAACTCTCCCTTATGTCAAGGAGGTGACAGGAATAAGTGCTCATATCTGTCATGGCCAAAAGCACCACAATCTCAGCCCCAGGCAGGGGCAGGAGGGCTCTGGAGGGACAGATGATTCCATTTCCCACACTGCACATCACGGTTCCCCACCCCCCAGCCCAGCCCTTACCAGCTGGTTGGACACATCCCCGTGGTCCTTCCTGGTCATGCCCTCCCCAATGGCCGACTTCATCAGGCGGGAGAGGGAGGGCAGTACATTGATGGGGGGGTAGATCTGCAGGAAGAGGGGGACCCACACACACATTTGCCCACTGCCAGCACTGCTGGGTATTGGCAAGGGGACTGCTGCCCCCACTTCGGACTCCCCCCTGCCCTTGGCACCCCCATCCTGGTGCTCTCAGGTGGTTTCCAGCCCCATCCAATGCCGGGGAGGGGGACAGTGGTGCCAGATCCATCCCCACTCCGCCACAGCACGGAGCCAGGCAGGGGCACGGGAACTAACCTGCCTGTTGTGGAGCTGCCGGTCAACGTAGATCTGCCCCTCAGTGATGAAGCCCGTCAGGTCGGGGATGGGGTGGGTGATGTCTAAGGGGAGGCAGGATGGTGTGAGCCCCAAAAGCGGGTCTGGCTGTTCAGCCGGGCAGGGGACATGGCTGTGCCCCACGCTGGGGCTGAGTGGCGCAGCGTGGCCCCAGGGAAGCTGCACCAGCCTGTGGTTGTGAGCAAGAGCCAGTTCCCCCCATTGCCAGGCAGAGACCCACCTGGTTTAGGCTTGCGTGTGTGTGCACCCCTATGCCCATGCCTACGCATCACCCTCCTCCACACCCCTCAAGTGTGAGCCCCCCAGCTACACCCTTTGGCTGAAACCCAGCGCTCTGCTCCAGCTGGGGGGCCAGAGGTTCAACTCGGGGCGGGGGGGTGGGGGGGGGGGTGGGGGGGAAATAACCGTAAATCATCCCAGCAAGCTTTGCTACCCTGACAGATCCTACAATCTCCCCCAGAATGTGGTAAAACAGAAAATTTGGGATTTCCCCGCCCTGTGGCTTCCCAATGCCATGTGCCGTGTCCCCCCCGAGCTGCTAACCATCGTTGGGCATGGTCAGGATGGGGATCTGCGTGATGGAGCCATTCCTGCCCTCCACGCGCCCGGCCCGCTCGTAGATGGTGGCCAGGTCGGTGTACATGTAGCCAGGGAAGCCGCGGCGGCCGGGCACCTCCTCCCTGGCTGCTGACACCTGCGGGGCAGGGGAGCTGCCATTAGTGCTGGGGGGGCTCAGGCACCCCAGGTACCCCCAGCACCTCAGGCATCCCAAGTGGCCCAAGTATCCTGGACACCCCAGGTGTCCTGGGCACCCTGAGCACCCCAAGGCATCCCCAGCAGCCCGAGCATACCAGACACCCCAAGCATTCTGAGCACTCCTCAGCACCCCAAACACCCCAAGCATCCCAGGCACCCTGAGCACCCCAAGCATCCGAAACACTGCAAGTACCCTGGAAGCCCAGGCATCCTGAGCACCCTGGGTACCCCCAGCACCCCAAGCACCCTGGACACCCGCAGCACCCTAAGCATCCCAAACACCCCAAGCATCCCGGGCAGCCCAAGTGGGCAGTCCTCATCCCCTGCCACACAGGGAGGACACAGGGACTGGGGCGGATCCGGGGGACATGTGCTGACCTCCCTCAGGGCCTCGGCATAGGAGCTCATGTCTGTCAGGATCACCAGCACGTGTTTCTCGCACTGGTAGGCGAGGAACTCAGCAGTGGTCAGGGCCAGGCGGGGTGTTATGATCCGCTCAATCCTGCAAGGGAGACAGCGTGGGCACCCCCAGATCCCAATTCCACCCTGACAGAGCATCCCTAGAGCCTAGCAGGCTGCAGCATGTTGGCAAGGATGCCCAGAGGAGGGACCCCAGCTCTCGGGGTCCCTGAGCTGGGACCAGGCAATGGCCATGGAGGAGGAGGAGGGAGGCACCCACTGCCCACCCAGGCATCGGCTCCCAGCCACTGCAGGAAAACATGGGGACCAAACACTGGCTGGGTTCAGTGCCAGCTGCCCCTCCCAGCCTGTGTGCACCCCCCTGTACTCCCCAGTGCCCCGCACTGAGCTGCACTGGAGGCTGCTCCCCATCCCATCACAGCGGCAGCTTTGGGGGTGCCAGGAGGGCACAGGGAGGAACCCAAGGGACTCAGCACCGTGCAAGATGTGCCACACACACACACTTCTGCAGCCCCTCTCTGCTACTCAGTGCAGAGCTTGCAGCACCCAGAAGCAGGGCTGACCGCTGGGGAGCAGAGGGACCCGCAGCCTCTGGGGGTCCCACACACAGCAGGACCCTAATGACCCCCAGCTGCACCCAGCACCAGTGGGGAGAGAGTGGAGAAGGGAGAAACGAGGAAGAGGAGAAAGGAGAAACGAAGAAGAGGAGAAAGGAGAAACGAAGAAGAGGAGAAAGGAGAAACGAAGAAGAGGAGAAAGGAGAAACGAAGAAGAGGAGAAAGGAGAAACAGAGTGGAGAAAGGAGAAACAGAGAGGAGAAAGGAGAAAAGGAGAGGAGAACTGCATGCCAGAGCCCCAGGGCTGACTCACGTGGGGTCATTGGCCAGGTTGAGGAAGAGGCACACGTTCTCCATGGAGCCATTCTCCTCAAAGTCCGACTTGAAGAAGCGAGCTGTCTCCATGTTCACCTGCCCAGGTGGGAGAGGCTGGTCAGCAAGAGCAGGGCAGCTTCATGCACGGGGAAACTGAGGCAGGCTTTGCCGTGGCAGCAACAGGGAGGCGGCAACCAGGCTGCCTACATGTTCCATGCAGTCTGGGCTCCTCAGCAGGCTTTGCTGAGGTCGGCTGGGCTGTGCTGTCCCGGGACTAACTCACCCCCATGGCAGCGAAGACGATGGCAAAGTTGTCATCATGGTAGTCCATCACGTCCTTGGACTTCTTCACCAGCCCAGCTTGCCGGCAGATCTGTGCAGCAATCTGCAGCAGGACAGAGACAGGCGGGCAGCACAGGGCCAGTGCCCATAGCCAAGTCCCCCCACTGGAGGGGCCACGGCCCCCCTGGGACCAGGATACAGCCCCACAGCAGCAAAGGGCAGGGGACAGAGATAGGACGAATAGAAACCAGCGGAGAAGAGGTCATCCCTGGAGAGGCATCAGCACCCCCAGCTGCCCACCCAGCCCCACAGGTCAAGGGGGAGTGGGGTCCAGCCCCCCCACCCCAAGCCAGCCGTGCCCCCTTGCCATGGCACTGTGCCCGTTGTGCTGGGCCCTGACTTGACCATGGTCACCCTCCTGTGTCACTCCCGATCTGTCAGGGATGGTTTTCCACCCCATCGCACCACCGTCTGTGTTGAGGGGGTCAGGGCAGCACTGCCCACCCACCACGCTGGTGCGCCTATGGATCAGGCTGGTTATCTCCACTGCCTCCTGCCCTGCCTGCCCCTGGTACAGCCATGCTTGTGGGGCCACGAGGTGATGTGCAGCCCCCTGCCCCATTGGCTCAGGCACCCCACACCAGCCTGGATCACCTCTGCCTTGCCGCCAGTGCAGCTCTTGCCACGCCAGGGTTTGCTTTACCCCTCGCTGTGCAGATGGGGAAACTGAGGCACAAGATAACGTGAGCTTCCCTTCTCCCACATGCACCAGCCCATCACCCTGCATGGCTGGGGGCACTCAGGGAACACAACAGCCACCACAAAAGGTGGGTCTGGCCCCGTCATGGCAAGCAGAGAACCAGAGCACAGTGGGGAGAGGAGTTAAAACACAGAAGACAGGCCCCAGCCCTCCCAAATCCCCCCACACTGCCTCCTTCATCCTCATCCTCCACCTGCTGCCAGGGCTGCATCAGCAGCTTAGCACCCCATGAGGACCCACCTCATTGTGGGGGAGCCCGGCAGCAGAGAAGATGGGGATCTTCTGGCCCCGGGCGATGCTGTTCATCACATCGATGGGCGAGATCCCAGTCTGGATCATCTCCTCGGGGTAGATGCGGCCGTGGGGGTTGATGGGCTGGCCTGGAGCAGGAAATTAGGCACCCACAGGGTACCCCAAAATGGGGGAATCGCCCCGGTTGGTGCCAAAAATTAGGCATGAACTTCTGGAGATAAGGAAGGAGCAGGCTCTTGGAGCAGTGCGATCACCCAGCACCAGCCCTGGGGTGGGATGGGCTTACCAGCCACCACCCCTGCACCCATACCCCCACCCAGGGCACTCCAGTGGGCATGGATGGACCCCCCTGGGAGTGGCATGGGGACGGCACCGTGGGGCTGCTCCAGCCATGAGGGCACAGCGTGATCCCCAGATCCAGACTGTCCCCAAGACCCTCATTGCCTGCAGCTGGTAAAAGAAGCTGGCAAAGTAACGCCGTGCCCAGAGCTGTCACCATTAATGTCCAAGAAGTCCTCGGCCATCACCGGGGGACCGCTGTCGATGGGTTTGGCAGAGCCGTTGAAGACCCGACCTGCAAGGAGAGAGCTTCAGAGGTCCCTGGCTGAAGGCACCAGCTGAGGGGGGGCACCCAGCCCTGCAAGCGGGCAGCTGCCTGCTCCGTGGCTGCAGGGCAGGGTTTCCATCCGGCTCCCGGTGCCCTGTGCTGCTGCAGGCAGTGCTGGGACAGTCAGCAGTGCTTCTGAGACCGAAGGTCTGCTGAAGTCTCCCTGCAAGCCCCCATAGCGTGCAGGGGCACCTGGGGGCTATCCTGCCCCTCCTGAGTACCCCCAGCTGTGGGGAAACCTGGGAAATGGAGGGCACGGAGGGCACCTATGGGTGCCACAGGACATCCCAGCTGCCTGGGGTGCCCCAGAAGGGACGTGGGTGCTGGGTGGCTGTGGCTGAGGAGCAGAGGACTTTGCATCTGGGGTGGCTGCAGGCATCCCCCAGGTCCCTGTGCCCACATCACTGCTTGGGGCAGGCAGGGACCATGTCACCCAAGGGCTGGGTGAGACCACAGCAAGATGCCAGCACACAGAGCCACATCCCCAGAGACCTCCCCATGCCATCCAAGCCTCCATCACCTCCCCCATGGGGTTCCCGGGTCCCGTGAAGGTGGGGTGACACCAAGACACCCCCCCCCCCATACCAGCCCTGGGGAGGGGGTACAAGGCTCCCGGAGAGCTGCTGAGCTCGTGCTCAGCCTCATCGACCAGCTCCGAGCTGCAGGATCGATAGCGGCAAAGGCGGTGTGCCGGCTCCGCAGCCCCCCCGGCACCCCCGCCCGCTGCTGCCGCCCCCACGGGACTTTCTCGAGGTCCCCACGGGCCGGGGAAGCATCGCCGTGTCAGAGCAGATCAAGCTGACGGCGGGGCCGGGGCGCGGAGGCACAGAGCATGAAAGGTCAGTAACCTTGGTGCTCGCTGGGCACCCACATCTTGCCGGCGTGCAGCCACCGAACTCAGCGCCGCGACACAAAGCAGGGCAGAGGGGAGGGAAGGGGTGATGCAGCCGAGCACCTGGGAGACCCCCAGGTGAACCCCCCCCCCCGAGACAGGGCGGGAAGGCTCGGAGGGACAGCGGGGCCAGCTTGGGATGGACTCCGCGTACCTCTGCCCACCCCTAGCCCCTCCTGGGGGGACTCAGGGATGGATCCCGTGTGGGGACAGGGGGACCCCGCCTGGGGAAGGAGCAGGGGCCTCCCTCCCCGCTGCCGGGGAGCCGGGACCTGTCCGGCCGTCACCGTGCGCTGCCGTACCGTGCTCGACACCCGCCCGCTCGCAGCCAGGCTGCCCTTTCCGCTGCCCTTTGCAGGCAGGGCTCTGGCCGGGCTCTGCGCTGCCGGCGGAGATGGGAAGGAGATTGCAGGAGACACTCGGCTCCCAACCGGGGAGCGACGCCGTGCGTCAGCCCACATCCCTCTGTCGGGACCCTGAGTGACCGCTGTCACCGGCTGCAACCCCTGCGAGTCCCCGGGGCTGCTTTGGGGGCTGTAGAATCCCTCAGGATCTGGGGAGGGGGACCAAGGCCCTGCGGCTGAACTTGAACGGCCCCAGGGGAGTCTGCTTGGGGCTGGGGGGGTCTGCCAGCACCCAGCTCTGCCCAGGTGGATGACCCTGTGGGGACAGGGGTGGCAGGTCCCCTTTTTGTGCTCACACCTGGGCAAATCTCAGGGCTCAGCAGAGACTGGGAAGATGCTGCTCTCCTAAAGCCAAGGTAATGAGAGTCCTAGCGGCATGACCATGGGCAAAAATCTGCCTCTCCTCACCCGGGAAATCTTCTTCCAGTGCAGCCCAAGCTTTTTCTCCTGGGATAACTGGGCAGAGTGGGCCCCGGGGGATGTTTTAGCCCTGTACAAGGGTCACCATCTCTCCACACTGGATGTGACTCTCCCAGGAGCAGAGAGCATGCCCAGGAATGTGCTCAGCCCCTAGGCAGCAGAGAGCTAAACTCCAAGACCCCCAGACCCCTCTGGCTGCCTGCACTTGGATACCCCACCATGCATGCACCGAGGTGTATCGGGGCTCAGCGGCTGGCTGGGCTTACCCAGCATGTCCTCAGAAACTGGGGTCCGGAGGATGTCCCCAGTAAACTCGCAGGAGGTCTTCTTGGCATCGATCCCAGATGTTCCTTCAAACACCTGTGGAGACCCCAGGGCAAGAGGCAGGTGGGTGGCAATTAGCTGGGATTAGCAGGCGCAGAGGGCCATGGGGCTCAGGGGCAGCAAGGCTCTCCATGGGGAGGTGATGTGATCTGCACTCACCCGAAAAACTCATCAGGGAGAGGTGATAAAAGAGGGTGAGAGACCCCAGGGTTAAGAAAACTCCCTGCTGAGGGGCTCTGGCATGGGGGAGGCAGGGGAGGGGGGACCACACTCTTGCGAATGCAATGAGCACGGCAAGAAGGGCCTCGGGCAGGGAAACCCAAGGCATTTTGATTGGTATAATATTTGACACCATTTGTATTAATTAACCTCCAGATCGCTGCTTTAATTAGAGCCATGTGGCCCCTGGGAGAAGGGCGGGCTTGGGAAAGCCAGGGGCAGCCAGCTGGCAGGGATGCCAGCAGGCACGAGGGCAGGTGATGGCCGCAGGAGCTGGGTGTGTGCAGGTGCGTGCAGGTCAGCCCCCAGCAAAGCTGCTTCTGCAAAAGGCTCCTTTTTTCCTCTTGTTTTTCCTCCCGAGGCTGACTCCCTAATAGGATTAAAAGGGCGCTGCAGAGGTCCGGGCGGCATTAGAGGAGCGAAGTTTGGTGGCTTGCAGCTGTGCAGCCACCCCGGAGCCCTGGGCTGGCTGGTTGGGGGGGGACCTGGGTGGGAGAGGACCCCAGCTAATTGGGCAAGATAGCCCCAAACAGCCCCAGTGCTCACGGTGAAACCCCACTGCTTGGCTGCCCTGGTTTTGGGGGGCAGCACCCCAGGAACCCACTGCCGGTCCTGGTCCCACAGGGGACTGGTGGCAGGACGGTTGGGGGGATCAGCACAAGGAGGTCAGTGGGGAAGATGTAGGGGTAAGGGATGGGGGGTCCCATCACTGCGGCATCACCCAGGCAGGCTCTCCCTGGCACGGACACGGGGAGGGGAGCTGGGTGGGCAGCTCAAGCGAGGGGAGGATGGGCACAGCAGGACGGAGACCCAGCACAGGGTCGTGCCCACATCTGGCCCCAGCATCTTGCTGAAGTTGCACAGATGTCATCATTTTGCCTTTGGCACCCAGATACTCCTGCCCTGAGCAGGCACCAGCTCTATCCCCACTGGTGCCACACCACCAGCCCCGGCACAGCTCCCTCTGCTCCAGCCAAAGGGCCATGGGCCAGCCAGGAGCTGCACAGCAGGACACTGCCTGTCCCAGGACACCAGAGAGCTGGGACAAGAGCCCAGCAAGGCTGTGCTGGCTGCAGCAGCCATGGCTGGAAGGAGGCAGACCCCTGGGACAGACCCCTGAGCCATGCTATCCCGGTGTGTCCCCCATCCCACCACATCCCTGCCATGCTGGGCTCACCTGGACGATGGCTTTGGAGCCCATCACCTCCAGGACCTGCCCGCTGCGGCGGGTGCCATTGGGCAGCATGAAGTTCACGATCTCAGCATACTGGGCAAACTGTAGGGACAGGGCTGGTGTGAGATGGGTGCAGGCGGCTCCTCTCCCTCCACTCCAGGCCACCCCTTGCAGACCCTGCCCACCAGCCCTGCCTGCCAGTGCTGCCTCAGTTTCCCCTGAAATGGTTGGGGGGTCCATGCTCTCTGCAGCCACCCAGCACTGGCAGGGGGGGATTCAGCAGCTGATGCCCCTGCCCCATCCCGGAGCATGCTCCAGGCTGTGGCACTGCTCCATGCCTCAGTTTCCCCAACAGCCCCCTCCTGCCAGGGGTGCTTTCAGGCCCCCCCCAAGCCTGACAGCTAACAAACTCAACCCCCTCTCCATACCAGAAGCAGGCAGACCCATCACCTGCATAAAGCAGCATCTCTGAGAGCCTGCCAAAGCACATCCACAGCCCTGGGTAAACCCCCCGGAGTCGGTGGCATCTCTGAGGGACAAGGGCTGCAGCCCCCCAAGGACACCAACCAACCTCCCCAGCCTTCCCACCCAGCTGGGACCCCCAGGGCAGATGGAGGGGACTTCTCAGCAGCCCCTTGGCTGAGGGATACGTCCTGCTCTGGGCACAATGTTCAAGGGGGCTCACTCCCTGAGCGTGCCTGCCCAGCACACCCTGTGCTCTCTTCCTCCTCCTCCTCCCTGCTCCCAGCTACCGGGGCTGGCTCCAGCTCTGTGAACTTTGGACTTTAATTCTTCTGTAAAGACCTTTGCATAAAGGACAACAAAGTGAAGGAAACACCCACCACGGTCATGCTCTTTAATTGAGCTTATTAATTTCCATCCTGCCAGGCTCGGTGTGGAAGGGGCCATAGAAATGAGCCACCAGCTAACAAAGCCCCTCGGAGGGTCCCAGCTGGCAAGGCCATGCAGCGATGCTGAGATGCCCAACACCCACCCAAGTGAGCACAGGCCCTGCTCCTGGAGCAGGGACAGGCAGGGTGCCACCAAGGTGACACCTGGTGCTGGGGACATGGGCTGAGACAGGGTTTGTGCGGTGGTCTCGCTCAGAGCAGGCTCCCCTGTGGAGCCAGGGCTCAGGCAAGGGCACAGGGGACAGGAGCCAGAGCTCGGGCTGGGACACAGGGGACAGGAGCTGCACTAAAGCAGGGGCACAGGGGACAAGGGATGGGAGCCAGAGCTTGGGCAGAGGGACAGGGGACAAGGCACAGGAGCTGGAGCCCAGGCAGGGGGACAGCAGGTGCCTGGGTGTGGGGGACACGGGGCAAGTGCAGGGTGCCCAGGCAGAGCGCACACACACGGCCACCCGTGCGCTCACACGCGTCCCATGTCCGTGCACACGCCAGCACACACGCTTGCACGCCCACACACGTGTGCGGGCTGGCACACGGGCTCTGCTGCCGGCCGCGTCCAGAGGAGGGAGCTCGGAGCTGGCTGACGGACCCCAGAGAGGAGGGGACAGCCCAGGGGACAGGGGACAAGGGAGAGGGGACAGGGACACGCTCCCCCATTGCACCCTCCCCGCCCGGGACGGGGTCTGGCAGTCAGGCCCGGGCAGGGACAGCACGGTGGTCCCCGCACAGCCCAAAGTGACACTATCAAGGGGTCCCCTTGTCACCCATCGGCAGATGGGGTCCTACCTTCACATTGTCCAGCACCACCAGAGGCCCGTTGACCCCACACACCGTCTGGTAGGCTGTGGGGGGAAGGACACACCATCAGCCCCCGGAGAAGGGGATGCTCCCAGCATTGCCACCCCCAAACTGCAGGGGCTGGGGGCCACAGCACCAGCAGGGCAGGTTCTGTTCCACCTCAGCACCATCCATTCCTGCTATCCCATCCCTTATCCTAGCTACAGACCAAGCAGCTGCTAAACTTGAGACCCAGAAGATCCATCCTGCAGGAAATGTCACTTTTACTAAAATAATTTTATTTCAGTTCATATAAAAAACTTAAGTAGAAAAAAATGTGCAGGAAGGAAGGACACAAAGCCAGGAGCAAGGCAGCAGCAGCCTGCCCCCACCAGCAAACTGAAAGACTTTCTGCAAGTCAACATTCTACTTTTCCAAGCACAGTTTTTCCTTACACCAAGATTTTGCTTTTAAAAAACATAATAAAAAGCCCTTTTGTGGAAAATACATATTAACAAGTCGCAAGAGCCACATCCCACCCAGGCAGAGAGGGGCTTGGGGCCATTGGCAGCACAGATAGGGGCAGGCAGTTTCCACCCCAAAACTGGCCTGTCACTCCCTCCTTTTCCCACTATGGGACCCCCCCTCACGCAGGGAGACCCTGGTGCCTCCCTCAGCCCCACCCAGACCGCAATAGACACCGGTTCGCACCCCGCCGCTGCCATCCTTCACCAAATGCTGCCTGTGGCACAGTGAAGGCAGGATTAGGTCCGTGCCCCTCCCCATGCCGTTGCATGGCTGTGCTCCACAGTGGCTCCTGCCACCGTGCCAGTGGCTGCACAGCAGCCAGCCTGGGGGCTGCATCGCCTTCATAAGGTCCCCCATGTGCTGGGCAGGGATGCCACAACCAGGGATGCCACCACAACCAGCAGGTTTTGGATCCAGGATGAGCAACGTCCCCCTGTCCCCCAGCTTCCCTGGCTCAAACCCCCCTCATCCAGCAGCACCAGGAGAGCTTCCCAACCTTCAGCAGCCCTATCCCGGTGGCACAGCAGCCCTGGCAAGGTGCTGGCCACTCCAGTAGCTCCTGCAGATCCCAGCTCCCTTCCCAGCAGGGCATCCCCATCTCCACCAGGCTTTTCCTCGTCCATCCCATGCCCACAGCAGCCTCCGCCCCGTTCCCTCCACCGCCCAGCCCCGTTGTTACAGCACAGCCCACACACCCTCCAAAACTCACGGGCACAGACAGCACCCCAGATGCTGTGCAACAGGCACAGCCCTGTCATCTCCCACTGCCCTTCCGCCAGCAGCGCATCAGCAGAGCTGCCCCCCTCACCACAGTCACCTCTTGTCCCCAGGGGAGACCTGGGATGGACAACCCTAGCTGGCTGCTGCTGGGCTGGAGGACAGACTTCCAGAGCCACCACCACTCAGGCAAGTTCCGAGCATCCTGCCTGGTCCTGCCAGCAGGGTGCAAAGTGGCACTGCCTGGGGTGCCAGCCTGGGACCCCACAGTTCAGGATGAGACCTCAGGGCGCCAGGGACTGCGCTGCATTCAGCCAAGGAAACAAGGGTGTTGGGGATGCAATTTCTCCAAAGTGACTACAAAGACCCTGGGGATAACTGTAGGGCAGGGAAGCTCCTGGGATGTAAAGCCCAAGGATGACAAATAGGGATGAAGCCCAGCAAGAGGAGGCTGGTCCCCAGGGATGGGGAATGCAAGGGTTGGGAGCAGCTTCCCAGGCAATTGCAGGTCCCTGATCATTTCACCAATGTGTCAAATGCTGTAATGCCTGCCATGGCAGGGCCTTGCTTTGCTGACCCCACTGGGCCCTTTCATCCCCCTGCCCTCTCTTCTCACACCAGGTTCTCTGATTTGCTCATGATCCTAATAGGATTGGAGAGGCTGGGCCAGCTGGTGAGCTTGCCAGCCTCCCTCCCACCAGCTGCAGGGATGGGTGGTCCAGGGCAGTGGGATGCGGGTCCCTACACCGCAGCATCCCAGCTACCCTTCTGGTGATGCCAGCACCGGTGCTGGAGCCAGCCCTGCACATGTGTTAAGCAGCCAAGCCGGACCAGCCACAAGAACTTCATTTCTAGGGGTCAGGCCCTGTTGGCGCCTTGCTGGCTGCATCCCACATCTGGGAGCACCAATCCCGGGCCACCCCACAGCCCAGCACAGGGCCACCCCCAGCAGCACAGCCACGGCCCCAGCACTCAGCTTCCCTCGCCCAGCCCCTGGCCCGGTGCAGGTGCCAGTAATCCCTGCCATTTCTGCAATTAGAATCACAGCATGGTTTGGGTTGGAAAGGACCTTAAAGCCCACCCAGTCCCGCCCCCCCCCCCGGCCCAGGTTGCCCCCAGCCCCGTCCAGCCTGGCCTTGGACACTGCCAGGGATGGGGCATCCACAGCTGCTCTGGGCAGCCTGTGCCAGCGCCTTGCCACCCTCACGGCAAAGAATTTCTTCCTAATATCTGATCTAAATCTATCCTCCTTCAGCTTAAAGCCATTCCCCCTTGTCCTATCCCTAGATACCCTTGTGAAAAGCCCCTCTCCTGCTTTCTTGCAGCCCCTTTAGGTACTGGGAGGTGCTCTGAGGTCTCCCCACAGCCTTCCCTTCTCCAGGCTGAACCCCCCCAACTCTCCCAGCCTGTCCCCACAGCAGAGCTGCTCCAGCCTCTGACCATCCCCATGGTCCCCTCTGGCCCCGCTCCAACAGCTCCACATCTCTCCTGTGCTGAGGACCCCCGAGCTGGAGGCAGCGCTGCAGGGGGGTCTCACCAGAGCGGGGCAGAGGGGCAGAGCCCCCTCCCTCGCCCGGCCGGCCACGCTGCAGGGGATGCAGGCCAGGGCACGGGTGGCTCTCTGGGCTGCGAGCGCACAGTGCTGGGTCATGCCCAGCTTCTCATGCACCAGCACCCCCGGGTCCTTCTCAACAGGGCTGCTTTCTCTCCCTCCATCCCCAGCCTGCACAGATACCAGAGATGGCCTTAAGTCAGGTGCAGGACCTTACATTTGGCCTTGTTGAACCTCACGAGTTTCACATGGGCCCACTTCTCAAGCTAATTAGCTAATTAGCCTTTTTTCCGTTACCCAATTACACTCAGTTCCTGCTGTCGTCCATTCAGCAGCCTGGGGGGCTGGCACACCCAGAGCCGGCTCTCTGCCACCAGCCTCCTCGCCTTTTGTCTCCTTTATTCCCAAAGTGACCATTCTGCCTTTTATTTCCCCTTCCAGCTCCTTCACAAAATATCCACCACCGCCTCTCCTGCTTCCCTTCCCCCGGGAGGTTTTGTTGGGCTCTTTTCTTCTCTCCCTGCATCTTCTCTGCAGCTCCAGCTGCTGGAGAGCCACCCACATGGGACAGGGCGACAGGGCTCATCCCTCTCTCCCAAGCATGGTGGTCTCTGACCCAGCCCTGATGACTGCCAGCCCCCTCGGGACCCTCCTGGCTTCCTTTCCACTGCACCAGGCTGTCTCCTCCCACCAAGGGCATCGGACCCTCTGGCAGCACCACTTGGGCCACTGTGGCTGCGACACTGGATCGCTGGCCAAGCTCTCTGCCTATCCTCCCATCCATCCTTCCATCCATCCACCCATCCCCATCATTCCACTCATCCATCCTCCCATCTGTCCACCCACCCACTCATTCAGCTCTGCATCCACCCACCTATCCAATCTACCTACCTTTAACTAACATATATGCATATATATATTTGCCCTCCAGCCATCACTCAGGGAGGGAAGTGCTATTCCTCTCATTTCCTCATGGGGAAACTGAGGCAGGGAAGGCTCCCCAGCCCAGACTCATGAGGGTCCCTGGCAGTGCAGGGTCTCAGCGCTGCCTTTCCGTCATGCCCCTCTCCAGCTACACCAGTCTGTTTGCAGAGGAGCTGCCCTCTGCTGTCGTTGGCTCCCCTTCTTCCCCCACCATGACTTTGTTTTGGGAATGGGTTGTGGGGTGCTGGCAACATCACCAGCATCTCCAATACAGAGGGAGAAATGTAACCCAAGAGTCCAAGCTTGGCCACACAGCTCTGCAATGTCACCTCTGACTTCAGAGATGATGATCCAGGCTTGCTCTCAGTGGGGAGGGACCTCTGGAGATCTCCTGGTCCAAGCCCTGCCCAAGCACGGTCACCTGGAGCTGCTCCCAGGGTCCCGTCCCAGGGGGATGAAGATCTCCAGAGCTGGAGGGTCCGCAGCTCCGGCAGCCTGGCCTGGTGCCTAGCCATCTTCCCAGCCAAAAAGGGCTTTTTGGAGACTGGGCCTCCAGGGGATGGACAGATGGACGGCCAGGCTTGGTCATGGAGAAATGAACAGGGGGGTGATAAAAAACGTTGCTCCATGATTCCCTGTTCTTCACCATTTACACTGAAAAGCCTATTAAAAAACTCAGAGGGGCTTCGCCTCGCCAGCCACCTGGGGGATTCCCTTTGGTTTGGCTTGCCTCTCTGTGCCGACAGCGCTGCAGCCCACGCTATGAAAAAATGAATCTCCTGCAAAGGATTTCTCTGCAAAGCATCCCACGTTCCACCAAGGAACGCGCAGCTCCTGGCTTCACAAAGCAGGGAGCCCCAGGGCTTCGCCCCCAGCCCCTGCCTGCCCCAACCCAGCCATCCCCGGAAAAGCGGGTGCCGGTACCCATGCCACCCTGCCTCGCACTTGTTGCATGGCTCCAGCCCCCTCACCCGTGCCCACCCCTGCAGTGCAAAAGGGCTCTATCACGATAGAGAAGGAAATCACGACAGTAACACCAAGTGACAGCCCACCAAAGGGGTCCAGGGCTAGGGGAACCGAAGAGGAGAAGGAGGCAGAGGAAGAGAGGGATGGGGAGGGACGGGGCAGAGGAGAGGGAGCCCCTGCTACCGGAAAGCACTAATTCAGATAATTAAGATGTTGAGCTGTTATGAACAAGCGGGGGGAGGAGCGGCGGGGTGGGTGGGCTGCGGCGGCCGGCCGGCTGCCGGGGGGCACGGCCGGGGAGCGGGGGGGGGGAGGGCACGGGAGGCAGGGGGAGAGGGGCCAAGAGAAAAGAAAAGTCTTTCAACCTGGCCTTTCCACACCCCCAGCCCCAAATTCACAGCTCCTGTCAGATGCAATCTCTGTTAGCCCTGACACTCACGCACTACTAACCACCGTGGCGGCTGGAGGGGGGGAAGGGCCCCCGGTGACAAAGAGGACCCGACCCAACTACACCCGCCACTAATTGCTCCCCCTCACCGCCCTGCCCTCCCCAGCCCCCTGCCCCTGCCCGGGCATCGCTGCCGGCGCCCCCAGCCCCAGCACGCCTTAGGGCTCTGCTCCAAAGTGCGCGGGGGGCTCGCTCCCGGCCTCCGCGGGGTGGTGGTCCCGGCACCTGCCGCAGCGAGGGGATGGATGCAGCCCTGCCCCGTCCTCCTCCAGCCCCGTCCACGCAGAGGCTGGCAGAGAACTGCACAAGGTTATTACCTTCTCCACAAGCGATCGAGGCAGATTTTGGACAAATTTGCCTGGCAAACCCTGCCCGCCGATGGTTGTCTTGACCTCTGGGACTGGGTGTGCAAGGAGGGATGCTCATCCCTGTTCGCTGCCTGAGGGACTTTGCACATCCCCTACCCCAAATTACAGACCTGGGGTTTGCATGAGGCCACCGGCACCTCCAACACCCTCTCCCACCCCCAGACCCACATGTGGACTGAAGCACAGGATGGCACGGGCTGAAGGGGAACCAAGCTGGAGTAAAGATAGCAAACGGCACTGATAAACAGCCCAAAAATCCCCCAAATCCTCTCCCCTCTGGCCCAGAGCAAGGATGGGGATGAAAAGCTGTCTCAGCAGGTTCAGAGCCACTACAGGGCATCAGGATGGGTCCCCAGCATCCCCCCAGCTCACACCTGGCAGGCACAGAGGGGGGGTCCCACCGTGTGGCCCCAGACCTGGCACCCCACAGCGACGGGCAGCAGACACCCCGCAGGGAAGAGGGGGCTGGGTGCGCACAGCACAAGGCATGGTGGCCATGGCTGCTCCCGATCAGGCTGGATGCATCCTGCATCCCTCCCTGGATGCTGCTCACCATTTCGTCACACACGTGCTTAATTTTTAACCCAAACACCAGCCCAGGCTGACACCTGAGGTGCTGCAGCCCAGCTTCCAGGATGGGGCAATAATACGGCCTCGAAGGTGACTTTGACCTCAAAATCCCGCTCAGCCCTGCCCAGCACCGGCACCAGCACTGCAGTGGTGACCCATCCTCCAGGCATGGCAAGCATCCCCCCAGACACCCCTCGTTGAGCTCCCCAAAAGCCCAGAATTTGCCCAGCAGCCTCATCCTGCACCGATGATAAGTGCGGCAGCCCGGAGCCATCCTGGGACTTTTCCGACAATCCCTAAGTGACCGCTTTCCCCCTCCACAACCTGCCCATTGTGCCATGTGTCACTTTGTGCCGCGCTGTCAAACCCACCGGCCTGCCCCAGCCCGGCAGAGCCGGTGAAAAGCCCGGCGGGGGGTCACACTCTATGCCACTAATTAGGACCCGGCGGCCAAGGGTTCCCATACACACCTGCATGTCATGTGAGGAAAGGCAAAGAATGGCAGGGCCAGCCAAGCGTGAACCAAACAAGCCAACCCAAGGAAAAAAAAAAAAAGAAAAAAAAAAAGAGAAAAAAAATTTGCTGGGCTTGCTGTCGCATTTTCTATCAGACAAAACAGAGCTGGGGGGGCGGGCGGTGAGGAGCAGGGCTGCTGAACCCCAGCCCCGGGCAGGAGATGCAGGCATCAGCTGGGCCGAAGGCTTTCAAGACGCTGAGGGGAGGAGATGGCCCCAAGGGGAAAGGAGAAGTGATGGAGACCAGAGCTGTGGGGCTGGGGGATCCTGCCACACCATGGGGCAGAGGATCCCACCCCTGTGGGATGGCCCATGGGGTGCTGGCGATGCTACTACTGGGGTGGGAGGATGGATGGCTCCTCCAGGCAGGGGCTGGAGGATGGGGAAAAGCCAGAACCCACCTGCCTAGGCTCGGCCAGCAGCAGGACACAGGCACGCAATGGCTGCAGCCCCCAGGAACCCGCCAGCCCCCTCACCAGCCCTATGGACTCACCGCAGCTGCCATCTCCTACAGCTATGCCAAGGACATGAGCCCAGCTCTGCTTCCCAGCACAGAGGGCAAGGGGCTGCCGGCGTCTTCTTGGGGTCATCCACAACCTTCCCATCTGCAGCACCACAATGCCACGGTGGCAGTGCCAGGGAGGGTGAGCAGGGCAGAGCTGGATAGTTGTGAGATGGGAAAAAGGCCGTGGGAGCAGCAAGCCCAACTCTCCACCACCAGCAACCTCCCTCTGCCCAGGGACAAGGCGGTACAAAACAAATCCAGTTTCACTTAGGAAATGGGTATATGGGGCTCACACGTTCTGCAGGCTCCTCCATCTGCAGGTCCCCACAGGGCCAGGCTACATCCCCTGTGCGGTGCCCCTCCATGATGCCACTGTCCCTGCCCTCCCCGGCCCTTGCCATGCAGCCCTGCGCTCTGCTGCAGCTGCTGGGGCTCCCGGGAACCCTCCACAAGGCTCTCAGGGAGATAAATTTGGGCTCCTCCACTGAGTCTCTGCCACGCCGTGGTTCAGGGTTGCTCTCCCAGCGAGCAGCCTCGGGTCTGAAACTGAATTCAAATTGCTGGGCAAGGCAGGGAATATTAAGGGCAGATAAACCAAAGAGATCAGATAATTTAATTCTCCTCCATCCTGTGTTTTGGTGCTGAGCCCTATGAGCCCCTCGCTCCCCCCTGAGCGCCCCACAGCTCCCACACAGAGGCTGGGGGCACCTGGGCTGGCAGCACAGCCTGATGTGGCCCTGTGAGGCTCAGCACCCAGCCCCTGCCCACCAGCAGCCCCCATGGAGAGATGTGCTGGGGTGCCCAGGGCTTGGGGATCTCCTTGATTCCTCCTCTCCTGCTTCCCGTGTCCCCAGCGGGCAATGCCATGTCCCAAACCCCACCAACAGCTTCCAAAGGCACTGTCCCCTGCCTGGGGCAGCCCAGGGCTAGCACCACGCCTGGACCCAGCGCAGAGTCCCGGCAGGAGATGAGTCTAACAGGGCTGGTTGGAACATGGCACAGGAGAAGCCAAGATGTGTCCTACCAAAATCCCCTTGCCAGGCTGCAATCACATGGCACAGCTGTTGTGTCACTGGGCTTGCTGCCAGCAACAGCCTGATTTCTCCATCCATCCATCCACCCATCCACCCAAACATCCACACATCCATCTATCCATGTGTCCATCCATCCAAACACCCAAATGTCCACCCACCCATCCAAACATCCACACATCCGTCCATCCATCCATCCATCCATCCATCCATCCATGTGTCCATCCATCCACCCATCCATCCATCCAAGCATCCCCTTGCAGACCAGCCCTCCAGCTGCTCCCAGCCCATGCCTGCCACGTTCAAAGTGCACCATGGGGCAGGGCGTGGGGCACCCCACTCTGCAGAAGCAGCCCCAAGCCCACGTGTGGGCAGCGGCCCTGAGTCCACGTGCGGGCAGCAGCATTGCTCGCTGCATTGTTTTTTGTAAAGATGGGTCAAGCCAAAGGCCAGGAGGTGATAAGTGCTTCTTCCACTCGCTTGTGCTAATGGATTCGCAGCACGGGGAAGCAGCTGCTAATACCTCCTCTGCCTCTCAGGAGAGCTGGCCCCAGCAGAGCAGTGTAGGCAGCGCTCTGCCTACTCCTGCCAGCCAGCCCTGCCTGCCCACGGCTCGGCTCAGCCCCCCGGGTCCCCCCAGTGCTGGGTGCTGGGCTGTGGGTCACGGTGCTGGGCTGGAGCTGGAGCTTGTAGCTGCTGCTGTGCCCAGTGCCATGCCAGGACCCCATATCAGGACCCCACGCTGGGACCCCAGGCACCCTGGGCCGCTGAGCACCCAGTGATGGGGCTGGGGACAGGCTATGGCATTGCCGTGGGGCACACAGGGTGAGGAGCCGGTGCAGCAGCACACACCAGGGCCCTCCCTGGCACGGGGCAGTGTTCGATATACATCCCCAAGACCGCTCCAAATGTCACCCCCAGGTACCCCCTGCAGCTCTCCCACATTGCTGGGGTCCCTTCTCCTGGCTCCCACCCTCACCTTCACCTCGCAGTGCATTTTTGGGGCAGCCTCAGGGGCCTCCTCCCATGCCCCCCGGTGCGTGGGGCTGCAGAGCATCACCTTGTTACAGCCCTCACACACACGTCTCCCACCTCTGACATACAGTGGGGACAGGACAGCCCAGGCAGGACTTTGTCCCAGCCTGGATGTGGCTGCTGGGGGTCTGGCTCTGCACAGCCAGCTTGGCAAAGCTGACCCTGCCCATACAGCTCCTGGAGCCCAGCGACAGGGGGGCAAAGCATGGCGGCCAGGGTCATGGCAGGCACTTTTTGCCTTGAAAAATGAAAATAGGCATTTTTGCCTTGAAAAGCCAGGAAGGGCACAGGGGCCACGTGCCAGGCTCCGCATGCGGGATGCCAGGCTGACAGCTGCAGGGAGGGGAGAGCCCATGGAGACCCCACAGGAGCCTGGCCACACGCTGCGCCCTGTGGGGACGATGACCCACCATCCCGTGGGTGCCAGCCCTCGGTCCCTGTCCCCTCCTGGCTGGGGCAGAGAGGCCGTACCACTGCGGAGCAGCTCGTGGGGGGCTGCTCTGTGGGGGCTTCGCTCCAGGCAGGTGATGGGGGCGGCTGCTCTCCCAGCCCAGCAAACCTCCCACGGGCGCACCGAGAAGCGGCTGCAGCAGCGAGAGCCTGTGCGCTGAGCCTGCACGGGGTAGGACCTGCCCCTCGTGCGACAAAAACCAGCCTTGGCTGCTTGTCCTCCCCCGGCCCCCCTCCCCCCAGTGCCCCTCCTGCGGCCAAGGGCTGCCTGTCACCCAGTGCAAACTGGACAGAAGTCACTCATGGGTGGCTGCTCCCAGCGCCCTGTTGACAGCAAACACGGGCAGGTAGCCGGGCAGAGCCGGCTGCACTCAGCCGTGCCGGGGGGCAGCCGGGACCGTGCCAGCCCGGAGCCACCCGGTTTGGGACCAGGGAGGTGACAGCAAAGCTCCCTGCAGCCATCCTGAGATGGGAGTGAAGGCGCAAAGGTCAAAGCAAACGTCCTTGATGCCTCAGAGCCTGCTGGGCTCCAGGCCAGGGCGCTGGGGGGGCAGTCACGCCCCACCCCCAAGATGTGGGGCTGGTGGGCTCGATGAGGTCGGGCTGGGCTGGGGGGTGCAGCCTGTGGGGGTGGGCTGAGGGTGCCAGCAGCCCAGTGCTGCCCACAGGACCCCCGCACCACTGCGAGTGGGGCATGCGGGGACAGATAGAGCTGCCAGCACCCATGGGTGCTGCGCAGGGGACACCTGCACGGCACAGCACCAGCCCTGGCAGTACAAACACACGGACATCACCGTGACGGACGTGGCCGGCCTCAGGCTCCAGCACACGAGTGGGCTGGGAGGCCACGGCAAACATGGCTTTCGGCGAGCCCGGGTCCCCTGGCGCCTCGTCATGCCCCCCACTCCCCCCACACGTGGCTGACCCCGGGGGCACTCACACCTGCATACAGGAGCATTGCACCGTTTTGGGGCAGGGTAGAGGGGGCCACCAGGGCAGCGGACACCCAGAGAGGACACGGAGAGGCAGCTGGGTGGGTGGGGAGGACGTTGATCCCATTTTACCCCCCACTGCAGTAGGTCAGGATGGGCTCCATTGCCCGGTGCCCCCCAGCACCACTGTGGGATCGGCCGCAGCCCACGGCACACCCCACAGCTCTCAGGGGGTCTGCGACACCTTTGCCAGCCCCCGCAGCTGCAGACCCCAGGATGGGTGACAACCCCACAACAGCCCCTGTGCCCCTCCTGAGACCCACATGGCCCCTGTGCTCCCTCCTGCTCCTGGCAGCAAAGGCAGAACCCCTGCCTGCAAGTAGGGGCCATAGGGGGCCACCAGAGCCAGGGTCCCTGCCTGCTCCACTGCCACCCATCTGTCCCTGACACCCTTGCCTGCCCCATGGCCACCCACCTGTCTCTGCCTGCCCAAGTGCCACCCACCCATCTCTGCCACCCCTGCTTGCCCCACTGCCAGCCACCCATCCCTGCCTGTCCCACTGCCACCACCTGCCCCTGCCTGCCCCAGTGTCACCACCTGTCCCTGCCTGCCCCACTGCCACCCATCAATCCCTGCCATCCCTGCCTGCCCCAGTATCACCCACCCGTCCCCGCCTGCCCAACTGCCACCACCTGTCCCTGCCTGCCCCAGTGTCACCCACCAGTCTCTGCCACCCCTGCCTGCCCCACTGCCACCCGCCCATCCCTGCCACCCCTGACTGCCCCAGCGTCACCCACCTGTCCCTGCCTGCCCAACTGCCACCACCTGTCCCTGCCTGCCCCAGTGTCACCACCTGTCCCTATGTGCCCCCCTGCCACCTATCCCTGCCTGTCCCACCGCCACCACCCGCCCCCACCACCCCACCGCACCCAGTGCGCCTCCCCGGCTCGGAAGCAAAGGGACGCCGCGCCCCGCCGTGCCGCCCCCCCGTGCCCCCCCAGCCCCCCGCACTCACTCAGCCGGGGGCTGCCGCTGGGGCGGCGGGCGAGGGCCAGGACGTGCTGGCGGGCGGCGGCCGCGGCGGCCATGGCCGGGGTGCAGCGGGGCGGCGCGGGGCGGACGGCGGCGACACGCGCTTTGTACCCCCGGCCCGGCCCGGCCCCGCCCGCGCCCCGTGCGCCGTGACCGGCCCGCGGCGGCCGGGCCCCCAGCCCCGCACCCGGGCGCCGGGCGGGCGGGGGCGGGGAAAGGGCGGCTGAGAGCGGTGGGCACGGGGCGGGGGGGCGGAACGGAGTGGGAAGGGGTGGGGGCGGGTGGGAATGGGAATGGGAATGGAAATGGGGTGAGATGGGGGTGCGGGTGGGACACGGTGGGAATGGGAATGGGAACGGGAATGGGGATGCGATGAGATGGGGATGGGAATGGAGAGGGGGGCGGGATGGGGTGGAGTGGGAATGGGAATAGGATGGGGATGGGATGGAATGGAGATGGGGACAGGGATGGGGACAAGGTCGGGGCAGGTGTGGGGACAGGGATAGGGTAAAAGTGGAGTTCGGGGCAGCATTAGGGGCAGGGGCAGAGGTGGGGACAGTTTGGGGGGAGGGCTGGGGTACGGGTGGGTTTATGGGCACAGGTAGGGGGGAGGGGTCTGCACCCCCCCCCGCCCACCACAGGCTGTAGGTCTGTGCAGAGGTAGGGCAGGGCTGGGGGCAGGCTGCGGGGGCAGGGAGCCTCGTGCCAGGGGTAATGGGGGGTTGTCAGGCTGCATCTGGGACGGGGACGAGTACACAGGGCAGCCCTGTGTCTGCTGGGGAGGGGGGAGCATCGGGGGGGGTGTGAGGGGGTGCTGCTGGGGGGGCTGTAGCGGAGGTACCTCCGAGCGTGCATGCTCGGGGGGGGGGGTCTGAAGATGCACACAGGACAGTAGAGAGCAGGCAATGACAGGCTTCAGAACACCTCCCTGCCAAGCCCCCCACGAGAGCCACCGCTCCAAAAGGCGATGGAGGAGGAGGAGGCAGGCAGGAGGCAGGACATAACTTTTATTAACCATTAGAAACCATAAGAAACCACATTATTTGTTAAAGTTTTACAGCCAGTACTTTTTTTTTTTTTTTTTTAACCTTTATGTTTTTTCCAATCATACAAGGAGCTGCCGGAGGCGAGCGGAGCGGGGCAGGCTGGGGCGAGCTGGCTTCCCCACGGCACCTTCCCACCCTGCCAGGACAGCTTCGCTGGGGCTGTTTGCTTTGGGAGAAGAAACTTTGGAGAAGCAGCAGCTTTGGATCAGGTTTGGAGCCTTTGTGAAAGCAGCATTTGGGTTTAAATTGGCAGAAAGGGCTTCCCATCACATTGCAAGGCAGCCCATGGCCTCCCTGCCTCACTTTCCACCTTTCCCCCTGCCCGCATGGGAGGAGGATGGAGACCCACGAGGATGCCCCGAGCTGGGCGAACACACTGGGAGGACCACTACCCCAAAAACTCCCAGGTTTTGGGAGTTCCCTCGAAAATAAAACTGGATTTTGCTTTCTCTGAAATGCCCCCAAACCTCCTCCACCCATGAAGGTGCAAGGGGGTCACTTCTCCATCAAACTGGACCAAGTTTCCTCCCAGTGAGCCCAGGGTGGAAGGAACCAGGGTCCAAAACCCTCCGGAAATTTCTGCAGTTCAGCTGCTCCCAGGGGGAAGAGGGAAAACCAAAGCAAAACAAATCCTGGGGAGGTTTGATGGCAGCATTTCCCCCATCTCGGCGTAGCCAGGTGGGCACGGCTTCCCTGCTGCCTGCTCTGCCCGCCTCAGCTCTCTGTCTTGGAATACCACATCTGCAGACTGGGAAAGGATGAAGAACGGCAATATAAATATAAATTAAGTGATGAAGGGAAGGGAGAAGGTCGTTGTCCTGTCAAAGTCCAAAACCTCAGTCAAATACATCATTGGGGTGTCGGGCACCCCAGGGCACCAAGAGATCCAGCAAATACATTTAGGGAGAGGTACGGAGGTGTTGGCAGCGAGCTGTGGTCTGAGCTGGGCCAGGAGAGGGGAGGTCATTACGTGAGCCAAACGCTGTCCCTGCTTCCTGCATCTCTGAGCAAACCCTGCCTCAGTTTCCCCACCTGCAGCTGGGGGGGTGCCGACCCCTCCTGAGCTCTGCAGAGCAGCACAAGACCTGAGGGCTCACTCCCATAAAGTGCTCCAGACTTGAGGTGATCAATAAATACTATTTCATAGAAATGCTTGATTTAAAGGAAAAATAAAAATCACCGAAACCTTTTCATAAAATCATTTATTTAAAATATTTCCCTGCAAAATCTTGGGAACAGGTGGGCTAGCAGCTGTGTCCCCCTTAGGGACCAGTCCCTACAGAGCAGCAGCCTGGGGGGGGGGGGCTGCAGCACACGCAGGGATGCTCGGCCTGGGTCAGGCCAGCGACTTGCTCAGTGGTAATTATTCTTCTGCATGAAACCGCAGCAGGAGGATGCGGGAGCCCCTCGGTTTGGGGGTGTGCAGGGGGCACGAGCCCCATGGCAGCTCCTGGGCACAGGGAGGGGGCTCAGGGTATCCCCCCAATCCTGCCACAGCAATGTCTCTGCAGGGTGTCCTGCCAGGGCTGTGCCAGCAGAGCATCCTGCCACCGCAATGCCACTGCAGGGCACCAGGCCGAGGTGATGCCACCGCAGAGCATCCTGCCACAGTGATGCCACTGCAGGGTACCCCGCCAAGGCAATACCACTGCAGAGCATCCTGCTGAGGTGATGCCACCACAGAGTACCCTGCCGAGGCAAAGCCCACACCACAGAAGGGCCAGACTCTGCCCAGCATAGACCTCCCTCAGCAGATGCCAGGGGCCCATGCTGCCCCTTTCCCCAAGGGCCACCTCATGCAACGTCTCTCTTATTTTTGCCAGCAGCAGGACTCCAAGCCCACCATCAACCCTATGGAGCTCATTCCCCCACAACATCCCTGCGCCGTGCCCTGCCTGAGAATGGTCCCAGCACCGCACATCTGAGGCCAAATCCTGCCCTACGGGAAGCCATCGTCACCCCCTGGAATCAGGGTGCTGAGGCGGGAAGAGCAGCTGAGGCTGCCCGAGGGGCAGGGCCCTGCCTTTGCAAGCAGTGGGTGCTCAGCACCTCTCAGGGCTGGACCCTGGTTGTGCCCGGTGATGGGAGCAAGGCGGGGAGATGCTGCTAGGCCAGTGCTCAGGGTGGGGCTCGCTGCAGTGCCAGCGCTGAGCACCCAGCACCCCAGGATGGCGACGGGGGTGCTTTGGGCTCCCGCTGACGGCAAAGAGACCCGTGACCTGACCTGACACAGAGGAGCAGATCCCAGCATCACAACTGCCCATGCATCTGCATCCCCCTCGGTGGAGTTTCCTTGTTGGGATGCATGATGGTGGCCTGACCCCAACCCACCACAGCCCCCCCAGGGGGATCCAAGGCCTCTCCGGCATTCCTGGGGGTTTGCTGGGGTGGGACAGGGTCTAGGACAATGGTTAACTCTGCACAGGCAGGCACAGAGGAGCCTGGGGATGTCTCAGGAGTTGGGGTGGCCGCTTGCTCCAGAGCGCAGGGACCACCAGTGCGGGGGGCTGGAGACATCACCAGCACTGTCGGTCCCCCCCAAACCTCCCCATTTCCCCTGCCCTCCAAGGACAAGCATCCCACAGGAGCGGTGCTCCCTGCTGGCAGAGGGGACCTGGACCCCACAGCCACCGGGATGCTCCAAGACAGCCTCAGCCAGAGCACCCAGCCCTTTGCAGGTGGGGAAACTGAGGCCTGACACTTGCCCAAGGACACCATGGCATGGCAGGGACAGAGCCCAGCACTGCCCTGTGCTCTCCCTTTGGGGTTCCCTCCTGCTCCCCGGGACTTTGGCAGTGACCCCAACAGCACAGACCCCAGAGTAACAGTCCAGAGGGACCGGGGCTCTCCGGTCCCACCCGTATGGGGTGCCAAAGGACCATGGGGCATCAGCAACGCCCCCCCAGTGCCCCATCGCCCAGAGCTGCTCCTCTCCCAACCCACGAAGCACAGACCAGAGCATCATCTTCCAGACCCTGAGTGGGCGATGCCTGAAGGAGGGAATGTGGCCCTGGCAGATCCAGCGGCGTCAGTGAGGGACAGGACATCGCTGGTGACACGGGACACCCAGGAACACCCCCTGAGGTGTGAGCGGGTTCAGCGCCAACCCTGCAGCAAGGAGTTGCAGGGAGTCAGCCACGGCTGCATTGGCGTGCCGGGGGTGGGGGGGGCAGGCATGCACACTCACACGTGTGTGCACACACTCGCACGGGCACACACACCCCCCAGACAGGAGGCGAACAGTCTTCCACATCCCACTTGCCAAATCAAACCCCGTGTGGGGGCACAGGGTGCATGGGGATGTGGGGGCTGGTGGAGGGGGGGACACCTTTTGACACTCATTTTCATTTAAGGGCTTGGCTTCTTGCTGGGTATAGAATTGTCTTTCCTTTCCAGCCGCGTGTAAGGCTCAAAAGCAGAAGTGCCCAGTCCGTAAGTGCCCGGGAGGTCGTGCAGGCTGCCCAGGAACGGCCCCGCAAAGCACAGCGGGGCGGCCGGCAGCCTGGGCGAGGACGAGGAGGAGGAGGAAGAGGCAAGAGAAGGGACCTGCAGGCTGAAGGCTCCCGGTCCCGGTGGGCTGCTCCCGCCACCGAGCCCGGGAGAGGTGGTTCCCGGGGTGGCCAAGCCAGATCCGTTGCCCGTAGGACTGCCGATGGGGTTGGAGGTGGGAGAGAGGAGGCTGGGGGGGGCCGGGACGGAGAGGAGCCGGCCTTGCTCCAGCAGCCGGAGGATGTTGCAGGTGGCAAAGGACTCGGAGGTGGTGGTGGAGCGTTTCTCAGAGTCCCTGCTCTGGTCCTTCTTCTGCTTGGTGCGCCGGTTCTGGAACCAGACCTTGACCTGAGGGGGGGAGCCGGGGGACGGGGCGGGGGGACAGGAAGGCACGGACAGAAAGAGAGTGCAGGGGGGCCGGGGAAAGAGAGGCGAGAACCAGGAGAGAGTGAGAGATACGAGAGAGAGAAACGTATTAAAATAAACGCCCAAGCGAGATCCATCCCCCGCCACAGGGACTGTGGATAAGTCGCTCCCGCCTGCTGCTTCCAAGGAAATGGCAAATTCTGGAAGGTGCCACCAGGAGAGAGTGGGACAGGAACCTGGGGGTGGGAGCCCGGGGTAGGACCCAGGGTAGGAGCCGGGAGCCAGAAGCCCGGGGCTGAGCCCCTCTGCTGCTGCCCGGCTCTGCCCTGTGCTGGCTCTCCCAGGGCTGCTGCGCTACGGGATGTGCTGGACTCTCCTCTGTGGTGGCCATCAAACCCAGGCTGGTGCCCCCACCTGCAAACCCTTCCCTCACCAGGCCAAGAGACAGGGCAGGACGGAGGGTCCCTGGCTTTGCTACGGTGCAGGGGAACACGTTAGGGGACAGGATGGCTTCTGGTGGCCCTGGATCTCTGGGCACAGACCTACTCCTGTGCCCCAACCCAGCTGGGGACATTCCCGCCCCAACCTGCCTCTGGCCAAAGGAGCAAGTCCGGACTGTGGCCCCCATGGGACACCCCCAGCCTCCAAACTGCACCTGACTTACCAGGGTGGGACATGGAGCTGGTCCCCAGCCCGTGGCTCCCGGCCCCCTATGGCTGCCCCCACACCCCCTAACCTCTCCCCTGGGAGGGCAGCCCCCTGTTTCTGTCCCTCCCTGGCAGAGCAGAGGGGTAGGACAGGCAGAGAGAGAGAGAGAGAGAGAGAGGCATGAGGGACAGACAGATGGACGGAGATGGAGGTGAGGGAAGGAGACGGATGGGAAGACACTCGGATTAGAGCGTGGTGGATGGCGGGGCGGCACCTGCGTGGATGAACTGGACGTTGGCCGGGACCCTGGGAGTAAACCCCAGCACACGGGCACAGCCTCTGTCCCCATCTGCTCTGGGGCCAGCAGGTCTCACTCATCCGAGTCATCGGAAACTCACTGGGGCAGGACAGTCACTCACTGACACAGCCCTCGCGCGTCCCCTGGCACAATAGACCCACAGTACAGAGCTAATGGAGCGTGGGGGTGGAGGAGGTCTCAGCCCCCTGGCCCCTTTCAGGGGACATAATAGTGGAGCCGACGTCTGGGCGAAGCCGGCCAGAGGCTGGGGATGCTCAGGGAGGAGCAGCGGGAGGTGCTCCTGGGCAATGGGGGGACACCAGGACCACGGGGCTGAGCTCATACCCCACAGCTGAAACCTCCTGGCACCACGGGCCACGGGCAGCCCACATCCTACCCCCCCATACCCACAGAGCCCCGCATGGAAGCTCCCAAGGACGTTCACTGCCCATGCACGCCCGCTCACTCGCTTGGCCCCACACAGGGATCCTGAATCCCTCAGTGCCACTGGGACCGCAGGGCTCATGTCACAGCCCAGCCAGGTCCCCAGGGCTGACACCCCCTCCCCACTGTCCCCCCCAGGTATAGGCAGGGGTCTCTGCTCCCACAGTCCCGCAGCCTGGGGCACAGCGACCTGATGCAGAATTCGCAGCCCACCAGCTTTTCTGGTAGGGACCCCCTAGAGCTGCCACATTCTGGGGAGCACAGAGCCCCAGTGCATGGGTGGCAGTGCCAATCGGGACTCGCACAGCGCCACAGTCCTGCATCTTTGTTGACATCTTAACAAAGCTTCTGCTGTAAATCCCTACAGAAACGTGTAGAACCCCAGCGCGCTCTGCTCAAAGCATCCCCCAGCCAGCCAACTCTGGAAGAGTGAGAGCCTAAAAAAATCCCCATCAGCATGATTATGTCCTTGAGGATGGGCATGAAGTGCCCAGGAGCTGCCCACAAGCCGCATTTTCCCAGCCCAGCCGGGTGCGCAGTGGGAGGTGGCAGTGGGATCCTCATCCCCTCAGCAGGGAGGGTGCACCAGCACCCACCCTTCCCACTCCCGACACCACCACCCACAGATCAGGCTCAGCATCTCCTGGCCTTTCCTGGGCATAGCAGCCCAGTCCCAGCCTCGCCTCGCTGTGCCAGGGAGGATGGAGGTGGATGGATGGAGCCCACCCTCTCAGCCATCTCCATCCCTCAGCCCCAAACCAGGGTGCTGCGGAGCTCTGCTGTCACATGCCCAACCCAAACCCTGCTTCCTTCAGCCTGGTGTACGTCTGAGCCCGCTGCCCAGGCTTGGAGGCTGGGAGCCCACCCCCAGCTTTCCTCCCTCTCTTCCTGGTCCCTGCGCCCTCCTGGTTTGAGTTCATCGCCTCCAGGTACCCTGAGATGCTGACAGGTCTCAGAGACCCTCTGAGGCTGCACAGGGACTTCACAGTATCATTTAGGTTGAAAAAGAGCTTTAAGATCATGGAGTCCAAGCGCTAACCCCACACTGCCAAGGCCACCACTAAACCATGTTTCAGTGCAAAGGGAAACTGTGGCACGGACAGCCCCTGCAAAGCTCTCTGCATTGCAAAGCACACTGAATCACAGCTTCTAACATGGCAGGAGGAGTCCACAGGGCACAGAATCACAGAATCATGGAATGGTTTGGGTTGGAAGGCACCTTAAAGCACATCCCATTCCACTCCCCTGCCACGGGCAGGAACACCTTCCTCTAGACCAGGTTGCTCCAAGCCCCGTCCAACCTGGCCTTGGACACGTCCAGGGGTGGGGCATCCACAGCTGCTCTGGGCAGCCTGTGCCAGCGCCTCGCCACCCTCATCATAAACAATTTCTTCCTTATACCCACTCTGGCATTGTGCTGAGCAGCACTAGCCAGGGCAGGGTGTCCCTTGATAGGTTACTGCTCTTACTGACTTGGGAACCAGTGACCTGAGCGGAGGCACAGCCCCATCACCACGCATCAGAAAAGGGCAAGCAGAGACACCACAGCACCCTGCAGAAGGAAGAACCGAGCCCCAGGGGAAGAGGCAGGTGCGGCATGCTCCTGCTCTGCAGCATCGCAGCTGGCGCAGGCAAGGGGAACCGCCACAGGGAGTCAGGGGGTTTCCTAAAGCAAGGACTAGGAGGCATCAGGTGTTGTCGCCAGGTAGCAGCTAGAAACCACAGCAACGTGGGAGGCAGAGCCCCTTCGGGCAGCACAGATGGTGTTAGTCCCTGCTGCAGGGTGCCCTGGAAGTCAGAACATGAGTGGGCTGAAGAAGGGGCTCAGAAAAATCATGGGAGAACAGACCCATCAAGATTTAACGTGAAGATCTGGGCACCTCCTCGTGGTGAGCGCTCCCCAAGATGCCAGTGGCTGGAAAGATATAGCAAGGACAGGATCACTTTACACCCCAAGTGCTGTTTTCTCTCCTCTTCCACCACTGACCACCAGCGGAGAGAAGCTCCTCAGCCTCTGTGTCCCCTAAGGTCAGCTCTGACGTTCTGGTTGTCTTCTACAGGCTGTAAAACACAGCTCCATAAAAGCAAAGGGCCCTTGCCAGGGTCTTCAGAGGTCTGTTCTGTTCCACCTCCTCCTCCAGCTGGCCACGGCAGCTCCTTTTTCCTGAGTGTTTCAGGATTTGGTTTGTGTTGCCACTTCTCCTGGGAGCTCTTGGTCAGCTGGGGAGGAACTTTCCCGGGGCAGCCGTCATCTCTCTGGGTATGACGCTGAATACCAACAATTAACAGCAATACAGATGGGGAAGTCCAATAAATAGATCAATAGAAACTGAAGTGGATATTGATGTGCATGAATTTCTGGTGCTGAAACACAGTTCCACACCACTGGGGACACGAGGGGAAACACTGAAGGACAAGAGGGAGTAAAGGGTGGAGGTGACACCAGTCTCCAATGGCTCAACACGGGGTTCAGATGGGGAAGGGTGGCAATATGGTCCTTAGGAGAAGAAAACCCATTGGGTTCCTCCTCCTCAGTGCTGCTGCTGGGAGACTGTCCTGTCTCCCTGTTCTGGGAGACTCTTCCCAGCCAGAATATCCTTTGCTCTCACTCCTCTTTCATCGGGGCTGGCTGACGCCACCGGTGAGGATACCTCCATTGATAGGCATAGATAGAAACTTTCTGTAGCCCTCCCCGCCTTCACCTAACGCCTGATCCTCCTGCAGAAGGTTCTCCCATCCTTGCCTCACCTCTGCACCCATTGCCCTTGAACACCATGACCCAGGCTGAACATGTTCTGCTAAATAAGGTTTCCTCATGCCTCGTAGACTGACGTGAGCTCTTCCCCATCTGCACTAGTGACATATCAGATGAGCAAGATCACATTGGCCTTCACGGCTAAAGTTCATATACAGCTTGTCATTAATTAGTAGATCCATGTCCTTTTCATCCTCCATTATGATCAAGCCCTGAGTTCTATCAGTGGAGATGTAAATAAGCTCAGCTAGACGCAGTCCTTGACAAGTCCGTGAGTAATTTCCCTCCAGCCTTGATCCCTCGTCTTTCAGCAATCCCCTCCACCATCTCCCCTCAGTTACAGTTTCTCCTCCACACCACAAGTTCTCTAGCATCTTTTGCTGTGGTTTCATTCATAGCTCCCCATCGGCCACCTTAGCGAGTGCTTTGCTGAAATCTGCTTTGATGAGATTGGCTTCGTTTCCTTCTCTAAAAAAGCAGCTGTCTTCCTCGTCCAAGTTACTGGGTGAACTAGTGCATGACTGTGATGGGGCAATGACACCCTTCCTAGTCTGGCCTGGGGGAAGGGCAGGGAGGACCATGCTGGCACATCTCTGGTGGACACCACATCTCCAGCATCTATGGAGGAGGCAACATAGCCCTGTGCGCAGTATTTTGTTTCTCAGTTACCAGCTCGGTGAGCTATGGTTAATAACTGAAGGGCTGTGGGAGGAAACCAGCCACCTCCAGCTCTCCTGCCAGACTAGGGGGTGAAGAAGAAAGTGAGAGCAAGGACACCTTTTCCCTGGGAATGGAGAAAGGCCAATCCCCAGATGCCTAGGGGGCAGAGAGGACAGATGGTTGGGGAGGGCATGGGGATGCGGGGGGAGTCTCCCCCTGCTCCAGAGGAGCCCCAGGAAGAGCCCATGGCTCCTGGAGGCTGTAAATCCCCTGCCTGGGGCTGTGGGATCCAGGACCACATGTGACAATCATGTCAGGTCAAGCCTGGATGCAGACAAATAGACAACAACATGCATTTGGATGCGACTGAAGAGCAGGACATGAGAGGTCATGCGTTCACCAGAAAAGGAAGGTGACTCTCAGAGGACAGGGAGAAGGCAAGCCGTGTAGAGAAGATGACTCTGAAAGCCCTAGGAGACACGGCATGCAAGAGAGAGCGTGATGCTGAAGGTATGAAGCACAGCTTGCGGATTTATAGATGTACACGAGTGTTTGGAGAATGAGTCCTGGCACTGGGCATTCAATCCATCACTGTGACCAGATCTAGTGTCCACCTTTCTGTGGGGTGAGTGGCTGGAGGGATCTCGGGATGAAACCCCTTGTGCTTCTGTATCTGGAAATTCTGCTTTCCTCGGTCTCTGCCACAGAAGAGACTGGTAAGAGCAGGGGATGTCTTGTCAGAGTGAGCAGGGGTAAGACATGATCCCTGGGCTGAAGCAAGGCAGACTCGAATGGCAGAGACACTATAGGTGGAGCATGGGGATAGCTTCCCGTGGAGCTCCATTCCTGGGGCAGGAGTGTGTTTGCCATCGCACTGGGCTGTCTGGTTAGCACAGAAGGTTCTCCTAAGAAAGATGCCCTGGATCGACTAAAGTGAGGAGGAAAGTCCTACAAGCTGGTCAGAAAGGTCCATCTGCCTTTCAAGTCCATTAGTGCTTGGAAGCATGTGACTTTTCTAGGTCCTGCAGCAGGAAAATCAAGCAGGAAAATCTGCTCTGTCCTGGGCTAGGTGTTTCCATAAAAAAATCAGGCCCTCAACCTACCCACACAGCAGCAGAGTAGCCACCAGCCACGTGTGCATTCACCAGGGAGGGACACGGGAGCCGTAGCTCACTGCAACCGTCCACATTCACCTGCAGGTTGTGGGTCATGTGTGACAGATGTGGTCACCTCATCGTGCATCCCCCCTCTGGTATGTATGCATGGATGTACTGAGAGCCCAGAGCGCTGGTGCTTGGCCAGCATGAGATGGCTCGAGGCTGAACACAGCAATAAGGTTAATTTTGGAGAACTGGCTTCCACAGCAGAGACTCTAACCAAAGTGTTAATAAAGCATATTCCTTCCTAGAAGACTTAGCCAGGTCTAAGCGTCCCACGGCATATGAAGAAGACAGGACCAAAGGTATCCAGCTGGGACACAGGCATGCGGTTCCCACCTCTGACACCAACCCCATGGGACACTGGCACTTCTCACCCCTCTGTCCCTCTGCTTAGGGACAGCAACACTTCTGCTTTGGTGTCTGAGTACTGAGCATGGTGGGCACCCACACACCCCCCAGGACCTGTGGGTGCCACCAGAGCATGAACTGCAATACCCACCAGCAGAAAAGGAAGGCAATAACCCCAGTGCTGTAACAGGTCTGTCCCAGACTGGCAGACCCACCCAAAGCTTTCAGGACTCATTACAACAGCCCTCAGCACACAATAAAACACCACCATCACCTCACCGACCTGCCCATAGCTGCAGATTTTGTTCCCACTCCCTCTTTCCACCACGCCAGAAGCTGGAGATACCTATTGCTCAGAGCAAGGTCAATCCTTTCTCGCTGGTGGAGAGGCTGGATGTGGTGTCCAACTAGGAATGACCAAGAGTATGAGAACTCAGCTGTGCATTGGGTGGAAAAGCAGCTCAGAAGGTTGAAGGTTGAAACCTGCTGCTTCATCATTTCAGGATGTGCTTTCCCCATGGCACCACGGAGCCTCCCACCCCGTTGACCTCTTCTCCTTGCAAGTCCTGCTGTCACCCAGCAGCATAGGAGGGGGCTCAGCCCCACGAGGACCTCGGGTTGCAAGTTCATCCACTGTGGGCTACGTGACTCCCACCACGCTCCCATTTACAGAGAGTAAGGGGAAAAGAAATCACAAAAAACAAATCCCAAACTGCCAGGAGAATGGTCTCAGGGGAGCTGGCAGCGCCATGCAGCAGCTCTGGAGCAGGGATGTAAAGGTTGAATATATTTGTATATATTTAATATATATCATATATATTATTATAAAAATATTCGTGTTTTCCCTTCTTCCCAAGAAAAGCTCTCCCCTGGCCCATTCCCCCCCGATCACATAAGAGCCTCACCAGAGCAAACGCTGCCCAAACACCGAGCGAGCCCTCCAAAGAGAAGGGCAAGGCAAGTGCAGAAACAGCACTGACTGCCGCTGGGAAAGCAACACCGCAACTCCCCCTGCTCCCTAGCATCTCCTGCTGCAGCGGGAGTGTCCACAGGGCCACCACCGCCAGACAGCGTGCCTGGGAGTGGGACGTGGAGCCCTCGGAGAGCCCGGCGGGGGGTCCCTGCAGCAACCCCGGCCGGCCGCGCTGCTGTCCAGGTCCCAGCCTGTCTAACCCGGGCAGCTAGGAGCTTTTTTTTTTCCTTTTATTCTATTCTGGTTTATATTACCCTATATTTATTCTATTCTATTCTATTCTATTCTATTCTATTCTATTCTATTCTATTCTATTCTATTCTATCCTATTTTATTCTATTCTATTCTATTCTATTACATTACATTACATTACATTCTTTTTATTTTTAACATTTTCTTTTATATTGTTTTATTTTCTACACACTCTTAGTGCCTGCTATGCAACTGAATGAGCTGCTGAGGGTCACAGATGTACCCACAGATTTCTCCATCCTCTGGCTTTTCTCTGCACATGGATCCCCCACCACGAGGAAGGATTCACCCTTACAGGAACAGGCTCCAGGAGCCCACTGGAACCTCCAGCGTCCCTCTCCACGTGTCAGGGAGCACCACCACTGCTCCCCGCCTGGGAGGGAAGCAGAAGAGCTTCGGTTCACCTGCTCTCCTCACAAAGGGAAAGCAATGCAAAATGTCACCGAGCATCTGAACTTCTCAGGGCGGCACGGTGCGGGTGCTCTGCCACAGCACCGTCTGTCCATCTGCGTCTGCCCAGCAGCAGGACGGACAGGCAGGCGGCTGAGCCACCCTCTGCTCCCGCTCAAGACCCCCACATTGCAAACTCTGCGCACTGTGTGCACGCTTGCACCCTGCTCCGCCATGCTCCCGCACACCACACCTGTGCTCGCACATGCCCCACCACGCGTGTGTGCACCGGAGGGGCCAGATGCACACGCAAACCCCCCAAATCGCACCATCTGCCACGGGGTCACATCTACCTGCAGTTGCTCGAGGGGCTCACTGAGCATCCCAGTTCCCCGCTCAAGCACGGGCAGGGAACAGGCAGCAGCGCAGGCAGGGCTCTGGGGAAGGGGACAGACCCAGGCAGGGAGGACGTGGCATCTCCCTGCTCGCTGGAGCGGCGGCTGCAGCCCGTGGCGTCAGCTCCGAGCAGGCTCCCAGCTCCAGGCGCGGTGGCATGCAGCATCCGTGCCATGGCACAGTGGGAGCTCCTGGCCCTGCTCCCGGCAGCCCGGCTGAGCCCGGTGCGGCAGCGTCCGGGAGCAGCCATGGGGCAGCGTGTGCCACGAGCATGGCTCTCCACAGCTACCGGCAGCCTGGTGGCACCGGGATGGAGCACATGAGTGGTTTGGGCCCTCCTACCCTGTGCCACGAACCTAGGGAGCGCCTGAGCCTCCCCCAGCCCCTTCTCCGATGGCTCAGCCTGCCCTGCAGATGCTGGCAGCCGGGATGCTGCTCCGATCCCTGCCCTCCAACACCTCCCAGCTACAAAACAAATTATTTCCAAGCGGTTAATCCCGACAGAGACCCCCTGCCAGCAAGCCAAGCTTCCCGCACGCTCCGGGGATGGAAAGGCACAGGGCAGGAGCCCATTGCCCCACGGTGCTCAGGGATGCAGGGATCTGCTGAGGGTTTCAGCCCAGTAGCTGCCTCACACTGCCCCTGCTCCACTCATCCACCCCCACACGCTGCCCAACACGCTCTCATCCCCACCCCTGAGCCTGCAGAGCAGGATGTGGCCACGTTGGCCAGCCGAGGACCGGGCAGTGCCCTCGCCTCTCTTCAGCTAATTTTTTATATCAGCTGGCACCTAACTGATGCGTTTTGCTGGCTTGTGGCCAAGCAGCGGTGGGACGTCGCTCTGGAGCAATCATGGTTTGCCGGTGGGAGCCCGAAGCCCCTGTTCCTTGCCCATCCCAGTCCCAAGCAGTGGGCATGTCACACCTGCTCATTGCAGCCTGCTTGCCCCAGCACATGTGCTCCCACACACCAGCATCCCCCAATGCCCCCAAAACACCTGAGCCCCTCGGCCTCCCAATGGAATGATGCCCATCCTCCCCCAGGACCTGCATGAGCATCGCCCCGGCACCCGTGCGGGCAGGGCTGGGGGATATGTTATTGCTTTTTAATGGTGTTTATTATTTGGCAGCCCTGCCCCGGGGCTGATCCCGGTGCCATCATGCATCCCACACTGCGCACACCTCCGGTACGCCGGCCACCCAGGACTATTCACAGCTGCCGGCCGAGGCCATTTTCCTCACCGGATTAGCTCCCCACCGCCATCAGCTGATGCCCACTGCGGCACAGAGGAAGGCAAGACCCAGCCAGCCCCAGCTCCACAGCTTGCCGGCCACCCTTCCTCTTCCTCCTCCTCCTCCCTCCGTCCCGCATGGGGCCATGGGCTGGCGAGGCTCGGCACAGGCTCGGGCCCCGGCGTTGTGTAAGCTGGCGGGCTCGCTGCCCAAAGCCGCCTTGCCCAGAGGTTTCATAACGGTGCAGAGCCTGCATGACCCATCTGCCTCTCCCCAGCTGCAGCCAGAGTGGGGATGGACTCATCCCTTGGCTTCTCCCCCAGCCCCTCTGCGCCCCTGAACACCACCCCCCACTCCAAACCCACTGCTGCACCCAGGACAGACACACATGGGGCCATGCTTCCAGCCGTGCTGAGCTGCAGCCCACCGTGGGACCCGACCCCGAGCCGCTGTGTGCCCTCAGCCAGGAGCCTGTCCCCTGAGCACCACCTCACCCCACCGCTGATCCAGAATCCCGGCCAGAAGCATGCCCTCAGCCTTTGCTCCAAAATTCAGGATATTTTCTGCTTCACAACAGAACATCCCGGTGCTCCCACGCCCTTTGTGAATGGAAACGAAGGAGCAGGGAGGGGGCTGGGCTCTGCAGGCAGGTCTGCCAGGGGTGACCTGTCCTTCACCACCCAGCCCGGTGGCCCCAGAGCAAGGTAACCTGGGAGGAGCATCCTCCAACACACCCAAATTGGGTAGAGACAAACCATTGGTCTCCTCGGAGGAATCGGCAGAGGCTGACGGCTGGTTTCCCCCATTTATTGGGGTTTCTGAAAATGTTGCCTGGAAAGGATGTGAGACACTGTCCATCCCACCCTGGCAGGGACATTCTCCACGCAGCCCCAGCCCCGCGGGTCTGATACCCAGCACCTGGCCAGAGTGTGCGGGCAGGTGGTGGGACCCCGGGCAGCGGCTGGGGTTTGGGCCATCACATTTGAGATTCCTGCCCCAGCATCAGAGACAGCTCCAAAACTGTCACTCAAACCAATTTCCACTAGAAACTGTCGTTTTTAGGAAACAATTTTTCTTAAATTATATTTACTTGGAGTGTGCTGAGAAAGCCTTGGAGATTGCTCTGGAAACACCCAGCCCTCCCGCAACATTTAGTATTGAAATTTTCCATCACAACTGTTTTTTACTGCGCAGGCGCTTCTGATCGAAAATGCTTAATGACAAAAATCTCAATGATTTCACATTTACTTATATCAGCCATTTTGCCTAGTGCCAGTTGAGAACCGTAGAGGTACCCTGATACTTCAGGTTATTTAATTCATCACAGGGGCAGCTGTCCTGTATAAGAGCCCTATTTCCAGAGGTTCCCCTCATTCCCTCCGAAGGAGAGCTGCTCCTTTCCTCTCCTAGAAACGTTTTCCAATCCCCCACCAAGAAGCCAGTGCTCCCTGACATGCTTTGGGAAACAAAACGCCAAAATGGTGCATTTTGGAGGAACCCGGAGGGCTGGGGTCAGGCAGGCGGAGGCAGTGGGCAGGCTGTGCCAGCCCGGTCCTGCCGCTGTGTGGTACCTGGTTATGACACAGACTTATTGCCACCAGCCCAGGGCCCCGCGGCTGCAGGGTAAACCCCACCACATGTCCCCGCCACGAGGAGAGGATGGGATTAGCTTGTCCATGTGAGCAGGTTTACTCCACAAGCGTGCTCTGACACGGGCTGGCATGTGGGACAGGCACCCTGAAGCTACTGGAGATGCTCAGAGTCACCCTGGAAGAAACCGAGCATCTCCAGCGGTCACCTCCTGCAACGGGACCCAGGACCCTCCTCTCTTCCACATCAGAGCCAGCATCTGGATGCGACCTGGGAGTCATTGAATACAGGATCACCCAAGCTGATGTGCCCTGTTGCCACCTACTCACTTCAGAGCAGACTCGGTACCCAAGGCTTTGGCAGCAGGAGCTGACTGCAGGCTACCACGGTTGGACATGATGCTTCCCCTAGCTACCTGCCTCCCCATCCCACCATCCCCACATCCCCTGGGCCAGTTCTAGGCACCCCAGGTCCCTCAAGAAGCTGAGTCAGACCCAGTCTGGCAGAGAACTCCTCCAGGAAAACAGGGCACCCTTCAGCCCATCCAGAAAAAGCTCCACCAGAAGCAGTCTAGGGGGATGGACAGGAGCACCCAACTGGGAACAGCACTGGTGGTGGAAGCATCAAACCAGGATGCATCAGAATGGGGCACCCCACAGTGCCAGCAGGGCTGCAGCTTCCCAGGCAGAGAGGAGAAAACATTCCCCGTGGAGCAATGTCCCACAGGAGAACAGTCAGTGTGAGCAACCATGACACGGAACAGCAATGCCGTCAGAGCAGTGGGGTAGAGGCAACGTGAACCACAGAAGATGTCCGGGACTATTTTTCTATGCACAGCAGAGCATGAGGGATGGGTGGAGGGATGGGAGGAGGGATGGGTGGAAGGACGGGTGGAAGGATGGAGGGATGGAGGGGTGGAAAGATGGAGGCCTCCTCAGAAAAGAACATACTCAGCTATGACACCGGTATTTTCTGCATGGTCTAGAAAAGGGTTTTCCAGCAAACTTCGAAAATTCAGCTTCCCCACACCCTGAGGACTCACAGAGGCCCCAAGGCTGAGGAGTGTGCTGCTCTGAGCAAGCAGACCAGCATTACGGTCCTACCTGCCTCTTGTGCCCTGGGGAAGCCCTAGCCTGCAGCTCCCATCACCAAGCTCTGGGTGACCCTCACCTCCTCCAGACCACAGCTCTCCCGCAGTTCTCCTTATGAGAGGACAACTTGTGCTGGCACCAACCACTCTTTCACTGTTCTCTCACTGCAGAGACCAAGAGTTGTTAACGAGTTGAGGTGCGATTCATTTTTAACTGCATCATCTTAATTGCCGGGCTATAAATAGACTTTCCTGTCCCTTCTCTGGCTCAGCTGCTTTCTCACGTGCTTTGCTCCACGCTGAGGGGATCACAGTCCTGAAAGCTCTGTGCTGCAAGTACCCTCCCCACGCTGCACACGCTGCTCGGAGGGTGCTGGGCCACTGGCAGTGACAGAGCTGTAGGAGCCCAGCCTCTGCCAAGGACAGCCCAAGGGTTTGTCCCTAGGAAGCCCCGCTAGCCCGGCTGCGATGGAACCCACCGCAGTGAGGGGAACACCAGGGGATCTGTGGGGGTCCCATCAACTTTCCAGTGGCCAGGCAAGCAAGAAGCATGATGCTATGACCTCTCTCCACCTTGTGCTCCACCGTTCCTCTACAAAAGGTCTTCAGATGCTGCACAGGAGCCAAAGAGCCCAAAAGTTCACCAGTATCTTCCAGGCGGTGCATGGGTCCACCAGCTGCCAGCAGCGCTCCTAGCTGTGCCCTCCTCAACTGAGGACAGCCCTGTCCCCCAGAGCTCCTGCCTTTGGGAAGGCGTGAGATGCCTCTTGGCAGCTCAGTGCTGGGTGCTGCGTGGAGAACATCAGAACCAGCCCTGTCATGACCTGGGTGCCCAGCCCTCAGAAGGGGCCCTTGCTCAGTGTAGTGTCACTCCTCTGTCCTTGCTCTAAGGAGGGCAAGAAGAGCTGGCAAATACAGCGGGTCACTTGAACCTGAGCCTGGCATTGAACTCCTGACCCAGAGAGCAAAGCCTCCTGGCGCAGGCAAATCCCCTCGGCGAGCCCATCCCGCCTCTCCTCCTGCCGGGGGATTTGTGGGAATTATCCTCCCTTCGCCATCCCCCCCGTGGTCCTTCTGCCTCAGCCTCCTCTCTGCCTTGCGTTTTCTATCCCTTAATGACACTAAGAAGGGACACTTTTCCACTAATGCCTTGGGACGTGCTGCCTGGAGAAAGCCTGATGCAGGGATACGGGCTACTCTCTGCTGGGCACATGGGGCCAGATTCTGGACGGCTTGTGCCAGGGTGGGCTGGGGCAGCCCCCCTGCCGCTCTTACCGGGGATGACAGCTCACCTGGGATGCAGCAGCCGGAACATCCGCATCTCCAGGCTGCTGCTTGACAAGTTAATGAAAATATTCTACAGGCTAATTAAACTCATTTAACACTAACCATATCCATGGATTAATTAGAAAAAGCAAAATGGCATTGGGCTGGAGACCAAGCAGCTCCCAGCGACGCAGAACAGGTACATGGCTCCCTGCAGGGATGAGGTGAATTCCCTGGGCTGGAGAGAGCTAGGGCAGGTCGAAGCACCCTCCTCATCTTCACCAGAGCACAAGTGGTTCCGAAACTCCCCCCCCACATGCCCTGGGTGCAGCAGGCCTAGCTAAGCCCCACAGGCAGGCATGGGGGACAAGGTGCAGGGCTGGCTCTGGAGAGATGGCAAGGTGGCCATGGAGGGACAACAGCGCGTGGCCCTGCGCAGGGCAAGGGCAGGCTCATCTGGGCACCAGCTTCTGCAGCTGCTGCTGCTCCGGCACGCGCGGCTCTGAGCCTCCCCCTGGCACGGAGTGGCTGTGCTGCTTCTCCCTGCCTTAGCCTGGGTGATCCTCCCGCTGCCCTGGGTGATCCCCCCTCCCTGAGGCAGGGGCCAGAGACAAGAAAGCAAGAAGATCCCTGCTCCCCAACATGGAGGTGGGTCATTCTGGCTTCCCTGCCAAGGGCAGCGATAGCCTTCTGCCTCGAAGTCTGCCAAAAAGCAGGATCAGATGCCAGGAAAGTAAAATAACAGCCTAAAAGAGGCCCTTTTTTACTCCAGCAGGATTTCTCAGGGGTGCAGCCTGATCGGCGGACCCACTTACAGGAATGCTTGGCTGCAGCTCTCCAGCTGTGATGACATCGTGTCTCTTCCTATCTCATCACGCTGCTTGCACCACTCTCCTCTCACAGAGGAGTGGAGATGAATCATTCTTCTCCCCCTGAACATTCACAGGCACAAAAAAAAACCTTCTTGGGGGCCCCTTCCTTAATGCCCCTCTGCTTTGCTCTCCCGTCCCATAGTGGGACACAGTGAGCTCCCATTGTGTCCGGGGATGCCGGCAGAGAGCAAAGTTGGGAGCAGCTGGTTTCCTAACCTTGAAACAGAGATATAACCCAGTGAGGGGATGTAAAGGATCCGTCCCACTGTCCCAACCACCAGCACAATGCAAATGTCAACCAAGAAAGAGCCACAAGATGCTGCTGGTCGGGAATCCACCCACAAAACTTTAGATGGAGTAACTATACCATGAACTGCCCTAAGCCCTGGGAGCTGCTGCTGGATAACGCTGGGAGGAAAATCCCCAGAAGTATCCAAAATACTCCGATTGTTGCAAATGTTGGATTTCTCCCTGTCTGAGCTGATGGACACAGAGGAGCCTGGTGGGACAGGAGCAGTTGGTGAGGACTATCCAGTGTCCCAGCCACATTTAGACCAGACCAGCATGCTGCATGGAACCACACAATACCCTCCAGATCGACGGGGTCTTGTAAAACCCTGCCGTCACCTACCTCCTACAGCAACGAAGGAAACCTCTCATCCACAAGGACAAGCCTCCCAGCACAAGAACAGCAAGGGACTGGGGTGGGGGGTGACGCCTGAGTGTTCAGAGAGCCTGAAACCATGACCCACAAGGACCTGCACCCTGCTAATGAGAGGAGGAAGCCAGGCATCGAGCCTGGCACTGCCATGCCCAGGCAAGGTGGTGGCTGGGGAGGGACGGACAGCAGCAGAGAGCCAGGAAGGTACAACTGGGAGTTTGCTGTAGGGAAAGAAATGCTATGAAAAGCACAGAAAGGGATTAAAAAAGACAGAGATGAAGGAGAGAGATGGGGAAAAGAGGATGCGGGAAGCAAAAGAGAAGAGACAGCCGTGGCCTACAGGGTGTGAATTTTCTCACTGAGTGATGAAGGCAGCAATGAGGCACCAAGCAAGCAGTAAATAAGCAGACATCAGTCCCTATGGAGAGGCTGCGCCCTCCTGGCCCTGGGCTGTGGCAGCTGGCACCCTGCTCGGCATAGCCCTCTGCCCCGCGCACCGGCTGCCCATCCCTTCCCGTGCCTGCTAGGGAGATGAAGCTCTTCCCCCGGCACAGCACGGCCAAGCCCACCCATGTCCCTCCCAGCTCCCTGGAGGTGATGCTGGGACCAGAGCTTCAGCTGGGACCCCACGCAGAGGGACCCCTGTGGAGCACCCAGCTGCTTTGCTCCTAACCAGCGCCTCTGTGCACATATCCCGCAGACAGAAACCCGCTCCTTACCAAAAATCAAACCCACTCTGCTACCAAAAGAACCGAGAGCGACTTATTTTTTGTGCACCAGGGCCTCTAATCCCCCTTGCAGGATCGTGCAGCAGCTGCACAACGAATACCAAAGCACCACAGAGCAATAGGGTCTCCCCAAAACCAAAGCCCGTCAGCACACAGGGGGAGCCTGGAGCTGGGGGCTTGGCTGCTGACAGCTGGGATAGGTTCGTTCCATGAGGGGGTTGAAAAAATCGAAATTATTTCCTATCTGAATCGGTGAAACCACGTAGCTGCCTCCAAATGTGCATTACTGGCCAGAGAAGGGGCTGACAGGGTTTTTCCATAGTTCCCAGCTGTGCTGTTTGGCACTGCAGACTTCATTAATTTTATTATTCTTACTATTTCTGCATGAATTTTCAAGCCAAAACCATCACAACCCCAGCAGATGCACTATTTGCTTAGCAGACATCAACATCAACTTTCAAACACGCGCAACCTCTCCCACCTCTGCTCACCCAGGGTTTTCCGAGCAGCCCAGCTCTCTCCACACTGGGCAAACCTTGGCAGAGAAGAACCGGGAAAATCCCACCCCACTGGCAAAGCTCTGCACAGCGCCGGGCATGCGGGGTGTGATGGAGAAGAGATGCCCAGGGCGCCGGGCATGTGGGGTGCGATGGAAAAGAGATGCCCAGGCCACGCCGCAGCTCAGGGGTCCCCCAGTCTGCAAGGACAGTCCCCAGTGGCATCCCACCTCGCTGGAAGTGGGAGAGTAAGGCTACAGAGAGGGGGGAGCGGCGGGGTGCAGGATCCATTTGGGATCCATCCAGCTCGTACACAGCCAAATACCTGATCCCAACAGCACCCACAACACCGCCTGACCCTGCTCGCCCACCTGCACTGTGGGTGCTGCCATAAGGGTCCCTGCTGATGCCCTCCTGCTCTCATCCTTTCCCTGCTTTGCCAGAGCCTCCCAGGGGGATGCTGCTCACGGGGGAGCAGCACGACAGCTGGCAGGGGTGGGGGTCCCAACAGACACCACTCAGGGCTGCCCCTTGTCCCCTCTAACCCTAAACCGACCACTCCTCTGGCTCAAGAGGAAGGGGTGGAGGAGAGCCACTGCCCGTAGCATCATGAACACTTCTCCCTGGCCACGCTCAGCCCCAGCTCCTGACCAAAACACTGGCCAGCATTCCTCCACCCCAGCAAGCACCGAGCCCCGCCGCCTGGGTTTGGGACCGGGGACTCAGCTCAGCCCCGGCTCTCAACCACCCCAGCCCCACTTGCTGCCTGCTCTGCCTGTCCCCACTACCCTCAGCATGCCAGCGGCCAGCACACCCGGCTGCATGCGGACACGCTGCAGGGCCACCAGGACGTCCCCACCACGGAGAAGCCGCCACGACACTTACCTGGGTCTCGGAGAGGTTGAGCTGCCGCGCTAGCTCCGTCCTCTCCCTGCCCACCACGTACTGGCAGCGCTGGAACTCCAGCTCCAGGCGGTAGAGCTGCTCCGCTGTGAAGGATGTCCGCGTCCGCTTGGGCCGGTCCAGGTCCAAGCCCTTGGGGAGCACGATCTCCCGGATCGTCCCTTTGGCATCTGAGAGGGAAGCGGGGAGAAAGGCTGTCAGGAAAAAAAGTCTCCAGGGAGGAAAAAAGCTTGGGTGGGGAGGAAAAGCAGTGGCGGAACTGGACCAAAAGGCCAGTTACTGGGGGAGAAAAAGCTGAATTAAACCCCGTCAGGGCTGCTGCCCACCTGGGGGGCTTGCTGAAGCAGTAACTGTGAAAATCCCCCAAGCTGCAGCTAAAAGAAGCGACATCCCATAGTTCGGTTGTCCCCTCTGGCCCCAAATACTGCAAGTTTATAAACCTCCAGGGAATGGTAACAAGTCTTCACGATTATTATTTTTTTCCTCAAAGAGATAAATAGAAACAAAAAAGTCTTTAAGAAAAACAGACTGTTTAGTCACAGAAATAATACTTTCTGAAAGCCAGAAGCAGAAAGGAGTTCTATACCAAGAAAGAGTTATAATTAATTTTTTTCATTATAATAATATATATTATTTTTTATTTCTGTCCTTCCAGAAAAAAAATTATCTCTGTTACAATTCCCTCCTTTCCAGAATTGTTCTCATTGAAGGGCTATTTTCTTGAAGAGCAGCAGCTCCTGCTTTGGGGCAGCTCTTGGCTAAAGGGTGCCCGGTGCTGGGCCCCACTGTCGGGGCTCCTGGCTCCCAAGCCCAGGGGGACCCGAGGTCCCCCCAGCCCTGGCTGGAGGTAAGTGGCTTTATCTCTTTCTGGCTGACTCAGGCGTGAAAGAATTATAAAATTGCTGGGGCAGGAAGGGGGAAAACGGTGAGGAGCAGCCTGGGAAGGGATGATGGAGCCGGCACAGGGACAGCAGAGCTGGCATGGGGATGGCGGGAGCAGGGGGCAAGCACAGGGTGGGGAGAGGGTGCCCAGTCCCGAAGCCGGTTTCCCACCGCTATGTTGTGGTACGTGGCAGAGGCACCGTCCCGGCCGGGCCAGCCCACTCCAAGCTGGAGCACAGCACTACAGAGAGAACCAGGGCGACGGAGGGACTGGGGAGGGTCTGCTGGGACCAGCAGTGTGGGCTCCGATCCACACGCCCAAACTCCATGGGTGAGCATGGGGCTGCCAGAAAGGAAAGGGTTTGGAGGTATCTCTGGTAGGGAATCTCCAGTGGGATCAGGACGCCAGCCTGGGAACCATTTTGCAAGGGAAAACGTGTTTGCAGAGATGATGCCCAGACCACGTCCGCACTCCCGTGCCCACGCCATGGTCCCCCAACACAACAACAGCCGGGGCTGCCAGCGACTAGCGGCTAACAGAGACACCCATGCTTCCCAGCCGCAGCTGCAAGTAGCTGCCCCTCCACCCTCACCGCTCCGTACGGCGCTGCCGGCATTATTACGGGTATTATTTATTGTTATTTCCCCCCAGCAGCTGGGGCACGGGGTGGGGGGAGCGGGCTGGGCACAGCACCGGAGGGGAGGGAAGGAAGCAGAGCCCGCGGTGCCAGCGTGGCAGGGAAGAGGCGAACCCCCCCGCTGCAGCCCCCGCAGCACAAGCAGGTCGCAGCCCTATGGCACACCGCCGATCCTCCCCACTGCCCGGCTGGCCAGGTTTTGGGGGGGCCCACGGCCACCCCCACCATGCCAGGAAGGCCACAACACCATCTTGCCTGCAGAAACCCCTCCTGAGAGCCCATCAGCTGCTGGACCCCAGACCCCCAGCACCCGCCAGGTCCTGCCGTGGCTGTCCAGGGTTTTCCAGCAGCTGCTCTGGCGGGGCTGAGGTGACAGGTTCTGCTCTTGGGGACCAGGCTGCACCTGATGGCAGCATGTCCAGGACCAGGCCTGGGACTGACACCCCCCAGACGAGGTCTGGGGCCGAGGTCACTGACTTCTTCCCTGCCATAGTGGCTAAATACGACGAGGCAGGGCAGGCAGAGGCGGCGGGGGAGTGGGAGGGAAGGCGAGTGGGCAGCAGCTTCAGGAAACCCCGAGCTGGTGAACAGCAATTTCACAGCCTGCACACGCTGCGGCACAGCACAGCAGGCTGGGGGACACATCCTGCACACCAACCCACACAGCGGAGCCGGCACGCACAGATGGCCCGGTAGGCCCAGGGACAGACCACGCGCACACGCATGTGCACGAGGGACACCTCTCCCCCGCACAGGGACACACCATACGCACCCATGTGTACAGGGTCTCTGCACCGACGCAGCTGCCAGGGCATTTCTGGGGTGCATGCCCGCTCCGACGCCCCCAAATGCATCCCTCTCCATGCCGGGGCTGGCGGCACACACGCCTCGGGATGCGCCTGGGGGCACGGGAGCCCGCGGCCCTTCTTGGTGCCCCCCAAACAGCACCACTGTCCCTGCACCCACCCGCATCCCCCGGGCACAGTGCCGGGGCAACCCCCACAGGACCCGGCCGGGAAGGGAGCACCCCGGGATCTGCCCCCTCCCCTTCCAGCTGCCACCGGGGCTGCAGCCCCCACGCTGCCAGTGGGACCAGCTCCAGAGCGGCCCAGCTCGCCCCATTAATCCCCACTAAGCACCTGCCCACTGCCAGCTCACACCCCAGCCGTACCCGCGGCCAAGGGTGGCCGCCAGCCCTGCCGCCCCGACGAGACGGGGATGGCCGGGCGCCCCGTTGCGCCGGCTGGAGGCTCCGTCCCGGCCGGTGCCCAGTACCGTGCCGTCCCGGCCGAGCGGGACCTGGGCACAGACCACCACGCCGCTTCCCAACGGGATCCCACCGAAGGCCGAGGCCGCACCAGGAGCCCCAGCCACACCGAAGCCACACCGAAGCCACCGGGGACGGGCAGCCCCGGGGCAGCCACTCCACACCGGGCAGCCACGGGGAGATGCGGTCCCGGCCCCGCGGCAGGCAGCGGGATGGTGGGGAGCAGCCCCTGCAGCCGGGGCCGAAATGAAAAAGATTTTAAAATATATTTCAAAAATATATTTTTTTTTAAAGAAAACCCCGCATTTTGCAGAAAACTGACCTGGAAGCGCTTCCCTGGCGCCGGCCAGTGCTTGGCACCTATCCCATCCCCGGGAGCACGGCCCGGCCGGGGCACGGCTGGAGCCAGGGGCTTGGCCCCGCCACCGGCTGTGCCCCCCGCTGTCCCCTCGCTTTATTTCGGGTCCGCTCCTGTTGGTTTGCAGCGTTTCTCCCCGCCACCATTTTGTCCGCGCTGTAAAGGCTGCAGCAAGATGGTGAGACCAGCCGCTGCCAGGTAGGGGTCCCCGGGGCCGGATGAAGCGGGGACCCTGCCCCAGGCTTGGGGACCGACCCCCGGTCCGCTCCCTGCCCCGGGCCCGTCGGGGCGGCCCCGGTAAGGCCGAGGCCGGGCGGAGGGGAGGCCTGACCCCGGCCTGACCCCGGCCTGGGCGACCACCGAGGGCCCGCAGCCACCCCGAGGTCTGCTCCCGAGCACTGCCCGCTCCCCCGCCGAGGTGCACGGGGAGGGCTGGGGCTGCGACAGCCGGGCTGTCGGCGACAGTCACCTATCGCGACAACCGGGAAAGAGGCTTCAGCGGCCGGCAGGGCTGTTTGCACCCGTTTCGCAGCCTCCGGGCGGGCCGGGGTGCCCGAGCCGAGCCGCGCCGCGCCGTGCCAGGCCCGCGGATGACGAACGAGCTGGGACCCGGCCCAGGCCCCACCGGCCCCGGGGCGGCACGAGAGGACGGGCACGGCCGGGTCGGGGCCGCTGCTCCGCTCCCTGCCGCCCTGCCCGAGCGCTGGGCTCGGCGCCGGGGCAAAGGCCGGGCGGCCTCGGCCCTGCTCACCGAGCGGCCGCGGAGCTTCCCCGGGCTGCGGCGGAGGCGGCGGAGCATCCCCGGAGAGGGCTCGGGATGGAGGCGCGCCGCCGCCCCGGGAGCCCCCGCCCCGGGGAGCGCTCGGCACCTGCCGCTTCCCCGCCGCGGCACCCCAAACTTTGGGGGTTCGCCTTGCACAAGCCGCGCTGCTGCCGCCGAGCCCCGGGCCGGCGGGCGGCCGAGCGTGGGCGGCTCGGCGGGATGCGCCGGCTCTGGGTCCCGCCGCGTCCCGAGCTCGCCGCGTTCCCGTCCCCGGGCGAGCAAGCGATATTATAAAGAGAAAAAAAAAAAAAAATAGCCCCTAACTCGCCACCGCTCCATGACGCTTTTCTCCTGCGACAACGCTTTAAAGCAAAGCCGATGCTCTCACCCCTCTCCCGCTGCCCGCCCTTACCCCCGGCGGGGCTCGGCCGGCCCGGGGGCTCTGTGGCCCCGCGGCCGATCCCCTGACCCCCCGTTCGGCCCGCTGCGCCCGGCCGAGCGCGGCCCCTCGGCCGCAAACCGAGGCGGGCAGGCGGGGCGAGCCCGGCCCCGCTGCCGGGAGCCGCACGGCGGAGCGGGCTGGGGGCCCGGCCCGGGCCCCGCCGCACGGAGCGGAGCCCGCTGTAGCCGCCGCGGCGAAGGGGCCGGGAGGCCGGGACTCGCAGCCGGCCAGCGCCCGGGAGCGGCCGGGGATGCGCTGAAAGCGGTGCCGGGGCTGGCGGCGGGGGGGACACCGACACACGCACACACACACACACACGACCGTGCCCCATCTCGCTGCCCCCCGGCCCCGAGGCGAGGAGCGAGGAGCCGGCCGGCGGGGGCGACTGCAGCCGGGCAGTGCCCCGGTGTGGGGAGCGCAGCGCGGGGCCCGGGGACCCTGCCCATACCTCGCACCAGGATGCGGCGGCAGTAGTCCGCCTCGCCGGTTCCCGACGGGCTCTCGCTGTCCGGGGCGCACTCCTTGGAGGAGCCGGGGCTGACCGCCGACGTTCCCGGGATGTCCTTGAAGCCGCCGCGGCCGCCGCCGCCGCCGCGCAGAGCGCTCTCCAGCTCCGCCCGGGTCGGCGCCTTCTCCCGGGCCCGCCCGGTGGCTGCGGGCTCGGCCAGCAGCACGGGGCTCCTGCCAGGCTCGGCCCCTCCATCGCTCATCCCTGCGGGCGCCGCGGCGGGATCAAACATCAGGAGGGAGAGAGGGAGAGAGACAGAGAGAAGGAGAGAGGAGGCAAGACTAGGCGGGGGGGAGGGAAGCCCCCCCCTCCCCAGACCCCTTCCCCTCCCCGCCCCTCCCTACCCACCCCCCCCCCCCCGGGGCTCAGCGCCCTGGCAGAGCTGGGGGCACCGTGCCCCAGCTCACCCCCATGGCCGGAGACCGCCAGGGGCCCGTCGCCCTCCCGCGGCCCGTCGCCCTCCCGCCTCTCCGCGGCGGAGCCAGCCCGCTCCCCCCCCGGGGGCTGGCATTTAAACCGTGCACACACACCCCCGCTCCACCGGCCCAGGGGTGGTACCGGGGGCGGGGGGGGCGCGGTGGGACACGTCGGGGCGTCCCGAGAGGGTGCGAGTGGGGGGTAAAAAGGAGTTAAAAACTTTGATAGGAGACCGAGCCCCCCCCCAGCTCTGCGCCCTCCCCAGCTCCACCTTCCGCGGCACCTCGCTCCGGGCAAACTTCAGGCGCTCCGGCCGCAGCCGTTGCCCTTCCATGGAGCGCCGGTCCCGGTCCCGGTCCCGGTGCCGGTGGGGAGGCGGCGGGAGCGGGCGGGGGAACAGCCGGTGCCGGGGCTCGCCGCTCTGCGCTGGGATTCGCGTGCGGGGAAATCAGTATTGGGAGATGGGGAGAAGCGGGGTGTGTGTGTGATTTTAGGGGGGCGGAGGGGAAGGGGAGGCCGATGGGAGGGAGCTGCAGAGGAAGCGGCCGGGGGTGGGACCGGGGAAGAAGACGGGTCCTTATTCCTCCGGCCCGGCCCTCCCCCGCGCTCCTCTGCGCATCCCCCGGCCGCCGGAGCCGGGAGCGGGCGGACGAGCCCCCGCCGCGGCGGGGAGCGGGCCGTGGGGAAGGCGATGGGGGAAAGGGGCGATTTTAAATTAACGGCCCGGGCACAGACGCAATTTCCTGCTCTCCCGGTCCGTGCCACCGATTGGTAAACAAAGAGCCCCTCGGCGGCCGCTGCCCGGCCCCAGGAGTGCGGGCAGGGCCGGGGGCGGCGGCTCCCGCGGGGACCCCTTCTCGGGGGGCTCACCCGCGGGGAACCCCCACCTCGGCGAAGGGCCAGCCGAGGTAGAAACGGATAAAGAAATAACCTTGCCCCGGTGCGGGTCTGTTTCCCCCCACGCCCCTTGCTCCCCAGGCTGCCCGCGCCCCTCCGGGACGGGGGGACTTCGACCCCTCTTCCCCACGGTGCCCTCTGGTAGCCCGAGGGTCCCCGCCGCCACCGAAGTTACCCCACCTCCTCCCCGGGACCGGGCAGTGGGGTTGCCCCGAGCATCCCCGCCCTGCTCCGGCACAGCCGCACCCGGCAGCCGCGGGCCCCTCCGCCTCGGCGACCGGCACCGGGACCAGGACTGCGGCGAGCCGCTCCCCGTGCCCAGCGGGGCCGGCCGGGCCCCCGGGCGGCCTCCCGGGGAGGGGGTTCCAGGCAGCACCCCCGCCTCGGCGGACTTCGTTCCGCCGCTCTCTGCAAAGGGGCAGCTCCCGGCGGAGAAGCGTCAGGAGTGCTTCCCCGGGGGGAGCGGGCGGGCGGCACCCCTCTCAGCCTCGTCCCGAAACCCCTCAAATCGGAGTGGTTGGAATGACGGTGGATTAAAAATAAATAAATTAGCTGTTAATCCAATTCCGAGAGCCCAGCATCCCCGAGAGCTCAATCCCCAGTGACCGGGGCTCCAAACCACTGCCCTCGACGCCCACCCGGCTCTGCCGCTCCCCGCACCGAGCATCGCCCGGGGTTAGGGTGTCCCGGGGGCTGGGCCCGGCCCGGTTCCCCGAGGGAGAGCCCAGCCGCGGCAGAAGGCGGCCGGCTCAGGGGGCTTGCCAGGGACGGGGAGTTCAAGGCCTCCAAGTGCGCCCTTGGGCTGCAGTGGGCCCCACTGTCCGCCTCTGCCGCAGCCTGTGCCCGGCCCTGGAGTAACCGAAACGGCGCGGAGAAAATAAAAGCAGATAAAGGTCAAAAATAAAATAAAATGGAGGGAAATGAAATAAAAAGAAAAAAGCAGGAGGAAAAGGAAAGAAAGCAAACGAAAAAGGCAGAGCAGGAGGAGAGCGGGAAGCCGGGACGCGGCCGGCCGGGCGCGGAGGAAAGGCTGAGCAGGCTTCACCGAGCGCCGGTGGCCGCGGCCCGCACCCTCGGTTCGGCGGGGCCGGGTCGTTCTCCCCCGGGGAAGGCGGAGGGCAGCCGCTGCCCGGGAGCCACTGTAACGAAATACCCTCCCTCCGCCGAGCCCCGGCACAGGGCGGCAGCTCGGGCCGCTGTACCACCGGGCGGGAAGCAGCCCCGCAGCCCGGGTAGCCCCCGCACCCCGCCGCAGCCCCCCGGTCTCCTGCTCCCCCAATGTCAATTTTTTTTTCCTCGTTATGACCATGGTGGCATTAATTCCAAAGCAAAGGGATTTGCTCTGGGTGGGTCCGAGGTGGCGGGGGAGCCGGGAAGGGAAAATCTCCGGGCGCGAAGCGGCTCCGCCGCTCCCGAGGAGCCGGGGTGGGGGGCTCCGCGCTGCTCCTCGGGCTGCGCAGGGGCAGCGGGGCGGCGGCAGCTTCCCGCCTACCCTCTCGTCGTCAATAATAATAGCAATAATAATAATAAAAAAATTCTGCTGCTTATTTTTATGACATCATTATTATTGTTTTTGTTTTAGCGTTAGTACCGTTCTTGTGTTGTCATTATTATTGCTGTTATTATTATTATTATTATTATTGATTATTGCAATTTTTTCTCTCTCCCTCGGGCCGTGCGGAGCAGACCCCGGCCCAGGGCGGCCCCGCTCTCCCGGAGCAGCCCCGTTTTCTGGCTGGCTCCGGCGGTCGCCTGATGCCATCCCCGCCGAGCCCCCCCCCAGCCGCCGCCCCGCTGCCCCCCTGCTCCGGGGGCCGGTGAAGGGGCGAACCCCACCATCCACCCACCCAATATTCCTTCGTTTTGCCGGTTTATGCCCTGGCGAAGGGGCCCGAGCCGCCGCCCAGACCTGCCCGGGCCCGGCACCCCCGGGTCGCTGGACATCAAGGTAACGCCGTGCCGGGGGCGGGGGGGGCGCCCGGTTCGGCACGGTTCGGCTCGGCTTGGCTGGGGCTGGGCTTGGCTCGGTGCGGCCGCGTTCCCCGGCCCAAGGCCCACGCCGGCGGCCTTGCGGGCCTAAGGCTCGGGCGGCGGGGGCCGGGGGGTCCGCCGGGAGCGGAGCCGGGGCTTCCCCGGCCACCAAGCCCGCCACCCCCGGGGAGTCCCGGCCAGCCACGCGCGGCTCTGCCGGGCCGAGGGACCCGCGGCCGCCCGTGGCCGGGGGACCCTCCTCCGCTTCCTCCTTCCCCTCCCCGCAAGCGAACGGGGAGCCCCGGGAAGACCCCCGGCCCCAGCTCAGTGCTGCCGGCTGGGGGCTGCGGGGGCACCGCCGAGGGTGCCCCGGGGCCGGCGCAGCGGGGCCGCGGGCGGGAGCCGGGCCCAGGCCGGGGCAGCGCGGCGGAGCACGGTAACGGCGGCGGGCGCCCGCGGAACGGGAGAGCCGTGCGAAAACACGGGGGGATGGGGCGGGGGCACGGGGGGTCTGGGCAGGGACACGGGGGTCTGGGCACGGACGCGGCGGGACTGGGCGGGGACACGGGGGGACTGTGCAGGGGCATGGAGGGTCTGGGCGCGGACACGGGGGGACTGTGGAGGGGCACCTGGTAAATGTGCAGGGACACGGGGGAGCCGTGCGAAAACACGGGGGGACTGTGCAGGGACACGGGTAAAGGTGCACGGGGGACTGCGCAGGGACACGGGGAAATGGGGAATGGACACGAGGGAATGTGCAGGGCCACGGGGGAGCCGTGCACGAACACGGGGACAATGTGCAGGGACACGGGGGAAATGTCCACGGATAAGGTGTGACTGTGCACGGACACTGTAAATGTCCACGGGCACGGCGAGAGTGTGCACGCACACACCGTGAATGTGCGTGGACCTTGTGTGAGTGTGCACGGACTCGGTGTGAGTGTGCACGGACTCGGTGTGAGTGTGCGTGGCCGGTGCAAGTGTGCACGGACTCGGTGTGAGTGTGCACGGCCAGTGTCAGTGTGCACGGCTTTCCCGGGGCTCGGGGGGACTGCAGGGGCTCGGGGGCTGCAGGCGCACGGTGTGGCCGTGCACGGACTCACGGACACGGCACAGCCGCGCGTGGGCAACGTGTAGCCGTGCCGCCTTCTCGTGGGGCGGATGCTTTGAGGTTTGTTTGGTTGTTCGTTTTTACAGCAATCGGGGTGGCTGCCCCCAGTACAGCCCATGCAATTATCCGGTACAGCCGTGCACCGACACGGGTGGGTGTGCATAGGCACACCGTAATGGTGCACCACCACGGGTGACTGTGGGCGGACGCACGGCAACGATGCACAGACACGGGTGGGTGTGCATGGGCACACGGTAACGGTGCATGGACACAGGTGAGTGTGCACGGACACATGGTAATGATCACAGACACGGGTGGGTGTGCATGGCCACAGTGGAACGGTGCACAGAAACGGGTGAGCGTGCACAGCCCCGTGGTACCAGTGTACACGTTCCGTCGTGGGTGTGAAGGGATACACCATAGCCACGCACAAATTTCCTTCTTCCTTGCGGGTGCGTGTGCACATGAGACCGTGCACAGCCGTAGGCAGGGCTGCAACGGAAGCGGGCACGGACACGGGTGGAACCGTGCACGTCCTGCGGCGTGGGTGTGCACGGACAAGCTGTATGGTGCACGTGTGGGTCGACACAGAGCTACCCGTGCACGGACACGGGTGGATGTGCACGGGCACGGTGTAACCAGCAACAGGTGATGGTGTGCGTGGGCAGGGCGCCCTGCCAGGGTCCCCCCGGGCGGAGGGTGCACCCACCCTTCTGCAGCGCTGCCGTGCACTGGCGTGGGTCGCTGCCCCGCGGACACGCACGGGACACCCACGGGGCCCCGGGGCTGCTCGCCGGGGACAAGTGACGACCGGGTGGCTTCGGCGGCTCCGCCCGCCCAGGACTCTGACGGCTGCTCCGGGGACCCCGCCAAGGGCGAAGGGCGGTGGGGAGCGCTGGGGGTCCCGGGGCTCCCCCCGGGGGTGTCCAGCCCTGACTTGGCCCCCCCGCCCCCCCGGCAGCGCAGATTTCGTTTCAGGAGCCGCTGTCCTGAGGAGCCCAGAGCGGCCCCGGTGGCGGGCAGGCGGGGCACCCACCTTCCCGGGCGGGGACCACCCGTCCCCGAGCCGCCCCCACGCCCCACCGGGCTGCCCCGCGGGTGGGGTCGCTCCTTGCGGCCCGGCCTGCCGGCCCCGCCGCGCCCGCTCGGATAAAACGAAATCAAACGAAATAAAACGAAATCAAGGCAGGCCAGTAACGCGGCCCCCCCCCCGACACGGCGGCCCTTACATCCCGTCAGCGGCCGAGCCCGCCGACACTGGGGGTCCCCGTCCATCGCCCCGAGCCCGCGAGCAGCACCTCCATCCCCGGGGCCCCCCGCCTCAAACGAGCCCGCGACGGCGGGGCCACCTCCACCCGGGGAGCGGCAGGGTTCGGGCTCCCACATCCTTTCCCGCTCCTGGGATCTCCTCCTCTAGCATCGGCGCTCCTGGATCCTGCTTCTGGGGCTCTCTTCCTTTAGCATCCTCACTCCTGGATCCTAGTCCTGGGATCTCCTCCTTTAGCATCCCTGCTCCTGTATCCTGCTCCTGGGATCTCCTCCTTTAGTATCCCTGCTCCTGGATCCCGCTTCTGGATCTCCTCTGGCATCCCCGCTCCTGAACTCTGTTCCTGGGATCTCCTTCTTTAGCATCCTTGTTCCTCAACCCCGCACACAGGATCTCTTCCTTTAGCATCCCTGCTCCTGGATCCCACTTCTGAATCCCCTCCTCTGGCATCCCCGCTCCTGGCATCCTCTTCCCCAACATCCTGATTCCTGGGATCCCCTCTCCCACCTCCTCTCTGCAATCCCAGCTCCTGGGGTGCCCACTTCAGGGATCCCAGCTTCAGGGACCCTGCTTCTGGGTTCTCTGCCCTGGGATCCCTGCTCCTGGCATCTCTGATCTGGGCAGCTCTGCTCCCCCTGGCTTGGCATAGCAAGACGGTGGTCCCAGAAGAGGCCTGGCCCCAGAGCCCCCCACATCCCGGCGCTGGCCTGACCCCAAGCATCCTGCTAGCTCCAACTCTGGGTAGTTACTGGCTTGGGGGAGTGGGGTGCAATGTTCTCCCAGCACCCCCACATGCAGAGGCTGTGTTATCTGTGCCTCAGTTTACCCTCTCCAGGTGTGCACAGGACCCTGGGGAAGGTGGTGTGGCTGCAGGACACCCCCTACCCTTCTCTCATCTCTGGCTGCATCCGGCTGCTGGAGAGCCTGGTGCAGCCAATGCCATCCCTGCAATGAAGGCTGGATGCGCATGGGTGTCCACAGACCAGCATCTTCACTTGAAACAGCCACGGCAGCACCCAGACCTGCAAGGGACGCGGGGCCACAAGTTGCCAAGAGCCAGCTGGGCAGGGGGCTGGAACTCAGAAGTGGGGGCCAGGAGGAGGATGGGCAGACCAAGGGGCTTGGCTTCTCTGAAGTGCAATTGCAGGTTATTCTGCATCATGAGATGCTGCTCATTGTTTTGTGGCAGTTTTTGGGTTCATGTCCTGCCCTGCACATCACTCCCTGCCCTCCGGCTGCTCCCAGCACTGGGGGCTCGTCAGCCCAACCCACCCGCAGGGCTGCGGGGACACGCGGGTGACAGGGTGTGGGTGCTGTTGGCATGCTGTGTGCCACTATCTGTGTGAAGGTGGATGTGATCACAGCCCCAGGGACCTGCTACCATGTTTTGATGCTACTCTGCTGGAAACCTCCCTCCTCCCAGACTCCAGGGTCCCCCAGAACCCTCATGCGGGGCCCTGCAGCCGCTGTGTACCCCCCTGGGCCTGCTGCTCCCGAGGAGGGGGGGAATCGGCTCCAAACCATGTTCTGTCCCCCAGACACCCACCACCACCGCACGCAGGTGATTCCAGTTAATAAGCATCAAATTAATGTTGTTGGGGTGTCTGTGGAGCCCCTGGGGGTGTGGGCTCCCACAGTGGCCCCGGTTGAGCTGATGGTCCCGGCAGGCAAGGGAGGGCGCAGCAAGGAACAGCAATAAGCCTTCACTGCTCTCAGGGGGAGCAGTGGGGTCCCGAGGGCATGCAGGCAGCATTGGGGCTGGGGGTGCTTCAGCAGCACAGACCCTCCCAAGCCCCCGTGGGCTAGTGGGGTGAAGAGACCCCAGGCAGAGAAGGGATGGGATTCCTGGGGGTCTGGGCAGGACCCAGCTGACCCTCACAGCCACGGGAGGGCAGAGACCAGCTTTTCCTCCTGGTTTCCACAGCACGTGGGTGTTTACTGTGGGTTGAGGGGACTGCGAAGGGTCTGCAGGGCTACGGCGAGCACCGTCCCCTCCACTGCGCCAGCCCCAGCCCAGCCCCCCCACATGACCGCAGCCACGAGGTGCAGCCACGTGCCAGGAACTGGGCAGCGTGCATGATGCGGGGGCAGGGGAAGGAGGGGGGGTGTCCAGTCCAGGTGACCACTGTGTCCATCACCGCTGACTCAGACCCCAGCGGGAGCATCAGGCAGGGGTGGTCCGCATGGTGTCCCACTGCAGCCACCAAGCCTTGCTGCCATCAGCCTGCCGTTAGTGGCAACCTACAGATAATTGATGACATTGGTGAGGAAGAAGCTGAATGGACTTAGCAGATATTACAGAGAGTACTAAACCTTGGACATGAAAAGTGCATGAGCTGGGATGGAGGAGATGTGGCCCTGGCCAGGGACACCCTTGGAGCGGGCTGAGGAGGATGCCCGCTGGGAGTGTTGGGGAATTGGCTGCCGACGATTTGGGTTTAGGGGTAAATCCTAGGAAATGCTGAGGCACCACAAGGTGGGCAGCATGATGTTGCCCCACGTGTCTTGTTTTGGCAGCACACTCTCATCCCGCGCCACCGGGACCGACCTGGTGGTTCAGAGCTGATTCCCCCACAGAGCTGGCAGGGTCTGGGCCAGGGGCAGGGGTGAGAGCCGTATCCACGTGGGGGCATCCACCACTGCTCGCATGGAGCGGGTGGGCTCATTTCCCAACCCAACGGGACCTTTCATCACAGCAGGCCAGCAACCATCATGGCAAGAGCCATTAGCATCGCTGCCGTGCCAAGGCTGTCCGGGCTGACACTGACAGACAGCTCTGCGAGCCCAGGGCGAGGACAGTGAGCCCAGCACCGTGCATGCCCCAAGACCACCCTCACCTCCAGCATTGGGCGCATTTCAGCACTCCCCAGGATTACTGCAAACAGCAAATCAAAGCGCGCACTAATTTATCCAAGGAGAAATGCCTAGCACATTTCTGCAAGGTCCTCTGCCCGATGGCAAATCCGTGGCCTCCAGTTCACCTTCTGACCTGCCCTTATTCCCTTGCTCTGTCTTTAAACCATGTGACAGGAGGATTTGGCTTAATGTGTGTCGCTCCAGAAGGAAAGGAGAAGGAGCTCAGAGGGCCCAGAGGTAATCGCTGGCTCCCTGCCCACGGTGCTGGGGTATTCCTGCAGCTGTGGGGCTGGATGAAGGCTGTGTACACCCTGGTCCTCCCCCAGACCTTCCTGCTTGCTGCTCCCTGTGTCACCGAGCCCCTCCGTGCGGATCAAGGCAGGCGGTTTGCAGAGGTTTAGCATTACAGCAACAATCCCTCACCTCTCCCTCCGTGCTGCCCGGTGCCTGCAAACAGCCTGTTTCTGTGCTGCCCTTGCTCTGGGTTGGATGTAGGTCCTGTAACCAGTGGGACCTTCCCCACACCCTGTTCTCTGTGCCCCCAGGACCAGGCTGCACCGGTTGCGCTGTTGGGAAGAGCTGGCATCTGGCACAGCTGCATGTATGGCAGCCAGCAGCATCTGCCCTGGCCTCCCCTGCAAGCGGCCAGGCACAGTGGGCAGGAGGGGCCAGCTGGAGCAGGTCGGCTGCCCAGGGGGCTTTGGGCAAGAATTAATTAACTTCAGGCTGGGGAGATGTGGGAGGGAGAGAATAGATGTGCACGGGGACCCTTTGCAAAGCCCAGGGCTTGGTTGAGAGGCAGAGACCAGTGTGGGCGCAGGTGGTGGAGGAGGACGCAGCTTTGTCTGTGGTGGGGTTGGAGGGCTCTGCCATGAAGGTACCTTGAAAAGGTGATTTCCAGCCAGAGGGATGGATCTGCCCAGGTCACCCCGGCTCCATCTGAACTCATCTGTCTGGGCTTGCAGTTTAGCAGACAATGGAGATTTAACCTTGCTGCTGCCAGATGCTTGGAGGGATCTCAGTGAGGAGACAGCGGCTGCTGCAAAGGGCTGGAGTCGGAGATGCCTGCTGCTACCCTGCCTGCCACCCTGCCCATGACCTGTGGGCTCAGTACTGCTCCTGTCCCATCCCATCCCATCCCATCCCATCCCATCCCATCCCATCCCACCCCATCCCATCCCATCCCATCCCATCCCATCCCAGTTCCCAGAGCATACACAGACTCAAGCTGAGACCATGGGAGCAAAGCCAGCCCCTCACTCAGAGAGCACAGGGCCTTGCAGGGTACTTGGGGGAGAGCTCCTGGGGGATCACTGTATGGGGCTCCCCCCCGCCCCCCCCAGGCTGGTGTCTCCATCTCCCAGTGCAGAAAACAGGCTGCACGAGCCCCTGGCTGGTGTACGTTGGCACACCTGCAGGTACCTGCTGGCAGGAATTGCTTTTGGAAACCTTGTGCCAAATGCTTCCAAACAGCTGCTCCAAATCCAGGGGACCTGGTCACTGCCTGTGTCCCCAGCATTATCCACCACAGCCACAACAGAGTCCCCAGACAGCACCAGTCCCTCCAATCCCTCATCCCAGTGCTGCAAGCGTGAACAGCTCTGCCGGAGTCACTCCTGCCCAGTGCCAAGTCTGAGCTGCCCCCCAGTTCTGTTCCCCACACCGTTGGTGTTGCCCCTCACTGCAAGCCCAGCGCTGGGGGGGGCTTTGGCTGCCTGGGCTTGGGGATCTGGGCACTTCCCAGTGCAGGAGAATGCTGTGGCATTGTGCCCCAAGTCCTGTCACCAGCCCAGGTCATAACGATGGGGATGGGGACAGAGACAGGGCTGGGGCTGGGGACAGGGACAGGGACAGCCTCCCCGCACACAGCCCTCTGGTGAACTGAGTGGGGCCCTGCCCTCACTCTGGGCCCAGGCACAGGGGGATATTGCATGACTGCTGGTGAGACTCCTTCCCTGGGGTGCTGCTGTCCCTGAGCCCCGCACCTGAGGGACCATCCTGCTCATGCAGGGGAAGAGGCTGTATCCACCGCAGCCACGGCACTGTGAGCCGCAGCACAGGGAGGATGCACCCGAAGAGGATGAGGGTCTGTGCGATCCTGAGAGCTGAGCGAGAGGGAGATTAGCTAGAAATGGCCGGTAGCTCCGTAACTTTGAGTGCAGGGAGGTGGAGTGGCAGAGGGGATGGCTCGTGGGCAGAGGCGCTGGCTGTCACTCCCACAGCCCATGGGAACAGCAGCATGCTGCTCCGGTGCACAAACAGGAGCAGCTGAACAGGCAGATAAGGGGGGATTAAGCACCCGTATGAGCAGAGCGTCATCCCTGGGCCCTCGCAGCCCCAAGCTGTGCTTGGGAAGCTCCAGCCCCATGCCCCGAAGCTCTGGCTGCTGCATATCTGCGACCAAGCCCCTGTCCAGGGGTGGCCAGCAATGTCCAGCGGCAAGGTGGCCGCAGAGTGACATCTAACGGCAGCAGGCCAGGAAGGGACATGGCCCAGCAGCCACCTTCCTTGCTGGGGGCTACGACTTCTGTGAGCGAAGCCCTCCCATGGCCCCCAGCCTCAGCTCCCCTCTGGCAGCACGGAGCTGACAGGACCAGGCTCCTCCTCATCCCCCACCTCTTCCCAGGCACCAAGGGGACACGTTTGGCCCGGGGACACCTCTGTCCTCCTGTCCAACGGGACTGACAAGACAGATGCCAGGAAAATGGGATGCTGTGATCACAGACTGTCTCCGAGCATCACGTCCCTCATCTCCCACTGGCCCCGCAGCCCCATCTGCAGCCACAGCCATCGCTCCACAGCCCGGCTCTGGAGGGAGCATGGAGGAGAGAGCAGGGAAGGAATCACTTGCCAACACGGGAGAATCCCTGGGCAAACCAGCCCTGCCCAGCCCTGTGGCTACCTAGTTCCTCCACCCTTCCCAAAGCAGGGTGATAAAACCCTTCCCAGCTCATCCCAACGGACACCGGCTGCATGTTGCTCCGGTTTTATTTCCCAACAGAGGAATTGCACACAGGGATCCCCTGGCACGCATAGCACCAAGGTGGGCAGCACCCTGGAGTGGCAGCTTTGGTGGAGGGACAGGAGGGCAGTGGTGATGGAGAGGCTGCCCCCAGGCTTGCATAATCACCCAGAGATTTATTTTTTTCCCAAGGTTTCACTGCTGGAGAGCAGCTCTGAGCTGTCACAGCTTGCTGGTGCCTGGCACATGTGGTGCACCATGCGCGGTGTCAGGCACAGACTGTGCCCGGTGTGAGAACAACATCCATGGTGGGGGGGGACAAGGGGCGCGGTGGAACGGGGGCAGAGGAGACCGGGAGGGGATGGAGATGGATTATCCCCAGGGTAGTGGCTGCCTGGATCCAGCTAGGCCAGTGCTGTGTGCTTCCAGCATCAGTTGGAAAGAGCCACCAGCTTAAGAAGCTCCATCTACCTGGAAAAGGTTGGGGCTGGTTGGGGAAACCCTGCCCACGCTGGAGCCCGTGGGGCCAGGGGAGCCCCCAGAGCATCTCCCAGAGGGGTCAGCACAGTGTGTGCTGTGAAGCCCCTCTTGGATGAGACTGCAGGGGGAAATTCTGGCCCTCTGCCCCTCTTGGCCTTTCCCAGGCTCTGGCAATGCCAGCCAAGGCTGCAGCACCAGCACGTAGCCACCTGGCTGGCCCAGATCCTGGTCAGTGTGTGAGCCCAGACCTGCATCCCGCAGCAGTACCAAGATGCTCTCCAGCACAGTGCACCCCATGGACCCCCTGTCACTAGGATCCCCTGGGAGCTCAGGGTGGGGGGGTCCTCAAAGCTGGCCCCACCGAGGTCCCTACCTGCGCCTGCTCCTGTTTGCTCCTCAGCTCGAAGGTGTCATCAGCACTGGACCAGCCCCAAAACTTCTTTATCCTGCAAAGGAGGAGAGGGAGCTGCCAGCCCTGCTCCCGCCATGGCGCAGCTCAGCCAGGAGTCCCTGTCCCCCGACCCTATCCCAGTCAGGGACGTTACCTGGGCCATAGCTTGACAGCCAGGAGTGCCAGGGAAGCCACACAGATCACGGCCATGAGCAGCCCGGCCAGGACGGTGAAGGCCAGGAGGTGGGTGAGAGCTGTGGGCAGAGGGGAGCCAGGGCAGATCCCTGCCAGTGCTGGGGCTGCCGACTCGGCAAGACTGGAGTGGGCTCAGGGACCCCTGCGGGGTGGGAGGTGACCTCCCTCGGCCCTTCTTCCCGTGGCCCTGGTATGGGGACAGTGTGCGTGGGACTCCCCCAAAGCCTTAGTATGCCCCATGAGGGGTGAAGGGGACCCTGGGGAGGTGGCTGTGACAGCTGGACACTCCTTGGCACCACTGTCGGGTCACCAGGGTTGGGGACAGCCAGTCAGTGGGTCGAGGACACAGCATGGGGGGGTCACAGGGTGGCACAGTGCTACACTGGGACACTTGCTGCCCCTGCCCGCATCACTGTCCCCTCCACCAAGGGGTCAGGCAGGCTGGTGTGCTGCTCCCTGCCAGCACCTGGGGACAGGCAGGGGCTGGACAGGCCAGGGGGAGTCACCCAGCACAACAACAAGCAGCAGCAACATGATTTGCTGTTTGTTGAACCCAGGCCAATTCCTCCTCCACTTTTTTGATCATTCTGCAGCATTCAATTCAATTTTCTGCTTCTGTGAGCTTTTTTAGCCCTTTCATGAAAACCAGCCTTCAGCCCCAACCTGGGTTGCTACAGAAAAGCTCCTTGAAAGGAAATTGCCAATTCTCACAGTAAACTCCTCCCTGTTTTCCCTTTCACCTAAGTACTCAGGGCCGATTCAACCCACTTCTGCTCCCCCACTGCTCCAAAACTATCTTTCTGTCACAAAATTCCCCGCTCCCTGCAGACACCACACACGGTCCAGCCCCACTCACTGTGCACGTTGAAGTAGGCACTGGCCGTGGCGTTGCCCAGGGGGTGTCCGGCCATGCAGGTGTACTCCCCTGAGTCCTGCGGCCCCACAGCCCCCAGTTCCACCCGGAGGCTGTTGTGGGAGGGGATGCTGCGGACCCCTGGTGTGGTGGCGGGGGCCAGGCTGGAGGCCAGGAGGTGGCCATGGTGGTACAGGGCGATGGTGGAAGCCGGGTGGCTGTCAGCTGTGCACAGCACGATGCCTACCCGCCCGCTGCGGTTCTCCAGGAAGGTGCTGATTGACACGTCCCGGGGGGGGTCTGGTGGGGGGAGATGAGGCTGGCAGTGGGCCATGGTGGGGTCTCCCTGCCACACTGGCCTAGACACTCGCCAAGGGCTGCTTAATGCATCCCTCCTCCAGTCTGGAGCAGCTCCAGTCCCCCCAGCCCAGGGCTGGTGGTGCCCCCCCAAGCTGGAGAGTCCTCCCCAGCCTGGAGCATGCTGGTTCCAAATCTGACTTTTGAGGGGGATCTGCAGCCACTGCTAGGTAAAACCCCGATGTTCTCTTCCCCGGGTACAAAGGGAGAGGAGCAGGGCAGGGAGTGGAGGAAGAAGAGGAGGAAGGCGCCCTGGTCACAGCAGAACCGTGCAGACAGGACACATGTGATGCTGGGCTGGATGCACCCAGCGTGCACACTCACAGAGCACATGGAGGCTGAGTGGGGCCGAGGTGGCACTGCCCCGCATCCCACTTGCCCGGCAGTGGTAGGTGCCGGTGTCGGCGCTGGAGACGTGGGTGAGTACGAGGGAGCCGTCCGGTCCCTCCTGCAGCCACCGGCTGTTCTTGTACCAGGTGTAATTGGCCTCTTCGCCTACCCAAGGGGTGGCCGAGCAGGTCATGGTGGCTGTGGTGCCTTCGGGGACTTCTGGCGAAGGCTCAACTGTGACTGTGACCCCTGAGGAGGATGGAGGAATCAGGGGGTTCCTGGGTTTGCACAGGACACCACCATCCCCAGACACCCCCCACGAGCGACACTCCCATGGGAGGGCACACCAGGACCCCCCCATGGGTCTTGCTGTGGCTCAGGGCTCCCCTCACCTCCCACATCCAGGAGCAGGGACGAGGACGCGGTGCCATAGCTGTTGTTGGCCGAGCAGATGTAGAGCCCTGCGTCCTGCAGCTCCAGCCCCGCCATGCCCATCCGCAGGGAGTTGGGGGCTGCCTGGACGGTGAAGCGTGGGTCGGCCGGGCTGTGGGTGGAAGCCAGGGGCGCGTGGCCGGGACCCCGGTACAGGGCGATGTCAGAAGGTGGGAAGCTGTCGACGGTGCAGAGCAGGACAGCCTGACGCCCTCCCCGGGGGTCCACCAAGGAGATGAAGGATGGCTCCTGGGGTGCATCTACAACGATAAGGACAGCGTTTCCCCCCCCCCTCCCCAAGCAGCTCTGCTGGCAGGGGACCAGCCCGGGGGGGGGGGGGGGGCGGGGGCTGACAGCTTTGCTGCTGGCTGAAGCGGGGCGGGAGGAAAGGCATGAGATGCCAAGTTTGGAAGCACCTAGACCCCCCACCCCGGGGGCCAGGGGCTGGGCTGCCCAGCCGGCCTGTCGCGGGATGTCACCAGGTGGCGACATAGACCATCCTCCAACCGCAGCATCCCTCCCGAGCTGCCCTGGGCCCCCTTTGCTGGCAGAGCCCCGCAGTGTGCATGAGTGCGTGTGTCCCCATGCAGCCCCTCCTCACTCACACAGCACCCTGAGGGCGGCGGGGGGGGCCCTGCGGCCACGCAGCCCCCTCCCCACTTGGCAGGCATAGGCACCGGCATCCGTGCGCCGGGCAGCGTGGAGGGCGAGGGAGGCGTCGAGCCCCTCCGCCAGCCACCGCCCGTTCTTGTACCAGGAGTAGATGGTGCCTGGGCGGGTGTCTGCATCCCGGCATGTCAGCATCACATCGGTCCCCTCGGGCACCTCGGCAGAGGGTCGCACCACCACCCTGATGGCTGGGGAGAGGAGAGCGGAGCTGGCCTTTACTGACATGAGGGGTTTGCCTTCCTCGGCTGTGGCTGGGGAAAAGCTTTTCCCAGCTCTGAAGCCACTGTCCCCGCCCAGCGGGGTGCGTGCATGCGTGACCACTCAAGCTGTAGCAGAACCTCCCTGCCCCTCCACCAGCCCTGCATCACTCCCCATGACAACACTTACTTCAGTTGTACCTCTCAGTGCCCACACCAACCCGCTCAGGGGGTCCCCAGCCCCCTCGTCCCTGCCCACCCCCCCACCCCACCTCACCCCACATGAAGACGGACTCACCCTGCACACGGAGGGGCAGAGACACGTAGGCGCTGCCGAGGGGGCTGCGTGCCTGGCACTCATACTCTCCCTCATCCTCTGCAGAAGCCTCCCGGAGCTCCAGCCTCAGCGTGTTGGGAGCCAGGGAGATGCGGCTGCTCTGCCTGGGGTGGTCACCTCCCATGGGGGGGCTGGAGGCCACCAGCTTCCCCTCCTTGAGCAAGGTGATCTTGGACAGGGGGTTGCTCTCCACCACGCAGAGGAGGATGACTGCTGTCCCATTGCCACTCTCCGTGAAGGCCTTCATCTGCAGGTTCCTGGGGGGGTCTATGGGAAGGGAAGTGGGGTGGGAGAGAGGTGGATGGTAGGATAAGCAGCATCTCAGCGAGTTGGAGCATCCCCAGCCTGCGATGCTCAAGTTGGGCTGGCTGCTTTCGTGGTCTTGGCTGGGCTGTGAGCTGACACAGTGATGCTCTGCTGCCAGCAATGTGGGACCTACTCTGGCAGCACTGCCTCTTTCCTCAGCATCCATGGTCCCCTTGAACCAAACTGACACTCAAAGCATGGCACAGACTCATTTGCTGAGCTAATTTCCAACCTGCAGCTCCAGCCATGCCGGCTGGGAGTAGGAGTATGGCACAGCACATGTCCCGGCCCAGCTCAGTGCTCCACTTGCATCCCGGTCTCAATCAAAAATATTTTTTGCACGTCAGTGCATGGCAAACCTCATCAGCAAGGCTGGTGCAAAGGCAGCATGGCTGTGGGTGCAGCTCGGGCCCATAATGCCAAGATATTTTTAGCATCCGGCATTCCCCATCCAAAATCAGGAGGAGGGAGAGAAGCAATGAATTTGTTGCCAGGGTCTCAGGCTCTCTGGAAGTCATTTCCAGGAGTGCTCCTCACTCACTCACTCCTCACAGCAGCTTTATAAGTTAAAGCCGTCTTTTTCTAATAAAAAGGGGGAAAAAATCTTACATTCTGACTTGCAACTACATTTTTTTGGCACGTCTTTTTTTAAACAAAGTCTGGTTTTCATTTTCCAAATCAGGGAGAAAAAAAAAATAATCCTGCAACGTTTCCTGAAAGCCAAAGATTTTTCTGTTTCGGTTTGGTACAAAGCACAAGGACAAACTTGGGGCGCTTGGAGAAGCTTCACCAAAATCTTCTGCAGATGATGTGGGGCTCTTGGCCATGTCTGCTTGCCAGGGGTCTAACACAGGGCTGGGGTGTAAAGCTCGGCTGAGTTATCACCTGGGGCAAAGGCTAATTTTCATTGACACCCCCCCAAACTAAGCCAGGCCTTGCTACCTCCCACCCGCCCCACAGCCCAGCAGAGCTCCCAGCCACAGGGACTGGCCAAGGGGCCAGTGACCCCACGAGGGACCTCCCTGCGGCGTGGCGGAGACCCTGCCCCAGGTGGGTGCGAGGGACCTCTCCCCGCTGCGTGAAGCCCCCTGTCCATGGGGACTCACAGAGGACGTTGAGGGTGGTGGGCACAGAGCTGCGGGTCCGCACTGGGGTCCGCACCGTGCAGTGGTAGGAGGCAGCGTCGGAGGCCGAGACGCTGGGGAAGGCGAAGACTGGGGCCGAGCCGCTGCTGAAATAGACCTGGTTCTTGTACCAGGCATAGCTCAGCACTTCCCCACCACTGCTCGCAACTGCACAGGTCAGGTTGACGGCGCTGCCTTCCTGCACGTCTGGGGAGGGGGAGATCCAGAGCCTGGCAGCTGCGGTGGAAGGGGGAGCAGGTGATGCTGAGGCTGAGCGGGGTGGGCTGAAGGTGATGGAGGGTCGGCAGGACAGGAGGGTGGTGGGCTGTGTGGTGGGAGAGCTGGTCCTGTCCAGGACTTCTGCCTGGGGGTCTTTTCCCATTATTCCAGACGAGAAGCGATAAAGATGCTGCAGCCCCCATCCCTATTAACCCACACCCCCGCGGCAGCCACAGGACAGCCTGGGGTGATGCCAGCTGTGTGATCAGCATCAGCAAGTGGATACAGCAAAGCCAGCATCACTTTTGCATCACCTCCAAGAGGAGCTGCAATTCCTTCGTGTCTGTGGCTCTGCATGCAGCTCACCGGGAACACCCCTGGCACAGCCCTCCCTTCCCACAAACACACATCTTCCTCCGTTTCTTCTCTGCTCCTGTGCTGTCCCTTCTATTCCAGCTTCTCTCTGCCCTCCCTTTCCCACGAGCATCCTCCAGTAGAGCCTGCCTTCTCCTCTTTGCCATATCCCTGCTCCATCACTGCCTGTCACTGCTCACACCGCTCGATCGAGTCGCGGTCCCCGAGGCAGCGCCAACCCTGCACTCACTGCTTGCCGTGAAGTTCACCGTTGTGCTGGCGTTGCCATAGCTGTTGCTGGCGGAGCACACGTATTCCCCCTCATCCTCCAGCAGCACGGGGCTGATGCTGACCCGCAGCTTGTTGAAGGCCAAGGTGGCGCTGAGCCGTGGCAGGGCAGTGCGCTGGGGCAGTGCTGTAGAGGCCACCAGTGCCTGGTCCTTGAAGAGAGCCAGCTCTGCCGGCGGGCTGCTGTCCACCGTGCACTGCAGCACAGCCCGCTGCCCCTCGGGGGTCTCCAGGAAGGAGGTCAGCACCGGCACCCGCGGGGGATCTGCCCAGGCCACACATTACACAGAGGGTGAGCAAACCCCGCGTCTGCACCCAGACCCCCCCAAGGCTGGGGTCCCCCCTCCCTTCCCCCCCAGGTCCTGGGTGGCATCACCTTTCCCCAGCCCCTTGGATACCCTGAGATGTTTGCCGTGGCTCCTGGCAACTTGCAGCTGGCACCAGGGCAGCAGCAGCCCACACTTGCACCAAAAGCATAAGCCACACTTCCTCTTTCCAGGATTTTCCCCTCCATCCCAGACAGACGACATTTCTCCTAACTGAAGTCTTTTAAAATTTAGATAATTTCAGGTCTATTGAAACATGTTTTTTTAACAGAACTGAAATATTTGCTGTTGTGTATTTCCCTCTGTTGATGCGAGGCGGTGGGTGGCCCAGATGTGAGGCAGCCACGCCGCTCCTCATCGGACAGTTCACCTTGAGAGGGGACACGTTCGACTGGTTTTAATTCAGACCAGGGGTTTATGGAGGAGATATACCCCCATAAACTTTCCACTTTCAACGCTTTCTGGGCATGGGACACGCAGCATTTGGGAACAGAGACAGCAGTGAGGGCTGTGCAAGGCACCTGCTATGTGCCAGCCATAGCTCAGTGTGGCTGAACAGCCTTGCTCAGCTTCCTGCCCCCAGCACCATCCCAGCCCGGCGCTATCCCATCCCTGGCACCATCCCACTCCAGAACTATCCCACCCCACTGATTCCACTCCGCACCAGCACCATCACACCCTGGCACCATCCCATCCTGGCACCATCCTATCCCTGGCACCATCTCACCCTGGCACCATCCCACCCTGGCCATTCCATCCCAGCACCATCCCATCCCTGGCACCATCCCATCCCTGGCACCATCCCACACTAGCACCATCTCACACCAGCACCATCTTACCCTGGCACCATCCCATCCCTGCCATCAGTACTATCCTACTTCAGCACCATCCTACCCTGGCACCATCCCACCCACCCTAGCACTATCCCACCCTCAGCACCCCACTCCCCCTGTCTCGATCCCCAGCAGGGTCCCACTCACAGGAGATGCGCAGGGCAACAGCCGGGGAGATGCTGGTCCCCGAGGGGCTGCGGGCTCGGCAGTGGTAGGAGCCGGCAGCCGTGCTGGCGATGTGGGGCAGTGCAAGGAAGTTGTCAGGGGTCTCCTGGAGCCGTTCACTGTTCCTGTACCAGGTGTAGATGGTGTCATCTGGTGGCTCTCCCACTACCTGGCACGTCAGGGAGATGTCGTCTCCTTCCTGCGCCTCTGCTGACGGTGAGATGAGGACTCGGGCAGCTGGTACAGGGAGAGATGCCAAGAGCAGCTCAGAGGGCACCACAGCAGTTTGGCACTGCCGGCCCCTGTGCGGCCGTGACACAGTGTGGGACAAACCAAAACCCTCCTCGCTTCCTTAGCACGCATCGTAGCGCTGCACGTTTTGGTGTTCTTGTTCTGAGCAGGGCAGCTGTGCAGCCCTGGTGTTAGATATCTGCGCTGAAGAAAATGTGTTGCTCCCCGTCCCCATTAGCTGACACCCCCCCACCAACTCCATCACTGCTGGTACCCAGGGCTGAGGTAGGTGTTTGAATAAAGGTGGCTGTGTGTGTGTGTGTGGGGGGGTGAGCTGGCACCTCTGAAGTAGCAGCCGGAGCCTGGGTGGGATCCTGGGAGCAGAAAACCCCACGTGGACACCTCCACAGAGACACATTTGGATCAATCAGTCTGAGAGCCAGGTCCCAACCCAAAAAATTGATTCCGTTCAAGATTCCTGTTACTGACACACACATCACATACACACACCCCGGCAGATAACGTGGGTGCTGCCTCGCTCCAGGGTCTGGGTGCCGGTTAGGTGCCGATGACCACCCGCAACCCTTGGGACAGACCACCGGGTCCCAGCTCACCACACCCAAGCCCCTGCACAGGGACCCCCCCCAGCAGGGACAGGGACACCTAACCTCCACTGAGCTGCGGTGGGGGCAGCTCGATACACCGCATCACCAAGCAGCAGGTGCCGGTCAGTGCCCTGCGCTGGCTCCTGCCTGACGTGGGGTAGCGCAAAGCGATGTCCCCGCTGCATCCAGGGGATGCATCACACCCTGCCACCATCACTTGCTGGTTCTGCGGCGCCTGTCCATAGCCTGCAATGCTCAGTGACATTTCCCTGCCCCGCTGTCACCACAGGACGGCTCGGGAGTGTGCGCTCACCCCGTCAGCAGGAACCAGGCGGAAAAGGTCACATCTCATGTCAGAGCCCTCCCAGCCTCCTGCTCGGTGCCACCTCAGTGCTGCCCCCGCTACTGGCGACGCTTGGCACATGGTGCCGCACGCGGCACTCACTCTGCACGTGGAAGTACAGGTGTTGGGCCACGGTGCCATGCGCGTTGGTGGCGGTGCAGCGGTAGCTGCCTTCGTCGGCTGGTGTCACCTCCCGCAGCTCCACCCGGAGGGTGTTGGGGGCTGCCAAGATGCCCACTCGTGGGCTGCTCCCCGCGGTGCTGGTGGCCACCAGCTCCTCGCCACGGTGCAGGGCCAGCCAGGCGGGAGGGTTGCTTGCCACGGAGCAGTGGAAGATGGCCAGGTGGCCTCTCTGCGTCTCCAGGAAGGCACTCAGGTGGGGGTCCCGGGGAGCATCTGTGCAGGCAGAGGCAGGTGGCTGAGCAGCGATTGCTCACCAATACGAGAGCTCCTGGTTAGCGGCAGCTGCTTGGGGCCCCTGAGGAGTGGGGGGAGAGCTGCATCGCCTTCCAGAGGGGAAGGGGAAGGGGAAGGGGAAGGGGAAGGGGAAGGGGAAGGGGAACGGGAATGGGAATGGGAAAGGGAAGGGATAGGGGAAGAGAAATGGGAGGGGAAAGAGAAAGGGAAAGGGAAAGGGAAAGGGAAAGGGAAAGGGAAAGGGGAGGGGAAAGGGAAAGGGAAAGGGAAAGGGAAAGGGAAAGGGAAAGGGAAAGGGAAAGGAGAAGGGAAAGGGAAAGGGAAAGGGAAAGGGAAAGGGAAAGGGAAAGGGAAAGGGAAAGGGAAAGGGAAAGGGAAAGGGAAAGGAGAAGGGAAAGGGAAAGGGAAAGGGGAGGGGAAAGGGAAAGGGAAAGGGAAGGGGAAAGGGAAAGGGGAGCGGAAAGGGGAAGGGGAAGGAAGAAGGGCCCTGCAAGCATTACACCTGCAGGATCACAAGCCTGCACACGCATTAAGTGCACACTTGCACAATAGGGAGGTAAACACGCTGCAGGTGATGGCAGGGGGGGGTGGATGCTCACGGGAGGAAGCCCCAGGACATATACATGTGCTCAAAGTTCCACATGTGCACCTAAATCAGCTCTGCCCAGAGCCCGGGCACAGCTCCATGTGTGTGAACACAGCTGGGCATGCTTGCACGGAGATGAGCTACAAATTCCATATGACAACAAACTGAGCATCCCCCAGCAGCCTGTACGTACACAGCACATCCAGGGAGATGGTGGGAGAGCTCCGGCTGCCGCCGTCGGTGGTGGCTTTGCAGCGGTACAGACCGGCATCTGTGCTGGCCACTTGCCGAAACACCAGGGAGGCAGCCAGGCCCTCGGCAAGCCACTGCTCATTTCGGTACCAGGTGATGTTGGGCTGAGCCAGGGAGCCGCTGCTCAGCTGACAGGTTAGGTTGGCGGCCTGGCCTTCCAGCACGTGGGGGGATGGAGCCACTGCGATGTTGGCAGCTACGGGCAGGGGCAGGGGACAAACAGGCATCAGCTCAGCTGGGATGACCAGCACTGCCTCGGCAGTGCCAGGGTGAACATCCACTCCAGGGCTGGCCAGCTAGCGAGTGACTGTGCAGCTATTCCAGAAGGTAAATGCCGGCTAATCCTGCTGCACTCTGAGCTGGATCAGCTCCCTGTGGGAGCTGGGCATGAGCCACCCAGGGCCTCACCAGCCCAGGGGGGATGTACCAGCAGGAGGGAGCCCGTGGGAACTCCCTCAGCAGGGATTTTGCTCAGCATCCGCAGCCACACACAGGCATGGAATCCCTGCCAGGAGCTGGAACCCTCACTACAGCCACAGGGGAGCCCACCAGACCCACCAGGAGCCCATCAGACCCACCAGGAGCCCACCAAACCCACAAGGAGAGGCTGGAGGGGCCAGAGGGGCTGGCACAGCACCCTCTGATAACAACCCCCACTTTAACCCTGCTCACTCGAGCACCTCATGACTTGCGCACAGCAGCTCTGTTGAGACAGAAGCTGTTTTGATACCCTGGATTTCACGGGCACGTGGCCTTTTTCTGCTCGTTCTGTCCATCACCCTTGATCTCCTGAGCTTGCCTCCTTCCCTGGCATTCGCTTCCCCCCTCCCCTCTCCGAGGCTTTTCCCAGACGCTGTGGGGGTGTGTGGCAGCCGGCTGTACCCTGCCCACCGCCCCTTCCCCACACTCACTCTCAGCCCTGAAGTCTATGGCTGCGCTGGCGTTGCCCTGCGGGTTCCCAGCCCAGCACACGTAAGTCCCCTCATCCTCCAGCACCACCTCCCGCATCTCCACCTTCAGACTGTTGTAGGAAAAAGTGGCATGGACCCTGGGGTTGGGGGCTGTGGGACAGCCCCATGTGCAGGCTACCACTTCTTCTCCTCTCCATAGGGTCAGGTTGGACTCTGGGTCACTCTCAACGGTGCACTGGATGACGCCCAGGCGCCCACTCTGGGTCTCCAGGAAGGAGCTCATCGCTGGTTGCCTTGGTGGGACTGCAGGGTTCAAAAACCTCTAGTGAGAATATTATGGATCCCTGAGGTTGGGAGAACCCCAAGAACCTGAGGGATTGCTGTTTTTCAGGGCCACCGGAGCAGCCCTGGTTGGCACATCTGGTTGACACCCCAGGGTCCCACATCTGCCAGCTTATAAGGGACCTGCATGTCCCAGGCACCTCTGTTGGCACCTCTGCTGTCACCTGGCTTGAGCTCAGGGTCTGAGTGTCCAACCCTGGACAGACCTGCAGAGACCCCTGTGATCTGGGCACCTGGGGACCAGGTGTGATCCACATGTCCTACCATGGTTACAGAAAAAGGCCATTTTGTCAGGACTGAAACTTTCTAATTATGTTTTTTTCTGGTTTGGTACCAGAGAAGATTTTTATTTTATAGCACAGAAAGTATTTGAAAGGCAAAGTCCAACCGGAATATATTTTTCACAGGGATCATTTATCATTCTGAACAAATGAATCTAATTTCATGGGACATTTTAAAACTCTTTGGTTCCTGGGAATTTTAGGATTCTCCAAATATCTCCTCCCCCAAATTCACAGATTTATCTGCAAAAGGGAATTTTCCACCCTCTCCACATTCCTGCCCAAGAGCTGCTTGGCTGTGCTTGGCAGTGATGGGGGAAACCTCGTGGTGGGAAGAGCAGAGGGGCTTCCCAGCAGGGCTACCCAACCCAGACCCCAGGACCTCCCTCAGAGCCTGGGTGTTAGCAGCAGGAGCCCCCCTGGCAGCACTTACAGAGTACACGGAGCGGGACAGCCACCGACGTGTCGCTGCCGTTGCTGCTGTGGACGCTGCACTGGAAAGCGCCCGCATCCTCACCGCGGATGGAAGGGAAGCGCAGTGTCGGGGCTGAGCTCTCCCGAAGCCACTTGCTGTTCCTGTACCAGGTGTAGAGGGTCTCCCCTGCCACGTCCCGAGCCCCCAGGCAGGTCAGGGTGACGGCTGCCCCTTCCCACACCTCTGATGAGGGCTGGATCAGGACTTCCATAGCTGAAGGAGAGTTGGGAGAGGGATGTCAAGGAAGGAGGGAAACCTCTGCTGCAAACCTTTGCCCTTCCCCTGGCTCCATCTCCCAAAGCCCCATGCTCAGCTTCCCTCCAAGGCAGGACTTGAGCTGCCCCTTCCCTCATAGGGCCCCATGGCATCGGTGGCTGCGTCTTTGGCGGGTGACGTTCTCTTGGGGACACTGGACATCAGCTGGGATGTCTCCAGCTGAGCTGATCCCCCAGCACTCTGCCACCAGCAGAGACAAAAGGGGCCTTTTAGAGCTGGATGACTGCTCCCAGGACAGGCTGGGTCCCCTCTGCCACTGGCCGGTGACCGGCTGGACTGGAGGCATCTTGGCCAGCTTGAAATGGACCCCAACTTTACTGCCGTGGCACCCAAACTCAGGATTATTTTCTCTGAAATTGGACCCTGAGGTCAATTTTGGTTTCTTTTGACATCCTAAAGGAGGTTGCCCTTGGACAGGGTTTTGGGGGGCTTTTCGCTCCTCCTGCTGCCTCTCACCCCAAACCATGGCTGAGGGAGCCACAGAGTGCAGAGGTGTCGGAGATGGAGCAGGAGGAGCTGGTCCCCGCTGCATGCCCAGGTGCTGTGCGCCGCCAGGGGCTTGCAGGCACAGGGAAGAAAGCTTGGACAAACTTTGCTACTAATTTTGCAGCATTTTGAAAACGAAACTGGGGAGAGCCTCCAGCTCTTTGAGCAGCTTCAACACCCCAAGGTGGGGAAGGGCTGTGTGGAGGCCACCACCACATTGTCCCCAGGATGCCGGTGTGCCACAGGGGTCCCTCCAGCCCACAGGGCTTTGTGAATCCCCCCCCCCAGCCCTGCAGAAACCTCCCCCACAACCCTGGGGGTTCATGGACACCCAAGACCCAGGGCTGGGAGCTTGACAGTCCCCTCACACCGGGACTCACCGCGGGCGACAAAGAGCTTGGTGGTGCTGGTGCTGCCGTAGGCGTTGCTGGCCATGCAGCGGTACTCCCCGCTGTCCTGGGGTCCTGTACCCCGGATCTCCAGCCGCAGGGCGTTGCGGGATGTGGTGACACCTAGCCGCTGGCGCGGGGCTGCCTGTGACCCACTGGCTGCCAGCAAGGTGCCATCGCGGTAAAGGTCTATGGTGGCTGGGGGGTGGCTGTCCACAGTGCAGCTGACGATGGCCAGCCTGCCACCCTGGGTCTCCTGGAAGAGCGTGATGGTGGGGGTCCGGGGGGGGTCTGCGAGAGGAGAGAGGATGCTGCAGCTCAGGAGGTGCCGGTGCTGCGGCCACTACCTGCACGTGGGGCACGTCCAGCCCCGACCCGCGCCGCTGCCCCTCTGAGCTGCTTTCCCCTTTACATAAGCGGGTTATATTTACTCACGGAAATGTCAAAGCCAAACCCAAGGCTATTTTATTTTCCCCCTGACTTGCAAAAGCTTCTGAGCTGTTATTATCATAGCTGGCTCCTCGGTTAGTAACCTCCCAGGAGTTTCTGGTGTGTAACAGATTAGTGGAGGCGTGGGAGATGCTGCGATGAGCAGACGGGTCCCTGCTGCAGCAAACACCGCTTAATAGTACCTTCAAATGCGGCTCACAACCAAAAATTGTTGCATTTATAGCAACTTCTACCCAGGAGGGCTGAAACCTCCCTTTCAGCAGGACCCAAGGCATTTGGAGCAGAGCCTTTGTTTAAACGCAGGGGTTTGCACGGCCCCTGGCACAAAGGGACCCTCACCTGGCTGGGACCCATCTAGGAGTCCGTGGGCACTCACATGTCACGCTCAGACTGACGGCCTGGGACGTGTCGCTGCCCCGATCATTGGTCACCTTGCAGGAGTAATAGCCGGCATCGCTGGCGGCCACGTGGTGGAAGAGCAGGGTGTGCGCCGTGCCCTCCTTGAGCCAAGCGCTGTTCTTGTACCAGGTGTAGTTGAGGTCCTGGCCCTCCCTGCCAGGGACGTTGCAGGACAAGGTGGTGGGTGTCCCCTCCTGCACCTCAGCTGCTGGGCTCACCGAGATCTCTGCGGCTGATGGAGATGGGAGCGCATTCAGGGGGGTCTTGGCAGCAGGAGAGCAGGCCCCCACCTCACTCTGCCCAGGGCAGAGTCTGGGGACAGGCAGGAGCCCCTCTGCCCCCCAGGGATGACAATTGAGGCAGGAGGCGTTTGGGTTTGTCCCCTGCCACCAGCACCTTGCCAGCTGGGGCTCAAATTCCAGCTTTAATGCAAAGCCCCAGGGGCAAAACTCATGGTGGGTGCTGCAGCATGGCTCACCTTTCAGGGTGGGCTCTGGGGGGAGCACCCAGCCGGGGGGAGATGCTCCCTGTGGGACTCTGACACGGGCAGACTCCTGGGGCTCATCTCTACCACAGTGTCTGGTGGAGGACCCTGGGCCCCCCTCCCTGCAGACCACCTTGATTCTGAATCCCCACGAGCTCTGACCAGCAGCAGCAGTGAAGCCTCACAGCTGGCTTTGCTCTCTGGGCTTGCTGGAAATCCCTCCCTGCCCTGTTTTTGGGGCTCGCCAAAGCCCTGTGCCATGAGGGATAAAGAATGCAGGCATGGCATGAGGGAGGCACCACACCCCTCCATCCCCAGCTCCTGGACCTCCAGCTGGTACCAGCCCCTGCCCACACCAGTCCAGACTCGCCGGGTAAACTCGCTCCCAGTGCCACGGCCCCCCTCCAGCAATGCCCCAGCCTCTGGCAAGCTCCCCTGGCACTTACAGAAGATGTAGAGCACCACGGCAGGTGCTGCGCCAGCCCCAACGTCGTTCTTGGTTTCACAGTGGTACTGTCCGTAGTCCTCGCGGCGAACCCCTCGAAGGGTCAGGATCTGCTCGCTGCCCACAGCCACTCTGTCCTTGTACCAGTGGTATGCCGAGACACGGGGGTAGCTGCTGCTCACCTCGCATGTGAGGGACACCGTGTCGCCCACACGGATGTTCTGCGTGGAGGGGCTGACTGACACCTGGGTGTCCTTAGGGGCATCTGCAGGGAGGACAGACGGGCATGGTGAGGCTGGGCAGGACCCATGGGATGCTGCTGAAACGCATCCTGCTGCTTATATGTGAGGGTCTGGTGTGGGGAAAAGGGGAGCTGGAAAGGGGGGCAGAGCTGCCCACCAGCAGTGAAGTGGTGTGGGCACAGCTGTGGCACCAGGATGTGCCATGGAGCTGGAACCTGGCACTTCAGCAGTGCTTACAGGACTGATCACCAGCTCCAGCCATGGAGAGCTGTGGGGGAACAGGAAAGGGAGGGAGAAGCAGGACGAAACTCTCCTCTGGCCTTTTGCAAGGAGCCCCGGGAAGGAGGCAAGGGAGGAGGCACGGTGGGTGGCAGGAGGAGGACCTGGGTGGTGTGGCCGCGGCAGAGGTGCCCCCATCCCCGTACTGTGCTCAGCCAGCCCCTGTGCAGAGCCACCCCACGTACGTCTCACCCGCAGGACGACCTCACTGGTTGCCTTCTTGGAGCCATAAGAAACTTCGCAGAGCAGCTTTTTGGAGTGGTCCTTCCAGGAGAAGGAGGTGGTGAGAGTCAGGTGGTGGCTGACCCCATTCGTGTCCAGCTGGACCCAGCCAGACACCACCGAGACCTGGGGGTCGTAGCCCTCCCAGCGCAGGGCAGTGTCACTCAGTGGGCAGAAGTAGGGTGTGGAGCACTGCAAGGTGGATGTTTGCCCCTCGGTTTGCTCCTCACTGGCAGCAATGCTTGGGCGATCAAGGTCATCTGGAGATGGAGAGCAGAGGGGTAGAGAGCAGAGGGTGGGAGGTCGGTGTGAGGACAGGCAGGCAGGGAGCTGGCAGAGGGGAGGTGTCTCACCACTATACCCACCCAAAACACTCAGCATCACATCCCTCTCCGCTGACCACCGGTCACCGTTGATGATCTCAAAGCGGAACCTGTAGGGCCCATGGTCCTCCAGCGTCAGTCTCTGCAGCAGCAGGGTGCAGTTGCGAGCAGCGGGGTCCCCCAGGAGCTGGGCACGGTCCCTGAAGCCAGCATCCACCTCCTGGGCTGCCGAGTGGTACACCAACGTCTTTTGGTTATCATAATCCTTGTACCAGATGGCCACGATGCCGTCGTCAGCTGCCATGTCGTCAGGGTAGCTCAGGGTGCAGGGGATCACCACACAGGAGCCCCTGATGCCCTGCAGGGACGTGGGGTAGGTGACCCCCCATGAGCCAAGGGCTGTGTTGGAAGGAGGCAGAGGGAAAAAGAGGGTCAGGGTGCCAGCCGGGCAGGGGCCTGCTGCCGTCTGCAGCCCCCCTGTGCCCCTCCTGGGACCCACCGGGCCACGTTGCATTGCCTGGGCTGCCTGAGCAGGCAGGTGGGAGAGGAGAATAGAAGTGTGAGATAAAACCCCCCAGGAGAAAATTTCAAGGTGGAGACAAGGAAAAGCTGGGTGATGCTTTTGGGCAGTGCAAGGAACCAGCTGGATTAGAAAAGCAAAGGCCAAAATAACTAGCAAAAAAGGAAAAATTGCCCTCCAAAAGCTTATTTTCTTAAACACACCCCAGCTCCTTGTCCTTCTTCTCATGCCCTGGCTGTTCCCCGCCACCCCATGCCCACCCCATCCTGGACCCCAGCCCCATCCATGGTGTCCATGGGTACCACGTGCCTGCCTGTCAGGAGGAGTGGGCACGGGCAGAGCTGCCACATGGCACAATGCGGCACATGCCAGCAAATCTCTCCAGAGCATCTGCTGTGCCACGGCCCATGGGAAAGCCAGGACCAGCCTCGGGGTGCCCAGAGCCTGTCCTGCCCACCCCTTGAGCATTGGGCAGGGCTGCTGGCAGGGCCAGGGCATCAGCACTTCAGCTCCCCTGTATCCTGGTGCAGAGCCAAGCCACCAGCCCCTGTGGGGGACCAGACTGTGCCGGCAGGGTGGGAGGCAGCAGATCTCTCGGTGACACCATACCTGGTGGGATGAAGCTGGCCAGGAGGATGAGCCACTGGGGCAGGCACATGGCAGCCCCCCGGGCACTGCTGGGAGTCCTGGGGAACAGAGGCAAGGCAGGCTCACACCGTGAGGGCGGGAGGTGGCCAGTCTCCGAGGTCGGCGTTTGGCAGAGGGGACTCTGACAACAAGAAGAGGTGGCCAGAGGTCTTGAAACACATTGTTCATCAACATGTTATTGATCTACATTATTGATAAATCCTGCTTGCAGCAACACTGGTAACACTCTGGTGTGCAGTGGTGACCAGTGGGGCCAGGGACCAGAGGGACGTGAGGGTCCCCTCAACCCCCTGAACTCCCATGGGAGTTAAGGAGCTAATCCGGGTTTATCAGTGAGGTGACAAGGTTTATGGAGCTTATTCCTGTGCTTGCTGCATCCGTGTGAGGCAGGGAGCAAATGAAGAATAATATTGACACGGAAAATGTACATGTGGCATGGGATGGGGTCATGCAAATGCCGGGTATGGGAGTCTGGGCTGAAAATAAGAATGAAGGCAAAGGCAAAGGAAAGCACCTGGAATTAATAGCAGAAAAACTTCCAAGGAAGGACCCTTGGGGAAATCTCCATTAAGCCAGAAATCCCAGTGATGGACTCATGACTGCCAGCCAGCCTCTGGAGGGTCTAAGCATCGGGCAGGGAGTACAGCCATGGGGTTGGGGGACAGAGGGACACAGGCGGGCTTGTGTTAAAGCTGTCCTCATGTCACAGCTCCGCCGCACACAGCATCCCGGCTGCTGAAATGCTGGGGACACCACGGTGCCAGTTCCCTGTGGGAGCAACCAGACGACTGGCTGCAGAGGGCTGAGGGTCCGGCCCTGCAGGTGGGACTGGTGCAAAAACACGGGTTTTTAGACTCCGCAGGTTTCGTTTCAGTAAGACCAGCTGTGGTGAGGGGGAGCACGGCCACGGCCCCAGACTGGCACAGCCCGTGCCCTCCCCTCCCCGCTGGGCTGTTGTACATTCAGGTGGGACAGTTTTAACTGGGATTTATCTATTTTTAATAGGATTATATAGTTTTTTGCAGCTCTAGACTGAAGAAAAATGACTTAATTATACTTAAATTTAAAAAAGCTATTCTGTGATAAATCAGATTTTTTTTTCTTTATTAGGGAAGTGAATTATTTGATTTAAATTTATATCTTTATCAAACATCTTAGCAATCTTTCCATACTGAACAAGGCAGCTCTTTACTCCCTGAGCCAACCTTTTCCTCCTTCAATGATTTGCGACTTTGCTAACACCTTTTCCCCCAGCATATGATTTGAATTTGCTTGCTGCTGATTTGGTTTAGGGAGGTATTTCAGACTCTAAAGCACTCATGAGACCTTTAGTTTTGCCTGGGATTTTTTCTGGCCAAACCGAAGCACCAAGCAGCAAATGAAATGGCCCCTGGGTGACCGTGCGCGTGGGGGTTACTACAGCCCTGGTCCCCCCGGCACTGCGGGGCTGGACGGCTGCCCAGGGTGGGGGAATAGAAATAGCAATGGGATCGGTGGGGGCCACCGGGCTCGGGGCGAAGGAGGAAGGAAGTGCTGGCTCAGCGCCTGGGTCTGTTCCCCAGTGCCCTGCTCATGCCGACACCGAGTTTTGTTTCTTCTGCCACACTTCTCCCAGTTTCAGTTTCTCAACCTTTGGTGCAGGATAGGGATCCCAACTCCCCACCACCCCACCACCCTGGGCTGCGGCTGGGGAACACAGCAGCCAGTGCTGGGCACTGCTGCTTGTTCACTCAAAAAAAAATTAAATTTTTATGAAGACTTCTTGACAAAAAGCATTTGTAATAGGCTCTGAGTGTGTGTGCATGTGCAGAATGCGGTGGTGGTCTGCGCAACCACATCGCACGCACCAGAGCAGAAGGTGTTGTGTGTTATCATCCAGCGCCAAGTAGGCAGGAATATTTAGATTTCAGGCACTGGAAAAAAGGGGGAAGAGGCAACTGCCCTTGTAATGGTCTCCTCTGCACCCACAGCCATGCTCAGCTGTGGGACGGCCAGAGAAATCCCTGTGAGGGCTCCTGTGCATGCCAGCAATTGCAAGGGAGTTCCCTAAATTCAAACTTTGGTAAAAATTGTTTGTTGGCACAGGAATGTGGCAAGCAAGGCTGAGCCCAAAGAGGGGAAACTTCTGGTGTTGGTCCCTTCAGCCTCCACCGTGCCCCAGTGCAGAGACAGCAACAGAGATGGGGACCATGGGACGCTCGGGCAGCGTGCCCCCAGGACAAGGGGTGGATATGAGCCCCCTGTGCCTGTGCTCCCACCCACTCCTTGGGGCTGGGGAGCCCACCTCCCCGCCGCCTGTCCTGTCCCTCTGCCCATGGGACCTGGGGAGGGCAGCGCTGGCAGTCGCAGCTTTGCCAGCCTCTGCTGCCCGGGGCCTTGCACCAAGCCCATGCCAAGGGGTGCAGGTCAGGTATGTCCCTGGCTCCAAACCCAGCCCCAAGCCTGGACCCAAGGCCTTGAGATATCTGGGCAACTTCCCCAGCCCCAGCAGAAGAGAGATGAAGCTCAACCCCACAGAGATGCTCTTGCCACTGGCTCTCTTCATCTCCGCCCGACAGCGAGGTGCCTGGGAGCAGCCCATGCCACCCTTGCACAGCATCATGCAGGTGCCTTGCCCCAGCCCCATGGGGTGAACACCAGGGCCAGGCTCTGCCCCAGGTGTCCCCATCCTGGCACCTGCCCGGTGAGCGGTGGTGTTACCTGGGAGTGCCAGTGCCGCTGGCGGTGCAGGGTCCTGAGCCGTGGCATGGGGAATGGCTCCTGCCCCTCGCTGCTCAGGGGCTGCTATTTATTTGGTGCGGGGGGTGAGTAGCCCAAAACGGCATCACTTCCCCGTTCAGGGGTTTGTCCCTGCTGCTGCTTTTGGGAAGTGGCTGACATCATCAGCTATTTCTTGCCTTTTACTAATTTGGGGCTGGTTTTGGGGCAGGGGCTGTGGCAGTCCCCACAGGAGGTTTTTGCAGCGTCCCAGGCTGAGGGACATTGGGAGGCTGCATTTCTTTGCACTACTGCAGCCTGAGCAGCATCACCTTCCTGGCCCCAGAGTCCCTTGGGGCATCCTTGGCCCTGTGCTGTGCCAAAGCCTCAGAGCAGGGTGATACCCCAGCCCCAGGGGCACCCACCCAGTGTGCCCAGTGGGTGTCCAGGTTTAGGGGCCTGCCAGGATCCCCCGATCAGGGCTGCTGAGCCTGCAACAGGGAGAGCCTATGCTGGTGGTGGAGATGACTGCAGGGACAGAGATGCGGCTGCAGCCAACGTGCCACCTGCCCAAGTCCTCCCTGGGCAACGTGTCACTCAGAGACTTGATTCTTGCTGTTAATTTGTGGGTTTTCACTGCAGAGTGCCAAAGCGAGAACTCTGCCAGAGGGACTCCAGCTCAGCATCAATGCTGCACCAAGACACACAGGGATGCAGAGGCTGCAGCTGCTGGACCAAGCCCAAGGGGTTTGCACTGAGGCTGGGGCACCATCCCCTTGGGTTTTCAGGAGAGGACTGCTGAGGGGCTAAGGGGAACCTGCACGAGCAGCAAGCAGGAGCAAATGACCCCAGCAGCATGGCTGCCCTGAGGCCGGCACTACAGCGTGACCTCCAGGCAGGGGCTGGGCTGAGCCTTGCTGGTTTGGGGCAGGACCCAGATCCAGCCTCTGCTGCAGGCACCTGCACCGAAGGGCCCCGGCAAGAGCAGTCTGAGCACTGGGTAAGGCTGGCACCCAGATGTGATGGCTCAGGGTCAATGCTCGACCTTGTGCAAGGGGACTGGGAGTGGGGGAAACTGCCCTCCAGGACCTCATGCTGCTTGTGCAGTGCCCCACCATCCCCCTGCAGCCACTCTGTGCCGTGCCAGGCTTGACTCAGCTGGCTTGGGTGCTGAGCCAGCAGGGCAGGAGGGGCAGCTCCCTCCAGCCTCAGCGAGCCCCTCAGGCTGTGCCAACTGCCGCCAAGCAGCACTGCTGGAAAACTGGTCCCAGACCCCGCTGGTGAGCAGGGAGCTGGATGCTGGCACAGGGAGGCTGTGCCGAATCTGCAGATGGTGTGGGGGCAACATGCATTGACCCCTTGGTTTGGGAAGCTACCGAGCTGTTTCCTGACACAGCACTGAGTGAGGAAACCCTGACTTAGGCAAGTGTGGCCATATGGCATCTGGGCTCAGGCTGGCTGATGCCAGGGCTTCTGCAAAGAGCCAGAGTGGCCATCTGGCCCTGAGGCAGAAAAGCCTGAGGCATCTCGACCCAGCTTCAGCCCTTGTTCTGCATCAGCTTCCTGAGCCTCCACTTCCCTTTCGGTCCTTCACATTGCTTTTGCCAGAGCAGATGCCCTCACACAGCACAGTGCTGGGTGCTGCCATCTCCACTCGAGGTTTGGGTGCTGTAGGGCCTGGATGTGACCCTTTGCTCTGCATCCCTGGTGCAAACACACCCCCATGGTGGGCAGCAACGTGATCCAGAAGATGCAAGGTCCAGGCTAGAGCAGCCAGCCCAGCTCCATAACATGGCAAGCCCTGCCCAAGCAGAGCCTGCTCCTGCCAGGATGGAGGGTGTTTCTCCATCAGGGGTCTTGGGAAGGATGGAGTCAGGTCAGGCTTGCAAGCAAAGCCAGGGAGCTCTCCTCCAGCATGGTGCACAGACCCAGTCCAGGCTTGCTGGTGCCCAAGACGATGGATTATGTCGAGTCCCTTTCAAAGAGCCATTGGAAACCTGCACCCATCTCCCGATCAGCCACAAAACCTCGTCCCACCCTCTGGACATGTCCTCAAGGCCAACAGTCCACCTTGCCCCAGCTCCCCAAGCCCTGCAGAAGCTCAGGAGCCCGGCAGACATGTTTGAAGTGAGGCATTAGCTCCCATGCCTGTTCAGCATCCCCACCCGCCCGCAGTTTGCACCCTGCCTGCCCCCAGCCAGCCAAGCTGCAGGGACCCACGAGCTTCCTCAAAGCGGTGAGGCGGGCAGCAGCGGAGCTCACTGTCCCGGCTGGATCAGCTGCTCACAGGGTGCCAGGCACGAAGAGGCTGCCTGCTCCATGGCCCTCTGCCCCCAGCCTCCGTGTGGGCAGCATCCAGGGCAGAGCCCCATCCGGTTCCTCTTTCCAGGTCCCAAGACATGTTCCCCCGGGGTGGTGGCCATCTGCAAAAGGGAACCTTCAGGGGAAGCAGAAGCAAATGAAGAAAATCAGGGAAATCAGTGAAAGTGCAATGTGCCACCAAAGCTCATGCCCTGATCTCAGGGAGGGAGGGGTGGCCGTCGCTGCAGCTGGGGGGCAAGCATCATCGTCCTGGGGGCAAAGCTCTCCCCGCCTTGCCCCGTGGGGTTGCCCCCCACCCGTGACGCCTGGTGGCGTGGCTCTGAGCCCCACTCGTGTCCAGCTGCGCTGGTGGAGGGGCAGGAGCCAGGACCAGGAGGAGATGTGGGAGGCAGCTCGCTCCTTGCCCGAAGGAATGTGGGCTGGCCGGCATACCAGAGTGATAAGGGGCTGCCTGGGGGCATCCCAAGAATGTGAGGTGTGGGCTCTCGGGAGGGAGAGGAGGGAAAACACCCATGGGAAGACTGAGCATAAATCAGCCATCCCACCCCAGGGACACCCTCTCCCACCGCAGTCCCCGCTGGCTGAGGGCACCCCAAAGCCAGCTCCGCAGCGGGAATGGGGGGCAAAGCCCTGCTCCCCCCCTGCGAAATTGGTCTGGTTTGGATTTGTGGCAGTGGGATGCTGCTGGGAGAGGGAAGAAGCGGGAGAGGAGGCAGTGACGGAGGCTGGGGCCAGATCTCCCTGCGGCCCTCCCAGAGCCTCGCCCCGACCCTCCTGGGGTGAAAGGCTGTAAGAAAAGGACAAATAAAACAAACAGCCGTTCCGCTGGGGACAGGCTATAAAACCGCGGCCAAGCCCCAGCGCCGCCGCGCTCAGCGCTGGCACCTGAGTCAACAGCGACTATTTTTCTTCGGGAGGGGGGACTGGGAAGCGCTGTCCCGGCCGGGGGGTCCCGGCTGGCCGCCAGGCCGAAGGGAGAGAGGCTGCCCTGGGGGCAATGGGACAGTCCCAGGACCCAGTCCCCGCTGCTCAGAGGCAGATGGATATTGGGGACCTGCTGTGTGGTGGTCTGGGCACACCCCCCGCACCTCTCCCAGCCCCCCCACGTTGCACCCAGCAGCACCCAGGCCCCCCCAGCGCCAGGCACATACGGGTCCCACTAGCCAGAATTTACTGAGGCATGCCAAGGAGGGGCTGACAGGTATTTAACTCTTCCCCTCCAGTCCCATGGAAACAGTTCAGGCTTGAGCAAGAGCCAGCATCCCGCTGTGCCCCACCCCCCCTCCACCCCCAGTCCCCAGCACTGGAGGGGCCACCAAGGGTCACCCAGCCCTGGGAACACAGCCCAGCTCATTTCAGCGCCGGGTAAATATTTTCTTTGGCAGTGGGGTAGGTGTGAGGCCCCTGGTGAGCCCACACAGCCCCCCGGCTCTGTCCGCTGGCTGGGCTCTGCAGAGCTGGGGGGGCCAGGGGTGACTGCGGTGGAAGGGGCTGTGAGCTGGTGAGGGGGTCCCTGGTGTGGCAGCCTGTCCCAGGGGCTGCCCCAGCCACATTGGTGTGTGCCCCCAATGTCTGGGGGTTTTCCTCACCCCAGGAGTGCCAGAAGAGAGGAGGGAACACAGTAGGGTACTGATTCCTCACCAGGGGGTTTAGGGGCCCCTGGGCTGGCATAGGCTGGCATGGGGTGGGACAAGGTGGGATGAGATGGGATGGGATGGCATGGCATGGCATGGCATGGGGGCTGCTGGGGGGGTGCAGAGCTGGGGCCAAGGGGCCATGGGGCTCTGGCAGAGGCAGGGGGCAGCAACTAGGGGGGCAGCAGCCAGAGGAGCAGCACAGGACAGGCAGGAGGGACCTGTCGGGGATGCTGCAGGGCTGTGGCTGTGCCACAGGGTGAAACTTTTGCTCATGTCTGCGGGCAGGGCATCGCTCGGCCGGCCAGCCGCTGCTAAGTCCGGGTGTGCACAAGCATCCAGCTGAAATAAAAAGCCCTGGGTTGGGATGGTCCTGGAGGTGCTGCTGGTTTCTGTGCTTGTGAGAGCAGAAGTTTCAGGCTGAGCTGTTACTTGACTAGAAGGAAATGTTTTGGGTCAGATTCAGCATCTCCAGGAGATTTTAACATTCACATATGTAGAAGCAAAGTAAGCTTTCAAGTGAAAAATCAATTTCAAATGCACAAGTCTGACTTTTAAATTTAGGAAGTGCTGGACTGAAGTGTTTTAAGCATTTTGAGTCACTGATCCCAGACGCTTCATTAGTTCAAGAGCGAGACAGGGTTTTCTGCAGTCCCAGATGAGAAAAGTGACTTAAATTATTCCTGTGACACAATGAGCAATAAAGTACAATGTAATGTGATATGACGTGGCAATGCTCGTGCTGCACTGCCCAGGGAGCTGCGCCTGCAGCCATGCTCTTCCCCGCTGCTGCCAGCCCGCACTGTGCCAGCACAATGACCCACCAGTGGCCGGAGCCCCAGGGCCAGGTGAGGGACAGCCTGGGGACTGCAGGTTACCTGCGGCATCACTCCCACCCCAGCTGCTGCTGCAGCCCACCCGAGTGGGTCCTGAAAAGGCCAGACCCTAAGCCTAGCTCAGCCTAAACCTAAGGGTTTGCTTTTCACCACCCCTGGCAGTGTCCCAGGCCAGGCTGGACGGGGCTTGGAGCAACCTGGTCTGGTGGAAAGTGTCCCTGCCTGTGGCAGGGGCTGGAACTGGATGGGCTTTAAGGTCCCTTCCAACCCAAACCCTTCCATGATTCTAATGATTTTCCTGAATGCAGCGCCTCTGTGCCCCCCTCTCCTTGAGGGACCAAAGACCCCAGACCTGAAGCTGTGACAGCCCCATACTGATTCTAGGCGATGCTCCATCCTGACCAACAACACGTGTGGCACGGGCAGAGACCGGCTCGGTGGCACTGTCCTGCAGGCAGCCGGCTGCTCTGAGGGCATCCTGGCCCAGCCATGCTCCCAGGGATATGCTGGTTCCTGCCAGCCCCAGGCTGCCCAGCAGCATTTGAGGAGCTTCTAAATACTCCAGGGTATCCCATGCTGTGCACAACGGGGCTTGGGAGCTTTCTGCCCTGATGTCTGGGGTCAGCTGTGGCTTCGCTGTGTACCCATGGGCAGGACCTGGCTCCTGCAAGCTCAGGGAGGCTGGATGGGACCCGGGGGATGCTGGCTGTGTGCATAGGAAATGCATCCACACTTCCACCCTTCCCCAGCTCTGGCATGACGGGGTCCCCCCAACTAGCCCAGAGACCCCCCATGCTGCGGGGTCTGTGCATGCATGTGCACACAGGGCTGGGGACAGGGAGAGGACGCCCCCACCCCCCAGCACCCCTTTGTGGCAGCTGAGGGCAGGCTGTGGAGCTCCTCTGCGGAGGCTGAGCTGCCTTTCAAGACCCCGGGAATGATCCTGGGGGCTGTCAGCTCCCCAGGGAGGACAGCAGACTGTGCCAACGCTGCTGCAGCCTCCCATGGTGGGCAGCCAAGGTCCGGCTCCACTCTCACCTCACCTCCCTCTTCCCAACCACCCAGGCATCCCCCAGGCCCTGAGGGGTGCTCGAGCCTGATGAGATGAGGTGAGGTGAGAACAGGTGGATGTTTGAGCATCCCCCAGGACAGTGCAAAGCCATGGAGGTGCCCAGCCACCCTCATCCCACCCCAGCCAGGATCTTGGGGTTGCTTTTACCTTCGTGGGCACGGGGCCAGGCTGGCTCCATGTTTTTTGCTAGCAGCTCCGCAAAAGACACCGAGACCAGCACTGGGCAGAGCCAGCCATGAGGACAAAGGATCAAACTCTCGGTCCACAACTCCTCCAGCCACAGTCAGCCATTCCCACAGGCTGGGGCTGCTTTCTCACACCCCAGGGATGCCTGGCACCCTTGGCATGAACAAAATGACCCCCTCGCTCCCATCTGCAGTGATGCTGGGATGGGCTGAAGGCATTTTCCTGGTGGCAGAGCCGGGGGTGTTTGCTGCTGTGAACTGAAGCCTCGTCTGCCCCTGGCACAGCAGTCCAAGCTTTCTGTGGACGAGGAGCCCTGCTCACTGTCAGCGCTGGAGTCGCTGCACTCCTGAAGGGCTGTAACGCGGCGGGGGACAGACAGTGCTGGGACACAGGGCTGGGGAGGGGGCAGCGAGCAGGCAGCAGCTGGGAAGGGTGAGAAATGATGGAGGGAGCATCTGCTCTGCTGCTGCCCTCCTCTTCTGGAGCAGGGAGCAATCCCTGATGGATGGAGCCACAGCTCTCCTCCCTTACAAGCCCCTGCACACCTCATCCTACATTACACCCCTGTTTAAGAAGAAAAACACATTTGGCTCTTTGTCTTAGCGTTAGCCATCACTTTTCAGGAGCCATCCCACAACAAGCCAGCCCTCCCACTGCACGCCAGGGAGCAAACTGGACTCACCTTCCCCAGGGCTGTGGCAGCGTCCCTCCCTCCCATCCCCTCACTGCCCACCTGGACCCCCAAGAGCCACTTGAGCTTTGCGGGGTGAGCCCCTTGGCACCAGAGATCCTACTGCTGGTGGTGCTGGCGGCTGAGGGATGGAGTGGTGCCTGCCCAGAGAGCGTCGTGGGGTGAGAAATGGCTTTCCCATTCATGAGAGGCTTTGTGAAGAACAGCAGCAGCAGCTTTGGATGGAAATACTCTTATTTGGGGTTTCTCTTCAGTTTTCTGGCAGGGAAAGAACAGTTTCTGCCAAAACTGCTAGCAGTAAAACATCGGCTTGAAAATCCGAAAGTGTGAAGGGGGAGCTAAGAGAAAGCAGCTTCACGGGAAATTTCTAAGGCATCCTCCCACGACATGGTTTTCCCATGAAGTGTGCCCTCACCGATAACACCCATCCCCAGAGAAGCCAGGGCCGACCCAGGACACCCCAGGGTGACACTGCCTGGGGGACAGGGAAGCCTCATCCAGGCACCTTCCCTCCCCCCAAAGCCCCCTCCAACCCCAGCACCTGAAGCAGAACCGGTGGGGCCAGGCTCGGCTGCTGTGGGGGTATGAGACACTTCCAACCCACTCCCAGCCATCCCTCCCACTGCGCACGGGGTGGGATGCTGAGCCCAAAGCGAAGGACATGTTTAAAAGTGCTCAGGGACGGCTGCTGTCAAGACAATGTCCCCGACACGGCTCTTGCCTGCATCGCATTACTAACGGCGGCCGAGATTGCAGGGAATTGGCTAAAGATCCTTCCTACGCTGCTCAGCTCCCTGGCTGCAGTCACTTTGCTACATCGTTTTGCATTTTGCTCATCCTTTTTGCATCGCTCACGGTTATCAGGATCTGAAACATCAGTCTTGGAGCTGTAGCTGGAGGCTCACAGGAGCCCCCTCCTTCACACCACGCTACCGTCTCTATTAAGCAGGGAAGGATCGTGGGGTCCCCGGGACATGGGAGGCTGGAAAGATCCATTTTCCTTTCAAATCCTCCATTTCCCTTCCTGGGGAATGGCTGGGGCCAGCCAGTGGCTGAAGATGCTGGTGGGAAGCAGCTCGGCAGGGGCTTCTCCCCCCTGCCTGGGTCCCAGGCATCTGGGTGTAAGATCCTGGGGGAATTCAGAGCAGCCCAAATCCCTCTGGCCTCACCCAGCAGCGCTGCCGAAAGGGAGCCCTGAGTGCGCGCTGCCCTCGGGCTGCCCCAGCTGTACCCATGCAGAGGGTGGGAGAGGCAGGTGACCACCCACAGCAGCACCCATGGGTGCTCCAGGGAGAGGCCAGGGCTGGGCGGATCAGCGGTGGTGGGGTGATGCTGTGGCAGGGTCATGCTGCAGCAGGGCTCTGTGCAGGTCTTGGATACAAGAAGGGAGAAATGGTTCCTCTACGCACACAACTGTGTGATGGGATTTTTCTGGGTTTAAGCCCCCAGAGCCCCAAGGGGTGGCAAAACTCCCAGGGAAACGGCAGCCCCCCTTTCTGGCAGCCATCCTGGCTCCTTCATCCCCACGCGTCTGAGGCCACTGGCCATGGAGGAAGGACGATCTCAGGTGGGGGTCCCTGGGGATCCAGCACAGAGGCCAGCGGATGGGCAGCATAAACACCACCCATGATGGCTTTACCAGCAAATTAAGGCCACCTTGATGGGCACTGTCACTAGAAAGTGATGGAGGCAGAGACAAGGGTGCAGCTGGGCACCGGGACGAACATAGGAGTCCTGATCCCCCTGGCTGGGATGATGCAGAGGTGTCCCCATCCCCATGCCCCCTGTTTGGGCCCTCTTGCCAGGTTTATTTTCCTTTCCTGGAGAACTCCAGCTGACCCAGTTCAGGAAATATTCGCTGAGTGGTGGCGGGAGCCTTGGCGCCCACAGCAACACTCACGTCCTCCCCTCGTTAGCGGCTAATGCACCATCCTGGCTGGCTAATGCTTTCCAGATGCCCAGCCGGCGAGGGTTCAGGGTCGGGACAGGCAGCGTGCGGGTGTAACGCACCACCACATGTAAAACGGCAGCCCCACATCAGCTGGCCCCAGCACTGCCCCCCCCGTGCATCCTCATCCTCCTCCATGGCAGTAGAGACCCCTGGGCTGGGACAAGGGGCCCCACTGAGCATTTGTCCTCTGCTGTGCCAGCGGCTGGAGCCAGGCAGGGGAAGGGGAGAGGCCGGGAAGGAAGGTGGCGTGGCCTCAGGCCCGGGGAGATGAAAGGTCCGGTGAGACCGGCGAAGGTGCTGTGCGCTGCTGCAGTTTCCTGGGGAAGTCAGGGGCTGGGGCGTGTGCACACATGTGTGCGTATGTGCATGCATGTGCATGAGCAGGGCATGTTTGGCAGGAAAGGGTGGTTGCACAGGGCTGCACATGGCTGTAGTTCACTCTGTGTGTGTGCAAATGTGTGTGCAAGAGCGTGTGTGTGTGTGTGTGTGGCAGGGTGTGTGTGCACTTGGGGGGCAGCACAGGCAGCTTTGCGGGGCTCAGCACCCTTTGCCCAGAACAGCCCCCCCCAACACCTGCAGCATGGGAACTGTGGGGAAACTGAGGCACAGGCGGTTTGCAGACAGCCTGGCCCAAGCCACGTGCGAAACAGCCGCAGCTGGCCCCCATGCTCTGGTGCTTTCCATTGCCCCGTGGCTTCCATGGGAAGCCCGAGCGGCTACTGCCAACCCAAAAAGCCACCCCAGTGCAGCGCTGGGCCACCTCGGCACAGCAGTTGAACATGGTGGGATGGGGCACAGGGGGACACTGGCCAGGGCAGGTGCTCAGGGGGACCCGGCAGATGCCAAGAGGGTGGCAGCTCTGCAAGGAGCAGCGGGGACGGGTGGGATGGCCGACAATGGGAACATTCATAAACTGGCCGGTGTCCCCCCCCCGCCTGCCGTCATCACCGCAGCCCTGCTGGCTGCTCTGCCCTTGGCCTTGGCCAGAGCCCTTCCCGCCGGCTGCAGGGGCTATGCTATGAGAAGGAAGCGAGCTGGCCCTTCCCAGGCTGGGCGTGCTCCCTCCCTGCTCCTGGTGTGCCGGCGCAGTGAGAGAGGGGGGCTGCAGGCGCCAGCACCCCCTTGCCCATGGGAACCCCTTGGCATCAAGGTTGTGAAGACCTTGGTCTGGCTGTGGCAACTTCCTTCGGACTCGTTTGGCCGGCCATGCCGCCTGCCTTTCCATCCCTCATCATCACACCTGGTGATGGCAGGTGATGATGATGATAGTTGAAGATTGCCCGTCCTAGCACAGGAAGGACCAGCTCCCTGCTTTGCTCTCCCCAGGAGATGCTGCCTGCCTTTGGAGGAGCAAACTGGGCAGAAAGGAACAGGCTGCCCATGCCTGGCCAGTGGCTGCAGGGGAGACAGCACCGATGCTGGCCCCCGGAGCAGCACGGGGTGCCAGCATGGGAGACACCAGCCTGGCCTGGCCCCAGGTTTGTTTTGCCCCCTGGCAGGACCCAGGCTTGGTGTGCTGGCCAGGCTCTGGTGCTCACTTCCCAGCTCCGGTTCTCTGCTCTCCTCCCGGGTTTCCTGCCTCACCGAGGCATTTCCATGGGCCTTGCCTCAATTACCGGAAAGCGCTACCTCATCCCTTGACGAGGTGCCAGGGAAGAAAACACAGGCGTAGCCCCCTCCACCCCTCTCTTCCCCTCCTCCTCCCCTCCCTCCAGAAGTTTCCCCTGCTCTGGGGCAGCTATGCAGGGGATGGCTCTGGGGGGACACCGAGACCTCCCCGCTCCTGCCACCCAGCCTGTCACCTTGACTCCAGTGCAGCCCCAGTGCAGCGCCAGTACATCCCTGGTGGAGCCCCAGTACAGCCCCAGTGCAGCGCCCGTGCAGCCCCAGTATGGCTGGGCACCTGTGCTCCCTGCATGCCCTGGAAAGTGGCTTTTTCTGTCCAGCTGGCACAGGAAGCAGGATGCAGCACGTGCATGCATGTACATGCACATGCATGTGCGTGTGCATGCATTACATGCCCATGCACATATGTGTGCATGCACAGCCTGCTCAGGAGCCCATGGCCACTAGTCCCAATGCTGCCCTTTGCCAGGCTCCTGCCCCATCTGCCTGCAGGAGCAGCTCACCCCCCTCCTAGCCCAGCACGCACCCAGGCACTGTCTTGGCTCTTCCCAGTTCACAAACTGGGATTGGTGACTCAGGCACTGCTACAGCAAGAGGAGGAGGGCAGCAAAATGGGCAGATAAATGTGCATGTGCGGGCAGGAGGGATGCACAGGTTTGGCAGTCGGGAGATGGATAGATGTGTGTGCCGGGGTGGATGGACAGGCGACCAGCGTGGCACGGGCACCCCAGTCCTCTTCCAGGTCTATAGGAGCCCGCTGACGCTCTCCCAGGGGATGGCGGTGGGAGGCAAGCATGGAGCATGGCCCTCAGGCTGCGCTCACCCCGCAGTGCCCATCACAGGGGTGTCTGGGCTGCCCAGCCCAGGGAGAAGAGCAAAGGCAGCTTTGCCTCCACTGCAGGGACCCAAGCCCTAGGAGGGACCTGAGCTCTGCGCAGAGAGCCAAGTTCCTCGCTGCTGCTTCAGCATTCACACTTCTGCCCTCTTCGGTGCTTGGGCAGCCCCACAGCAGGGCCGGTGCTGGCACAGGATGGTGCTGCCGCAGTGGTGCCCCCGCCAACCATCTGGCATATCCTGCTCCAGGCCACCATGTCCCCAGCCGATGCCCACTCCCAGCTGCCAGACTTTCCATGCCCATCCTTCCATCACATCCAGCTCTGCCCAAGGCCCTGCCCCCCCACCTGAGCCCCCCGCAGCTTCATGCCCCCGGGGGCTGTCCCAGCAGCAGTACTAAGGCTTCCCTGGTGCCACTCCAGCAGCATGGAGCCTCCGATTCCCACCACAGGGTAGGACCTGCCAGATAATCCTTTTGGGATCCAATTTACACATACTGTGTTAATTTTATAGACCTTGATTTGATACACCTTTGCAAGTTTTAAATAAGACCACCCCTCCAGGGTGACCATCCCCCCCCCCCAGGTCAGGGGTTTCTTGAGCTTGATGCATGATCCCAGCGATCTGAATAATCTTCACGATCTCAACAATCCCAGTGATCCCAAGGATCTCAATGATCTCCATGGTCCCGATGACCCAAATGATCCCAATGATGTCAATGATCCCAATGACCTCAGTGATCTCAATGATCTGCCTGCTCTTTTGAATCCTCCACGGATGGTTTCTCCTTGGCACAGAGACCTTTGGAAGCCACAGGACAGAGCCCTCACCTGCCCTCTGCTCTCGGGACACCCTGGCACTGCTTCCCTGGCACAGCCCAAGTCAGGAGCCCCGTCTGGAGAGCCACAGGGCTCAGGGGGCTGCGGGGCTGGGAGAAACTGGGCTCTGAAGTCAGGAGGTGGCTGGATGTCTGGGTAGATGGACAAATGGGCAGGACGGACAGATGGGCAGAGAGTGGTGGGCAAAGATGGGGGTGGAGAGCCATGAGGCTATGCCTGGTGTGTCAGCCAGGATGAAGAGAGTGACCAAAACTGGGAGCAAAATGTGCCTTTGGACAGAAAAAAGACAAATGAGTGGGGTAACAGAGCCAGCAGAGGTGGAGGGTTGTTGGTGTCTCTCCCCTCTCCCCCCAGCATCCCCGTCCCTGGCTGTTTTGGGAGCCCTGTCCCCTGCGGGAGTCCATCCCCTCTTGGCAGCCCACGGTCTGCTGGCTCGGGGAGGCTGCGGTGAGTTTAGTTTTCATTCCCGGCTGTGCTGGCCCTGCCTCCTCCTCCTCCCGCTCCCACATCTGCAGCTGGAAATGCAATTTGAGGCGCTGGCTGGGCTGGGCGCCGGCCGGGAGTGGGAGTGGGAGGAAGGCGCTGGGGGAAGCCAGAGGAAGCCGGAGAGCGGGGGGCTGCGTGGCAGGGCCGGCAGCACGGACAGGGGGGCGCAGAGCCACCGGGCATCACCGGCAGCCCCGGGCAGGAGGGCATCGCCGCAGTGGCAGGAGCCAGCGCCCCAGCTGGCACAGCTGGAGCCAGAAGGGGGTGGCTGGACCAAGGGGTCCCCAGCCTGTGCCGTCCCCCCCAAGGTAAGTGGCTGTGGGACCTGGTGGGAGCTGGTACCAGCAGAGGCCTGGCCGGGGACAGCGGGGACCTGGCATTCATGGCTCAGCCAGGGCGAGGGTGTCACCGCCCCCACCAGCCGGGATATGGAGGTCTCCCCCCAGTTTGGGGGTACTGGTGAGGGGTCAGGACTCCAGTGGCCTCTCCCCAGTGAGAATGTGTGCTACGGGCACGGGTGGGAGTGGGGATTGCTGCCTTGAGCCCTTCCAGAGCTGTTGTGGGCCCTGCCCAGCGTGGGGGGATTACTGCTGTGACCACTGGGACACCACCGCAAGCCCCAGGGATAGTGTCACAACATGCCAGTGCTGTGCAGGGGCTGCAAGTCCCCAGCCGTGCCAGGGACATCCTGCCAGTTCCTGCATCCCCGCCACAGCCAAGCAATGGCAGCGGGGAGGGGAGGACACCCCTGGATAGCCGACAGCTTTGCCCGGAGGGTTCCGGGGCTCCCCAGCCCCACAGGCAAGCTCAATCCCGTCACAAGAGGCTTGTGGGGACGCACACCTCCTCCTGCTGCCCACACATCTGGAGCCCAGCCCCACAGCTGTCCCGACACACACCCCCCCCCGGCTCGGCCAGCCCGGGCCATGGGGACACCATGCCTGGCTAAGCCAGTGTCCCCGTGCCACGCTCAGCGAGCCCGTGCCGAGGTGCCGGTGCCCTGCCTGGCTCGGCTGCCCTGGACTTGTTTCCTTTCCCCGTTTCCGTGAGCCCCTGCAGAGACGGAAATGGTGGAAAGTCCTCAAAAAACACTGCTCCTGCACAAGGTGCCAGAGCGAGCGGTGGCAGCTGCTGGGACCCTCACCCTGGCAGCATGGCAGAGCCCCCCAAGGCCCAGGGGACTTCAGCCCATGTCCCTGGGAGGGGCTGAGGGTGCAGGTAGTGGGGTCTGCATGGGGACGGTGCTGGAGGACACAAGGGCTCTGCACGGCTGCCCCATTCACAGGTACATGCATGGGAAGGGGGATCCACCATGTCCACCCACTGGGTGGGGTGGGAGCCCCAAAGCCTGGCCAGCTCCTGGCCGGCACGGCGTGCAGAGGCCAGGTCTCCAGCGCTGCAGAAGAGGCACAGCTGGAGGAAACCCCTCGGGGGCTGGAGGGCACCTCGGCCCCTGGGTGTGCTGCCACCAGCTGCCAGGGTGGGCTGAGCCCACGCACCTTCCTCGCCAGGACCCCAGGCAGAGGCTTGGTGGCCTCGGGACAAAGGCAGCTGTCAGCCAACACCACCCCACCCCCCAGAGAGACCTGTGGTCAGTTTTGTTTGCTGAGATGGAGGATTCCAGCCACCCAGAGTCTGAGGGTCTGCACAGGTTCCGGACCAGCTGCCCAGACCACCCCATGGCAGGGAACGAAGCCGTTGTGTCAGCAGAGCCTGAGGTCTCACTTCTCCCTCCTGCTCAGGCTGACGGCTCCATGTATCAGGGGCATGTGGGGACCATTCCCCGGGAGCTCAGACCCCAGGGACAGGGACACAGAGGACATCCCTGCACAGCACCCATCAGGCTGGGCTCTGGGGTGACAGACCTGGGGCCACCCCGTGCGTGGCCCCACAGCAGCATGAGGGGTGTCCAACCAGCAGCCGGGGGACACCAAAAATGTGAACTAAGCCCTGGGCAGAATTTCTGCTGAGGCAACACAAATTCCCAGCATTGGAGAGGCAATCCCCTGAGCGCACCCTTGCAGGACATCTCACAACCTCACAGAAAGCCCAGTTTTGGTGGAGAAGCCCTTCTGACAGCCTCAGCCTGCCAGATACCCACTCCGTGCTATCCCAGCACCACCAGCACCCACATTCCCCACTGAGGTTCAACCTACAGCCTGCATCCCACAGCGGCCCCAGCCCAGCCCCTCGCTGCCTCCTCCATCAGGGTGGTCAGAGCAGAAGCCCCCCTGGCTCTGAGGAAAGGCTCGCCACCTGCCATTTTTAGCACAAGGCTTTTTCTCGGGAGGCTGCTGAGAGCAGGATCTGGCCACGGGGCCAGCAGCACGTGGGTGGGATTGGCCCGGATCAAGCCTCTCCCCGGTGAGCTAAGCCTTGTCCTGAGCCTGCAGCTCCGCAGGATGAAAGCGGCTGGTGCAGGGCAGGCAACCTCGGAGGTGATGGGATGCTCTCGCACCAGGCAGAGAGCCAGGAGCCGGGTTATTAGCCAGGGAAGCAGTTTTGGTGCTGGTCAGTGCTGGGTCACAGCCCCTAGGACAAGCAGGGATGCTCTTGGTCCATCCTGCATCTGCCAGGGAGCCACGGTGCCGCAGGGAACCTGGCCCTGGGCAGCACCTGCTTCAATGAAGAGAATAATTTTAAAGGTTCGTCTGGCCTCACTTTCTTTCTCTGACCGAACCTAAAAACCTGCAGCATGGACCTCACGCTGGTGGAACGGCATTTTGCACACATCTGTATCATGCACATCTGGCTGGGCCAGAACCTGGCCAGTGCCAATCGGGTGTGTGCTGAACCGGGACAGGCCCCTGTCACGGCCCTCCACCCTCCCACAAGCTGAACCCCCAGGCTTTGGGGTCTCCTACCTGCAGCTCCTTTGGGGTCCTGGGGGTTGCAGGGTCATAGCCAGTCCTGTCCCTGCTGGGTCTTCCTGGGGTGGCTTGAGCCAGTCTGGGGACTCACCCAGTAATGCTCAGGGGGGCAAGGGGACCCTGTGGACACCCCAGCTCATGGCACACTGTGCACTGTGCTGCCAAGGGGACAGCCAGCACCTCTGGGCACACGGACACTTGTCCCATCGTTCCTCCTACTTCTCTTGCAGCCAGGAAGGCGAGGCCACCATGGCGATGCTCCTGGAGCCCGGGATGCAGAGTCTCCGGATGGGTAAGGCTGCTCCCCAGGGAGGGTGCCCTGCAAGGATGGCAAAGGGTGGGGGGTCCCCTGCCACCCCTAACCCCCTCACCAACAGACACGAGCTCTCTGTGAGCGTGACACTCGGGGCCCCTCTCCCTTCGCCTCCCCACACACCCAGGCATCCCCCCACCGCTCCCCCCACCCATCCATTCCCTCCACAATCGTCCTCCCATCTGCATGGAGGAGCCCCCCACGCTGCTGCTCCTGCGCTGGGGTAACCAGAACCAGCTGTGGCGAGGAAACCTGACGCTGTGAACACAAGCCAGGGAGCAGCCCAAGCCAAAGAGGCGAGCGCAAGAATTAAGCACCTGCAGGGTCCCCCCAGCACCCCGGGAGTCCACTTCTATATGTTGGCAGGTGCCAGCTCTGGCTCTGGATCTGCAGGAAAGATGCTTCACATACATGGAACCCGGAGCCCCAGGCTCAAAGCCTGGCAGAGCTGCCAGCTTGCCTGGGTGATGCTTTCCCCCCGTGACAGGGGGACACTGGCCTCCCTGCACTGCGGAGCTCTGCCGGCATGCGGAGATGTCCAGAGGGACCTTCCTGTTTGTTGGGGATCAAATATTCATGGCACAGACATGGGATACAGTGAAAGGCACTTACAGAGCAGGTGTGAAGGGATTGGAGCTGCAGCGTGGCGGGGAGCAGCCAAGCCCCTGGCACAGCTCCTGGGGTGCAAAGCACTGCCCTGATGCCACGGCACCACAGCACTGTGTCCATGGTGAGTGATGTGCCGGCAGGTCTTGGCCAGCCAAGGAGATAAAGCAGTGGAGGTCAGCCAGGAACCCCACTCCCGCAGCTGCTGCTTCTGGGGGGGTCCCAGAGCACCCCCGCTGCAGGCTTTGTGGCTCCTGAGGTGCCAGAGGGATTTAGGGAGCTGCCTCTTGGGTATCCTGATTGCAGTGGGAGCTGGGCTGGATTCCCTGGACGCAGACCAGCTGCCAGCACCCTCTGGCAACAGAGAGCTGGAGTTTTATGAGTTTTATGCTTAAAGAAAGACCAAGGAGCCTCCTCCGGCCCCAGACCTCTCCGGCATCCACCTAGGAGTGGGTGCTGTTTGTCCTTGTGCCTGTGGTCCAGATCCTGGCAGGGTCCTGGCATGGAGCTGCCTGTCTGGGGAGGCAAGCCCAAAGCAAGGGTCTCAGCAGAGCTCGTGGGGCAGACGGTCCCTCCACATCCCCAGTGTCACCTCCTGGACCTCACATCCCATTCCCAGCATGACCATACGTCTGTCAGAGCCGGGGCCAGCCAAGCCCCTTGGGAAAGGTGGCCCCGCTCCATCAGCTGCACCAGCCCCTTCCTGGCTGCCCCCTGCCAACAGCTGGAGCCCGTCCATCGGCTCGTGCTTTCACAGGGCAGATGATTAATCCCCTCTGCTAATTGGAGCCATGTGGCGAGAGGAGTGCAGGCAGCCGCAGCCTCACACCACGGGCATCCTGGCTGGCTGGGCTGGGGGCCAGGCATCCCACCAGGGCTTCTGCTGCAGCCCCAGCCTGGGCTGACACGCCAGGATTAGTGGGGAACCCCAGGACAAGGCTTCTGCTGCTGAAGGGTCACCCGAGGAGACACAGCTGGCTGGGGTCTCGAGGAGGAGGAAGAGGAGGGCCACTGTGCAGCCACCATGCCACGGTGCCTGTCCCCACGCGTGTCTGTGCAGCACAAGGCAGCACGAGCCTCCCTGAGCTTCCCACACAGGCCAAAGCTCCGTGGCTCAGAGCTATCACGGCACACATGGGTCTCCACCAAAGTGAGCTGTTCTGCAGCGTGGCCGAGCCTGGCACACCTCCCCTCACTGAGGGCTGGGGAGCTGGGTCTCCGTGGCCTCACACTGCAGACACTTGCTCTGCCTCAGTAGCTCACCAACGTCTCTTTCCCAAGTTTTCCCCATATTTCCTCTGGATACATGCCTGGAGCAGCCTCTGGCATCCTTCACAGTCACCCCTGCCAGCTGTTGCCAAGCTGAATTGGTGTGTATTTATGTGATGATGGCTGTCTTGATTTAAAAATAGGCAGCTCTGGCGAGCCACCGCATCCCTTTCTGCTGCAAACATGTCGTGGGCTTTCAGTCCTGACTCTTCTGTCATCAGCTGCAAGGAATTAGACCCATCTGCTCCTTTGCTGGTCAAAGACCACTGCACTTCCACTTCTCTGGCCCATGCAAGGCAGGATCCATCCCACCTGGGTTGGCTTATCTGCAGTCCCCCCCCACCAGGGAGTCTCTGGCATCAACAGGGAGAAACTGGGCTTGCAGGTCACCTGACTTATTTTAAACACCAGCTTCAGGAGATGACAATTCTTCCTCCACATACCAGTTCCTCTCTGGTGATGGAGCGGACATGGAGCCCGTGTCTCATTACTAAAGCCTGCCCACCCCAGCAAGCTGAACCCCTCCCTGAAACACCACAACCAGCTCACCCTGACCCATCTCCTGACTGAGCAAGAGCTGACGGCCCCCAGCTCCACAGGAGAAGGTCCCTCAGTCCTGCAGCTCTTCTCTGGCCACTGTCCCCACTGGGAGACAGGGTAAGCCCCATACCCTGAGGGAGGGGTGCCTGTGAGCTCACCAGTGCTAATACCAGGTGCAACCAGTTCCTGCACCTCCGTGTGACACCTTCAAAGGTTCCTCCTTTGCTAATTCAATCAGTGCTGATTAGACACCTCCTTACACACGGTTTAAAAATTGTAAGAAGCCCTCAAACACAGAATTGCTTTGTGCAGAGCTCACTAGCAGCAGCTCTGATCCCTCTGTTCCCAAGCCTGTATCCATACTAGCTGCATCTTCATTGGGATGTTGTGCGTTACCCTCACTTTGGGGAAGGGTCTTCAGAAAGGCCCAGGGCCCATTCACATCCTAGCCTCACCCTGCTGTGTCCCCAGGTGCCAACAGTGAGCAGTGCCCTACGCCATCCCCCCCCGGCTCCCCAGGGACACCTCACGACAGCTGCAGCATCGCCCCGCTGACACCCTCCCAGTCACCGGTAAGGCAGTACTGGGGGCTCCTGGGGTCTGTCTCCCTGGTGTTGCCCCCCGATCCTTCCCTGGCTAGTAGCCCCGACCCCCAGCACCTCCTCTCCCAGTCGCGTTGCCGTCCCTACCGCACACCCCAATATCAGCTGAAGGATGGGTCAGTTTATAGCTAGGGCACAAATCCTCCCCTTTATCTGTGGGATTTATGGGATGAGGGCTGTTTTTCCAGTGCAGGAGGTTGGCAGGAGTGGAGCCAGAGGGGGAAAAAAAAATAATTTAACTCTTTGTAAAGCTGCTGGCCTCAGCTCGCTCCTCCCCGCACACCTGGGGGCCAGCAGGCGTGGGAGGCAGCAGGCAGGGAGTGTGCCAGAGCTGGTTCCTCCTCGGCACTCGTTGTCCTTGTAGCTCCCTGAACATGCACATTTCTGAGACAGCCACTTCAGCCATGCTAATCACCAGCTTTTTCTGCGGCTGTTTAATGTCTGCATTTATCAAATCTGGATACATTAAAAGTTAATGAGGGCTTTTAGCTTTCCCTGTCTGCCCCACGCACCTGGGAGGCTGCAGCAGGGGACAGCAGTGACACGGGTACAGGGCTCGCTGCATCGTCGTGGCTCGTTCGGCACTGCCACTCGCTGCCACCTCTGCCTGCTGTCACAGGGACTGGCCAGGGGCAAGGGATGGGGGCCCAAAGGCAGGACCAAAAAGCACCAGCTTGTAGGGGAGCAGTGGGATCCACATGAGGCACCTGGGTCAGGAAGGTTTTCAGTTGGGTGACCCATGGGGATGCCTGAGACAAGATCCCTTGCACCGACATGGGGAGCAGGGAAGGTTTTGAGGGAATCTCAGCTAAAATTTGCCAGGTTTTGAGTGTGGAGGGCTCAGGACCACCCCAAGCCGGGAAACCACAGGGATCCCCCTGCCATCCTAGACGGCCCTCGTGGGCAGAGGCTGCTAGCACCCATCCCTCTCCGGGGCTGCCCGGATCCCATGTCCCACGGAGCCTTGGAGAACTGCCGCAGCAGCCTGGCATCAGCAGCCCTTTTTCCCAGTGTTTTGGAGCTGTGTAAAAGCAGGAATTGCCTCATGTTGTCAGCCAGCATCGTTGCAGCAGCAACCATGGCATCACTGTGTACCACAGAGCCTGTGGGTGTGATCCAGGAAAATTTAACCCCTCGATGGGGCTTTTTTTTACCCGTTTTCTGGATGCTCACCCCCAGGACCGAGCCCATCCCTAATGGCTGCCTTTGCATTTCAGAGGAGCGAGGCTCGCTCCCAGAAAACTGCTTCCTTCGCCGTGGTGGTGGCCATTGACTTCGGCACCACATCCAGTGGCTACGCCTTCAGCTTCTCCAGCGACCCCGAGGCCATCCACATGATGAGGTGAGGAGCAGCCAGAGGCCCCAGGGCTGTTACAGGACTTTTTCCCCAAGGCGGCTGGGTGCTGGCTCGCTGGGTGCAGGGATGGAGGTGGGCTGGGCGATGAACACCCACACCGCCGCAGGTGAGGGATGCTGCCTGGATGGTGGTGGGTGGAAGGAGCCTGAGAAGTGGATCTTGCACCGAGCAGGACGATGGAGCGGGAGCACTTCTTCGTTAGCGCTCTGTTGTAACAAGCTGTGTGGGTGCAGAGGTTGCACAGGGAGCAAAGCCAGCTTCCTGCATGGCCTTCCCAGGGGCTTCGCTCCCTTCTTTGTCCCTCTTCAAGGTGCTTGAGGTTGTGCTCATACACATAAATGAAACTGGGCAGGACCTGTTCTCTGGCCTTGACGTTCATGTGCTGCTGCTGGCTCCTGTTTGCAGGAAATGGGAAGGAGGGGACCCCGGGGTGGCCAACCAGAAGACCCCCACCAGCCTCCTGCTGACACCGGAGGGCATCTTCCACAGCTTCGGCTACACTGCCAGGGACTACTACCACGACCTGGACCCCGAGGAAGCCCGTGACTGGCTCTACTTTGAGAAGTTTAAGATGAAGATTCACAGCACCAGTGTATGTCTCTGCTCCCATCCCAACCTCCCCTGGGGAGACCCTGGACGGGCAGGATGGAGCTGAGCTAGCCCTGGGGACTTAACACACTTTGCAGAAAGCAAAGAGAGGGGTTCACCAGGGCAAGCAGAAATTTGGGAGGGCTGGAGAGGGGCTGCAAGCAGAACCTCTGATTTCCTGCATCCCAACCGAGCACGTTCCTGTTTGCTTTGCACACACTTTGCATGTAGCAACATTACAGCCCTCTGCAGGGGGATGAATTTTTGGTTCCCTGTGTCCAAGCTGCTTTGGGGCAGATGGATGTGGTTGCAGAGCCGTGCTTCAAGCGCCCATTCAGCACAGAGGAGATGAGCACCCTGCCTGAGGCTCGCCGCTGGAGCCTGGGTGGGATGCTGGTCACATCCCATCACCCTGCATGATATGTTTGCTGTTACTGCTCTTCCCGGCAGGACCTCACCATGAAAACCGAACTAGAAGCTGTCAATGGGAAGAAGATGCAAGCACTGGAGGTGTTTGCCCACGCGCTCCGCTTCTTCAAGCAGCACGCTGTGCAGGTAGGGCATCTGGGGGTCTCCCTGCAGCACCACATGAGCACAGCCCTCCTCTCCCTCTCCAAACCAAGTACAAGGCATGCATGTCGTCCTCTCCATGTGTGTCTTCCTCACCCTCACCTCACCTCACGCCCTGATGCTTCAGCTGGGGAGGGTCACCTGCTTCTTCTTGCCTGGCAGGAGCTGAAGGACCAGTGTCCGTCCCTGCCCGAGAGAGATGCCATCCGCTGGGTGATCACCGTGCCTGCCATCTGGAAGCAGCCGGCCAAGCAGTTCATGCGGGAGGCGGCCTACAAGGTGAGGGAACCCCAGCGGGGGCTGTTCCACATGCTGACCTGCACAGGAGGCTGTGCTTTCCAAGCTTCCCTCCTCCTGTGGGTGCTGCCTGCCTGATGAAGGGTCTCTAGCATGTCCATGTCTCATGGAGCCAGAGGGGACCACGGGGATGGTCAGAGGCTGGAGCAGCTCTGCTGTGGAGACAGGCTGGGAGAGTTGGGGGGGTTCAGCCTGGAGAAGGGAAGGCTCCAGGGGGACCTTAGAGCACCTCCCAGTACCTAAAGGGGCTGCAAGAAAGCAGGAGAGGGGCTTTTCACAAGGGTATCTAGGGATAGGACAAGGGGGAATGGCTTTAAGCTGAAGGAGGGGAGATTTAGATTGGATATTAGGAAGAAATTCTTTGCCATGAGGGTGGTAAGGTACTGGGACAGGCTGCCCAGAGAAGCTGTGGATGCCCCATCCCTGGCAGTGTTTAAAAAACATGTAGCTGTGCTGCTTAGGGACATGGTTAGTGGTGGGCTTGGCAGTGCTGGGTTAATGGTTGGTCTTGATGATCTTAAAAATCTTTTCCAACTTCAACTGTTCTATGCAGCATTCAAGGCCAGGCTGGATGGGGCTCGGAGCAACCTGGTCTAGTGGCAGGTGTCCCTGCCAGTGGCATGGGGTTGGAACTGGATGGGCTTTAAAGTCCCTTCCAACCCAAACCATTCCATGATGTCCTGGTAGCCTAAGGAACAAAAGCGGGACTCTGGCTGTGGGGCAGCCCTGCAGGGATGCCCTGGAGCACCATCACCTTCTCTGCCCTGATGTCCCTGTCCTCCGTGCAGGCTGGTTTGGTGTCCCCGGAGAACCCGGAGCAGCTGCTGATTGCGCTGGAGCCCGAAGCCGCTTCCATTTATTGCAGGAAACTTCGCCTCCACCAGCTGATCGACCTGAGCTGCAAGCCCCCGGCTAACGGGCTGGCGCCGGACCACTCCATCGACTCCAGCTTTCGGCAGGGTGAGCGGCTGCAGGGCACCGGGTGCTGCCAGACAGGCACTGGCAGAGGGTCCATGCAGGGTTGGGGGCTGGAATTGCAGGAGATGGAACAGGCAGGGGTCTGGCCCCGCATACCAGCTTTTGAGGGTCCATCAGCAGCTGTGGCTGGGGAAGGGTCTTGGGGCAGCCCTGGGGCATGACTCAGCCTGGGCTGCAGCAGTGGGGTCCCAGAGACCCCCCTATGCTCCCCTCTTGGGTCTGGCACAGGCACCTCGCCCCCCCCCCCCCCCCCCAGCCCCTCACCAGGGGGCTGACTCTTGCCCTGTCCTCCTCCACTCCTGGCTCTTTTCCAGTTTCCCATCCCTTTCCCTATAACTTTCCCTTTCCCTATAACTATAATTACCTTCTCTGGTAATTTACCAAACGAGGCTAATTCTCACAAAAGCCGTTTGGATTCCCATGCAGCACCGGTGTGCACCAGGGCGAGTCCTCGGCGGGTGCCCCACAGCTGTATAAAGTGAGCACAGCAATCCTGCGCCCCCCAACAGGGAAGGGCTGGTTCCCCCACCATGAAGGACCCTCAGCCCACAGCATCACTAAGTGATGGGGAAACTGAGGCAGGGATGAGTGCGGCACCATGCCAAGGGCGTGAGTGGGAGGCTGTGGCTGATCCCCATGCTCTGGCAGCCCCGGGGAGCCCTGCTTCCCACTTTGCCCCCCTTCCCTGTCCCCCCCCTCCCCAAGCCCGCACAGCCAGGGCAGGCAATGGCTGCTGTCCCAAGAAGCACCCGAGCCCTGCGTCCCCTGTGGTCTCAGACCATTTCATCTGCCCAGCCTGCCCCTGACCCCCACCCACACCGCCCTGGGTCCCCAGCCTGCCTCTCCCCTTTCCTCCCGCCACGTTTCCAGCCGGAGCAGTTTCTGCTGGCTCAGCCGGAGCTACTCTGGATTCCTCCCAGCAGCTCCGCTTGGCCTCGACCACCCCGGCCCCTTGCCTCTCCCTCTCCCCCCGCCCAGCCCCTCCAGACAGCCGAGCCCTCTGCTCCCCCATCCCACGCCAGCCTCCCCGGCCGATGTCATAACCCCGGCACAGCGAGAGGATCTTCCCACAGCCCCGGGGCCGGCTGCCACCCTCCGCTGAGCTGCCTCGGGGGATGCTCCCTCCACTCATGGGAGCCTGGGGGTTCACTGGGACAGAACCAGTTTGCCCTGCCGGGACCCAGCCCTGGCACTGGGACTTGCTGATAGCCACAGCCCTCGTCTTGTGTTTGGCTCGAGAGCCGGGGTCGCATCCGCATTTACAGAGGGGTTTGATCTGCATCCCGGGGTGGAGGTTAATGAAATGAGTGTGCCATGTCCACCTCAGAGCGCTGAAAGTAGCCCGGGATAACCCCACCTTCTCCAAACAGCTCCCTGCCCCTTCAGGCTGCTCTGGTGTTCCGGGGACCGGGGGAGCAGAGGAAACCCAGACTGGGCTGGGGAGAAGATGGGAAGAGGTGGCATCACCCAGGGGCACCTGTGGGCCCAGGGTGCTGCAGGCTGGGTGTGGGGAGGTGGGATCCCATGGGATCCCGGGCAGAGCTGCGGGATGACTGGAGCAGCTGGGACCATGTCGGGTGTCCTGGTTGGAGGGGAGAGGGCAACCAGTGCTCCCAGTGCATCCCCAGCAGCATCTTTGCCAGCATTCCCCCCCTGTCTGGGGGGCTCCCAGGGATGCTCCTGGCCCTCGGTACCCCCAGCCTGACACTGGCCCTTCCACTCTGTTCCTCAGCCCGAGAGCAGCTCCGGCGGTCCCGGCACAGCCGCACCTTCCTGGTGGAGTCGGGAGTGGGGGAGCTCTGGTCAGAAATGCAGGCAGGTAGGAGGGGGGACGGGCAGTGCCCCCACCACAGACCCCAGCCCACCGGGGAGGATTCACTTGGAGGGGGGGGACAAGCAAGAGCCTGCACCAGTGCTGCCTGGCCCCTGGGCCCCCCTGGGCAAGGGGATGGGGGGCTGGATGTTCCCTCCATGGCAGAGCCCCCCAGGTGGCCCCAGTACCAGGGAAGAGTCTGGCCGTGGGGGTGACACAGCTTCACGCTGTCACTTGGTCTTGAACCCCATGATGATGCCGGTGAGGGCAGGGTCTGCCTGCCACCATTCCATCACTGGGCTCATTCCAAGCAAACACCATGACATCCCCCTCCTGCACTCACAAACGGCTTCAGCTGTTTTGCAGGTGGGGGAAAAAAACCCACCCAAACCCCACGTATTTTGGTAAAAGCCACATTTATTTATTATGTTTCCCCCTGGGGAGAAGTGCAGCCCAGGGGCCATGAGCCAGCGGCTGCTCCGAGCCCATGGGATGGGCATCCTGGGGGTCAGCCCCGCCGTGGGGCTGGGGGCCTGGGGGAGACCCCGCAGCGGGGGGGGACGGGAGCCAGGACCCCGACTCGGCTGCTGTCCGTGCCCGCAGGTGACCGGTACATCGTAGCGGACTGCGGTGGTGGCACGGTGGACCTCACCGTCCACCAGATCGAGAAGCCGCAGGGGACGCTGAAGGAGCTGTACAAAGCCTCAGGTGGGCTATAGCCCCCACACCCCACCTCGGGTCCCTCCCGTAGCCACCTCTCCTGGGCTGGGGTCCCGCTCTGTCCCCTGCAGGATGGTGGCCGGGGCTGTGGCACCACCTGGTGTCGGCGGGGAGCAGGGCAGGGGCGGGGGGCGACGGGGGGGCTGCGCTATCGGGGGTCAGATGGGACAAGGGTGTTGGGCTGGCGGGGGCCAGATGGACCAGCGGCTGGGCTGGGGGGGCTCAACCGGGACAGGGGTGCTGGGAGGGGGGGGCAATAGGGCACAGGGTTGCTGGGCTGGGGGGACGACGACAGGGGGACATGGGTGCTGGGCTAGGGGGGCAGTGGGGTACAGGCGTGCTGGGCTGGGAGGGGGCAGAGGGACACAGGGGCTGGGGGGTGTCTGGTGGGACAGGTGTTCAAGTGGGATGGGGTGCTGGGCTGGGAGGGAGGACAGTGGAACAGGGGTGCTGGGCTGAGGAGGGACTGGGGCAGCAGGGGTGCCAACCGGACAGGGACGTGGGTGGGAGAGGGTGGGTGTGCAGGGTGGGGCGGGGGGTACAGGTGTGGCTGCAGGTGGGGCAGGAGCTGGGGCTGAGGCCCAGGGCATCGTGGTGTGGGGATATGACACCCACCGGTGTCCCTATGTGCTGTGGGTCGCAGTACCCTGTGCCACCTGGGCACACCAGGAAGGCACCGGGTGACAGGGCTGTGCCCTGTTCTGGGCTGTGAGATGTGTCCTGGCCCCTGCCCATGGGCTTCCCACCCTGCCGGGGGGGCGCATGTGAAGCCCCCAGCCTCAGCCCATCCCAAGTGTGAGATTTTGGCCCATGGTGGTTGTGTACCCCCAGACAAATAGTGGCTTGTAGGTGATGGCCACAAGCCCAGGCTTCCCCGCAGAGCTGGGCACAGGGCTGGAAATCAGAGCCATGACATGGGGGGGGCACTGAGCGCCCCCAAGCATCACCCAGGGACACCCAACAGGGTCCCCTTTGTCCAAGGGACCACTGTACCCGCAGCCACGCTGTCTGCCCTCTCCTTGCTTCAGAGGCACATTTCCGTGCCCTCCCCCCCACCAGTGCAGGACTTGTCCCTGTTCCCTGGCCCAACCCTGGGTGAAGGGGCTCCCCTCTACGTTGTCCCACTCCCCCTGTTCCCCCTGCAGAAGAGCCACAGTGGGGCTGGGGGCTGCAGTTTTGCACAGAAAGCACCCCAGGCTTTGCTGGGTGATGCTGGGAGGGGTGTCTGGGGACATGGTAATGGGGGACCTGGGAAATGTGTGTGCCATGGGGATGCTGCCTGACCTAGCCCCCTCCCCACTGCTGCCCAGGGGGTCCCTACGGGGCCGTGGGGGTGGACCTGGCCTTCGAGAAGCTGCTGTGCCACATTTTTGGGGAGGATTTCATCGCCACCTTCAAGGCCAAGCGTCCTGCCGCCTGGGTGGACTTAACCATCGCCTTTGAAGCCCGCAAGCGGGCGGCAGCCCCATCCCGCGCCAGCCCCCTCAACATCTCCCTGCCCTTCTCCTTCATTGACTTCTACCGCAAGCACCGGGGCCAGAACGTGGAGACAGCTCTCAAGAAGAGCAAGTGAGACCCTGGCTGGGGGGAATAAGAGGGACTGGGGACCCCTGGGGAGCACATGGCCCTGGAGGGATCTAAACTGGGGCAGGGGGAGAAGACAAGGGTAGGTGGGGTGCTCTGCTCTGGGGTCTGCTGGGCTGGGGCATCCCCAGGGGGGAGCCTTTGGTGAGGGGCATCCCTGGACCCTCTCTCCCTCCCCAGTGTCAACTTTGTGAAGTGGTCATCCCAAGGGATGCTGCGGATGTCCTCAGAGGCCATGAGCGAGCTCTTCCAGCCCACCATCAACCAGATCATCAAACACATTGGTAGGTCCTGCGGGTGGCAGCAGCCCCATCACCAGAGCCCCTTCCCCCTGCAAGAGAGGAGTCCCCTGGCCCTGGGACCCTGCAGTGGCACTCCCAGCTGTGCCCAGTTCCCATCCAATGCCCCCCTTCCCTCCACAGATGACCTCCTGAAGAAGCCGGAGGTCCAAGGCATCAAGTTCCTCTTCCTGGTGGGAGGCTTCGCGGAGTCGGCCATGCTGCAGCACGCCATCCAGGTGGCCTTCGGCCCTACCTGCCGCGTCATCATCCCCCAAGATGTGGGGCTGACCATCCTCAAAGGGGCCGTGCTCTTCGGCCTCGACCCCACCATCGTCCGCGTCCGCCGCTCCCCCCTGACCTACGGCGTGGGGGTGCTCAACAAGTTTGTGGAGGGGAAGCACCCTCGGGAGAAGCTGTTGGTGAAGGAGGGCAAGAACTGGTGCACCGACATCTTCGAGAAGTTCGTCTCTGTTGACCAGTCTGTGGCACTGGGGGAAGTGGTCCAGCGCAGCTACTGCCCAGCCCGGCTGGGCCAGCGCAAAACCATCATCAACATCTACTGCTGTGCCACCGATGACGTGGTCTACATCACCGACCCCGGTGTACGCAAATGTGGCACAATCAGCCTGGAGCTGGAGGCACTGGGTGATGCTGGCAGCCTGGCCCACGGCCGCCGTGAAATCCGTGCCAGCATGCAATTTGGGGACACGGAGATCAAGGTCACTGCCATGGACATCCGCACCTCCAAGACGGTCCGAGCCACCATCGATTTCCTCTCCAACTGAGCCCCCTTGCCTCACCGCAGGGCTGTGCGGGGAGGGACGGGGACCCTGGGAGCCTGCCACCCGCCACGGCCCCCCATCAGCACCCGCACTGGGCTCCAGCCCCCCCATGGCTGCACGGAGCCGGGCAGCGGGAACCACCAGCTCACAGCTCCAGCTGAGCAGCCAGCAGCCCCCCCTGCCCCCTTGCAGCCCCCCCTTCGCACGGGACACCCAGGCAGGCAGTGCTGCCCCGGGCCTGCACCTCCCATGGAAATGGAGGGGTCCCCCTGCCAGAACGGGCGACTGCAGCCCCAGCAGTCAAGCAAGGCAGGAGGTGCAGTGCCCAGCCAAGCCAGGGCTAGGGGGTCAGGCTGCCCCCCACGCACGGTTCAGGGCCACCACCGCCCCCCGATCCCCTGAGAATACCCATGCACACACTTTCCATAATCCCACATTTCTATTTTTTTATATATATGTTGCACGTCACCCTTGCAGCTGCCATCCCACGAGCCGCAGAGCTTGACGTGGTCAGTGCAGCCCAGCGAGGGCTGGGACAGTGGCACAAGGGGGGGATGACTCACTCACCCCCTCCCAGCCCCCCCTTAACAGGGGCCAGGGCCATTTGCAGCACAAAGCACGAAGCCCCTCGCCCTTTTCAGGGCCACTGGGGGTTATCCATGCCCACCCGCTGCCGCGGGGATGGGCTCATGCAGCCCCTTGCAGTCTGGGGTGTACAAACAAATGTATGTGACCACCTGCCCCCCGTGCCAGCCCTGGGGGTGTCCCCTGTCCTCCCACTCTCCTCTGCACGTTTTAATCTGGTTGCAGCCACCAGTTCCAGTGCTCCTGGGGGGTTTAATGGAGGCAAACGGAGCTTCAGCCCCTTCTCTGCTGAAATTTATTACTTACCTCTATAGATTTTTGTACTTAAAAAAACCCACACATACACACAGATGTGTATATATCTATATCTATATATATTTTTATATATATATAGGCACATAAAGCCTCCTGTTGCTTTTGAAACTGAGCCACTTCTCCTGGTCCTTGTACCATGGGACTTACTGGGGAAAAAAAAAAAACGAAGAAAAAAAAAAAAAAACAACAAAAAACCAAAATGGAAGGAGACCAAGTCAATGGCTGCAACATGAGGACATGGACGGGCTCTGCCACAGGGACATCAGTTTCCACTGCCAGCTCCTGCCCTGGCCCAGCTCAGCTCCACACCCCAGGAGGCAAAATTTCACCCCGGGGGGGTCAGCTGGGGCTCCGCCACCCCCAAACATCCCCTCTCCTGGGGAGCTTGGGGATAAAAGTGAGGGGAAAGCAGCAAGAGCAGCTGGAGGCAGCAAGTGGGATCCCTCACCAAAGCTCCAGCAAGAGATGCTCCAACATTTGGGGAGCCCCTCCTGCACTTCAGGGACCCCCGGACCTGCAGCAGGGAAAGTGGGCGGCCACAGCTGGGGAGGCAGCAGCTTGCCCCCAGCTCCACGGTGTCCATGGAGCCACAGCCCCCAGGACCTACGTTGGTAGGGTCGGGGGGGTTTGGGGTTGGTTGGTGGGGGTTTTTTCTGTTCTTTTTTAAAAATTTGACCTTCGTCCTTAGGAACCACGCAGGTGGCAGCGGGCCAGGGGGCGGGGGGGCTAGTCAAAGCCATGCCAATCGCTCTGCTCCGAGTCGTACTCCAGCTCCGCGCCGATGCAGCGCACCCCATCCAGGAGCATCGGCGTGCCGTGGTGCCGATCTGTGGGACAGGAGGGGATGGTGGGGATGGGGACAGAGCCAGGGGACAGCCACATATGGCCTCAGGCTGGCCTGGCAGGCTTGCTTCACCTTTTTGAGGGCACTTTTGGGGAGTGTTCAGGCTCACAGGTGCCTGTCCTCCCTCCCGCAGTCCCTGTACAAGGGATGCCAGCACCCACGGGGATGGGAGACGCAGGGATACTGCACCCTGTCCCCAGGTCACTGCTGTACTCACCGCCCTCAGGGTGCTGCATGGGGATGGTGCTCAGCCCCCAGTGCACTGGGGCTGGGACAGGGGGTGGGAGGCAGGGAGATAGCCGGGTGCGGGGGACAGGGTTTGGAGGGGCAGGGAGCAAACCGCCAGCCATGCCGGCACAGGGACAGTGCGGATGAAGCCCGTGAAGGCAGTCGCCAAGCTACAGAACGCTGCTCTAATTAACTGACCCAAATTAAGCAGCAAGGTGAGGGAGGGAAAAAAAAATTAATTTTAAATTAAAGACTACTGTGCTGCCTGCCAAGCAGCCATGGCTGGAGGCGGGGGGGGGGGGGGGGGGGGGGGCGGCGGGGGGCGCAGTGGGCTTGGCCCCAGGCCTCTGGCTGGGCTTGCGGTGAGGATGGGGGGGGTGCAAGGGGTGCCCCCAAACCATCCACTGCAGCCCCACTCCGTGCACCCCTTCACGAGGGAGGCCCCACGGCCTCATCCCCTGGTCTGGGGATTTCCAGGGTGAAAGTTGTCCGGTTTAGACAATTTCTTAGGAGTGCCCACCAGGTGGGGAACGTCTGCAACAGCTCAACTGGGAGAACTGGAGGAAGATGGGCTGGGGAAGGAGGGGGGATGGAGCAGCGTCTAGGGAAGGAGGGGGGATGGAGCAGGGTCTGGGGGATGCAGGGAGCATCCCTGGCTCCCCAGGCACAGCAGAAAGCAGCAGGTCTCCATTACCAGCTGTGCCAGGGAGGAATCGCTGCTCTGAAACCCAAGGAACCGGGCAAGACCCTTGCACCGCTGCTGGCAGATCCTTACCCATCACACGGGCTTGGACCACGACCTTGATGCAGGCACCTTCGCCAGCCTCGCTGGCCAGGACCATCTCCTCCTTCAAGACCCCTTCCTTGTGCGCTGTGTACTCGCACTTCACACTGTAGCCTGGGGACAGAGACACCCTGGGAGCTGGGATCCACCTGCCCACACCTTTCCTGCCCCACTCCAGGAGTCCCTCCTCACCGCAGGCACCCAAAGGCAGCAGAGCCTGGGGCATGGCAGATTTAGTACCATCCCCACCACCGAGGTGCTGAGCAACATGGCACAAACCCTGCTGGGCTCCCTCCCCACCAGCTGCCTCAGTTTCCCCACCCGGGAGACAGAGACAAGGATGCTGAACTGTGGCCGCAGAGATGCAGGCGAGGTGTCAGGGGACACTGCTCTTTCCAGGGCTGGGCTGAGGGGACTACCATAAGGGTGCTGAGCATCCCCAGCACCCTGAGCTGATGGCAGTCTGAGACCTGCCTGTCACCCTGCCCTAGGCCACAGGGGCTTTGCAGAGCCCCACAGGGAAGGAGCAGCAGAGCAGGACACTGGCATACAGCTGCGCTGCACATCCAGTCACAGCCGGGGGTGTCCCACATCCCATCCAGCTGGGATTCTCCAGCACACCAGACCCCCCGAACACAGCAAACTGTGCTGCCTGCACCCTGCCCTGCCTGCAGTGCCCTAGCCAGGGTCATTTCCCATGCCAAAAGTGCCATGTCTCTCGCCTCGCAGAGCAGTGGGAACACAGAAACAGCCCTTGCAGCCCCCAGCTCGGATGGGATGAAGGCTGGCCCTGGCCCCGCACCCCCCCAGCTCAGGGACAGCTGGCAGGGCCAAAGGAGGCAGTTGCTTTTAATCTGGGAAAAAGTAAAAGCACAATGTAAAAAATAAAGGAAATGTAGAAAATTAATAAAGCTGCAGAAAGGTGTTAACCAAACCCTGGCATGGGGGAAACAAGTGAGCACGCGGCCAGGCAGCCCCACACAGCTCGCAGGGAGCACCCTGACATGGCTGGCACGGTGGGATGCTGCAACAGCACAAAAAAAGAAATAAAAATGCACTGAGCATCATCCAGGCTCCTGAGCACATGCAACAGTCTGCTCCATGAGCTCAGCCCGCGGCTCAGAAACACCAGGCATGCACGGGGAGCGCAGCGGGACAGGGCAGAGCAAACCACTTATGGCCACGACAAATGTTCCCCATCTGCTCCTCCAAGTCCCCACACGCACAGGGCTCCGGCGCCTGAAGAGAGGCCAGTGGGGAGCCCGAGGGCAGCTCGGGGCAGGGAAGCACTTTCTCTGCTCAGAGGCAGCTCAGCCAGCAGGAGGGAGAAACTGTGACAAAACCTCCCGAGCGCTGGGAGCTGACATCTCCAGCCCATGCTCACCTGAGGCTGCTTTGTCTCTGCCAGATTTACTGTGAGGCACTGGACTCCTCGGCATCCCACCGGAGCGGCTCTGTGTCCCCAAAGGGCTCTTTTCCCCAAAGCCTCGGGAGCCCTGGCCCGGAGCCCAAGCCAGGCACGCCAGCCCAAGGTGAGGAGCTTCAAGCAAACAAAGCTTAAGTGCTTTGCTGGGCCGGGGCCAGCAGCAGCGCAGGCAGAGCCACAGCCCATCCCTGCCAGCAACCAGACCCTCGGCTGCTGGGAGGTGGCAAGTTGCAGCCCCAAGAGCCAGAGGGGACAGGGATGCGGGAAGGAGCACCCACAGCTGCTTGTCAGCTGGAGCTGCTGGCACGGGACCAGCTGAGGTGGCCCAAGGTGCTTTGCAGCCCGCTGTGTCCTCAGAACTGATCCCGTGTCCCCGAGCTGGCTGCCACTGAACCCAGAGTGATGCTTGGCTGTCCTAACTGCTGCGCCAGGGCCACCACCACAGCCCTGCTCCCTTCTCCCACAGACGTGCCGGTGGCAAACTGACCCCAGAGCAGTGCCAGACTGGTGCATGAGCCTGGCACCTCTTGGAGCAAACCCTGTACTTGTCCCCATCCCGACTGGGCTGTGGGCTCTGCTCCACAAACTCACAGCTGCTCTTCACCTCCTGCCTCCCAGACTGATCTGAACCCACAAGAAACAGCACCCGATTGATGCATATTTGGGATAAAAGAGCATTTAACCTCCCAGTTGTAGATGGTAAGTTACGGTGAGACGGAGTCTGCAGGGGACAGAAGAGCAGCCATGGGGCCGGCTGTGTCCAAACTGGCACTGCCAGCGAGTATGGGATGATCCAAGCAGGACCAAGGGCTGGAGGAGCCAGGAAAGGGACAGGAGGAAAGGAGGGTGCAGAGCAGCCACCAGGACCCCAGCCCCACAGCTGTGATCCTGGGGGGCTGCCACATACCCGGCCCCCACACAGGCTCCGATGGGGCTGAGCTGCCACAGACACAGCACCAACCCAAGCCCAGGATCACCTCTGCACAGACCCACACCACGGGCTTACATCTCAGGGCATTACCCTCCTTTCCTCTACAACAACAGAATTAGCAAGAAGCCTGGAGACAGACGGAGAGGTGACCCCGCCTCAGCTCCAGCCTCTTCTTTAGGCAGACCCTCTGCGCAGGCAAAGAGCAGACAGAGCAAGTGCTAAAAATACCAGCACGTCTGGACTCTGTTCAGCAGGTTCCTGGATTAAAATGCCACAAAAGCCGCTCTTCAAGCATGCGGGTCGAGGTCGGGCGTCTCACGGGAGGTGCAGTGGAAACACAGATTCCTTCTCCATGGAGTAAAGCTCTAACACAGCGCTGCAGGAATGGGCACCAGGATGCGGCCCAAGCAAAGGTACAGGCATCCCGGGCAGCACCAGGACCAAATGCCACCCTCATCACTAGCAGCTGCAGCAGGACTTGTCCACAAAGCCCCGTGGGTCAGGGACAGCCCAATCGGCCTGTCACCCCTCTCTATGCTCAGCCGAAGGACGAGGCTTGGGGTTTGGGAAGTGCTTTGGAGGACACTCACCCACTGAGTTCCCATAAGGCAGGAAACACCCCAACAATAAAATCCATCCCCAGGAGCTCCCGGGGGCTCCCGGCTCCCCGAGGAAGAGGAACCATCCCCCAACCTGGCAAGGGCTCAACCCCACTGGCCACGGGTGCACCCGGGGGCCGCCAGCTGCCTCCCACCCCACAGGAGCACTTGGCCCATGCTCCCCAAGGGGCCCTGGCATGGGCCAGGCACCCCTGCCACCCCCAGGGGCACTCGGGGGTACGTCTGGGAATGGCAGCCCCCCCAGTCCAGGCAGTGCCCCCCTCGCCAGCCGCAGCAAAGCAAGGGCAGGATCCGGGACCGGCACAACAGCCGCTGGGGGGACAGAGCGGGGTGACAAAGAGGAGGACCTTACCTTCTGCCAGAGGGGTGATGCTGATGACTCGGAGGTTGAGGTTGGGGAGGGGAATGGCACAGATGTCCTTCCCCAGCCTCTGCAATGGGGGCAGGAGGAATGTGATCTCGTACTTGTGGAGGATCTTCAGGAATCCCACCTGCAAGCAGGGGACACGGCGAGGGTCAGGCCATGCCTCAGGCAAGCACTGAACCACACAGGAGGTGGTCCCATGCTGCCATCGTCACAGCTAATCCCACCCACCCACCCCCATCCCACCCCAGGGACAGGGACCCACTAGGCATCGAGCACCCAGAGCCCACAGGAAGGTGGGGGGCAGTAAATAATTGCCAAAAACATAACAAACAGTTCTATTTTGGCTGCACAAAGCAAAAATAACCAGTTCCAGGCAAAGCTCTGGGAACAACCACCCATCGGTGTCATGGGAGCAGAGACCAATTTTCCCAGTGTAAACCAAATGCGTTCAGCTGCTGTTTCTGGTCTCTAAAAGCCAAGATGTTTCCAAGAGCACGCCTTCAAATGTCATTTATCCACTGCCACGATGAAAGCCAGAGCCCTTTCAGAGCCGGCCACCTCCAGAAAGAGGTTCGTCTCCATCCCACTCAGAAAAAGCCATTTTGGGAAGGGAGCAGAGAAAGCTGCCAAGCTCCAGACATGCCTGCAAACCCTCCTTGGGGCAGAGCCCAGGGCACAGCCAGGATCTGTCCCAGCTGGGAGACCCAGTGACTGCCACAAACCCCACCGGCAACGTGCAAGCCCTGTCTGGGGCACAACCCCACACCTGACAGCCTGCCCCAGGGTGCACCTCCACCACCACGTAAATACATGTATAACACGCCCAAACACGTATCTAGCTATACACACACAGATAAAAGAATGCATGCCATATGCTGGCACATTCCTGGCCACAAGCAGCTCTGAGGCATCACTGCAACGTGGAAACCAACGGAAACGACAACGCGCAGCTCTGGGGATTTTAAGGCCACGGGAAGATGTTTGGTGACCAGCCCTAATGAGCTTTTTCTCCCCAGGGGAGAGGATGAGGGTCTCCTCCTGGCTCCGAGACAGGGGGCAGGCACACAGGCAGTGCTGTGGGGTGCAGGGTGCACCCCAAACCTGTCCAGAAGGAAGGACCGCGTGAATAAACCCACAGACCCACGCAGCCGCAGTGCGCTGGGCTCAGTGAGGGTGGCTGCCAGTGCCGGGCTGGTCCCACTCTGCCACCAGCACTGAGGGCAGCCCCCCTTCCCCAGGGAGGCACGTGCAGTGCCGGGATGCCTGCAGCACGCTGCACAGCACGGGTGGAAAAAATAATAACAACCACCCACAGATCGGCAATTGCTAAGCAATTCACTGCCATTTTTAGGGCGATAACCCATCATCCACCTGATACAAATAACTGACTCAGAGCTGAAAGGCAGTTTCAGATTGCTCTGCTGCACACAGCGCAGGAGCAACCCCGATGCTCTCCAAGGGGGTTGTTTCTTGAGAGAAAAGGGTCTCCAAAGGAGAGACTGGGATGGAGGGCCCAGCTGCACGCCAGGTGGAGCAACAACAATAAAGCTGCTCCGGGCAGAGGACCAGCGACCTGCACCTCCAAGTCACTGCCAAGGTGCTCATCTCACAGGCAGACCCCACTGCCACCAAAGCCCACAGCACCTCGGCACTGAAGCCTCCACTCCTGCCACTCAGCCTTGCTGCGTGGGGTGAGGAGCTGTGGGACGGGGCAGGCAGCGCATGCTCGGTTTTGCAAACGTGCCAGGATGAAATATGAGGTGCCATTACAGATGACTTGCTGTCCCCGCTGCCATCACTGTCCCCCAGCCATGGGGTTGGGAGCCACCATCAAACCTGAACCCATGCTAACACCCTCCCACAGCCACAGGCACGTGGCTGGAGGGGACTGAGCAGAAGCCATGGATCCACTGGCACGCAGGGTGAGGCCCAGCTCAGCCCTGTCCCCCCAACACAGGGGCAGAGGGGACAGTGCCACATCCCCCGTGCCCCAGGGCACAGCAGGGCCAGCAGCTTCCCCAGCCCACCCTGCCAAGAACAGGCTCTGCTGCTTGTGATCCCACCAGACCCTGATTTCCAGAGGGGACCCACGTCCCGCCCCAGGCCATCAGATCTGCCCGGACAGCCCCACAAACACTGCCCAGATGACTGCAATGGCAACACGGGCCAGGCCCCCCCCCCCCCCAGACAGCCCCCAGCCTGCCCCCACTGCCGGCAGAGGCTGGATGCAGCCACAAGAATTGGGTGCTAAATGGCTGAACCCAGGGCAAAGCACCCACACTCATACCTGCACCCTCAGGAGCATCACAGCCGCTCCCAGGCCCTCCTAAGTACATCACGGGGTTAGGGGGGCCAGAAACACCCCCAGCTCTGAGAACTGTAACAGAGATGGAGCAATGTCCAGAGGGGCGGCAATGAAAACCTCCCCGAAGCAGGTATTGCTGCAGGCAGCAGAAGCCCCACAGCTCAGGGGGCTACGACAGGCAGCACCAGGGTCCACCTACCCCACAGGGTGGCCAGGACAGACCCAGCACCGCTGCCAGGTGCGGGGACAGGCCAGGGTGGCACCGGTACCCCCCCCTTGTCCCACAGGTCCCAGCTCCCACCTTGACAAGGAAGCTGCCGTCCTTCTCCTGTGTCACCATCACTGCTGAATCGTGGAGCTTCTCATCGAAGTGCACATGCCCGTGGGCCCCCTCAGCGGGCTGGCTGGGGGTGAAGCGTACGCCCCCTCCCTTGGCCTTGCTGCCTGCGTGAGGAGGAGAGGACAGAGCCCGGGTGTCACTCCCTGCCCACCTGGGAAGCACCCCCTCTGTCCCCAGCTCCGTGTTCCCAGGTCCATGCCCCACTCACAGATGGACCGAGGCTGGAGCATCATTCCCCAGCTCCCTCCTCTGTCCTCATTTCAGAAACACCCGATGCCACAGGCTGGAGAGAGGGCACACAGACACCAGTGACCAGTGACCACAGAGAGCTTGCCCTCCAAACAGGGGGGAGTGCATGGACCTGCCACCAGCCGATGTCCAGAGGCTGCGAGGGTCCCACCTGTCCCCTGGGCTCAGTGGCATTTCCTCACTCCTGTGATATCCTCGGTGCAGAGGAACGGGATGAGCGGAGACACGGGCTATGCAGGGAAGAGGACATGGGTGGGACAAGGACAGCTTCCCCAGGCAAGGGCTCCTGTACATCCCAGAGTGCTAGGCAGAGCTCGCCAGGGCTGCAAAACTGGCCAGCATGCTGCTGAGCAAACCCCACAGTGCTCCAGGGAAACCAGAAAAATGCAACGGCCCTGCAAGGACAGACATCTGCTTGGGGACACTGAGGTCCCCAGGGCCAGAAGGAGCCCACACAGACGCACAAACGCCACGGACCTTTCCACTTGCACCTTTGCAACAGGCTTTCTGGGAGCTTCCAAGAAAAAACAGCCTCTCCTCTTCCTCCCCAGTACACCCTAAGAAACCCCCCCAGTCCGGCCGCCAATTGCATCCATCTGGCAGCGGCTGGGAGCAGATTGCCGCCTCCTTAAAGAAAAGGCTCTTTGTGCCTCAGCAGGCTGGAAATGCCGGAGATTTAATAACTCAGCATTGTTCAGCCGGAACAGCTCGGCAGAAATCCCTTCCCCGCATGCAGAGGAAAAACAAGAGACTCGACCGCTCGCAGAGCGACGCAGCTGCACGTGGCTGTGGTGGTAAAGGGGACACTGATGGGACCCTCTCCACTGACACACAGGTGGCACCTGGTCCCCGTGACAGGGCATGGCCACCCTCTGCCCCGCAGAGCCTTTACAGGTGCCACAGGGCAGCACGAGCCCAGGACCTGCTCGGATCCCACACACCAGCCAGAAGTTGTGGTGACAGGTGAGGTCCCAGCCCGCAGTTGCCATCAGGAATCCCAGTGCCAGCACCAGGTTCAGAGGAGTCAAGCCCCCATGTCTGCCAGGAGACTGGGAGGGAAAATCCCAAATATGTGTCTTTGTCACATGGTGCTTGGAGGCAGTACAGCCGATGTCCAGCACAGAGCTTACGAAGCCAGGCAAGTGTCTCCAGAGGGTACCCGGCCACCAGTGGCACTCAGCTAGCCCCCTGGCACGGCGTGCCTGAAGACCCTCTGGAGACAGCGAGGTCAGAGGAAGGCGAAGGTGCCAGCCAGGCACCGCGGGCAGCTGTCCCGGGAACCAGCTGTCCCAGGAACAGGGTCACCTGCTGGCATACATCCCGGTGACCTTGAGAGGCTGCACTGTGCTGTGCCCCTGTCCCGACTCAGGAGGGAATGACAGGGACTGTCCTCACCCTGGCAGGAGGGGACACCCCCAGGGGCCCTGAGCAGAGGCTAGACAGGTGACAGTGGCACCTCTGAAGCCCAGGGCACATGGGGTGGGAGCACCCACCCATGCAGGACATGTCCCAAGTCAGCCAGGATGGAAATCTTATTAGGGACGAAATGCAATTGTGTGCCCTGCACACACCCAGCAGCGAGGGGAGGCATGGGCAGGGGTATAGGCAGAGACTGGGCAGAAAATGACCCAGACCTGGCGTGTTTTATCTCAAGTCCCACTGCAGTCATGGCAGGAGGGTCACCAGAACCTGCCAGACTCATGGTCAGCGTGCTGGCAGCCAGGCTGGTGCCACGCTCCCCGGGCACCCATGGGGACAGGTCTGGGGGTCCAACCCACACCTGCCAGAGCCGGGGATGCCTGCCTCGCATGTATCAACAACAAATCGCAAGCCCTGGCAGCAGATGCAACCTTCAGAGTCACCACATCACATCGTCCCCCCGCAGTATCCCTGGGGAGGCAGGGCTGGGAGCAGGGAAGCACGGGGCGGGGGGGGGTCAGGCTCTCCCAGCACACTGCTCCTGCTGCCGGGACCACCAGCCCCTCTCCCCCACGCCGCCACGAACAAGACAGCCCAGAACAGGCAACCTGCCTGTCCCTTGGCATCACCCCCAACAGACTGTTCACCTGGCCCTCATCCTGCCGGGAAGCTGGAGCAAGCTTCACCGCCAGCAGGAGGAAAGCCCCCGGGATGGAGCCGTCCCACAGCCTCACTTACCGGCAGTGGGGAAGGAGCCGCAGAGGCCGGAGCCGCGACCAGGCACACAAAGACAGATGAAATCACGCCCAGCAGCAGCACAAAGAGCTTCTTCGGTCTTTGTCTCTGCACGGCAGAGAGCCGGGCCCTGCTGCCACAGGGCACCTCGTGCCAGCAGCCTTTCGGGGTCCCCTCCCAGCACAGACAAAGCACCCAGCTCCCCAAGCCCAGCCAGAGCCTTTTGGGGCAGCAGCCAGGATCCAGGAAAGGCTGGAAGCACCCCAGGAACACCTGGCACCCACCACCTCCCACAGCAACCCCTTGCCTGGGGTGCGGAACTTGTGCCAATTACCGGAGAGGGGTTCTGTGGCGGAGCGATGCCAGCAGCACCTCACTGGAGCCCCCCCACCCCACCACAAGCCCCCTCAGTATGTGCTCACTCACAACTCGCAGTGGAAAACAGAGGGAACATCCCCCCGGTTCCCCACAGGCTCTGCCCTGCTCGGCTGCTCCCTGGGCACAGGGGGGGCAGCTCTGACATCCCCAGCTGCGGGCAGAGGGACCCCTCAGCAGGGCCGCGGGCAGGGTGGCTTCACCGGGAAGGAGCGAGCATCCAACTTGGACACCAGCCCCACACCAAGGCAGGAAGCCCGGGAGGGGGTGAGGAGCAGGCAGGTGCGGGGGGGGGATGCCGAGGACTCACCCTTGCTAGCTGTAGCCATGTGTCCCTGCAGCGGTCGTCCTTGTGCGAAACTTCAAAGGCATGGGCAGACGGCCATCCTGCGGGGCTGCCGCCGCTCCCGAGCACCGGCGCTGGGCAGGGAACAGGCAGGGTTAGGCAGGGGCAGGCAGAGCCGAGGAGGGCGGCCGCTCTCCCCAGCCGGGTGCCAAGGCCAGCCGAGCTCCACGGACACGATGGCACCGCACGGCCGCGACTCCGGCCGAGCGCCGGCACGGAGCTGCCAGGGAGGAGCCCGTCTGCAGCTCAGGGGCGTCGGGCAGCGCAGTGGGGCCTGCGCCCAGCCCTGCGGCGTGACGGGCACAGGGCAGCACCGGCAGTGCCTCTGCCCGCTCCACCACGAGCCCGTGGCGTGACCCGACCAGCCCCAGCTCCTGGGGATGCAGCCAGCCCCTGTCCAGGAAAGGCAGGATTCCCACCCCGGCGCAGCAGCCAGGACATGCCCATCGCATCTCCCAGCCATCAACAGAGAGCACAGCACACCCCGTGCCTCAGTTTCCCCATTCCCTACCACCACCTTCTCAAAGGCTCCGTCCAGCAGCTGCCACACCGACCCCCGAGCTGGAGAAGCCTCTACAGGCTGGCAGCAGCAGTGCAGACCCCAAACCCAGAACCCCCCAAACCCCTTTCCCCCAGCCTGCCAGCACAGCTCCCATGGGAACAGCCACTCTCTCCAGCCCAGCTGGCACTGCCTCCCCCAGGGCTGTGCTCCCCCGGTAGCTCTGCAAGACCACGGCAGGGGCCCCTGCCAGCCCCCCCAGCCCCAGGGTCAGGTCTGCCCCTGCACCAAGGCGGGGGGAACCACCGGAGCCAGGCTGCGGCTCACAGCCCCCACGGTTCAGGATCTGATACCCCAAAGACCCCCTTGCTGGTAGCTGAGGCTCAAACCCCTACCCTGGGGCTCAGCCAGCCCCACTGCCCGGCAGGAACCCATTCACGGGCTGGTAACAGTGCCGGGCACCCCGTCCCACCGCCAGCGACCCCAGAAACCCAGCAGTAAGAGGCAGGTAATCGAAACGGCTCCGTCAGCAGCCCAGCCTGCCGAGTACAGAGAAATTTATGGAAAAAGCATTGACAGCATCAGTCTCGGGTGAAAATAAGATTAAATAAAAGCAGAACTGAAAGAGCAGGGAGCCTCTCAAGCAGTCAGGGGAGCCAGCAGACCCTCACCACAGCCCCCATGGTGCTGCTGCCCAAAGACCAAATGATCCAGCCTGGAGAAGAGCTGGGAGAGAATAGCCCAGTATTTGGGATGCCTCAAGAGATGCACCGACACCAAAACGCATCCATGGGCAGTGTGGGGTGAGAGGGGACCCCAGGATGGGACACAGCTCCCTGGGAGGTGGGGGGGGGCACGGGACAAGCAGCTCCCAAGCAGGGGCAAAGCATGGGGCTGGTGGCATGGGGCTCGGGGACCAGGGTGGGCATGGCACCTGGGGCAAACACGGGGCACACAGGCTCCCTGTGCCCTGGGCGGGGGGAGGGTGGTCAAGGACCCCTCCCCTCGCCTGCAGCTCCGGGGTAGCTGGTGTCCCACAGGCTCCCTGGCACCCCGGGCACGGGGTTCCCAGCGCTCGGACACACACACCCCCCGCCCCCGGCACCCCGGGCAGGCGGCGGTGACGCGCCACTCCCCGCCCGAGGCGCGCCGGCTGGCCCCGATCTGCCGCCGCCATCACCCGCGTGGCACCGGTCCCCGTCACGCGTGGGTGCGGGTGTCCCCCCCCCCGCGCGCCGGCTCAGCCTCCGTGCCGTAAAAGGGGACGCGGAGATGAGCCCCCGGCCTCGGTGTCCCCCCCTCTGCGCAACGGGCCAGCGACCGGCCCCGGGCGAGCGTCCTGCCGCAGCCCACCCGGACCGGGAGAGCGGGGACCCCCCCGGCGCGGTTATGCCGGAGGAGGGCAATGCGAAGGGGGGCCCCGCCGGCCCGGGGTCGGGGGGATAGGGTGGGGGGTGACCTGCGGGGGGCTCCCCACCCCGGCTGCCCCCATCCCCTCTCACTCACCCGCGGCCAGTGCAACCTGCGCTCCTCCACGCTCCCCGCTCCCCGCTTCCCACTACCGGGACACGCCTCCTCCTTCCCATTGGCCCAGACACACACTCCGCCGTTCCCATTTGCCCTCCCCCCAGGCGGTCACGCCTCCCCGGCACGCCCATCAGCTGCGGTGCCACTGCTTCCCCAGCGGCCCCGCGGGACAGGGCCGTCTCTAAGGGGCGGGACTGTCGCTAGGGGGCGTGTTAGACAGCTGGGGCAACCAATAGAGGGCGGGCGCGCACGGCTGTGGGGCGCCACGTGTGGGCGGCGGTGTGCGCAGCGCGGCGGAGAGGGGGGGCCGCGGCCCCCATCCCCGGGGAAGCGGTTGTCATGGCAACCTGACAATTTGGTGGGGGGGAGGGAGTGTTTAGGTTTTTTTGCTGCTCAGACCCCCGTCTCCGAGGCTGGCCAAGCCTCGGTGTAGTCGACCGGCTCGCAGATAGGTGGTTGATTAGAAGACCAGTCTGTTACCTAACTTGAAATTTAGACAAAATACATAAATATCTGTAATGGAAAACAAGAAAAGAACTTGAAAAACAGAGGATGTTACGTACGGCTAACAAAACACAGCCTTGGGAGAAGGGATAGACCCCATGAACACGTAAAAAAATAAGCTCAAGGAGAACCAAATCGTTAATGCAACTAATCAGAAAATTACTTGAACTATGTGAGAAGTACCCTAATTAGCACACTAGAAGATCCACCCTGGAGCAGAGAGAGCCCCCTACTCACAAAGCCCCCTCCCCACAGAACAGGGGAGGTGAAATAAAAGAACACCGTTCACTGTGCCTTTAAATGGAGACAAAGCTCGTAAGAGCTAATGAGAATTAATTGTGACTGAACATAATTGTAAACGGTTGTTCAAAGCGTATAAATGTTTTGCCATGTGCTCCAAGGGGAGCTGGTTTTGACGGGTTACCGCCTAGCCCCCTACTTTGTGCAAACTGGAAAAAAAAGGTATTGGCATGAGAAGCGGCCCCCCTGTTTGGGCAAGAGACCCATCACGGGAAAGTGGGGGAAAGAGTGGGAGACCCCCAGTGACAAAACAAATATTTTTAGGTTATTTCAAAAAAATAAAATAAAAAGCCTAACCCTAACCCCTGGCCCATCATGGAGCAGCCATGGGGAAGCTGTGGGGTCTCAGGGAGCAAGAGTAGCCTCCAGTGGCTCTGGTGACCAAACCGAAGCCACCAGCTGACTACTGGAAAGGATCGATGCAGAGCAGCTGCTGTGCCAGTGCTGTCCCTGTCCCTGCTCGGCACATCCCGGAGCCGTAGGAGAGGCTGGAGGGTGGTCGGGTACCAAGCCGAGAGCCAGCCATGGCAGCTGGGCAGGGCTGGCTCACCCCATCCCATCCCATCTCCTGCAGAAAACCCTGAGGAGTCAGAGAGCCAGCACCCCTCACGCCTGGCCCAGCTGAGCTCCCGGGCTGTAGCTGTCCCCATCTGAGCCTGTGTGTCCCTTCTCTCCAGTGGGACAGAGCACAAGGAAGGGCCACATCTCACTGAGGAAACAGCAAGGCACCGGCAGGGACAGAGGCAGCTGGCTGTCAGGGGCATTGAGGGTGGGAAAAGCAGCTGGGACATGTCCCTGCTGGGGAAATGCTGCCGGTTCCCTTCCAAAGAGCACGTCCACCAGCCTGGGAACGATGTGGGGGGAGGCAGCAGCCCCCCTGTGTGGACAAGAGCTGGCCCCACAGGGTCTGAGAGGGGTCAGGGCTTGCTCAGCCCTGGCCTGCGTGCTGCAGGGTGAGAAGCCCTGTCCTCAACTGTGGTCTCCAGATGCCAGAACGCTTAAAATGGCGGGGCTTCATTCCCAGGGAGCTGCTGGAGCCCCAGCTGCGTCTTCGCCTCTGGCACGTGTGATACTGCGCACGGCTCAGCCCCATGGGGAGGGACACACAGAGCCTGGGGCACCCCTCTGATGGGACATGCTGCACTCATGCGTTGGAAAAATCAACTATTTTTTAACCTAAAAGGCTGCAGGTAACTCTGGTGCAGTGAAGGTGATGCCACCCCCAAGCATCTCCCCACTGCTGGAGACATCCTCAGGGGAGCCCTGGGGGCGAGCAGAGGAGCTGGGGGTACCGCCGGGGACACACACACACCCATAGCTGGGCTGCCCACACAGTCAGCACCCATTTGAGACCAAGGGCTGCTGCCCAGCCAGCCCGTGAGCAGGCAGGGATTTTCTCAGAGATTACAAAAACAAACAGCTTTGGGTAAGGGATTACATCCCAGCCTCCATCATTGCACGTCTCCCCGGCCCAGGCAGCCGAGCCATGTCCCCATGCTGCCGACCACCCTCCGATGCTGGACCAGCTGGGAAATAAACACCCTCAGGCTGGGGCAGGTGGGACCCCCGCAGCGACTCAGCCTCACGGGGAAGTCTCTGAGCGATGACCCAGCTTTTTAATTACCAATGTGCAAGGCAAAGGAAGGAAGGAAGGAAGGAAGGAAGGAAGGAAGGAAGGACTGCTGCCGTTGGCAGACACCAGCTGGGAGGGCTGAGCAGAGCCCATGCCGTATCGATGCCACTGCTGTGCCGCCTGCCGGTGGGCACTGGAGGTCCCCCGAAGTGGGCACGGGGTCCCTGCTTCTGCATCTGTGTTTGCCACCTTTGGCTTTTGTCCTTGAGAGCCCGCCCTGAGAACTGGGGCAACTGGCAGGCACTGGGATGACTCTTCCAGCTCAGCAGGAGGTCCCACAGGTGAGGCGGGGTGGGGGGTAGCCCAGGAAGAAGGGCTGCTGGTTGGGCGAGGGTCCGCTCACCGCTGCTGGCATTGGGCTTCCTGCAGACGCCGGCTAAGGTCGTCGATCCGCACATTCTTGAGGCGCAGCAGCTGCTCCAGCCTCCCCACCTTCAGCTGCAGGATCTGAGCAGAGACACCAGCACCCCCTCAGCCTGGTTTTGGGGGGCAGGAGGCACATCCATCCACCCCAGACAGGCTCTGCAGGGAGCTGGGACCTGGCTGACAGCCAGCAGCAAGGACAGGGGACACAGGGGGGACTCAGGGCCAGGCTGATGCAGCTGATGCAGTGACTGAGCAGCACCAGCCAGCTTTTACTGCAGGCAAATCAAGGCAGGTGAGCATCAGTGCCAGATCTGGGGTCCCTGTTCCAGCTCCCACAACCCACATCAAGCTAACACCTCCCCAAAATGTGGCCTGGGAGTCCCAGCTCCCCAACTCTTCCCATCCAAGACGTCTCACAGCATTCCTTCCTCTCTTTCAAAATTTTACATCTTAGGCAATGTTTTCCAGCAGAAAAGCCCCAGTTTTAGGCCAGACAGAGCCACTGCCCTGGCTCAGCACTGAATGAAGCTTTGTTTCAAAAATCACCCACTGCCCAGGGTCGAACAAGGGATGCCTGGAGCCTGGTCTGCAGCCCTAGGATGGCCACAGCCAGCCATGTGCAGGGGGGTCTGTACAGCTGTGATGCCCATCCTGCATCACCCTTGTTACAGCAGGCTGGAAGACTGACCAGAAAGGATGAGGATTGGGAACATTTGGGAATCGGGGATTGATGTGACTGACTGGGTGTGTGCCACAGAGATTGAGGGCATGGCCAGGCGGGAAGGACTGAAAGAGAAAGCTCTTAACCCCTGTCCTGGTTTCAGCTGGGAAAAAGTTAACTTTCTTCTTAGTAGCTGGTGCAGTGCTGTGTTTTGTATTTGGCATGAGAACAATGTTGATAACACGCTGATGGTTTTGGTTGTTGCTAAGTAATGTTGATACTAAAGCAAAGACTTTTCAGTTTCTCAGGCCCTGCCAGCAAGAGGGCTGGGGGGGACACAAGAAATTGGGAGGGGACACAGCCAGGACAGCTGACCCAAACTGGCCCAAGTAGGGTATTCCATGCCATATAGAGTCATGCCTAGTATATAAACTGGGGGGAGTTGGCCAGGGGCTGCAGATCACTGCTCAAGGACCAGCTGGGCATTGGTCAGCGGGTGGTGAGCAATTGTACTGCGCATCACTTGGTGGGTTTTCCCTCCTTCCCTCTGGATTTTATTTCTCTCCCCTTCTACCGCCTTTTCATTAATAATAATAATAATAATAATAATTTTATTTCAATTATTAAATGGTTCTTATGTCAACCCTCGAGTTTTATCTTTTTCCTGATTCTCCTCCCCATCCCTCTGGGGTCAGGGCAGGTGGGGAGTGAGCAAGCAACTGCATGGTACATAGTTGCCGGCTGGGGTTAAACCACAACAACCCTGGTGGGAGATCTGCAGGCACAGCCTTTAAAAGGGTTTACCCAATAAATGCCAGCAAAACACCTTCTGCTGTGGAAGGAGACAAGGGCTGCAGGGACTGAACCATGTCTCTGGGCTACGCTGAGCTATCAATACCTGGTTTGACCAGACTTTTGTCCTTTAAGCCCAGCACTGCCCTGGAGCAGCCAAAGGAGCACCCAAGCCAGACACTGGCCAGCTGGCCCACAGCAAAGCCACCGCCATGCTGGCCCACACCTAAGGGTGCCACCAGAGCCAGGTACAGAGCCAGGAGCCACCCCAGAGGTTGACAGCACTGAACAAACACCTCTTTGGGCTGCTGTCTAGACCACCATGGCAGGACAGTTGGGGAGGCAAAGGGAGCCTGTCCCCACTTTGGTGCTGCTACAGGGACAGCGCTTGGCTGGGTTGACAGAAGGTGGGCTCACCTGGATGGTTTCCTGTGCCAGGAGCAGGGCCTGCTCCCTCTCTGTTAGCTGCAGGCAGAGAGCAGCATCCCCCGGAGCAGGTTGGGCACAGCCGTGGTGGCTTTTCTTCACCCTGGACCAGGAAAAGGAAATGCCAGGACAATATCTGATCCTTCCTGCATCATCGCTGCTGGCCCACAGAGTTGTACAGACCACAGGGCTCACACACACAACCAGATCCTCCATGTCCTGCTCCGCACACCACTGCCTCTGCAGCACAGGGCTCCCCTGACCCCCCCAGGGACTCCCATCCAGGAGGGACACATCACCAGCATCCAACAGACACTTGCAGTGTCCTTGCACCGACCGCACCAGCAGCCCTTACCCAGCAGCCCTGGGAGACTCCTGTGCGTAGCCCCCTCCCACACTGCTCTTTGCCTTTGTGTAGCCTGCAAAACACAGCAGTCAGTGCGTGATCTGCCCAAACAGCTCTGCCCCCCACCCGGCCACGGGGACACCCCCTTCCAGTAGCATCTCTTATCCCCTCAGGGCCAGCCAGGCTTATTATCTGGGTGCCCCAGCACGAGGCAGGGCTGTGTGTGGCCACCCCCAGGCACCAGAAAGGTCACGGTTTGGGGTTTGGACCCAGGGAGCCCATAGCACAGCCAGGATGGGACTGTCCTTCCCAACATGCCACACACTGGCCATACCCGTCTCCAGGTAGCTGACCTCTTCCAGCGCTGCCCGTACACCCAGCTCCTGTGTGGAGAGGCAGTAAAACACCCATCACACCTGGCCATGAGCTGTGGGTCACCCTATTGGTGAGCCCACAAACAGCCCCTGTGCAGGGAAGGGACCTGGCCAGGCCCCAGTGTCAGGAGAAGGGGAACAGGGTACCCCAGCCTGTTTGGTTGCCCATGCCATCCCTCTCAGAGTGGTGCTGGGGCTCAAGGCCCTGTGGAACGTCAGGGTGGGAGGTTTGCTCCCACAGCAGTAGGAGAGGCCGGTTGAGAGCAGGGATTTCGCAACATGGCTGAGGTACCAGGGTTACAGCCTGAAGGCAGGGCTGGGATCCATCTGCCTGAATTTCTGCGGGTTTCATGGCCACAGCCCTTCACATAACGAATTCCTCCTCTGAACTGAGCGTGACATCACAGCAGAGACAGCCCAGCCTGCCTCAGCCCTGCACAGTTATTTATCCTCCTCTCACACCACAAGGACCAGGACAGTCACAGGCTGAGGGTTTGCCCAGGGCAGGAGAGGAGGCAGCAGCTGCTTCCTGTTCCGTCCCACTCAGCACATGCTGCTGAAGCCCCCCCAGCAACCTCCCTGCTCCTCTTCAGGGGCCTCACACCAGCAAGGAGGGCCAGGTGATGGGTGGTGGGGAAGGAAGGTGATGGAGACAGTATTCTCTCTCTCCCAGCTCACAGTGCTCCTCCTGGGCTGCCTGGGCCAAGTCAAGGCTGCAGAGTGAGTGGGGCCACGGTGCTCCCCAGGATGCTGCACAGCTGCCATCTGCAGCCACTGAGTGAGGCCAGCCCTGCCACCTGCATCACTCCTGGTGGGGTGCTCCTACCCTGGCTCTGCTCACACGAGGGGTTTCCCTGCCTCTGAACACCCCACTGCACCTCCCCATGGAGCTGCAGACAAGGAGGTGGTAGCAGGATCCTTGTGATAGGGAGATGGAAGTGTGCAAGGTGATAATGACACCCATAAGGTGGTCTGGGGCTGAGCCCAGCCCCCCTGCCATAAGGACACTGATCTCTCTGGGATGGCTACTCGCTCTTAGCACCCTCCAGCCTGAGATGCACAGGATGCACCAGCAGCACATGGCACGCCAGGCACGTCTCTTCCCCCAGGCCCTGCTGACCTGGCCTGCGCCAGATACTACCTTGCTCTGCTTCTGCTTCTCCTCCATCTTCTGCCGCAGCAGGAGCAGCACCTGCTCCACCATGCCGGGCCGGCACTGCACAACCTGCCGGATCACATCATCTGGGATGGAGAAATTCAGCTTACTCAGCACCTTCCTAAAAGAGGTGTCAAATGAGCACTAAGGAGGGTGGAGAGGCAGGCACCCCCCTTCCTGAAGCACCCTCAGCCAGCTCCCAGATGGCCTGGTCCCCAGCCAGGACAAACAGGGACGCTCTGTGGGGCAGCACAGTGCTCCCAGTAGAGGGGAACCGGGGGGCTGTCTGCCCCAATACCTGTTGAGGTGGCCCCAGTTGGCGAGCTTCTGTGGCGTGGAGCTGGCGGGCACGTAGCTGTGCAGCTGCACCATGGTGGGGAAGAAGAACTTCACCACCTCGGCTGCCAACACTGCGGGAGGAGTGGAGGAGAGGGGCTGGGGGCGGCGGGCATCCCAGGACCCCCACCCCACGGCCTGCAAGGCCCACCAGCTGCCCCGACCTAGGCCCATGGCCGGGCCCGGCCCGCCCCCGGGCCCGTCCCACCGGGACCCCCGTCCTACCGCCGTCACTGAAGTCTCGGGCGATGTTCCTGCGCGGCCGGGAGAGCGGCACGGCGTCCAGCCAGCGGTACAGCGCCCTCAGCTCCTCCGCCACCCCGCTGCCCGCCATGCGGCGTCCCGCCGCCGCCATGGCAACGGCCAGCGAGGCATGCTGGGAGCGCGCGGCCGTCGCCTGGCAACGAGCGCGGTGCATGCTGGGATAGCGCGGCCGTCGCCTGGCAACGGCGCTCGAGGGAGTTACAGCGAGCGGTGTTCCGGGAGTCCTGGCGGACGGCGACCTGCGGGGCTCACAGCGAGGCGGAGGGGGGCTGGGGTCCCGGAAAATGGGGAACTGGGGCGCTCAGACCCAGGGGGTGCAGGGCCAGTCCAAGACAGACTCTGGAGCAGTGGGGGGCCAGGACCACCCAGTGAGGGGGGAGGCTCTGTGGGACCGAGGCCGCAGCAAGGGGGTCCTGAGCAAGGGGGCATGCTCAAGGGGGACCAAGGCCACGGGGGCCACAAGCAGTGGGGCAGGCCGGAGGGGTGCCTGGCACCCACCAGCAAGGAGGATGCTGAGCAAGGTGGGGTCCCTGCTCTGGGAAGGTAGAGGGAGGAGGGTCCCAAGACAGAAGGACCCCAACATGGCAGCAGCTCTGGCTCCCGGTACTGGGGACTGAAGATCAGCGGGAGGGGCTGCTCATGGCCGTGGGACCCGAGCCTGAGCACCACTCCTGCCGTCCCCTCCGGGGGGCACGGGGGCCATGCTGGGGACAGACAGCACAATGGCAATGGACACCACTATGGGGACAAGACACCGTAGAGGACAGCGACAGTGGGGATGGATGCCACGGGGAGGATGGACACTTAGATGGAGTGGATGCTTCCCTGGGATGGATGCCTTAGCCAGGAGAGACACGTCCCTCAGACACATCAGCACAGCCATCCTTCTGTGGCACAGGGCACCAGCAGAACCACCATCTTTGTGGGCAGTCAGTGAGGACTCCCAGGACCATGGCACCATGGTCACCCCAGCAGTAGCCCATGAGCCTGGCTCCCTCCCTGGTGGCCATGCCATTGGTGCCCACCTGGCGAAGCTGAGCAGAGGAGCTGGCTGCAAGTGCGGCACGAACCAAGCCAGGACCAGTGCCACAGCTTGGGCACCCTGTGGGGCAGCTGTGCCGCCCCGGCACACAGACAGGAACAGGCAGATTACAGTGCTGCAGGCAGTGATACCAGGGGTGGGTGAGACACTGGGGACACTGATAAGCTCTGTCTGTGGCTTAGTCTCCAGTGAGGTGGGACGGGGACGGTGTGGGGACAGCTCCTGCTGATGGGCCAGTTTATCTGCTGCTGCAGCCTGCTGCCTTACTACAGCAGGCCCCAGACCCGGGAGCTCCAGCTCTGCCACCAGCAGCATCTGTGCCTCAGTTTCCCCACCTTCTGGCCACAGCAGCTGCAAAAGAGGGGGCCGGTGGGGTTTCACTCCTGGTTTGCTTCTTGCTGTAAATAAAAGTAGCCTGAAAAAGTTTATTTTTGGCCAAACCAGAACTAAATTCAACGTGTTGAACTAGAAACCTCCTCTCCGTGGCAGAGCAGGGTTCATTGCAGCAGCCACCGTACCCGCAGCCACAGCCTCCTTTGGGTGTGTGAAGTAGAAAGCAGCAAAACAGGAAGGGGAAAACGGAGACGCCCCTTTGCCCACCCCCACCCCCTCGCCAGCTTCCTCCCCATCACTGCCAAGGATGCATTGGGGTGGGGAGGTTTTGTTCCAGGACCCTCTGGTCGCAGTTCCCAAAACTGCTGTCTCATCCAGAGCTTCTGCCACGCCTGTGGGTCCTGGCTGTGTCGGCAGGTCCATGTCCCATGCCACCACTGCTGCCAGCGCCGCAGCATCCCGCTGCCACCATCCTCCTCCTGTTTTCCTTCCACTCGCTAACATACGGAATTTTAAAAAATCAATCAAATCCTGTATTTTGGTGCTAGGGTGTTCTAGACCCCTGCACGCCCCATGGCCTGGGAGGTGGGTGACCCCCCCATTTGCTGCCTGCGCCATTGTGCCCCCACGATCCCCACCCAGAGCCACCATGTTTCCGAGCCAGATTTGGTGCCTTCACCATGCCTTTGGTGACACCAGCCACATCGGTGCGTGTGCTGCCCACAGGCCCCACAGGCTGCCACATGGGACCCCACAACCCCAGGACGCCAGACACTGGTACCTCCCTGCAGTGCAGCCCCCCCTGCAAATAACCAGCCATAAAGAATGTGGAAAACCCCCAGCTGGGTGGGCATCCCTTGCCGTGTAAGCCTTTTGGGGCAGAAAACAGGTTTTCTGTGGCCAGGTGAAAGCTCTCGGGGAAAACATCGGCATTTTTGGTGCACATCCCTGCCCAGAACTGCCAGGCCAGGAGGGGAACCAGTGGGGAAAGGGGATGCTGTGGGATTATTTGCTGAAGCAGGGGGAGCTTGTCCCCGAGGTGGGGGTCCCACACTGGGGCAGCCCAGGCTGGGTGAGTGGCTTGGGGAGGCAGCGGGACACCCGCAGCCACCTGATGGGGTGGGATGCTATGGGGGGACCGCCCCCCCTGCCCCAGCCCTGCTGCTGTGAACAGCCCCCCACTTCGTCCTTGTTAATTAGAGTAATCTTTATGGCAGGTCTCGCTGTGCAGCCATTAAAGCGAGCCAGCCTCCGTCAGCCCACGAAGCCCCCCCACCCTGTACCCAGCTCTATCCCCGAGCCCCAGCATTGGGGCAAGCAGCAGGGCAGGGGGCTTTGGGGGCCCACCCCTGCATCCCACACCTCTTCCCCCCCCCCCCCTCCCCCACAGGAGACCCCCATTTCCTTCTCCTATTTGCAGCCCTGCTCCTCAAAACTCCCTGTCTGGGGGCAGGGGGGAGACCTAAGCACGTGGCCCCTTCTCTATCAGTGCAGCTGCTTGCAGAGCCCTGTGAGCTGCAGCTGGGCTGGCTGGAGACCCCCCCCCTTCCCTGCCCAAGGCCCCCAGCGCAGGCTCGGGGCAGCCACCAAAGCTGGCCTGAGCCATGACCCACGGCCCCCAGCCCAGCCTCGTGTGGCTGGAAGTAATTAAAGCCCTCAGTGGCCAGGGAGGACGTCCCACAGCCACCCAGAAGTGCTGGGGGGCCCGGGACCCCGGGGTCCCCCAGCCCATGGCAGCACCAACCCCCCAGCCCCGCTGCACTGGAATGTGCTGGGATGTGCCTGGCATCGCTGAGAGAGGGGATGTGGGACCCCCATGCCTTGTACAGGTTCTGGGGGAGCAGGATCTGGCCACTATGGGGGTGTCATGGGAGACGGTGGGGCCCCCACACCTGCCCCTGCCTCGGCTGGGGAGGGGGTTTCCACCCTGGCTACCCCCACCCCCTTTTCTTTTCTCTTCTGAAAGGGAAGAATGGGGCTGGGGACAATGGGTGACTGGCCAGGATGGCCACCCAGGCCGCAGCCCCCCCACGCATTCCCGCCGGGCTTTCCATCCGAAACCCCCCAGCTGGGCTGGAGAACCCCTCCCCAGGCAGACAGACAGGCAGAGGTCTGTGCCGGGGTGGGGGACACCAGTCTGGGGGGACACTGGGGTAGGGGGCACACTGGGCTGGGCGGACAGGGCAGTGGGCAGCACCGTGGCACGTGGCTTTGGCACAGGAAGGAGGAGCAGGGGGGGCACCAGCCGGGACCCCAGGTCAGAGGGGTGGGCAGTGGGGCCCCCGTCCCAGCAAGGGGCTAGACCCCAGTCTGAGCCCAGATCATACTGGGGCTGAGCCCAGCACTCCCCCAGCACCGCGCCCCGCCCCCCCCCCGCCCCAGCCTGGCAACTGGCACAGGGCTGGTGGGGGAGCCAGGAAGGGCGCGTGCCCAAACACTGGGACCCCCCAGGGCCACACCGTTGCTCCCAGCCACCCATCCGTGCCTACCCCTGCACACCCACCGCCCACCCAGCGCTGCGCCCCGCCGGGCAGCCCCCGGCCATGTGCCAGCCGTGTGCCCCCCGAGCCATGTGCCCTCCATGCGACCCCCCAACCGTGTCCCCTCCAGCCACGTACCCCTACATGTCACCCCCAGCCACGTGACCCCCCAGCCGTGGCCCCCCCCGAGCCACTTGCCCTCCATGTTCCCCCAGTTTTGTCCTCCCCAGCCGTCTACTCCCCCAGCCATGCACTCTCCATGTAACCCCCCATGTGCCCCCCCCATACCCCCACTCCTCATTTACCCCCCGCCCGCCCCCCCCACCGCGCCGAGGCCCCGCCCCGCCCGCCCATTGGCTGCCGCCGCGCCGCTCCCTGTTATTTTTCGAATATAAATAGGGGCGGCCGTGGGCGCGTGCCCGCCCTCCTACCGGCCGCGGCAGCGGCTGGGGAACCGTCGTGCCCCTTTCCCGGGCACCGGCGCCCCCCCCTTCCCCCCCCCTCCCCCACCCGTCGGAACCGGCGGCCGAACCTCCGCGTTAATTGATCGCTAATTGGGTTGCCGGGCATGGCGGCGCGGGGCGGCCCCGGGCGCCGGGGACTGGCGGGCACGTCCCCGGTCACGTCCCCGGTCACCACGCTGGCCCGGGACATGGGCAATCTGGCGGGGCTGGGCAGGTGAGCGGGGCCTGGGAGGGCAGCTGGGGAGATGGTGTTGGGGGGCCTCTTAACTTCCGCAGCTACTTCTGCACCCTCCCGGGGGTCCCCACGGGCTGACACCCTTCTGGCGGGCTGAGCACAGACTCCCGGGGCACCCCGGGGGTCCCCATGGGCTGAGCACACACACCTCTCCCCGGGGCACTCAGAGCCCCCCCGTAGGCTGAACGCGCCCCACCCCCCCTCCTTGGGGCACCCCGGGGTTCCCCACGGGCTGAACACCCCCCCTCCTCGGGGCACTCCGGGGATCCCCGGGGGCTGACCCCCCCTGCCTTGCTCGCAGCCCCTGGGACACCCCGAAGCATGGGGTAGCCTCGGACCCCTCCCGGGACTCCGTCTCCTCCGAGGCCATGGACGCGGGTGAGTGGTGGGTGCTGCTGCAGCCCCCCCGACCCCCCCGCGCTGAGTTTTGGGCCTTGTGGGGGGAGCTGTGGTTTGGGGAGGGGGGGATCTCCTGGCAATGGCGTGGTGGGTGTGTGGGTAGGGGGTCCCTGCATGTGGGAAGGGGGCCTGGCCGAGTGGCTGGGGAGATGGGGAGGGGGTTTGAGGTGGGGGGCTTCTTGGGGTGCGTGTGCGAGGCCCCACCCCGTGAGTCAGTCCTGCCGGGCGCTGAGCCCGCGCCTGCTTCAAACTGGGACTTCCTCCCCGGTGCTTCCGACTGCGGCTCCTTCCTGGGGAGGCCACGGGCAAAGAGCCCCCAGCCCCGCTCTCCCAGGGCTCAGCCATGGACCACCCCAGCGGGGTCCCTGTTCAGGGTGGTGTGGGACATCCCGGCCAGGATGGGTGCTCCCAGGGTCGGTGCCACTCCCGGTGCCGCGCTGGGGGGGGGGGGGGGGGGGGCTGGCTGAGGGCCCCCATGCGCACACAGTGGGTGGTCCCCTCCCCAGTGCTGGCTGGAGTCCTGGGGAAGCACAGCTGGGATGGGGGGGGGCGGGGGGGAGGTGTCCCCTGCCAGGCTGCATCCTGCAACGGGGCCCGCTATGGGCGCTGGTGCGGTGCCGGAGGGGCCCTGGGGCAGGGCATCACCCCCCCGTCCTACCCCTGCCCCTTGTTCCCGCAGGAGTGGGGCTGGACTCCCCCGGGGAGGAGGACCCCACGGCGCTGGAGGAAGCGTGAGTGCCCCCCATGCCGTGTCCCTCTCTTGTCCTGTGCGGCTGCCGCAGCGCCTGCTCCCATCCTGCCCCAGCCTTGCTGGGGGGCTCTGTCCCCCCCCCCACATCGCCCCAAATCTACTTCGGGGGGGGTGGGGGACCACCCCGCCCCGGGGCTGTCGGTGCTGCTGCTCTGCACAGCTGCAGCAGGAACCCGCATAGTGCTGCCTCGGCATGGCCGGGCCAGATCCTGCTCCAAGCTGTGCCGGCTGCCTCGCCATGCAGTGGGACAAGAGTGCTGAGCACCCCGCTGGGGTGCTGCTGTGTGGGCTGGGCTGGAGGTGTGCAGGGCTGAGCCATAAGCAGTGCTGTCCTGTGCAGGGGCAAGGGGCTCTGCCTCCCCCCCCCCCCCCCCCATGTGCTGCCCCCCGGCCGTTGGTGGAGTGTGGTCGGCAGATGTGCGGGTGAATGAGTAACCGGGGGCAGATGGTGACGCCGGGGCCGCCGTGGGCTGGGTGTGCTCGGCAAAGTGCCGGTCCCATATGGCTGCCGGCCAGCACCGACAGCATCGCCAGCATCCCCCAGCATCCCCGCCGCGGGCGTATTTACATACAGGTGGAGAGCGGGCGCCGCTGCCGCCGGCTTTGTCTGGGTGTGGAGCGAGGTCAGCGGAGTGCCTGGACCACCCTGGCATGCTGCTCCCCCCAAAACCCGGCACTGGGGTCCCCCAGCCCAAGCCCAGCGGTGTCCAGATGGGATTTTAACTCTTTGTGTGGCTGAAAGCCCTGGTGGTTTGGCTGCTTGTCCCCCCCACTCCCTCCCCCCACCCCCTGGGTGCTACTGGCCCCTGTGTGGGGTGGGGGCACTGTAAGGGCTGGGGCTGCTGGTGCTGTGGCACAGGGTGCCATCCCCCTCTCTGCCCTCTCTACCTACAGCTTCGAGAAAGCAGTGCTGGAGTGCAGGAGAGCTCTCAAAGAGTACGTGAAGGATCTCTGTCCCTGTGCCCCCAGCCCCCAAAGCCAGGCTGTCCCTGTGCCCTGGCTGTCCCGATGCCCCCAGCCCCAAAAGCCAGGCTGTCCCCATGCCCTTCCCAGGGTCTGGATCAGGCCATTGGTGTTTCTTGGTGCCTGGAGGAGTTTTATCCCCGGAGCCCTTTGGAAAGCTGTTTCTGGGGAGGTCAACATGCCACTGTGGGGACCTGGGGGACAGACAGGGCTGTGCCAGCCCATGACAGGGGTGGTGGGGGGGGGATGCTGCCAGTCCAGAGCACCTTCTCTCATCCTTTTCTTTCCGTTTCTTGCAGCAACAAGTTCTTTATCCAGAGGATCAGCTCCTTGCCGGTGAGTCCCTGGGGCTCTGCAGGGCTGAGCAGGGGGAGTGCCGGTTCCTGCAGCCCCCCTGGCTGAGCTGGGAGGAGGAGGGGGCTGGCGCTGGAGAGAGCAGGGGCTGTACAGCACCTCTCACCCCCCTGCCTGCCCCACAGACACGGCTCCAGGGGTCCAGCCCGGTCCTGAGGAACATCTCCCACTCCCGGGAGTTCAACAGCAGCAGGGCCAGCGAGGACAGGGGCCGGAGGGAGCCTGAGGACAAGGTAAGGGGGGGGGGGGGGGGCAGCAAGGCCGGGGAGGGGGCAGGAAAGAGGCAGAGGGATGCTAATGCTGTGCCCCCCACCGTAGGAAGGGTTTGTCTTTAAGAAGCCGCAGAGGCCGGGTCAGCGCAGCCAGCTTCCTGCCAGCGATGGGGCTGCGGGCAGGGACTCCTTCGCCCAGAGACCCGGCTCCGCACCCAGCCTGCTGGTGAGAGGGGATGGGGGGCTCCAGGGGGCACTGGGACGGTTGGGGCTGCTGAGCTGGGACCTGCTGCTCCAATCTGTTTTGCCCTGGTGACCCTATGGATGTGGGTGCTCAAGGGGCTGGGGTGTCACAGCCTGGATTCAAGTGGGGCTGGCCCCACTGCTGAGCCATGGACTGTGTCCCCCCCAGTTTGACACCCCAGAGAAGGAGAATGTCCCCAAAGGAGAGAGCCCCATCATACTGCGCCGGTGCTCCTTGACCTCCTCCATGTCTGAGGAGGAAGATGATGGCTTCATGGAGATCCTGGATGATGAGGAGATGAAGGTAGGGCAGGCTCCTCCACCGGTGGAGTTGGGTGGACCCTGGCCGTGGGGTCCATCCCTGCCCAGGAGGGTGGGAAGTGCCTGCAGGGAGTACTCGTCCCCTTCACACTGCCCTCTGTCTCTCCCCCATGGCCCTCCTGGCTGCTGCCCTGGCAGAGCAACGCTGATGTGCCACAGGGGATGGAGAACCTGCTGACCGCGCCACTGGTGAGGAAGGAGGAGACAGAGCTGGTAGGTGGCAGCCCTGGGTGGGGTGGATGGAGCCCTAGGCTCCCCCCCCAGCATCTCCAAGGTGGGGTCTGGGGCTGAGGGTCCCTCGTGAAGAGGCTGGTTGGCGAGCAGCGCTAGCTCAGGGGCTGTGGGCTCATCCTGGGTGGTGTGGGACCCTTGTCCCCGTGTGCTGCCCTCATGGTGCTGAGGGGAGCTGGGGGGCAGGGATGCAGACCCCCAGGCAGCAACACAGGCTCTCTTCCCACACAGTGTCGCACAAAGCGCAGCAAGTGCCGGCAGCTCTTCCGCTCGCCCTCGATGCCCAGCAGCGTCATCAGGCCCATCCTGAAGCGGATAGACCGGCCCCAGGACAGGGACACCCCTGTGAAGGCCAAGCGGCGGAGGAGCGTGGCCGGTACCCCTGGCGAGGAGGCGGCGGAGCCGGTGGGTGGTGAGGAAACCTTGGATTGAGGTGTCCTCGCTGTGGTTCAGCCTGTCTGTGGAGGGACCGCCCCATGCCGTGGCTCTGCTGGAGCCCTCACCGACAGCGGGTGCCTCTGGTTTGTGTCTCTGCAGAAGGCACGGCTGCTGCGTTCTAAGTCCTTCTGCCAGGAGGAGATCGAGAACCTGCTGGCCAACGACCACCAGGAGCTCATTGGGGACTTCTCCAAGGTAAGGCTGTGGGGATGCTGCCCCCCTTCCCCTGAAACAGGACTGTCTGCTGCGCCGCTGCAAGGGCCCAGACTGAGCTGGGGGCGAGCGGGCTTGGGGCTGTGACTTCCCAGCCTGCAGCCCCCATAGTGCACCCCAAGAGCCCGACTGCTGCTCCTCCAGTGCCAGCACTGTGCAGCTGCTGCATCTTTCCTGGGCAGACTGCGCGTGCACACACACATGCACACACCCCTGCAAGGCGGGCAGGGGTCTTCTGAGCTGGGGGTGTGAGTGACAGCCCTGGGCGTACTCCCTGGCAATGGATCCTGACCCAGCACACCCCCTTTCTCTTCCAGGCTTATCTCCTCCAGACGGTGGAGGGGAAGCACCAGGACCTGAAGTACATTTCCCCTGAAATGGTAAGGGAGCACAGCCCCAGCTGTGGGGCTGCCTGCCTGCCTCCCCGTGGCCCCCCAACTTGCTGACGGGCTGCCCCCACAGATGGTGGCGGTGCTGACAGGGCAGTTCAGCAGCCTCATTGAGAGCTGCGTGATCGTGGACTGCAGGTACCCCTATGAGTACGAAGGAGGCCACATCAAGGTCAGAACCGCTGCTGCACCCCTTGGGGCTGGGCTGGGGGACCCTCAAACCCATCAAACTGCAGGAGGGACTGAGCCCCCTCCCAGGGGGTTGAGCACCCTCTCTGGGGGGAGGGCTCAGCCCCTTTGGAGGGGTTGAGCACCCTCCTCAAAGGTGCTGGGCCCCCACTGGGAGGAGGAAGGGTGATGGTGGGTCAGTAGATGGGGTGATGCTGGTGGCTGGGGGAAGCATACTGTGAGGCCCCCCCTGGATGAAACTAGAGGGAGGGAGGGATGAAGGTGCCTAGTCTCCCTCCCCAGGGAGCCATCAACTTGCCGATGGAGCAGGATGTGGAGGAGTTCCTGCTGAAGAAGCCCATTGTGCCCTTCGATGCCAGCAAGAGGGTGATCGTCATCTTCCACTGCGAGTTCTCCTCTGAGAGGGGGCCCAGGATGTGAGTGGGGGCAGTTTGGGGGGGACGCTGGGATCTGCCAGACCCCCCAGCATGGCCAGATCCTGGCTTGGTGATAGTCCTTACAGCACCTTCCCCTCCTGCAGGTGCCGGTTTGTCAGGGAGAAGGACCGAGCCTGTAATGAGTATCCCCACCTCCACTACCCTGAGCTCTATGTCTTGAAGGGAGGGTACCGGGAGTTCTTCCCCCAGTACCAGGTGAGCCCCTCCACCTTTGCCCCCTAAGTCTGGGAAGGGGGTCCCTGGCAGATGGGCAAGGGCTGGGGGGTGGGAAAACATCCCCTTCCCCAAACCCTGCCCTGGGGGGGAAGGAGGGGTCTGGCTCAGCGTCCTCCCTAATGATGGGACCCTCCGGAGGGGTGGTGGGGGGGTGGGGACCTGGGGGGCTGCATGGTGGGTGCTGATGGGGCCGTGGGTGCCCAGACACACTGCGAGCCGCAGGACTACCGCCCCATGCACCACAAGGACTTCAAGGAGGATCTGTGCAAGTTTCGCCTGAAGAGCCGCACCTGGGCAGGCGAGCGCAGCAAGCGGGAGCTCTACAGTCGACTCAAGAACTTCTGATGGACCTCCTCCAGTCCCCCACCTGCCCTGGGGGGCACCTACAGCCCCACACCTTCCCCAGGGGCTGCCATTGGGCAACATCCCCTAGCTCAAAACCTGGCCACCCCCAGCCCTCCTCCACAGGGTGCCTCAGTAGTGGCAGGGTGGGGTATGGTTGTGGTTTTACATTTTTATTTTTTTTTTTTTACCCTAAAGAGGGTAAAAAACGGGGTTAGGTTTTACCTTAAGTGGGGGCTGTAGTGGGGGTGCCTGGGGCTGCTCCATCCAGGCTGTAAGCCACTGCCAGGTTCAAGCTTGCTCTGGGGAGGGTGTGCAGAGCTGTGGTGGGTGCAAGCTGCCTCCCTGGCAGTAGGCTGGGGTGCTGTGGGGCAGCCCCCCAGCCCTTCCTCTTGCACCCTGAGCTGCGGGGAGCCTGTGCCAGCTCTGGGAAAGCCACGGGGCTGCAGCACATCCCTCCCCTGATCCCTGGGGAAGGGGGTATGGAGCTGGGAAGGATTTCCCACCCCCACCCCACCCTCAAGGGCTTAACCAGAACTGTTCCAGAAAAGCACTTAAACCTCATTTGCAGCTGGTGGGTGCCCTTGTCTGCTTGGGGTAGAGGCAAGCAGGAGGTGCACCCCTTGCTGTAATAGTCACAGACTGCATCAGCCTGGGTTTGGTTGGGGGGTTTATTTGGTGGTGGTTGGGATTTGTTTCCCTTCCCCTCCCCCCCCCTTATTTAAAGTAGTTTGGTTTTTTTAAGCCAGCTGTGGTGAACTTTGGGGGATGGAGGGTTGTCCCCCCACTCTGGAGCTGGGCAGGGTCCCATAGGGTGAAGCACTTGCCTGCCAAAGCAGGGTGAGCTGGGGGGGAGGGAGATGTTTCCTTGGCTGGGGGCTGCCACCATCGTGCTGTACCTGTTTGTCTTGTTAAAGTTTTATGTTGTGTTGAGTGTTTTTTCACACTCCTGGCTAATAAATCCTTCGGGAGCCAGAAGTAACCTGTGTCTTCAGCTCTGTGACTGCCACAAAGTGAAGGGGCATGTGTGTGGGGGGGCCCATACCTGCCTGCCATGCACCCCTGCCCGGGGCCCTGGGGGAGGGAGGGGTTTGCAGGTGGAGAGCTGGGCTGGGGGCTTCCCTGCGGGGCTGGCAGCTGGGGCAGGGACAAATGATGTGCTTAACGGTGTCCCCGTAAGGTGGGGTGGCCTGGGCCCTGATGGGGACCCCTACTCTTGCATGGCCCCGCCCCCAGGTGATGCCAGCAGCTCCCTGCGCTGGGGCTGGCGTGGGGCAGCCTGGGGGCGCAGCTCTACCCCCAGGGCCGTGCATGGGGCGGGAGGGGGGATGGGGCGGTGGGGGTGACCCGGGGGGTCGCACAACTGGGTGGTGCTGCCTGGGGTGGGGGCACCCCTACCCTGGCTGCCACAGACGTCCAGGGGGATTCTGTCTTGGTCCTGCCGCTCTTCCGGGCGATCCTGTGCTCCCCCAGGCGCTGTCCCCCTCCGGGAGGCCCTGTCCTGCTTCCCCGGCCCTGTCACCCCTCAGGCCGCGCTTCCTTCTCCCCCTGTCCCGCCCGCCAGCCCCTATCCGCCAATCAGCTTTCCGGCCGCGCAGCCTCGACGAATCACAACCCGGCGCTGTCACGTGCAGCGGGTGGTCTCCAATCTTCCCGCCCCTTCCCGGTCCCCGCCAATCGCCGCCTCTGCTGTCTTCCGCATCCACCATTCCGGCGCGCTGCGCCAATCGGAGCAGGCCCCTGGAACACTCGCCGACCAATGGCAAGCGGCGGAGGTCGGGGTGACTCCGCCCCCGTGGCGGGCGGCGGGCTGGGGTCGCGGCGCCTTGCCATGGTGCGGGCGTTCGTGCTGCTGGCGCTGGGCGGGCCGGGGGGCGCCTCCTCCCCGGGCCCCGCCCCCTGCCGCGTGCTGTACGCGCGAGTCTTCGGGACCCCCTCCGGGACCCCCGCGGGGCCGCCACGGGAGCGCCTTCGCCGCAAAGAGCAGCTGCTGGCTGTGGCCAGGTACTGGGGACCCCCCCGCCATGGGACACCCCCCCCCCCCCCCCCCACTATGGGAACCCCTTCCTGAGCTGGGTTGGACCCTCGGGGCTGGGACCTCCTCGCCATAGCGACCCCCCCGCCGCGGGATCTCTGTCCTGGAGGTGCTGGACGCGGTAGGACCTCTGGGACTGGAACCCCTGTCCTGGGGGTACTGGGCTCAGTGAGACCCCCAGGGCTGGGACCCCTCCCCACCATGGGATCTCTGTCCTGGGGGTGCTGGGCTGGGTGGGACCGCCGGGACCATGAGCCCCCCCCATCCCAGACCCCAGGGCCATGATACCCCAGCTTTAGCAGTCCCAAGCTCAGTGGGACCCCCAGGTCCGAGTCACTCTGTCTCAATCCCTGTGGACCCGTATGGCCATGATACCCCTTCTTTTGAGGAAGGGTGCTTTTGGGCTTTGCAGGACCCCCAGGGGTATGACACCCCCCCTTTCTGGGTGTCTTTGGGCTCAGTGGGACCCCCCAGAGCCCACTTCTGGGGGGACAGGGCTCAGTGGTACCCCTGGGGCCATGGTCCCACAGCCCCAGGAGTCCTGCCAAGCCCTGCCCCCCCAGTTAAGAGGGAGTCACCCTGTCACTGGTTGGCGGGGTCTTAACACCAGTGCCCCCCCCTCTCTCCCAGGCAAGTGGCCTCCCAGTGCCAGCTGCTTCAGTCATCCTCGGGATGCCCATCCTCCCCCCAGCTCCCCGACGAGCCGATATCGCTACAAGATGCCCCGGGGGGGCTTTTCCAGCTGCCCCCCGGAGACCCCTTCCCTGAAAGGGTGACAGTAGCCTGGCTGTCGGTGTTAGCCCTGGCCTTTGCCTTGGTTTGTGACCCCCAAGAGAATTTATCGTTGGCCGAAATCACCCTGCACCGCCTGGCCCCCCGCCTGCTCACCTCCTTGCGCCTGCGTGGCCCCGGTGCTGATGTCCTCCTCCGACCAGAGACCACTGACATCCTCCTGGATCACCTCCTGCCCCACGGACAGATGCTTTTCCTCAATGAACGTTTCCTCCAAGCGATGGACCGGGAGATGGGCATCAAAACACCCCGCTGAGCTACAATCGACATCCCCACCCCAGCACCCCCCAGTATTTCGGGGAGGAGAGACAAGGGACGGATCTGAGATGGTCACCAAGCCCCAGTGGGATGGACGTGGGAAAAGCAGCTGGGGAATAAAGAGCAACGAGCCAGCAAAGAGCAGGTTTTAAACCCATTTATCCTGCTGCCATCGTGGGAGGGCTGGGGAGTGCGAATAGCTATCCCCATAAAAATCTCTCTGGAGCTGAGATGGCTTCGTGTGCGCAGGACAGCGGCTCCACGGGGCTGCAAGTGGATGTCAAAAAAAAAAAAAGATGGTTCTCCCCGGTTTCTCCAAAACCCTCGCCTGCCAGCCTGCAAGACGGATGGGCGCTGGGTTCCTCTGTCCCTGTCCACACCAGGGACCCCGGAATGGGGTTTCTCCAGCTGAGTGCTGTGGGGGGTGGGGGGCAGAGTGTGGGTCCTCTCTGCTGTGGGTCGGAATGGCAGAGATGAGGCAACAGGAGGGACCTTGTGGGGGGACAGGGCAGCTGGCAGGGTACAACCACCCCTGGTGCATCAGGGTCACCGGGGTGGGGGTTAAATGAACAAGCGGCAAGGCAGGACGTGGCATCAGGGAGTTGGTTGTCACCAGACAATGCTGCTGGGGGCCAGGGGACATGTGTGACACCTTGGGAGGTGGCAGGAGCCAGCACCTGTGTGCAGGGCACAGCAGGGTCCTGCCCTGGCAGTTTCTGGGTGCTGGCAGAGCTGGGGAGCCAGGAGCCGGTGTGCCCAGCTCTCCTGCCACTGCTGGGGTGCCAGGGATGGGACGGGTGCTGCCTGGCCCTGCGGAGGGGCTGCCGGGGGGAGAGGACCCCAAACTCCTTCCGTCCATAACCACACCAGTAAAGCTGAAGTGCCTGGGGAGCAGTACCAGGCACCGGTGATACCAGGCTGCAGCCACGGCGCGTCTCTGGCCGTGATGCTGAGTGGGATGCAGCCAGGCACACTGGTGGGAGCAGCAGGCACAGGGGGCGTCCCACCACCCCCTCCCACCATGCTCACAGGGTGAGGAGCTGGGTCTGTCCCTCCTGTGGCACTTGTGGGACCCCCATGATGTGAGAGCTGTGGCACCGTGGTTGATGCCAGCAAAGGTCCCCAAAGTGGGCAGGGCCGGGCAGAGGGCCTTGTGGGGGGGCTTCACTGTGTGCCAGGGGTCTGTGGGGGCCGTGGAGTCAATGCCCCCTCGGCGGGGAGGGCGAGAGGCAGCTGGAGGAGGTGCAGCAGGGGCAGTTTAATCAGAGCTGAGCAAAGGGCTCTCAGTGCCACAGGATGGTGCCAGGGTCCGGAGCACTGGTGGCAGTGGCGGCATGGCATGGGGGCTTGCCTGGGAGCTGCCCTGCCCCAGGGGGGAGAGGGGGGTCCCCGAGGGGCTCATCTGGCACGGGGGCGTGGGGTGTGGGGCTGGCAGTGTGGCCGGCGTCAGGTCACACTCAGGTCCCCTCTTGCAGATCCAGGGGAAGGTGAAGTTGCCAGAGGCCGTTGCCCACGGGGTGGATCTGGGCGCAGCTCTCCTGGCCCCATGGCCCATAGTCCGTCCTGTCTGGCTGCCCCGGTGCCCAGAAACTGCCGAGGCAGGGCAGGTCAGTGTGGGGTGCTGGGGGTGCCGTACTCCCCTGCCCCAAGCCCCGCTCACCTCTGGGCCTGGGAGTAGGCAGCCCTGTCCACCCAGCGCCAGGAGCCTCCGGGGCCTGTGGCCACCAGCCCAATCCAGTAGGATCCTCCCCTCGCCTCCCGTGCCAGGTAGTCCTGCGGGACATAGCGTGAGCGCGGACAGGAGTGGCACAAGCAGGGGGTGTGTGGGCAGGGGGTACACGGGCAAGAAGGTACATGGGCAGGAGAGGGACACGAGCAGGAGGGGAGATGGGCAGGGGTTACATGGGCAGGAGGGGACGTGGGCAGGGGTTACATGGGCAGGAGGGGACCTCCGCCTCCTCCCAGGGCTTCCGCTCCACCGAGAAGTAGATCTTGCCCCAGTGGTACTTCCAGCCCAGGGACAGCCCCTGCAGCCACCGTCCTGGCAAGCAGGTAGCAGCCATGGAGCCAGCCACCCGGGTTGGGGTGGCCCAGGGATGGGTGTCACCCCCCCATCCCCCCCAGTGACATTACCGAGCTGCTCCTGCTGCCTTTGCACTGCTGCCGGGCTCTCGCTGGGGCTTTCAAGACCTGCCATGGGGTCAGGGAGAGGAGCCGTCTGTGGGCTGCCTGACACCCCGGGCAGGGGCTAGGGATAGGGGCTGGGGACTGGGGCTGCAGGCAGGGGCTGGGGGCTGGGGCTGCAGGCAGGGGCTGGGGACAGGGGATAGGGGACAGGGGATGGGGACTGCAGGCAAGGGATGAGGATGGGGGCAGGGGACAGGGGATGAGGATGAGGGCAGGGGATAAGGGACAGGGGCTGCAGGTAGGGGCTGGGAACAGGAGAGGACAGGGGCTGCAGGCAGAGGCTGGGGATGGGGGTGAGCAGGGGACAGGGGCAGGGTTTGGGGTACTGGGGGCAGCCCCAGGGTCCCACTCACCACTGGGGTCAGGCAGCAGAGGGGCCCTGGCTGCCGCCAGCTGTGCCCATGCTTCCCGCAGTTCTGCCTGGCCCTGCACATCTGGGAAGGGCAGGGCAGCGGGTCAGCACGCAGCACCGTGCCCGGGCTGCCCGCAGGCTCCTGCCGGCTCCCGGCCCCAGCCAGGCTCCCCGGGACCTCCCCGGCAGCACTTAGACAGGGAAATGAGGGCTGCCAGGGCAGCCCCCAGCACCAGGACCACCGCCATGCCCACGGCCAGGATGGTGCCCAGCATCCAGCGGGATGCAGCAGGAGCGGACCCAGGCGCCGGTGCTGCAGGAGAAAAGCAGGAGATGCCCCGAGCCGGGGCTGAGCCACGCCGGGGGACCCCAGCACTGTTGCGGAGGAACCGAGGCAGCTCAGCCAGCTGCCTGCTCCTGCCCGGAGCATCCCGGTGGGACTGGGCTTGCCTCGAGCAGGGCTGGGTGGGTAGCGGATCTGCAGGGTCTCGTACAGGTCTGGCCCCGCTGCAGCCATCCCCGGAACAGGGAGCTGCTTGCACAAGCCGCCTCCTTCCTTGGCACAAGCCGGCAAGGGCAGCCCAAGGCGCCAGGAAAGGGAACCCAGCAGCTGGGCACCACAGCAGCTTGTGGGCGCCAGTTCCTGCCACCAGCCAGGGCGTCACATGTGTCCCCCAGCCCCGAGTGGACACACGCAGGGCACACGGCCACATCTCAGCCCTGGACTGGGGCCTCCCTGACCCCCACCCCATGGCCTGGCCCTGGCCCTGGCCCTGGCCCTGACCCTGCCTCTGAGGTTTTGTCCCAAAGCGCATCTCAAACGCAATTTGTTTCGCAGCCTCAGACACAGAAATGGTGGGGCACCCCCGAACCCCAGCAGGGAGCCAGCTCCCCAGCCCCGGTGAGTGGCGGCGGAGGCGGGGGATGCACCCAGCCTGGCATGCCTGGCACGGCACAGGGCTCCCAGCCCTCGCCCTCCTTATCTGCCGGGAGGGCAGGCGGGCTTCACCCAGGGCTGGCAGTGCACTGTTAGCAGCAAGGACAAGGGTGGCTGTTGTCATCACCACCACCAGCACCATTACACAGGTGCTGAGCAGGACAGTGTTCTGCCCAGCTGGGAAGCCGTGCCAAGGGCATGAGGATGGATCTATCCCAGCAGGATCTGTGCCGGGTCAGGCGTGGGGGCTGCCATCTGGCACCGGGGGAAGATGCATGTGCCCATACTGTGCTGGGGGCTGCAACGGGCACCGTGTGGGCTGGAGGTCCCCACTGGTGCTGAACCTCAAAGTGGGGGTCTGTGCCTGCTCCCACATGGTTTGCTTGGGGTCACCCCACACCAGCCCCAGGTGCAGTGGCAAGACACCAGCACCGTCAGCGGTGGCACAGAGCTCACCAGCACCGGCACCGTACCCTCCCCCAGGCTGCCTGTGCTCTGCTCTGGAAGCACCGATGTGGTATTTCAGGACTTCTGGCTTTTGGGTTTGTTTTTTTCCCCGTGTTGGCTCAAACCACCATTGTGGTTGATGCAGATACTGGAAATAGCTTCAAATGTGCAGAAACAGCAGTTTCCTGGCAGATGGAGGAATTGCCAAAAACCCCGGGGGCACATTTCCCCACAGCCCACCCTGCGCCCCTCGGGCACAGGGCAGGCCCTGGGGCTGCGCTGGTGGCCCCATGGTGGGCAGACCTTCATTGTCCTCCTCCCCTGCTCTTCCCCTTCCCCACTCTCCGCCCCAGGGCATGGGCCCCCTGGCTCAGCCACCACCAGCTGCAGTGACAGTGCCATCCCTGTCCCCCTCTGAGCTCCAGCACCGAACTGCAGGCAGCCCCAGGTGCACTGGGGCAGCGAGGGTCCCTGCAGCCACACACACACTGCTCTGAGTTCTCCGCCTCACCTGCAAGCCCTCCCCGTTTCACTGCTCCATTTAACTTCCTTTTAACACATATTTTTCCCATTGAAAACCCTTTTCTTTAGGCGTCCGTGTAATGGACTTTTTGTGTGTGGCTTTTGCTTTTGGAAGACTTTTGGGTTTGGCTGCATGGTGGGCTCTGCAGCAGAGCTGTATTTTAGTGGTTATCTCCAGTCGCATCTATGTGGCCAGCCCAAGGGGAGAGGAGCAGCAGGGCTGAGCATGGTCAAGGGGCTCTGCAGAGCCTGGACCCCCCAGCCGGGTTTCCTCCTGCTTGTGCCAAGGCTCATTGTCTGGGACTGGCAGAGCAGGACTCATGGACAGCCTCATCTCCCGGCGTGGCTGAGGACACGGTGCAGGGAAAGGTCCTGTGTGAGACCTTGAGCATCATTTCTTCATTGAACCTGGTTTTGCATTTGCAAGTCTCTGGGGGACTGACTGAATTCTCCTGGTACTGCAACTGTATTTTGTGCCCTGGAAGAGACCTGCAGCCTCCCCGGTATTCCTCAGCATTTTGTAGACACTGTCAGCATCCTTCTCTGCTCAACCCGGTGCTGCAGCTCTGGTTGGGCTTCCAGTCTTAGCTTTGACATTAGGAAAAGATTCTGCACTGAGAGTGCGGTCGGTCACTGGAACAGGCTCCGCAGGGAAGTGGTCACGGCACCAAGTCCATCAAGTTCAAGGATGATGCTCTTAGTCATGTAGTTTAGTTTTAGGCAGTTCTGCAAGGAGCGGGGAGTTGGAATCGATGATCCTGATGCGTTCCTTCCAACTCAAGATATTCTATGGTCCTACATATTGGCATAATAATAACTAATTTATTGGGCTGCACTTTGCTTTTCTATCAATCAACACAACTGCGTCATTCCTACATCCTGTGGACATGGACTACAATGCCTTCAGTCTTTTGTTTCCTACCTACATTTTTATGAAGTTTTTCAGGGATACAGCACCACCAAATCTGTGCATGGCATTGGACAGAGGCGCTCGCCCACTCGGAGCCAGCGGGACCTTGAGAGATGAGAGGATGTGGTCAGGGTTTGGTCTGCAGTGTTGTGAAAAGGGGTGAGCTGGGGCTGACGTTCCCTGATGCCTGTCACCAAAAGACTGGATGATGCTGGAGAAGTGGCTGAGGGTGCAAGTGACAGAAGGCTGGAAGAGGCTGTCCAGAGAGGTTGAGTCTCCTTCTCTGGAGACACAACTCTGTGCAGCCGGCTCTAGGAGAACATGCTTCAGCAGGATGTTGGGCTAGATGGTCTCCAGAGGTCCCTTCCAACCCCGACCATGCAATTCCAAGAAACAGCCAGGGAGGAGGAAGGAAGCTGGCTCGTCTGCAGGTTGCACAAGTGGTGAATCATAGTTAACCCATCAAGACCACTGAGTCCACCTCACTGCGAGGAGCAGGGTAAGGAGCGGGGAGTTGAACTCAATGATCCTGATGGGTCCCTTCCAACCTGAGATTTTCTACAATTCTTTGACTACCTAAAACTAACCCATCTGACTAAGCATCATCCAGATGCTTCTTGAATGTTGTGACCATTTCCCTGAGAAGCCTGTTCAGTTCTAATAGTTTGATGTCCTTCTTCTATTGGGGTGCCCAACACTGCACACAGGGCTCAAGGTGAGGCCACACCAGTGCAGAGTAGTGCGGAGCAGTCACCTCCCTCACTGGGCTCACTATGCTGTGCTTGGTGCACCCCCGGACACGGCTGGCCCTTTGGCTCCAGAGCACACTGTTGACTCGTGCTCAACTTGCCACCAACCCAAACCCCCAGATCCCGTTCCGCGGGGCTGCTCTCCAGCCTCTTGCGCACCAGTTTGTATGTATAACCAGGATGACCCCATCTCAGGTGGAGGATCCAACACTTGCTCTTGATAGAAGCTGTGGATGCCCCACCCCTGGCAGTGTCCCAGGCCAGGCTGGACGGGGCTTGGAGCAACCTGGGCTGGTGGCAGGTGTCCCTGCCCGTGGCAGGGGGTTGGGACTAGATGGGCTTTAAGGTCCCTTCCAACCCAAACCCTTCTGTGATTCTATGATAAATTTTGTACAGTTGGTGATTGCCCAGCTCTCTGTAAGGCCTCTTTACCCTCGAGGGAGCCCACAGCTCCTCTTAGTTTAGTATCACCAGCAAACTTACTTAATATATATTCTATTCTTGTATCTGGATCATTTATAGAAAAGGCAGGGAAGTGCCAGACTGGGCCAAACTGGGTGTTGCACTTCAAATCACCCTGTGCTGAACCCCAGAAGGGGGGCACACAGCTCTGCTCCCTGGTACAGCGGGAGGAAAATCAGCTTCACCCATGGGCAACATGCCAATAAAAGAGCTGGGGGGGACAGGCTGCAGCCTGCGGGGTTCACAGGATTTCCCCCCTGGCAAAGCCAGACGTACCCCCGGGCCCATGCACCCTCGCACCTGGGGGGACACATCTCTGCTGGAGCTTTGACCACCCCTGTCCCAATCTGACTCGAGGAGCTGAGCAATTCCCTGGGACACCAGACTCCCGCAGCAGCACTGGGGAGGGGGCACTCGGAAAGGACCACTGCAGGACAGGCCTGGGGTGTCCCTAGGCCACAGCAGCTCCACACCGGGACCTCCATGTGCTTTCAGCTCCCACCTTCTTTCTTATTTTTAAAGATCAGCCCTGAGCTTTCAAAGCACCCACAGCACCCCACCACACACACCCCCAGCCACAGGGCACCTATGTGCAAAAGCAGCCCGGGGTCTCAGGGGTCTCCCTGTAGCAGTCTGGGGTCTCCAGGCCCCCTTGTGGATGGGGACAGCCGAGGACGCCTGCCCACCCCCCAGCCACATGCCACTGCTCAGGCCTGGGCCTGGGGGGCACTCCCCCGGGGACGGCCAGGGTGCCCCTGGCAGCGGGGCTGTGCTGCCCCCAACCCTCCAGTGCACCCCAAAGCCAGAGGAGGGTCTGTTCCCCCTGGTTTGACAGTCCTGGCCCCAAGGTGTCCCCGGGGGGCCATGCCAGACTGGCCACGACCCCCACCGTGTGACAAGTGACGGGACTCGCCACGGCACTCCAGTTCGTCCCTCTGTTGCCCTGGAGGGATGGGAGCGGGGCAGGGGCTCACGGGGACCCCGCAGCAACCCCGTCCCCAAGGGCACCCGCTGACCCCAGCTGATGCCGTCGGGTCCCCCCAGCCCCGGCTGACCCCCAGGACCCCAGATATTCCCAGGGGTCCCCCCAGCTCCCGCTGACCTCCAGCCGATCCCAAAGGGCCCCAGCCCCCTCGGGTGACCTCCCCCGACCCCAGAGGACCCCGCCTGAGGCCAGATTACCTCAGCCGACCCCAAAGGAGCGCATCTCACCCCAGAGAGCCCCAGCGGATCCCGGGTGACCCCAGAGGAACCCAGCTGATCCCAGGGGGTCTCGGGCAACCCCCGAGGGTCCCAGGCAACCCTGCAGGGCCCCAGCTGACCCCTGGGGGCAGGGGACCCCAGCCTCCCGCAGGCTCCCGCAGCCCCTCCCATTCCCCTATCAAAATGGCGGCCGGAGCCTGCCCTCAGGGCCTGCCCGCACCCAAGATGGCTGAGGCGGGGCCGGGCGGGGCGGCGGGCGGGACGTCACCGCGGAGAGCCACGGCGAGCTCGCCGCCGCCGGCGCATCGCCCTTACCCAAGATGGCGGAGGGCGCAGGGCAGGAAGGAGCGCCGCGCCGTCTTCTAAGATGGCGGGGGCAGCGTCAGCGCAGCTCTCTGGCGCAAAGCCTCTGCGCTACACGCTGGGCGTAGGGGCGGGGCGGGAGAAAGCGAAAGTGGCGGAGGGACCGGAGCGGCGGCGGGAGCGGGAGCGGGAGCGGGAGCGGGAGCGGGGCCCGCGGCCCGCCCCGGCGGGAGGCGGCCGGGCGGGCAGGCCGCTGCTGGGCGCGGGGCGGGCGCCCCCTGCCGGGCCGGGGGAGGCAGCGCCGGGGGGGGTCCCCCCGGTGCCCCCGTGCCCCGCGGGCCATGGCGCGGCTGGAGGCGGTGGCCAACGTGGCGCTGCGGGTGCCGGGGCTGGCGCTGCTGGACCTGCTGTACCGCTGGGACGCGGCCGCCATAGGCGAGCTGCTGCGGCCCCGCCGCGGGGACCCCCAGCTCCTCCGGGCCCCCGCGCTCCGCGCCGCGCACTGCCTGGGTGAGGGCTGCGGGGGGACACGGCGGGGGGACACCCCAAGGGTGGGCAGGAGGGGGACGTGGTGGGGACATCCCAGCGGTGGGCAGGGGGCGACACAGGGGACACCCCGGGGTGGGCAGCTGGGGGACACCCCAAGGGATGGGCAGGAGGGGGACATGGTGGGGACATCCCAGGGGACAGACAGGCCGGGGACACCCTAAGGGACGGGCAGGATGGGAACATGATGGGGACATCCCAACAGTGGGCAGGGGATGACACAGGGGACACCTCGGGATGGGTGGGAGGGTATACAGGGGACACCCTAAGGGATGGACAGGTTGGGGACACCCTAAGGGGTGGGCAGGAGGGGACACAGGGGACGCCCTAAGGGATGGACAGGAGTGGGACATGGTGGGGACATCCCAGCAGTGGGCAGGGGTCGACACAGGGGACACTCTGGGGTGGGCAGCAGGGCGGCACGGGGGACACCCTAAGGGATGGATGGATGGATGGGGGAGGGGGACAGATGGACATGGTGGGGATATCCCAAGGGTGGGCTGGGTGCAGACACCCTAAGAGATGGGCAGGGTGGGGGCACCAGGGGACATCTGACGGGTGAGCAGGTTGGGGACACAAAGGACACCGCAGGGATGGGCAGGCTGGGGACTCCAGGGGACACCGTAAGAGGTGGGCAGGGTGGGGACACCCTAAGGGATGGATAGGTTAGGGACATCCCAAGGGATGGGAGTTTGGGGACACAGTGGGGCACCCCAGGGAAGGGTGGTTGGGGACATAGTGAGGGCACCCCAGCAACAGACAGGTTGAGAACATGGTGGGGACATGCCAGGGGATGGGCACGTTGGGGACATGGTGGGGACACCCCAGGGATTGGCAGGTTGGGGACATGAAAGGACACGCAGGTGATGGACAGACTGGAGGCACAAAGCGACACCCCAGGGCTTGGCCAGGCTGGGACATGCCGGGGACACCCCAAGGGACGGCCATGCTGGGGACATGAGGGGACACCCTGAGGGCCGCCCACGCTGGGGGTCCCCTGCTGACCCCTACCCAGTGTGACGCTGTCCCCAGAGCTGGGGGGCCCCCATGTCCCCAGCACCGTGCGTCCCTTGGCGGTGTGGGGGGGACAGCTGTGGGCCCGGTGCCCCACCTTACCCATGTGGCCCCAGCGCTGAGCGCGGTGACAGCCGCGTCACTGACGAGGGCTGCCTTAACTGGTGGGGGGCTTGGCGGGGCCATCTCACCCCCTGTCCCCCCTCCGCAGGCCACCTGCTGTGTGTCGTGGTGCTGGTGCTGCCGGTGCGGTCCCTGGTGAAGCTCTATCTCCACCTCCTCACCGGGCTGCTGCTCGGCGTGGGGCACACGGTGGCCAGGTGAGCCCGGGGTGCTGAGGGGGCCGGGCCGGGGTACTGGGGGGGCACCAGGGCTGAGCCTCTCTCCCTGCAGGGACTTCGTCCGCCAGGAGCTGGAGTACGGCTTCCAGGGCGCCGTGTACAGTGACCCCGTGGCGCTCAGCTCCTTCGCCACCACCCTTGCAAGTGAGCTGGGGGGGTCCCAGCCCCCCCAAGATGTACCCTGCCAGGGGACAGGGGGTGGCACTGGGCAGGGTGGGGGTCTCCAGTGCCGACCCAGCTGCCGGAGCCGTCGCCTGCAGGACAGCGTGCTGGGTGGTGGTGGCACGGCTCGGCTGGGTCACCCGCGTCGCTGGGCACCGAGCAGAGGGGTGGCGAGTGCTGAGGGGGTTTCTCTGCCCCCGCTGCCCCGGGACTTGAGGGGGAAGGGGCTGGGTGGTCTCGGGGTGCCGCTTGTGCCAGGGTGAGGGCAGCAGCAGGGTTTGCCGGGGGGCAGGGCTGAGCTTCCCGGCCGGTGCCCGGCTGCCGGTGCGAGGCGGCTGTGCCCAGTGTGGGCAGGGAGGGGGCACAGGGGTCCCATCTCCCGCTGCGTGCCCAGGCGCCCCCGTCCCCCCCGCAGGCCAGCTCTGCCTGTGCGCCCTCTGCTCCCTGCTGATGCGGAGCCGGCAGCCCTGGCTGTTCGGTGCCCCGCTGCTGCCCGTGCTGGCTCGCCTCTGCGGCCTCCCCCTCCACGTCCTGCCTGTCCTCAACACCTTCGCCGCCACCCTCACCGCCATGGAGGTGCTCTACGTCCTCAGCTCCCACGTCCTTGTCCCCTTCCAGCTGGCCGCTGCTGCCTGCCGGGAAATTGCACAGGTGAGTGTGAGTAGGGGGCTGCGGGGCAGGGGGCTGCAGAACAGGGGGCTGCCAGGCAGGGGGACTGTGGGATGGGGGGCTGCAGTGTAGGATGTTGCAGGTTAGGGGGCTGCAGGGCCAGGGGATTGCAGGGTAGGGGGCTGTGGGACGGGGGCTGCGGGACAGGGGGCTGCAGGCTGGGGGATCCTATGCTGAGCCCAGCTTGATGCGGCATTGGCTGGAGGGCTGCCCGCTTGCACGGCCGGGCCCCCCGCACCCCCCTTGCCCCCAGGCGTGGGGTGGGATGTGGGGGAGCCCTGCTGAGCGCCCTGGTCCCACAGGCGGTGGAGGTGTACCGGCTGGTCGCACTGGGGATGTCCCTCTGGAGCCAGCTGGCCATCCCGCTCCTCTTCCTCGTCTTCTGGCTGGTGCTGTTCTTCCTCCAGCTCTCCTCCTTCCTTGCCTCCTCCAGCAGCCCCCTGGCGCAGCAGGGCCTCCTCTTCCTCCTCCTCAGCAGGTAGGGACAAGCGGCAGGTAGGAGCTGGGGGAGCTCAGCCTTTCTCTGGCACAGCTGTGGGAGGAGGATGAGGAGGGGCTGGGGCTCCGGTTTGTGCTGCCTGGCCCCTGCCAGCCCCCGCACTCACTGCGGGCTGCCCAGCAGCGCGGCCGAGTGCTGTGGCACACCGTACTCCCTCATCGGCCTCACCTTCACCGTCTCCTACCTCGCCCTGGGTGTCCTCAACCTCTGCAAGTTTTACCTGCTGGGCTTCGGTGCCTTCCAGAACGGCAACGTCATGCACAGGTGAGCCCGCGGCAGGGGGCAGGGGCAGGCGGGGGTCACGGGCAGGCAGCCCTCCTCCCAGCCCAGCACAGGGTGGGGGGGGGGATGGGGTGTGTCGTGGGGGATTGGGGGACAGGGTGCATCCCAGAGGGGTGACCAGGGCACGGCACATGTGGTGGCACGTGCCTGTGGCTGCCGGCCTCACACCCCGCTCCTGGCAGGGGTGTGACGGAGGGTGCGACGCTGCTGCTGCTGGCGCTGCAGACAGGGCTGCTCGACCTGCAGATCCTCCAGCGGACCTTCCTCCTCAGCATCATCCTCTTCATCGTGGTGACCTCCACGCTGCAGTCCATGATCGAGATAGCTGATCCCATTGTGCTGGCGCTGGGGGCTTCCCGCAACAGGTACCGGGAGGGGGAGGCAGAGCATCAGGATCCAGCCCCCCATGCTGGGGGGCAGCAGGGAGGAGCGGCAGGGGTCCTCCTGCCCATGCGTCAGGGGACAGCCAGACTGGGTCCCGTGTCCTCCTTGTGCTCCTGCCGCCTCAGGTCCTCGCTGCCTGGTTTTGGGCAGAATCAGTGCTGGAGGAGGAGGGGTCCTGGGGGGTGGGCGCTGCTCCCAGGATGGGCACAGCCCTGCTGAGCTGTGCCTCCCCTAGGAGCCCCTGGAAGCATTTCCGCGGCGTCAGCATGTGCCTCTTCTTGCTGGTTTTCCCTTGCTTCATGGCCTACAAGATTGCCCACTTCTTCCACCTGGATTTCTGGCTGCTGATCCTGGTCTCCAGCTGCATGCTTACCTCTCTGCAGGTATGGCAGCTCCCGCTCCCCCTGCCTGGGGTCTCGCTGGTTCCCCTGGAGTGGGCGTCCCCGCACATCCCATGCCCACAACCTGCTGCCCCAGTCACCCTCCTCCAGCCTCAGCTGGGAACACTGGGTGAGGGTGCCACGGTCTGCTACCCGGTCAACAAGGCACCATCCTGCTGCCCGCCAGGTGATGGGCACCCTCTTCATCTACGCCCTTTTCATGGTGGAGCTGCTCCAGGACACGCCGCTGGAGCGGATGGATGAGATCATCTACTGTGTGAATGCAGTGAGCCGAGTGCTGGAGTTCCTGGTGGCCGTCTGTGTGGTGGGCTACGGCACCTGGGAGTCCCTCTTCGGGGAGTGGAGCTGGATGGGCGCCTCCGTCATCATCATCCACTCCTACTTCAACGTCTGGCTGCGCGCTCAGTCGGGCTGGAGGAGCTTTCTGCTGCGCCGCGAAGCTGCCAAGAAGATCAACTCCCTGCCCCGGGCCACAGGTGGGCAGCTGCAGGACCACAACGATGTCTGTGCCATCTGCTTCCAGGTGAGCCCCCTCCCCACACCAGCACCCCTGCTCTGGGCGGCCGCGGGAGTCCCCCACCCACCGGGTGACATCCTTTCCCTGCCTACAGGACATGCAGGTGGCCGTCGTCACTCCCTGCAATCACTTCTTCCACGCTGCCTGCCTCCGCAAGTGGCTTTACGTGCAGGACACGTGCCCCATGTGCCACCAGCAAGTCACACCAATGGCTGCCGAGGAGGATCCCAGCACTGGGAGGGCGGCTCGGCCAGCACCGTCTGGTGGGGACGAGGTGCCAGAGGACAGAGGAGCTGCCGCGAGCCCAGCCCTGGCTCGGCCCCAGCAGGATGGGCTGCTCAGTGGGGACAGTGTGGTCACTGGCCAGGGGGACAGCAAGGCGACCCAGAACAATGGGGCTGAGGACCACAGCCCCCACCACCCTGACACCTCTGCCCCATGGGATCGAGAAATGGGTGCCGTCCTGCAGCCCCGTGGGGACCCTCCTCCCAGTGTCCAGGACACGCAGCACCTGTCGCCCCCACCCACCAGCCTGGACCCTTTTGTCAGCCCCAAGCTCGGCGCAGGAGACAGCAGGAACACCCACAGTGGCTACCGCCCCTCCTAGCACCGCAGACTGCCACCCCCCGTGCCAGGGTCCCTCTGCAGGGGCCGTGCCAGCAGCGAGCGGGGCCAGGACCCTGCGTGGCACCAGCATCCCCGAGTGTCTGCGTCCCCGCGTCCCCACAGACTCTTTTTGCAATAAAGCCGGAGCTGATGCGGCTGTGCCCGAGGGCTGGGGCTCCTCACCTCGCCCCCCCCATGCCAGGACGGTGCCCTATGCTCGGCATGTCTCTGGGGGGGCACAGGGCTCTGCTGCGGCGTGGGAAGGGTGGGCACCCCCTGGGTGCACGAGGGGGTGCGCGGCTGCCTTCTGGCCTGACCCCACTAGATGGCATGGGTGGCATGTGCTGGGGGTTTTGGTGTGGGTGGGGGGCGGCTTGGGGGGGTCGGGGTGGTCCTGGGAGGGGGGGATGGCCTGGGCTTGGTGTGGATCTTGCATGGGATGGTGTGGGTCTGGTGTGGGATAGCAAGGGCATGGCATGGGTCTGGTGCAGGATGGCGTGGGGCTGGCACAGGGTGGCGTGGTCTCGGTGTGGCTCTAGCAGGAGCTTGGCATGGGGATGGCATGGCATGGCATGGGCTTGGCACGGGTCTGGCACAGACTGCTGTGGGCTCAGCATGGGGGTGGCACAGGGTGGCACAGGCTGAGCATGGGGGTGGCAGGAGCTCAGCGTGGGGCTGGCACGGGATGGTGTGGGGCTGGCAGGGGGTGGCGTGGGCTGGCATGGGGCTGGCAGTGGGTGGTGTGGATCTGGCACAGGATGGTGTGGGCTTGGCGTGGGTCTCACAGGATGGCGTAGGTTCGGTGTGGGGCTGGCACGGGATGGCATGGGCTCAGTGTGGGTCTGGCAGGGGATGGCGTGGACTCGATGTGGGTCTGGCACAGGATGGTGTGGGCTCGATGTGGGTCTGGCACAGGATGGTGTGGGCTTGGCATGGGTCTCACAGGATGGCGTGGGTTCGGTGTGGGTCAGGGGATGGTGTGGGCTCGATGTGGGTCTGGCACAGGGTGCCATGGGCTCGGTGTGGGTCTGGCACAGGACGGCGTGGGTTGCCTTTCCCTGCTCTGCTGCGAACCCCCTTTCCCTGTGCCAGGAGGGGATGGGGGGGCCGCGCTCCAGCCCCACCCGGGGTCTCCATCCTGCCCCACTTAGCCCCGGCCCCACAGGAGGGAGGCTGGGGGCAGGGTCCCGGCTGCGCAGGGGTCAGCTCCCCGCTGCGGGGGGAGCCCGCCCGGCAGCACCGGCACCGCCCACAGGGGCCGGGGGCGTCCCAGGGCGGGGGGTCCCTGGGGAGGCAGTAAATGGCCCCCTTCCAGCTCGGCCCCGCCCGCACTTACCCTGAGGGCGGTGGGTCCCGCGGGGCCGCAGCCCATTAGCCGGAGGGAGGGGGGAGCCCGGCCGTAAAGCCCATCGCGGGGCGGGCGAGACCCCCGCCACCGCCTCCAGCGCCCCCTGCCACCCCCGGCCACCTCCCCAGCGCCCCCCTGCCCTGCGGGTGCCCCCGGGCGGTGGGTGCAGCAGCCCGCATCCCACCGCTCGGTCCCACAGGAGGCTGGTGTCCCGAACAGCCCCCCCCCCCCTCCCCAGCCGAGAGCGGGGGGTCCCCCGCGGCGCTGGCGGGCCCCCGCTGCCTGCATTAGGGTGCGTTACCGGAGCCGCGGCAGGGAGCTCGGCTCCCCACGGGGCCCCGCGCCGCCCGGGCAGAGCACGGCACGGCACGGCGCTGCCTGGAAATGGGAGATGGGGGGCAGGGAGCGGGTCCCCCGCTGCCTCCCGCCCCGCCCGCAGCGGCAGCTGGGGTCCCTTCGGTGCTGTCCATCCCTGGGGTATCCGGGCTGGATGGGGGCACGGATGGATGGACACCGGCATGGACAGGGATGGTTAGATGGACACTGGGATGGACAAGGCAGGGACAGACACTGGGATGGACAGGGATGTGGACAGATAGATGCTAGGATGGATGTGGTCATGGCTGGATGGACAGGGCAGGGACAGATGGACACTGGGATGGACAGGGCATGGATGGATGGACACCAGGCTGGGTGGGGGCATAGATAAAGGGACACACAGTTTCTATGGGAGCCATCGTGGCCCCACCAGCCCTTGGGAGTCTCCTCAGGGTGCCGGGTGGGCTCAGCCCCTGCTGCCAACCCCACGGGGGGGGGGGGGGCTGGCTGCATGTGAGCGAGGGTGCAGTGTGCGAGATGCTGCCCCCGGTGAGGGGCTGTGCGGGGTCCCCTAGGGCCACCCTTGGCACCCCCCCCCGCAAGGGAGAGCCAGAGCCACTTGGGGTTCGGGATTCCCAGCCCCTTCAGCTGCTAGAGGCCTCTGCTGCCCCGGGACCCCCTCGCCTCCCCCCAGGCTGGCAACACTGGCTGCCCTGCAAAGCCTTGACTCCTCAGCCTCCCTCGGGGCCCTTCCCCGGGGACGAGGGTTCCCGGGCAACACGCACCCCCCTGGGGCTGCCAGCCCACCCCGCTGGGTGTTGGGGACGCCCCAGGAAAGGCTGGGATGGGTGCCTCCACGCTGGGGTACCTGCCGGCTGGCTCCCGGTCCCCAGGCCAGTGGCGATGCAGGGGCTGGAGGCAGCTGTGAAGGGCTGGCACCCCCCTCCCTGCCTTGCACCCTGCCCCCACCCTGCCCATACACTGCCTGGTGGGACTGCACAGCAGGCAGGGGACAGGGACGGGCCCCCTTTGCTGTGGGTCTGCTGTGGTCAGAGTGACATGGGGGGCTGAGACCCTGCTGGCTGTGCCCCAGAGAGGGTCAGTCAGGTTTAAGTGGGGCACTGGGGGTGGTTTTGGGGGTCACCTCGGGTATGCTGAGGGGCATGGGGTTCACCCTGGGATGTCTCCAGAGTGCAGGGGTCCCATGAGGGGCATCTCAAGGGTCATGGTTAGTCACAGTGTGGTTTTTGGGGTGCTTGGTAGCTTCTTGGGGTCACACCAAGGGGCTCATTGTAGGGTCAGTGACCAAGGGTCAGTGTAGGGGACCCCAGGGGTGTGAGGGACCCAGATGGAGTCACACAGGGCACAGAGGGGGCACAAGGGTCTGCCCGCTGGGTCACGGTAGGTTTGTGAGGTGCAGGTGAGGGTCTCTCAGAGCATCCCGGGGGGTGCATTGGGGTCCCACTGGCTTGTCCCCAGAGTCCAGCAGGGGCTGTTTGGGATCTCCCCAGGGTCCCTCGGGGGATGCAGCAAGGTCCCCTCAAGGCTACCTCTGGGGAGTCTCAGGGCATCCTAAGGGCGTACATTGGGGTCCCGTTGGCTTGCCCCCCAGAGCCCATCTGGGGTGTCCCCAGGGCGTCCCTTGGGCCCGTTTGGGATCTGCCCAGGGTCCCTCCGGCGACTCAGCGAGGTCCCCTCCAGGCTGCTTCTGGGGTCTCTCGGGACACCCCGGGGGTGCATTGGGGTCCCGCTGGCTTGTCCCCAGAGCCCCGCAGGGGCTGTCTGGGATTCCCCCGGGGTCCCTCGGGGGACGCGGCAGGGTGCCCTCCGGGCTACCCCCAGGGCCTGCCCGGGGTCTCTCGCGGGGGGAGGCACGGTGCTGTCCCCGGGCGCCTCGGGAGGCTCCCCGGTCCATCCCGCCCCGGCTGCCCCTGGGCTGCCCGGTGCCCCCTCCGGTCCCCGGCGCGGCGCTGGCCGCCGAGCCCCTCCGCCGGCGCGGGGAGGGACCGCTCCTCCCCGGAATGATGTCAGCCTGCCCGGCCGCGGCCCCCGCCTCCCCCGGCGGCTCCGGCCCTGCCTCCCCGGGGAGGCGGCGGCGGCATGGCCCGGGCCGGCGGGGCGGCGGGGCCGCGGCGGCGGGTGCTGGTGCTGATGGTGCTGGTGGCCGCGGCGGGGCGGCGGGGCCGGGGCGCGGGGAGGCGACGGGGAGGCGGCCCCCCCGGCCCCCTGCCGCCCCCCGGCCCCCCCGGCCGCCCGCTCCTGCTGCTGCTGCCGCTGCCGCTGCCGCCGCCGCCGCCGCCGCCGCCGCCGCCGCCGCCCCGCGCCGCGCCCGCCGCCGCCCGCCCGGTAACGAGCCCCCGCCCCAGCCCGGGCCGCGCTTGCCCCCTCCCGCGCCCCTCTCCGGCCTCCTCCCCGCTCCTTCGTTCCACTCCTCCTCTCAGCCTCCCTCCATCCCTCCCTTCACCCCTCCTCTGCCTCCCTCCCTCCACCCCTGCTTTGCCTCCCTCCATCCCTCCTTCCACTCCTCCTTTGCCTTACCCATCCCTCCCTCCAGTCCTCTCAGCCTCCCTCCCTCCTTCCCTCCCTCCACCCCTCCTCTGCCTCCCTCCATCCCTCCTTCCACCCCTCCTTTGCCTCCCTCCATCCCTCCTTCCACTCCTCCTTTGCCTTCCCCATCCCTCCCTCCGCTCCTCTAAGCCTTCCTCCATCCCTCCCTCCACCCCTCCCCTGCCTTCCCCATCCCTCCCCCCCCCGCCGCCCCCCGCCCCTTCCCCTCCCGGTCCCCGCACTTGGCTGCTGGTCGCCTCCATCTCCAACTTCTCCGGCCCTGCCTCCGCCTGCCTCCGCCTCCCGCCTCCCCGAGCCTCCCTCCGAGCCTCCCCCCGCTCCCTCCTGGCCGCCCGCTGCAGATGCTGCTTCCCCGGCGGCCGGGACGGCGGCCCCCGGCACCTGCCCGGCGCTGAGCTCCGCTGCCGGGCCCGGGGCAGGAAAGTTGGGGGCGGCCGCTGAGCCCCTGCCATGTTCTCCGTGCAGGAGGCTCTGCCCCGGGGGGGGCTGCCCATGAAGGAAGAGCCGCTGACCGCCGGGCTGCCCTCCGTCCGCTGGCTGCAGGGTACCGGCATCCTGGACGCCAGCACGGCAGCGCAGAGGTAAGGGGCTTCGCGGGCATCCCGGGCACTGCGGGCATCCCGGGCTCCATGGCATCCCAGGTTCCAGCAATGTCCCAGGCTCCATGGGCATCCCGGGCACTGCGGGCATCCTGGGCTCCGTGGGCGTTCCAGGCTCCAGCAGTGTCCTGGGCTCCATAGGCATCCTGGGTGCAGTGGGCATCTCGGGTGCTGTGGATATGCTGGATTCTGCAAGCGTCTTGGGCTCTGAGAGCATCCAGGGATGCTGCAGGCATCCCGGGCACCGCAGGCATCCCGGGCTCCACAGGCATGCCAAGTTCTGTGGGCATGCCAGTCACCACGAGCATCCCAGGCTCCGCAGGCATCCCAAGCACTGTGGGCATCCCAGGTGCTGTGGGCATCCCGGGCACCATGGGCATCCTGGGCACCGCAAGCATCCTGAGCACCATGAGCATCCCGGGCACCACAAACATCCCAGGTACCACAGACTCTGCAGGCATCCCGGGTGCTCTGAGCATCCCAGGTGCTGTGGGCATCCTGGGCACAATGGGCATTCTGGTGCCCTGCATGCCCTGGGCACACTGAGGACCACGGGCACCCCACACCCTCAGCACCCCGGGATCCCTGGGAAGCCTGGACCTCTGGGGCATCCCAGGTGCCTTGTGCCCACCGAGTACTTTGAGCACCCCACATGCCCCAGGCTCTTTGGGCCTCTGGGTAGCCCCTGCCCCTTGTACCCTGGCTATCCCACACCCCTGTGGGCATCAGCACCCCCGGTCCCTGGGGCATCCTGGCACCCTGTGCATGCCCGGCCTGTTGCCCTGGGCTGGGAACACCAGTGGGTGCTGGCAGCAGGGCAGGAGCCACTGCTGGAGCTGCGAGGGGCTCGTGCCATGCCATGCCGCACTGTGCCGTACATCCACCAGTGCCGGGACGTGCGTCCTGAGCCCTGGCTCTGCTGAGACAAGCCACAGTGGGTGAGGGCAGGGCTGGCAGTGGTGCCATCCGTGTCTCCCAGGCAGGGCTGGTGGCATCGGCTGGGATGAGCAACTGCTGCCGCCGCTCAGGCAGCCAACACCACTGGGCTTGCCACAGCCCAGTGCCCTCCCGTGCCCTGGCTGGCCCCATCCCTTGCCCTCGCCAGGGGCTCGGGGCTGTGTGCACCCCATCCCCTGCCCTCCCTGGGGGGCTCTGTGCACCCCAGTTCCCTGCTGTTCCCACCCTGTGCCCAAAGGGGTCCCAATGCAGCTGGGGGACACCATCACCCCTGTCCCCAGCACCCCAGCTCCTGCTGTCCCCACTGTGTGCACCTGGGACTTCGGGGAGTGGGAGCGTGCTGCAGCTTTCTCCAGGGATGACAGGATGTGCCCCACAGCACGGAGGAGTGAGGGGACCCGGACCAGCCAGCGCACTGCCACCCTGAGGTGCCCCACACCCGCTGCCCAGCCGGGGCCAGCAGGTTTGGGGGTCTGGGGGGGCATCTTCCCTCTGCACGGGGCCCCGGCAGAGTGGGACGTCCCCAGCACCTCCAGCACAGACCCACTCTGTGGATGAGATCGCCTGGCTGTGTGCACTGTCCCCAAGCTTGGGGTCCCCAGCTGTGGCACTGGCTCCACTACCGGCTCTCCACAGGGGACTGTGGCTGTGCTGGAGGCTGCACCCAGCGGCTGAAGCCCTTGGGGCTCCCCGGGGTCCCCCACAAACCTGCCATGTTTGCAGATACTCTGGGATGCTTGAAAACTGGCAGCGATCCCCCCCAACGCCGGCAGAGACACCCCAGCCCCAGCCCAGCGTAGGCACCGCCAGGGGGACAGCCACCACTGCAGCCCAGCCTGGAGCCCCGGGGGATTGGCTGGAGTAAGGGTCCCACCCGGCCCAAGGGAGCTGGGGAGGGATGTGCTGGCGCAGGGGGCTGTTGTGTCCAAGCCGGGGTGCAGGGAGGTGCTGGCATTGCTGCTGCACACCCAGAAACTTCCCTGTGCCCAGGTGCCACAAGAAAGCGGGGTGCAATCCAGCCCCCTCCCACCCACCCCCAGCTCTGGCAGTGCGGGGGAACAGGGGGAATGTGCACGGGGCTGGGACCACCACGGTGGCTCCAGCAGCGATGCTGCCCAGTGGCAGGGTCGTGGCTGCCTGTGTGTCTCTGTGTGCCGATGGGGCCCTGCATGCCATGTGCCCAGCCTGTGAGGATGGGGGTCACAGAGCCCCTGCCCCCCCGCCTCTGCCAAGCCGGCTGCCCTGCAGCCTGTGGTGTCCTCCAGGCCCCCCTGTCCCCCCCATCCTGCCGTGGTGTCCAGCAGCTGGGTGTGTGCCATGCGTTCTGGCTGTGACACATGTGTGGACATGCTCGTGGGTGCTTGTCACCCCCAGACCCAGGCTGCCTCCATCCCACATCCTGCACCCCTCCTCAGACTCCTGGCTGAGGGGGTGTCATACCACCACCCTGCAAAGACCCCCTAGTGCAGAGTCCCCGGGCGATGCTGGCACCCATAACTGCAGCCCCTGGGGGCAGAGGGGCTGTTCAGGTGTGCCCCAGGGAGGGAAGGGGGGCCGGGGTCCCGGGGCAAGGCAGAGTGCCCACGCAGGGTCTCAACTTCCTGGGTGGGGTCCGGCGCTCCCCCCACCCCCCCACGTTTGGCAGAGCCACCCGGGGAGCCGTGGCTGCGTAATTGCACGGTGCCCCGGGTGCCTGGCGGCTCCGCCAAGGGAAGATGCTGCTTTACTGTAAGAGACGTTCGCTGGGCTCCTCTGCTAGGAAATGCTCTGATTGCCTTTAATAATTAATGGCAGCCGGGCTCAGCTCTCGGAGCGCTGGGGTCTCGGCAGCGCTGGGAGCGGAGATGCAGCCATTACCCGGCCGGGCTGACAGCTCCATCGCCTCCCCCCAGCACTTTAGGGCCGAAGCTTTGGGGGGGCGGAGGGGAATGGGGGGGGGGGGCGGGCGGGTGCTGGTTTGCTGCAGCTGCCCTGCCCTGCCCGCAGCACCTTCCCATCAGCTGGCAGCCCCACGGCTGGGCGCCAGCGCGGCAGGGCCAGGGGACGGTGGGGTGGCCATGGCACTGGGGGTCCCCATCCCTCGGGGAGCTGAGCGGTGTGCCTGCTGGGCACACTGGGATGGGGACCCGGTGAGGCGGTGGGGTCAGCACCTCACCGTGGGGATGGACCCTCAGAGCAAAGCTGTTGGCACTGCGGGTGGGGGACAAGCAACAGCCAGCACAGCCATTAGCAGAGCAGTGCCTGGGGACACGCGTGTGCACACGTCTGCACACATGTGCCCGGACACATGTGTTGGCCATGCACACAGTAGCCATGTGCCAGGTAAGCGTGCCCCAGCATTTGCTGACTGGGGATGTTTTGGCTCCCCTGTGATCACGTTAACAAGCTTCTTCCTCCAGCATGACGAAGTGTCCCCAGAGAAGTGTCCCCTGAGAGGTGTCCCCACGGTTTTCAGGGTCTGAGCTTCGCACTTGGCCTTGGCTGGTGCCCACAGCTGGGTCAGGGCTGTGTCAGAGGGGGATGTCTGGGCGTAATTGAAGCCCAAGGAGCATCATTAAGGGAGATGGGGGTGCGTGGGGTCCCCTCCCCACCCTGTGCCGGCTCTGCCCAGACTCCGGGATGCTGCTGGGACCAGTGAAGGGGCAGGTTGTGGCAAAAGGGCTGAACCCTGTTTTCTTCTCATCTTTGGAGGAGATATTGGTGGCTATGGCTTGTGTGGGACCCTGGGAGATGTCCCTGTGTCCCTATGTCCCCATGTCCCCACGCAGCTGGGTGCAAGGGTGGGCCCATGGGAGCAGTGTTGGGAGAAGCAAGGAGTGTGGGGGGGGCTTGGACATGCAGAAGAGAAGGACCCCCATCGCTGGGGCAGCCACCCCAGTGGGTTGTAAGCAGGGGGTCCTGCAGGGGCAGCGCTCGGTGATCTGCTGCATCCTCCAGCTGCAGGCAGAGAGGTGCCCCCACCTCTCTGTGCCATGTCTGCAGCCACCCTGCACTGTGTCCCCGCACCCCAGGGCTGCTCTCCTTGATGGCCCCCCAATAGGCTGCTGCAGGCAGGGGTCTGGATGTGACACCTCCACCCAACCTGCACCATTCCCAAGCCACCCATCAGGTGACAGTTGTGTCCCTCGGTGGGCAGGGCTGGTGGCAGAGGGACCCTTGGGCTGGCAGAGGGGTGTTACACCCAGCCCCCAGCCCATCACCCCCCAAACTGTGCCCCTGGGTGGGCTCCCAGGAGCAGTGCTGGGGTGTGGGGGCAGCAGGGTCTGTTCTTGCACGTATGTGTGTGTCCCTTATGTGCACCCTGGTGCTGACCCCTGCCCAGGTCCTCACTGCCCCCACACCACTGGGGTCCGCAGGGCATGGTAGCATCTGGGGGGGCTGAGGGCTCCTGTCCCACACTGCGGGGGTGGGGCGGGAGGTCTGTGGGGTTCTGCCCCATGCTTGGGGTCCCTGTGGGGTGCAGGGGCTGTCCCCAGCGCAGTGTGGGAACTGGCCCCGGTAGCTTAAGCCCCCCGAGGTCAGCGTGGGGGGAGCCAAACCCACCCTCCTGCCTCCCTTGTCACCCGATATGTTTTTAATCAGGAAAGGGGGGAACGTTTCGCATCCGCGTGTTGATCTTGGCCCCCTTGCCCCGCTGGCTGCCGCACTGGGGCTGGTCTGTTCCCGCGGCCCCCCACACTGCCGCCGCCGCGCTGGCTGCCGCAGCACCGGCAGGGACACCGCTGGGGACAGGGACCACATGCCCGGCTGGGGATGAGGTGGCCGGGATGAGGACTGGTCGGTGCTGGAGCCATCGTCCCTGGGGATGGCTCTGCCACCCTCCCCCGTGCTGTCACCGTTCTGTCACTCTGGGGCTCCGTGCAGGGGCAGCAGCAGTGGCCTTCCGAGCAGCCGGTGCCGTGGGCCAGCCCAGGTGGTGGGTTTGCGAGTTGGCAGCAGGACACACACCGGGGTGAAGAGGGCTCGGGGATGTCCCCTCCTGTCCCCAGTGGCTGCCCCAGGCTTAGGCAGAGCTGGGGGCTGAAAAGCTGCTGGCTGTCCCCTGGAATGCTGCTGATGTGTCCCACTCTGTGTGTCCCCCCATCCACAGCACCCCAAGGAGCATCGCTGCCCGCCACAGGGGCGTTTGGCAGCTCCCACTGAGTCTGTCCCCTGGCCATGGGGTGGCCCTGGGGAGGGGGAGTTGGGGGTCCCAGAGAGGGGGTGTTGGCGGTCCCAGCAGCCACCCCATGCTCACACACCCCTCCTCATCCTGCCGGCAGCGGGGTGGGCCTGGCCCGAGCCCACTTTGAGAAGCAGCCCCCCTCCAACCTGCGGAAATCCAACTTCTTCCACTTTGTCCTGGCCATGTATGACCGGCAGGGCCAGCCCGTGGAGATCGAGCGCACCTCCTTCATCGACTTTGTGGAGAAGGAGCGGGTGAGAGCCCCGGGTTTTCATGGGGACGGGGTTGTGGCGGGGATGGGGTCACTCCACTGAGCCATTCCTTGCTCCTGGAGGGGCACGGGAGCCTGTGCTGCAGAGGCTGAGACCTCTCCCAAACTCATTGCACATGTGGGAAGTTGCCAGAGCAGCTGCACAGCCTGGGGCTGGGGCTGCCAGAGGGCTGCACCAAGGGGGCACCATCATGTCCCCCCCTCCCATCCAACCATCCTGCCCCCCAGGAGCAGAACGGCGAGAAAACCAACAACGGGATCCACTACCGGCTCCAGCTGCTGTACAGCAACGGTGGGTGCCGGGGCCGGGGGGCCTGGGGGGCGCAGGCAGGGCTGACCCCTCCCCTCTCGCCGCAGGGCTCCGGACTGAGCAGGACCTCTACGTGCGCCTCATCGACTCCATGTCCAAGCAGGTAACGGCGTGGGGCTGGTGGCTTGGCCAGGCTGGCACCCCCGGCACCACAGCCCCTGACCCCATCGGCCGCCGAGCCCCCGGGGCCGCCTGCACACGCGTGTGCACTTGTGTGCATGCCAGGTGGGCCTGCTTCTGTGTGTGCACAGTAGGCACTGCTGCACACGTGTGTGCAAGCCAGGCACGTCTGTACGTGTGTGTGTAAGGCCACGCAGCTGTGTGTGCACACCCAGTGGGCAGAGCGGACACACCTGTGCTTGCACACCCCCCTGCCCCGTGCACAAACACGTGTCCATGCCCTGGCACGTGCAGCTGTGCGCAGCGTGGGCATGCGCAGCTCTGCACACACCCGTGCACAGGCACACGCGTGTGCACAACCGCCCCCATGACTCCTCAGAGGCGTGTGGCTGGCTCAGCCCCTCTCCCCCGCCGGCTGCCCAGGGGGTCCCCCAGCCTGCTGGGCCCACCCAGGGAAGGTCCATGGGTCGGGGACAGGCTGGAGCCGTGGCCGGGGACAGACAGGCGGTGGCACCGCCCCCCCTGCGCGCTCTCTCCCCACCGCAGGCCATCATCTACGAGGGGCAGGACAAGAACCCAGAGATGTGCCGGGTCCTCCTCACCCACGAGATCATGTGCAGGTAGGTGGGGGCCGGCGGGGATCCCGTGGGGGGCCAGCAGCACCAGGGGTGCAGGACTGGGGGAGCCCCAGCTGCCTGCTGCCAGCGCGGGGTCCCCCGTGCCCCATTAGCGCCGCTCTTGTTTACCACCCTCGCGCTCGGTGTTTGTGCAAATTAGTGCTCCGTGCCAGCGCGGCTAATTGATCTCCAGGAGCCGTGCTAACGATGCCAGGGCCGAGGCCGCCCTACCCGCTGCGCTCCCCAGGGCTGGCACTGTCGTGTTCGGTGGCTGGTGGTGGCATGAGCCCAGTCTGGCCGTGTCCCCTGTGGGTGACGTGGAGCCCCCAGGGATGGTGTGGGGCTGGGTGACCCCCGGTTCAGAGCCCCCCCATGGCTCACAGAGTGTTTCCCGGGGCTGGGGTGTACCCCGAGCCCCACAGAGCCCCAGATTGGAGCCCAGCCCCACAGTGGGGTGGGTAAGAGGGGTACCCCAGGGATGCCCTCTCTGCCATGGGCCCCTCACGCCCTGGCACCCCACAGCCAGTGTCCCTGACCTGGCGTCCCCCTACCCCAGCCCATCCCCCCGGGCCCCTCTGCCTCCCACCCCATCCCACCATGGAGCAGGACCCTCCTGCTTCGCAGCACTGGGCTAGGCAGTGGTGGGGGGTCCAAGGGTGGGAAGTGGGGCTCTGGTAGATTTTCCCCTGGGGGCTGGGATGTGTGGGGCTGGCCCTGGCCCCCCCAGCTCCCCTCACACCAGCTCCTCTCCCTGGCCATGCCCAGCCGCTGCTGCGACAAGAAGAGCTGCGGGAACCGCAACGAGACCCCCTCCGACCCCGTCATCATCGACAGGTACCGGGGGCCTGGGCGTGGGACCCCCCTGCACCTCACTGGGATGGAGGGAGGGGGGCAGCAGCAGGGGGACCCCCCGGGAGCTGGCGCGGGGAGTCCCCAGGGCTGGGGACCGGGTGTGAGCGCTGCCTCATTAGCTCTAATGAGCTGGGGGAGCCGCATGTGGAGGCCAGGAGGGCGCACGGTGCCCCCCGGTCTGGCTCGCTGCGGTGGCTGGCGGCTGTGCCGCGGTGACAGCCAGCCGTGACAGATGGGGAAAGCGCCGTTTGCCATCAGCGCGGCACTTCCGACGTGCATCAAACAAAATAAATAAATCAGACGGCATCCAGCAGCTCGGGCGAGTGGCGGGGAACACGCGTGGCAGCCCCACTGCCAGGGCCACGTGCCGCAGGGACACCCCAGTGCTGCACAGTGTCCTTAGGCGTGTGCCCGCGGGGAGGGATGCTGCCATCCTCCCTGGCAGGACGAGCCACCGGACCAGGGCAGAGGGCAATCAGAGAGGCCAGCCTGGCACAGACGGCGCTCACTGGTGTGTGCACGGTCACCGCATCCTCCCGGCACTAGGGTGGGCATCCGTCTGTCCGTCTGTCCATCCGTCTGTCTGTCTGCAGCCACCTGTCTGTCCCTCTGTCCCTCCAGCCAGCGTGTTGTGTCCTCATCCCTCTGTCCCCATGCATCTCCTGGCACGCTGGCACCTCTCTGGTGACACCAAGCAATGCCCAGGAGTGCTGAGGGGTTTAGGGACCCTGGCTTGCCCTGCAGGGGTCTGTCAACTTCTCACTGGGGCTGTGGTGGGGGCAAGCAGGGAGGTTGGGGACTGTGCCCCCCCCTCACCTCACCCTGCCTGCAAGTGGGGTCCCTTGGTCCCAGGGCGTTCCCTGTGGGCAGCTTCTCCCTGCGCCCAGTCCCTGGGGTGCTGGAGGGTGCTGGGTCCCTGGGGACAAGGGGTGGAACAGGCCCTGCTCCCGGCCCCCCAGCATGATATCAGCCCCCTGCAGCAGGTCCCTGACCTCTGAGCTTCCTCTGCCCTGCCAGCGGCAGCCAGCTGTGCCACCCCCACCACCCACGGCCAGCTGTGCTCTGGCCAGCTGTGGGGATCATGGCCCCTGGAACTGCAGCACGGCCACGGGATGCAGCTGCTGTTGCCCAGCCAAGACAAACCTCCCAGTAACGGTGTCCCTCTGACCCCCATCCCCTCAGCCACCTTGTCCTGCAGGTGACCTGGGTGCTGCACCCATGCTGGTGCTTTTGGAGTGTGCAGGGGGTCCCGGGGTGCCCTGTGACCCCCCTGTGCTGAAGGCTGGGGCCGATCCCAGCAGGATCCCACCCCCCTCCCCAGGGTCAGTGTCCCCCAAGGCCCCCCCAGCCCCCTTCTCCCCAAGGGCCCCTCGGGGCTGTGCCTCAAGGAAGTGACATCCCTGGGCTGGTGGCATCCCCTTCCCTCTTCTGTGCTGAGGGAAGCCCCGGGGGGGCGGCTTTCCCAGTGCCCCCGCATCCTCCTCCGTCCCCAGGGCCCCCGGGGGTCACCCGGGGCCAGGTGGGTCCCCAGCCTGCCGCCCACTCCCCCCAGCCCCCCCAGGCCCGCGCCCCAGCCCGACGCCCAGCCCCACTGGTTTAGAGAGCCAGATAAGTGCCCTATCAACATGTTAATCAAATTACTTAGGAGCTAAAATTGACGCTTTTCATTAATTATACAAGATTATTCTAATTGCAAATTCAAATTTATGCGCTCGGAACAGAAGGTGTTCGGCAGCAGCGCCGGGAATTTGCATATTAAATGGGGAGCGCTGTGCATTAGGGATGCTAATGCATGCACAGTGCCTGTATTTTTAACTCCCGGGCCCATATGTGCGGCTGCTGCTCAGGGGGGGGACGAGGCCGACCTGGGGTTCAGGATTATCCCCCCCTCAGCAGTGCAGAGCCAGGGCTGGGGGGTGGGGGGGGCCGGGGGGGGTCACCCCCCAGCCCCATGCCTCCCCTGTCAATTTCCTGGTGGGGGGGCAGTGTTTTCCTGCCGTTTTTCAGCTCCTTCCTTCCCCTGATTACCACCTGCCAGGTGATGGGTGATGGGGGGACACGGGGGGGTCCCCCTCTTCCTGCCCTTGCCCGCGAAAACCGTCCCCCATGGGCAGCGTCTCAGCAGCACCAGCGTGGGAGCCCCTCTCCATGTGCCCCAGCACTGACTGAGGGCAGGACCCCCGGTGGGGCACACTCTGGGGTGCCCTCTCTGTTCAGGGGTCCCCCAGAGTGCCCAGAATCCCATGAGAGAGACCCCAATGGCCTCAGGTGCTGTGTGACCCTCACTCATGCTCCCCAGGGATGGGATTGGAGGGATGTGGGGCCAGGGGGACTGTGCCCACTGCTCCCATCCCTGTGCCTGCATCCCAGGGAGCCCAGGGGTGCCCACGTCCCCAGGTGTCTCGTCATCTCTGGAGGTCCCGTCCTCCCCTCCAGCCTCCACCAGCAGCTAACAGAGCCATGGGAACCTTCCCACTGGGCACCTGCATCCCCTCCCCACCCTTCTGCCCCCCTCCCCAGCTCCGCTGCAGCTTTTGGGGGGGTGGCTGGAGGGGCCGGTGGCAGGGGGCTGTGGCAGGGTGCTATGGAGTGCTGTCAGGGTAAGGTGCCAGGGTCAGATCCTCAGAGAGATGCCAGGACAGGCTGCTGAGATGGGATAGGGCAGGGTGGCACAGTGGGATGGGGCAGGATGGACGCTGGGATGGGGCAGGATGGCACAGTGGCCATGAAATGCCCAGGCCCTGCCACAGTGCCACCTGTGTGGGCAGGGCAGAGCCCAGGCACTTCAGTGGGGAGGCCAGGAGATGGGCTGCCCCATGCCGGGCCAAAGGAGGGAGATGGTACAGAGGGACACAGTGGCCTGGCACAGCACAGTGACCTGGCACGGCGCAGCGGCCATGCGTGGCACAGTGCCCTGGTGCGGTGCAGCGAGCTGGGACAGTGCGGTGAGCTGGCACAGTGCCGTAGCTGGGCACGGTGAGATGCCCTGGCACAGCTCAGCCACTTACCACACGAGCGTGTGCAGGGTGAGTGTGCCCGTGTGTGGCCACGCAAGGTGCCCATGGCTGTGCATGTCTTTGGCCATGCACCATGGGGTGGCCCACAACTAGGGGCAGGGGCGATGGTTCTCTCAGCTTGGTGCCCAACAGCACATGGGGTGAGAGTGCTGGTGCGCACACTGGTGTGCACAGGGGGACCCCAGAGTGGGGGTCCTGGGGAGCACATCTGGCCATGCCCCAGGCCTGGATCCGTGCTCCCACCCATGTATCTGTGCTCCCAGGAGTGTGCACCGTGGTCCCCACGCATGTGCACCATGATCCCCACGCATGTGCACCGTGGTCCCCACGTGCTCTCCTCTGGTCCCAGCCCCTAGCATGAGTGCTGCCGCTGCTGCTGCCGCTGCTGCTGCTGCCCATTAATTATTGAGGGGCCGAGGCTGATTACAGGGCCGTGGACAAGCAGCCTGAATATTTCATCAGGCCGGGACGTGGTGGGAGCAGCTCACCCTCCTGCCCATCCATCTTCCACCAGGGAAGCAGCCTGGCACCTACCAGACCCCCATGGGCAGGGAGAGGCAGCACCCTGCACATTGAGGGGGGTCCCACAGATTGTCCTGGGGTCCCTGCAGCTGTGCAGTGCACACGTGTGCGCACGGCAGCGTGCAAACCTGGGTGCACACGTGGTGTGTCTTTTCAGCTGTGCACATGTGCCCGTCATGGTGGGGTGCACAGGACGCTGTGCATGACAGGGAGCACCCACGCTTGTCTCCAGTGTAGGGTGGGACACACATGGTGCTACCTCCATCTGGGGACACCAGGACAGTGGGGACACTCACCCCAGCTTTGCTCCAGCACCAGGAAGGGATGGGGGGGGGGGGGGGGGAGATTGCAGGGTCTCTGGGACCACCCCCCAGTTTGCTGGCACCAACCACTGGGTTCTTTCCTTCCATCCCAGGTTTTTCCTCAAGTTTTTCCTCAAATGCAACCAAAACTGCCTGAAGAATGCGGGGAACCCCCGGGATATGCGGCGCTTCCAGGTGAGCACACACCATCTCCCTCCAAACCCTGCCCCACGCACTGGGACTGCAGGAGGGAACAGTGTTGGAGACCTCATGTTTTCCCGAAGGGGTCAAGGGGAATTAGGGGGGAACTGAGCCTGTAATTCCCCTCAACCCCTTTGCAAACCCAAATACTCCTCAACCAGTTCTTTGCAAACCCTAACCTGTGAACCCCAGTTTCCCTTGCCTCCCTTTGCAAACCCTAATTCCCCTTGAACCCCTTTGCAAACCCTAAATTGCAAACTCTAATTGTCCTTGAAGCCCTTTGCAAACCCCAGTTCCTCTTGCCCCCTTTGCAAAGCCTAACTTGCAAATCCCGGTTCCCATTAACCCCTTTGCAAACGCTGATTCCCTTTGAACCCCTTTGCAAGCCCTGATTTGCCAACCCCAACACCTTTACCCCCTGTGCAAACCCTAACTTGCAAACCCTAATTCCCCTCAACCACTTTGCAAACCCTAATTCTGCTTGTACCCCGTGCAAATCCCCAGCTCCCCTTGCCTACCTTTGCAAACCCTAATTCTCCTTGAACCCCTTTGCAAACCCCTATTCCCCTCGCCCCCGTTGCAGATCCTCCCGGGCAAACTCCAATTTCCCTCGATCTCTTCGCAAACCCTGACTCCCATGGCCCCCTCGGCAGCCCCCAGCTCCCCTGGCTCCCTGCACACTCCCCACGGCCCCTGCCCGCAGCCCAGCTCTCCCCACAGCATCTGGAAGTTCGGGAGCGGAGCAGAGGGGGGGTCCGGCCCGTCCCCCACCCAGCACGGGCGCCTTCATTAGGGCCTCTCGTAAAGATATGATAATTGTGACATTTTTACATGATTAACGACCTATCCAATTTGCATAGCGCCAAGCAGCTCCGGGAGAGCAGCCAAGTCCACGCTGGAGGCAGGGGAGGGGGGGGGGGGGGGGGGAAGCGGGGTGCGCAGGGGGGAGCCTCAGAGGATGGGCTGGGATGTCCCCTGGGTCCAGGGTCCCCCAGGCCAGTGGCATGGTGACGGGCTGGTGCTGATGCCATGGGAGTGCCAGGGCCGGGGCTGGGACCCTGCAGCACTGCACAGCTCTGGGGGCACACGCATGCATGCACACGGGGGTATGCACACCTGTGTGTGCACACGTACACACAAGTGCTTCTGCACACGCATGCATGTGCAGATGCACACATGCCCCTCGGCACGTGCACATGTATGCACACCCATGTGCTCACAGGCGTGCACAGCCATGCAGGTGCAGATATGCACATGTGTGTCACCACCAAGGCACGGGGGTCCAGAGGGCACCCATGACAGCCCTGGGATGCTCAGGGGGGCAGGGGGGCACAAGAGATGAGCAGAGGTTGAGGACCCCAGTGTGGGGTGACACCCCCATGGCAGGGGGTAGGACCCCACAGGGTCCCCATGGAAGAGCATGCCACCCCTGGCCTCTGCAGTGGCCCCAGGACTGGGCACCAGTGTGGCCGTGGGGCGCAGGGACACGGTGGCCCTGAGCTGGCTGTCCTGCAGGTGGTTGTGTCGACGACAGTGAACGTGGATGGCCACGTCCTGGCCGTGTCAGACAACATGTTTGTCCACAACAACTCCAAGCATGGGCGGCGGGCACGGCGCCTCGACCCCTCCGAAGGTGAGTCCCTGACGGGCACCTGGCGTGCACACAGAGCACATGCTAACGCACACACGTGTGCCATGCCCCGGCACATGTCTTAGCCGCACGGAGGGGCAGATGCTTGTCCATCCTAGTGGGTGCTGCTCCCACTGCCACATCCCCTGCCCCGGCTATGCCGGAGCCAGCCCCACGGCCATGTGCACCCCACAGTGCTGGGGCAGCCCCATGGCCACGTGCCATCCACGATGCCAGGGTAACCCCCCAGCTGTGCATACCCCACGGCGCCAGGGCAGCCTCAGAGACTGCATGCCCATGCTGGGACCCCAGAGGCGAGGCGTGCTTGTGCCCAGCTGTGCCCCACACTGCTTCGGCTCCCCTGGCACCTCTCTGCCCTGGGCACCCCGGGCAGCCCTGGAGGTGGGCACCCGGCCCCTTATTGACAACCTGTCCATCTGCCCAGCACGCACACATGGCCTCTGCATCCACCTGCCATGCACATGTGTTTTCTGTCTGTCCCTTCGTCCCTCCGTCTGTCCTACATGTGCAGACTGTCCTGGCCTCCCGGGTGCTCTCTGTCCATCCGCTGCTCCATCCGTCCGTGCATCTACCACGTCCGTCTGTATCTCCCTGTCCAGTGCATATGTGTCCTGTCCATCTGTCTGCCCTGTTTGCTGTCTGTCCATCTGTCCTGTGCATGCTCCCGGGCAGCTGCCCATGCCAATGCACTCTCCATCCTCCCTGTCTATCCCTGCACGTGCTCTCCTGCTCCATCCCCACCCGCGTCTGTGTGTCCATGTGTCTGTGACTGCCCATGTCTGTCCCCCAGCCCCGCGCCACTGCCTGGTTCTCACTCTCTGCCTCTGCTCTCCCTCTCTGCCTTCTCTCCCCCAGCCTCGCGCCCCCGGCCCCGACCCTGGCGCCCCCCGCTCCCGCCGCGCGTGCCCCCACACTCACTGCTGCCCTGTCTCTCCCCTCCTGCCCGAAGCAGCCACCCCCTGCATCAAAGCCATCAGCCCCAGCGAGGGCTGGACCACTGGAGGTGCCACCGTCATCGTCATCGGCGACAACTTCTTTGATGGGTTGCAGGTCGTCTTTGGCACCATGCTGGTGTGGAGTGAGGTAGGGGGCTGCGGGGGGGGGGCGGCGGGGGGAGCTGGCGTGACCCCCTGCCATGGCCATGGGCTGAGCCCCGTCTCACCCCTCAGCTCATCACACCTCACGCCATCCGGGTGCAGACCCCCCCACGGCACATCCCCGGCGTGGTGGAGGTCACGCTTTCCTACAAGTCCAAGCAGTTCTGCAAGGGTGCCCCAGGACGCTTCGTCTACACCGGTGAGGGGGGCGCAGACTGCCGGGAAGGGGGCACAGAGCCCCCAGGAGGGTGCCCAGGGGATCTCTGTGCCCACTGCCCTGCCCAGGGACCCCCCACAGTTGGCACTGCCGCTGGGTTAGGGTGAGGGCTGGGCAGGGCACAAGGGGAGGGGGTAGGACTGGGGTGAGGGGGTGAGGGTTACTGCAACTGCTATTGAAACCCCCAGGCAGCAAGCCCAGGGGCCCTGCACATGTGTGCAGGGCGCTGTGCACACACGTGTGGTGTGAGCAGGGCCACGCACACGTGTGTGATGTGAGTGGGGCCATACAGGTGTGTGTGGTGCGAGCAGGGCAGTGTGCCTGTGTGTGGTGTGAGTGGGGCCATGCACACGTGTGTGGGGTGAGCGGGGCCATGCACACGTGTGTGGTGTGAGTGGGGCCATGCACACGTGTGTGGTGTGAGCGGGGCCATGCACACGTGTGTGGGGTGAGCGGGGCCATGCACACGTGTGTGGGGTGAGCAGGGCAGTGTGCCCAGTGCAGTGGACAATCGGTCCCGCCATGGTGGCCATGTGCCGTGTGCCGTAGCATGTTGCTGCTAGCTCGGAAGGTCTGTCCTCACACCAGCTCCATGCTGCACATCGCCCTGGCTCCTGCCCCACTCCGGCACCGTCCTGCCCCCCTAGGACCCCCAGCAGTGGGGCTGGGGGCCGCAGCTGCCAGACAGGGGGTGGGAGAGGAAGGGGCACAGGGGCTGTTGGCACAGGCAGGGGACAGCTGAGGTGTCCCTGCAGGGGGTGTTGCCCCCCTTGCTATGCCACGGCTCAGCCCTGTGCCCCACAGTCTGTGCCTCAGCTTCCCCGTGGGGTGGGGCAGGGGGGCAGGGGTGGCTGAGCCCCTCTCTCTCGGCAGCACTGAATGAGCCCACCATCGACTACGGGTTTCAGCGGCTGCAGAAGGTCATACCCCGCCACCCCGGGGACCCTGAGCGCCTGCCCAAGGTAGGGACCCCCCTGGGGTTTGGCAGGGGTGCCATGCGGTGCTCTCTGCTGCACCCAGTGACACCCATGGGACCTGCCATCACCCGTGGGTGCTGGGCACCACCTCACCCACACTCAGGGGTCTTCCCTGGCAGTACCCAAGGGACAGGAAGGGGGGCACAGAGCCCTGGTGCCCCCCAGCGCTGGGTGCAGCCGGTGGGCTGGCCTGGCTCTCTCACCCCCAGCTCCCACTGTGTGCGAGCGTCTGGCGGAGTGCAGGGCCGGGATGGCTGGGGGGGTACATGGGGTGGAGGGGGGGTACATGGGGTGGAGGGGGGGTACATGGGGAGCTCAGGGGGGGCTGGGGGAAGCACAACAGTCCCCTGCTGGGCTGGGGCTTTGGGCATTGCATGGCAACTCAGGGAGGTGCTGGCGTGGGGACATGTCGCCAGTGTGGGGACGTGTCAGGGGCATGGGGACATGGTGGGGCAGGGTGTCTGCATGTTCCCCATGGGCAGAGGGGGCTGGGGCGGGGGTACGGCCCCCCCCGAGCCCCGTCCCACTCCCTGCCCAGGAGGTCTTGCTGAAGCGGGCGGCTGACCTGGTGGAAGCTCTCTATGGGATGCCACACAGCAACCAGGTACCGTGGCCCCCCGGCCTGCCGAGCCCCCCCAGCTCTTCCCACCCTCCAGCCCCCAGCCCCCCACCCTGCCGGCTCAGTGGGGTGTGCACACTGAGCCCACAGCACTGGAGCCGAGGACACAGGAGCCGGCCCTGGGCTCCCAGCCCCACATCTGCTTCACATCAGGATTCCTCAGGCGCTGAGTCAGCTCTGTGGGCCCCCCTCCCCGAGCCCCCCACCTGCAAGGAAGGAGAGCTGCCGGGTCAGGCTGCGGGGCTGGCGCCTCCAAAGCTGCCTTTGTTCCCACGTCCTTCCTGGCCAGCGGCACGAGCTGGGGGGTCTCAGACCCATTGCCCCATCACTGCCCATCCTGTGTCCTGAGGTGCCCTGGGAGGTGACACAAGCTGGGGGGTCTTGGCCGCCCCCACCCCATCTCTGCCCCGTGCAGCCCCAGGGTCACCCCAGGCTCTGTGTGCCACAGGGTGATGCCACCCCCATGTCCATTCCCCCAGGACATCATCCTGAAGCGAGCGGCAGACATCGCTGAGGCGCTCTACAGCGTTCCCCGCAACCCCGGCCAGCTGTCCTCGCTGGCTGGCACCCATGGCCCCGCCGGCATGATGGGGGTGAACTCCTTCGGCAGCCAGCTGGCTGTCAACCTCGGTGACTCGCCACAGGGCACCGAGCAAGGTGGGCTGGGGGCCACGCCGGGCAGCAGGAGGGGGTCCCTGCCTGCCCCGTGCCATCCCCGGCCCCTCTTGCCCCCTCTCGCCCCCAGGCTACTCCCGAAACACGGGCAGTGTCTCGCCACGGGGCTACGTGCCCAGCTCCACACCACAGCAGAGCAGCTACAGCGGTGGCACCGGCATCAACGGCTACGGCGGCAGCACCATGGCTGGCCTGGGGGTGCCCGGCTCCCCCAGCTTCCTCAATGGCTCCACCGCCAACTCCCCCTATGCCAGTGAGTCAGTGCCCCAGGGTGTCCCCAATGCCATGCACCAGCCCTGGGGTGTCCCCAACACCATGCACCAGCCCTGGGGTGTCTCCAACACTATGCACCAGCTTCTGGTGTCCTCAAAACCATGTGCCAGCCCCTAGGGTGTCCCCAACACCATGTGCCAGCTCCAGGGTGTCACCAACACCATGCACCAACCCTGGGGTGTCTCCAACACCATGCACCAGCTTCTGGTGTCCCCAATGCCACCCGCCAGCCCTGGGGTGTCCCAAAGCCATGTGCCAGCCTCAGGGCATCCCCAGCACCATGCACCAGCTCTGGGGTGTCCCAAAGGTGTACCTGGGGTGTCCCCAACACTGTGTATCAGCTTCTGGTGTCACTAACACCGTGCACCAGCCCTGGCATGTCCCAAAGCCATGCAGCAGCCCTGGGGTGTCGCCAAAACTGGCAGCAAGGGCAAGGGGGAGTGGGGACACAGTCAGCTGAGCCAAGGACAGCTCTGGCCCTGGCCATGTCCCTTGCAAGCTGGGTCCCACGTGGTGTTGCCCAGGATGTGCCGACATCCCGCATGGGGCACCATGCCCCGTACCCAGCTCTGCCCGGCCTGAGTGGGTCTCTCCCCACAGTCATGCCCGCCAGCCCCCCGCTGGGCGCCTCCTCCATCACCCTCCCGTCAGGCACCAACGCCTCCACCCCCACCGGGGTCTTCTCCTTCTCCCCCGTCAACATGATCTCAGCCGTGAAACAGAAAAGCGCCTTCGCCCCCGTGGTGCGGCCGCAGACCTCCCCGCCACCTGCCTGCGCCAGCACCAGCAGCAGCAGCCTGCAAGGTGAGACCAGTGCAGGCAGGGCTGCCCTCCCTGCCCGTGACGGGGTGCCCCCTGCCCCACGGAGGGGGTTCCCAGCAGCACCCTGCCCGAGCAGACCCCTCCCTACCGGCTGCCTGTGCTCGCCTGCCTGCGCCCCTGCCTGATGCCATGCCCCCTCCCTGCAGCGGGGGCACGGCTGGGGCTACACCACGGGGGTGGGTGCACCATGCCACCCTCGGCCCTGAGCCCCCCGCTCCCCTGCCTCGGCTCACCCCCTCTCTGTGCCTCCCTCCCACTGCTCAGACCCCGCTTTCGAGGACTCGGACAAGTTCCACACACCCGCGCGGCCGCTCCAGGGACTGGCCTATTCCTAAGCACAGTAGGTCCTGGGATGCGCTGGACCCCCCCATCCCGTTGGGACGGGCAAGGGGAGCAGAGCCAAGGTGGGCAGGAGTCCCCCACTGCAGTGTGCCCACCCCTCACCTTCCTTTGCAGCCGTGCCCGGCCGCCTCGTGCCACCCACATGAGCTGGGACGGTGGTGGAGCCGCGACACGGAGCAGGACTGAGAGTGGCCATGCAGCGTGGCAGTGCCGGCTCCTCCGACCCACTCCTGGGCGCTTCCATGGGGATTGGGGCGCGCGGGGCTGTGGGACCCACCACCCCACTGCCCTGTGGCCACCCCAGCCTGGCCCCACGGAACTCAGCCCACTCGCAAGGGGGTGAGCCTGGCCAGGACCAGCACCTGCATGGCTTGGCACGGCTCGGCTCGGCAGGCAGCCCCCCGAGGGGCCTCGGGGGAGCCCCGGGAATAACCCAGACGCTCTGGGTTTAGCCTCAGAAAGACACCGAGTGACCTGTGGGAGTGTGGGGCAGTGGCAGCCATGGGCAGGATGCTCCGAGGTGGGAGGGATGGATGCTCTGGGGCAGAAGAGGTGCTCTGGGGCGGAATAGATGCATGGAAGTGGGACGGATGCTCCGAGGCAGGATGAGTGCTTGGAGGTGAGATGGATGCTCCAAGGCAGGGTGGGTGCTCAGAGGTGGGATGGATGCTCCAGGACAGGATGGATACTCCAGGGTGGTATGGATGCTGTGGGGTGGGATGGATGCTCTGGAGCAGGATGAATGCTTCAGGACAACATGGATGTTCGGGGGTGGGAGGGATGTTCCAGGGCAGGATGGATGCTTGGGGGTGGAATGGATGCTCCGGTGGGACCCAGCTTCCCCCCCCACGCTTCCCGGCTCTCTTACCACCATGGCCAGCGCTCTCTCCCCAGATGTGCAGCTCCACATCTGGAGCCGCCCACTCGCAGTTCCCAGGTGACCGAGGCCGGATCTCTGCGTGTGCCCCGCACCCCCGTGCAGGATCGGGGCCTCGGTGCCGCCCGGGCGGGGGTCTGGGCTGCCCTGGCCCCCGAGCTGAACCCCAGCATGGGGACAGCATGGTTCCCGACCCCATCAGCTGCCGGGGCTGGCTGCCCCAGGACACAACTGCAGCTCTTTTCTCATTATTATCACTATTATTATTAATATAATAATAATTATTATTATTATTTTTAGCAGCAGGCGAGCCAGTGGGCAGGGGCTCTGGCAGGGTGGGCAGGAGACCCCCAGCCCTGGCACTGCCAGCTCCTGCCAGGGTTTTCCCTGTCCTCCCAGCTGGGAGGGAGCAGCCGGGACTTTTGTAAATAAAGAAAAAGGGAAAAAAAAAACAACCAACCCCACTCCCCCGTGCCTGCATGCTACCCGTGCAGGTGGCCCATGTGTCCCCCCTTGTGTTGTGCCACTGCAGTGATGGTGATGCTGCTGTGCCCTGCTCAGTGTCAGCACGTGTGTCCCCACCAGTGCCCACTCCCTCGGTGCTGGGTCCTCACCTGGTGGCCCTGGCCCCTGCCCGGGGTGACTGCGGGGGTCTTGGGGCAGCCCCCCGCCTGCCCTTGGGGACAGGGTGCCCTTGCCGGAGTCCCAGTCCCCCCGTGGCAGTGGCACAGGACAGAGGTGCCAGGGTCCCTCGGAGCAGGGGTGCTTTCTGACATGGAAATAAAAGGCCTTGCAGAAGGGCACTGGCTTGGGGGTCTGTCAGCAGGGAGGGGGTGGCGCGTGGGGACACCCCAGGGATGGTGACAGCAGCCCCACAGCAGCAGGAGTGCATGGGGGTTGTGGGTACAGCCCCAGGGAGGGGGGATGGGGGGCTTCACCCCCATGCACACACTCCCAGCACTCACCCTGCACCCCACGGCCCCCTGGGGTCCTGCCCCCGCACCCCGGGCAGCTCAGGGTCCCAGCCCAGCCCAGCTGGAAGCACTCAGCCCCCACTCGGCCCCCCACATTGTTCCCGTTGCTGGAGTCCCGGAAAGGCAGATGCGGCGCTCCATCCCACGCCAGACCCACGGGACCCCCGGGAAGCTGCCCCCCTCACCTGGGGTCAGACCCCCCCGCCCCTCACTGGGTGGGAGCTGGGATGGCCCCATGGGGCAGGGTATTGGGATCCCCAGCCCTTCGCCGTGGGGTGCACCTAGCGGTGGGGGCTGCGGCTGCCTCAGAACAGGGTGTCCCCCTGTCCCAGGGCAGCTCAGCTGGGTCCCTGTCCCCACCAACCCCCCCAGCACCCACCCCAGGAGCCACCTGATATTCATCCCACCCCCTCCCGCACCCCCCAGCACCCTGACCAGGTAGGAGTGGGGGGAGTCTCCATGCCCCCCACTGCCACTGCCCAACTCTGCCCAGGTGGGCAGCACCCATGCAGGGACCCCCTCGAAGGCAGCTGAGGTCTTGCAGCTCGACGCATGCCAGGGGAGCGAACAGCCACACACCAGCGCTGCCACAGGGCCAACAGGGGGCCCAGACCCCCCGCCACGGCCAGCGTAGCCCAGCTGAGACTGTGGGTGCTGGTGGACCCCAAACTCTTCCCCAGCCCAGGGGTAGGGACGCCCCACTTCAGAGGTGCTGTCCTGGGGCAGCACAGCCCACGGCCCCAAACCCAGGGTGGGCCTGGGGGCAAACCCCCCCCACCCCCGAAAACATTGCTGTGTGCAGAAGCACGGATGGCTTGGGGGGCTCAGGCTGGGGGGGGCAGACGGCACCCAAACCAGGGGTCTGCCCCTACTAGAGGCACCCTGGGCAGAGCAGTGTGGGCAAGGGGCTCTGCCCCTGCTGGGCACTGGCACAGGGAGGTGGGCAGGGACCCCCAGAACCCCAGCCCCTGCCACCTGCAGACCCCAGGGGAATGAGCATCACCCCTGAGCCGTGGGTTCCTTGGCTGGCACGGCTGCTTGGGGGGCTCTGCCCTGGGCACAGAGCTGCCTTGGGAGTCCCACACTCACACGTGGCCATGGGCAGGTGGGGACATGCTCACACGGCAGGGACGTGCATATGGCACATGTGGTGGGGACACACACCCACCTGCCCACCGGCACCCATTTTCCTTAGGGAGCCACTGCCTGATACCTGGGAAGTCCCCTGCTCTGTCACTGCCAGTGTCCCCTTGGCTCCAGACCCCGCTCCCAGGCTGCCCCTCGATGCTCAGAGCCACTGGGGCAGCCCCACCGTGCCCAGCACCCTCCCTGCCCCAGGGCTCCCTTCCCTCTGGCCAGAGTCCCCCCATAAGGAGCAGACCACCAGTACCCACCTAAGCACCCACCACAGCTGGCGGGTGCAGCCGAGGGTCTCCTGCCGGTGGTGACCCCAGGGGGAAAAGGTGACCCCGGGGGGCAGCCCCACAGCCAGGCAAGGAACCAGGGGTCACCCAGTGGCCCCAGGCTTTGTCCTTTTGCACGAGCTTTGGCATTTCTCCTGGTGCTATGGGGCTGCCAGTGGCTCGCCTGGCACACCATGGTGCTGGAGGAACCACAGGACTGGCGGGGGCGGCCAGTGTGGCCACACGAACAGTGCCCCCCCCCCCCCCCCCCCCCCAGCCCCAAGTGCTGAGACCATCTGCCTTACAACCATAAATATTTCTGGCCCCTGACACAGGCACCATCTCCCCCCAGCTCCCTCGGCCAGGGGGTCCTTCCTGCAGGGATGGGAGATCCCACATGAGGATACAGGACCCAGCCACACACCCAGAAGGGTGAGCCCCACAGCCCCCCCAGAGCCCCCGGCCCCCCACAAGGCTCTCCTCCAGCTCTGGGGGACTGTCTCTATCAGGGAGTGGCTGGGGAGGGGGCTCCCACCAGGTGTGGGCATCCCAAGGACCCTCCTTAGCTCCCCCCCCCCCCATTTTCTGGGAGGTCTCTGCCAGGGTCTGGGACGAAGCTCGGCAGGGAGGGGACCCCCATGTGGGGACCCTGGGGACACCCCCCAGCCTACCCCACCCGGTGTCCCCTGCAGCACCCAGCCCCTCCGGCTGCGGGTGCCGGCTCCCGCCCCCAGACACCCCCCACCCCCACCCCCCCGCAGCAGCGCAGCCACGATGTTTAGATTAGAGGATAATGTGCTGGAAATAATTGCCTTAATCAAGAAAGGTTAATGAGGCTGCCTCCTCGTACAGCGGTGGCAGGCACCAGCGCAGCCCCAGGGCAAGCGGCAGTGTTCTGTGAGCCGTGGCCACTGAGCCACGTCGGGCAGGAGGCTGGTGACACTGAGTATGGCACGCTCCGGGCAGCCAGCGCATGTTTGGGGTCACCCTGTCCCTGTGACCTCCGTGGCGACGTGCCACTTTCCCATGAGATGCATGCTGCCACCAAGGCCAGCCCGGGTCTGGTGGCTGTGTGCTGTGCCAGGGGGATCTGCCCTGGAGCCCCTCAGACCCGTTTAGGAGTCCCCAGTCCACATCGCCCTGGGCTGGCCGTGACCTGCTGGGGACCGAGGGGGCTGCAGCTGCAGCCACCCCCCCATGCCGCGGTGCAGCTGGTGCGGAACTGGCACTTGATGGCAAGCGAGCGCTTGACACCTCCCCAGGCTGCGCCGCAGCACAGGGCGAGGGCTGCGATGTGGGGGGGGATGGCCCCCCACAGCCCCTTGCCACAGGGCATCGGGGCTACCTCCTGCCAGCCCCCCAGGACCCACCACCGCTGCCAGCCAGGGGCTCGGCTGAGCAGGGCCACCCTGCTGCCGTGGGGGTCTGTACCCACCGGGACCACCTGGGCCTGTCCCCAAGTCCTCGGGGACCTTGTGCCACAGGGACTTTGCCCGGGCTTCTCCCTGGCTGTGGGAGTCCAGGGACACAGGGGCCAGGCCCTGGGAGGGGGGCAGGAGCCGGGGAACCAGTGCACCCGCAGCCCACTCCGCATTTTGCAGGAAAGAGGGACACCTGCAGGCTGCAGGCCCCAGTGCTGCAGCAGTGCCCCACGCACTCGCATGCTGCGACGGGGCCCTGCACGTTTGCAACAGTGCTCTGCACGCTTGCATGCTGCCCTGCATGCTCGCACGCTGCACACTCACAGTAGTGTCCTGCTGCAGCAGCACCCTGCAACAGTGCACCACATGCAGGGCATCGGATGCTCACAGAAGCACCTTGCACACTTGTATGCTGCAACCGTGCCCTTCACGCACACACTGCTACAGATCACTGGTGCTCACAGTGGTGCTGTGCACACTCGTATGCTGCAACAGTCCCCTGCACGCTTCACATGCTGCAACGGTGCCCTGCTTGCACACCCCACTCATGCTCACAATCATGCTCTGCACACACGCAGCTTACAGGCTCATGTTTGTGCCCAGCCCACGCGCCCCTCTCACATGCTTGCAACCGTGTGCTGTGTTCACATCTTTGCACCAATGCCCTGCACGTGCATGCTGCTTATTTGCAAGTGCCCTGCACACACACTCTGCTTGTACAAGCACACAAGCTTGCGCCAGTGCCCTGCGTTTGCACCCCACGTGTGCGAGCACTGTGCTTGCATCAGTGCCCAACATGCACATCCCACTCACACAAGTGTTGCACTTGCACCCATGCCCTGCACTCACGTTCCATTTGCACAAGCAATGCGCTCACAACAGGACCCTGCACATGCATCCTGCTTGCACGATGCAACATCGCACGCAGCTCCCTGCTCATGAGTCACGCATGGGACAGGGTGCTCAGCAGCGGCTCGCGGGGAGAGCACCCATGGCTGTATGTGCATATGCATACATGTGCATGCAGGTGTGCGTGTGTGTGCATGGCTCCGTGTGCGGGCACATGCAGCCCGCTCATTGCGGCAGGCTGAGGAGGGGAGACCAGAGCTGGGGCGGGGGGGGGGGGGGGGGGCTCAGCGGGCACTGCCCCCCCCCCCGCTGCAGGGGCACACGCTGCTGCAGGGAGGAGCTGGAGCTGAAAACCCCACGGGGACACGTCCCTGTCCCTACCCTTGTCCCCGTGTCCCTCCCTGTCCCCTCCCAGCCGAGCCCCGGGCCGGTCTCGGCTGCACCGGACCACAAGAGGGCTGTCGCGGCCCGCGGATGGGGCCTGCACCCCAGCCCCTGCACCCCAACACCGATCCCTGCCCGCACCCCAGTCCCTGCACCCCAACACCGATCCCTGCCCGCACCCCTGCCCCCGCACCCCAACACCGATCCCTGCCTGCACCCCTGCCCTTGCACCCCAACACCGATCCCTGCCTGCACCCCAGCCCCTGCACCCCAACACCGATCCCTGCCTGCACCCCTGCCCTTGCACCCCAACACCGATCCCTGCCTGCACCCCAGCCCCTGCACCCCAACACGGATCCCTGCCTGTACCCCTGCCCTTGCACCCCAACACCGATCCCTGCCTGCACCCCTGCCCTTGCACCCTAACACCAATCCTTGCCCGCACCCCTGCCCTTTCACCCCAACAACAATCCCTGCCCACACCCCTGGCCCTTTCACCCCAACATTTACCCTGCCCTGCACCCTTGCCTGCACCCCAGCCCACGCATGGGCCCCTTGCCCCCCAGCCCACATGGCTTCATGTCCCTGAAGCCCAGAGGTTCAGCTGGCTCCCTGGAGGGGCCATGGCCAGAGCGGTCTAGGGATCTCCACGCTGAGGGCAACGGTAGCAGGGGACCACAACCGGCACAGCCTGGGAGCACCCACCCTGTGCAGCTGCCTCGCTGTGGCTCTCCCACCCTGGAGCACCCCATGCCACTTCCCTGGAGCACCCTGCTTCCCTTCCAGCCGCTGGCCCACAGCCCTGGAGGGCTCCAGCACCTGGCAGCTTTTGCAGCACCATATTTAAGAGCCATGCTGACATTTCCAGCTTTCGGGACGCGTCAGGAGCTCTCAGCCGCTCCTCGTGGCTCATTAACAGCCAGACGAGCTGCAGCAGTAATTGCTTTAATTTATTTGCTTACGGCTGGGGCAGAGGGGAGAGGCATGTGGCACTCGCAGTCTTTATGGGGACCATATGGAAACCATTTATCACTACTTGCTGCAGCGGGGCAGGCGGGAGAAGGAAAGACTTGTATTAACTCACTTGCAGCGTTAAACTTTTCTAAGCAAGCCCCTGCCACAAGCAGCACAGCTGGTAAAGTGGCCTGTGGGCCAGAGTGGCTGATGCCCATGGGCCAGAGAGTGGCCGATGCCTGGGGTGGCCACGGGGCACCATGGAGCAGAGGAGGGGCTGGGGCAAGTGTCGGGGCTGCAGGGCCCAGCCCATGCACCAGCCCAGCCCTTGCATGGACCCCATGGACCATCCCATGCTCCCCCCCTGCACAGCCCTTGTGCATCATCCCATGCCAATCCCTTGCATGACTTTGTGCACCGTCCTGCACCCATCCCTTGCACAACTCTTGTGTACTGTCCTGTGCCAATCCCATTTTTTGGGGAAACAAGCAAACCAAGGGGGAAGACAGCAAATACCCCCCAGCTCACAGCCCCCCAGCAACCTTGCCAGGCCCCCAAGGCTCCTACCTAGGCACTGGCCACAGCAGTCCCCTGTCACCCCTCCCCAGCTCTATTACAGCCTGGGCTCTAAATGATTCAAGGGACAGAGGAATCAAGTGCTGTGCATGCCTCTCACGCAAGGAAAGGAGCCACGTGCTGAAAAGTTGCACCCAGGATAAATTAATTTGCTCCAATTAGCGAGGGATGTCAGGCTGCAGCATTCTTTTGCTCAGAAGTGAACAGTGACAAGGTGGGGAGGGGGCTGCACTGCAAGGTGACCCCCATGGAGTCCCTGGGCCCTGGAGAGTGGGGTGCACAGGCCACATGGGGCACATGGTCTGCAGGGGTTGCACAGGCTGCAGGGTGTATGCGGGCTGTGTGAGCTGCACAGGGTGCGCAGGACGTGGGGTGCACTGGGAGTACAGGGGTGTGTGGGGTGCATAGGGAGTGAAGTGCGGTGTAGCAAGGCTGGGGAGCACCCATCCTGCACCCTCCCAGGCACAGCCTCATCTCCCACCCTCGGAGCGGTGCAGAGGGGAGCATGGAGCAACAGAGTTGCTGTGGCCTCCTGAAAGGTGTCCATCTGTGCCGGAGCTGAGCCTGACCAGCTCCAGCGCTGGCCCTGGGGCTCACCAGGGGCGCAGGACTGACAGCTCCATGCAGGGGGTGACCCCTGTGGCATGGGGGCTCACCACCACCAAGGGCTCTGGCAGCCTCTGCAGGGACCTGCTGGCTGCAGGGCAGAAAGGGCACCCACCGCTGCCCCCCGGGACCCCAGCCCAGTTTGGGCACCCTCAGCAGAGGCACAAGGAGGCAGAAGAGGTGGGGGCTGTATTGAGGGGGCATCTCAGCAACCAGGCGTGAGGGCCCAGCTGGGCAGCGGCACCAGCAGGTGTGTGACACCGAGGGAGGACAAGAGAGAAGACCATGGAGGAAGGCAACTGGGGTGGCAGCAGGTGGGTGAGGAAGATGCTGGCAAGGGGGAGCACAGCTTTCCTGAGGAGAAGCAGAGCTGGCAGCATGTGGTCCGGCAGCACAAAGAGGGGCAGGAGCAGGATGGAGAGGAAGAGGAAGGTGGAGTGGAGTGGAGCAGGAGGTCACCAAATGCTGCTGTGAGGCCGAAGAAAAAGAACCTGTGGAGCAGCTAGAGGAAGCTTTGGAGGGCAGCATGCATGGTGCCGGCACCAGCTCACTCTTGGCTCACTCCCACACACTTGCTGTGCCTGGGAGAAACAGAGACAGGGCTTGACCCCCAGCCTGCCAAGGCAGCAGCAGGGCCAGTGCTGCGGGGTCACAGCACGTTTGGGATGGTCCCTGTGCTCATGTCCCCAGGGGTGGCCAGGGCTGCCCCCAGCCAGCCCTTACGCAAACCGGCCATCACCGAGGTGTCCCCTTGCAGACACCATGCTCAGCCAGTCCCGAGGGTCTGCCAGCACCCGCTGGGAACAGAGCATCCAGGGACCTGGGGGGACGACAGTGCCAGTGTCCTGGGATATGGAGACAGTGCTGGAGCACTGCCAGGGACACAGGGACAGCGCCAGTGCCCTGCTGGGGACCTGCAACAGGGAGCTTCTGGTTCCCACCTGACTCCTCAAAAGGGAGCTGAGGGGAACCAAAGGTGCAGCCCCCCCCCCCCCCCCCCCCCCTCCTGGGGCACTGCTGCAGGTGGCTCCCCTGGGACCACCACAAGGGCCAGGCTCCTTGTCCTGAGTGGCTGGAGCATCGCTGGCAGGTGGCACCCACCTGCCTGCTCAAGGCCACCCTTTGGTGCCTTCATGTCCCCAAATCCCTGGGGATGGCACAGGGCCACCCACTGCTCCCTCAGGGTGGGGAGCACCAATGCCCAGGAGGCATGAAGATGGGCTGGGGATGTGGAGACAGAGCACAGACCCAGCACAAGCACCAGCAGGCTGGGGCATCTCCATCCCTGGAGATGTGGGGCTCCTGGACATGCGCACCCATGGGACACACACCCCAGCAGACACAAACACCCAGCCATGGGACACGCCACCAGGGGACATGCAGCTGGCACACAGGGACACCAGGGACATGCACACCCCTCATGCAATCATGCCAGCTTCATTGATGGAGCCAGGGCTGGCGCAGAGGCAGTGGTGGCCAGGGGTCTCAGGGACACTGGCTCCAAAAACGTCCAGTGCTGGGGCCAGCACATCGGGCTGCCCCAGGGCTGGGTTCCTGGATGGACGTGGGTAGGAGGTGGTGGGCAGTGGACTGCAGGATGCTGCCTCTGTCCACACAAAGCCCTGGGAGCTGAGCCTGGCCACAGGGCCTGCACAAGACACCCCCCCAACCCCATGGCCTGGGTTCAGCACGGCCCCCCGGGGGGCTAGCTCCCCTCTTTCACTGCTGGGCAGGGTGCCTGTTTTGTGCAGGGGATGCTGCTGGGAGTACGCAGGGCTGGGGGGGGACCAAACCCCCTGCCCTTGGTGCCATGCTGCAGGGCGAGGGGCTGGTGCCATGAGCAGGGGAGAAGGAAGGGCTGCCGGGAGGAGCAGGGGGGCACGGAGGGGCACCTGCACCCACCCAGCCACCCACAGCCAGCAAAGGCACAGTGCTGGCAAGGGCAGGGCTCCTTACTGGCAGCACGAGCAAGATCCGGGGCCATCCTCATCTTCTAATGGGCTCCTCGAAGAGGAAGATGAGGGACAGGTGGAAGAAGAAGGGGTGTGCCTGGCGGAGGCAGCAGGCCAGGACAACAGAGCCCACCGCCTCTGGGAGCCTCCAGTTCTTGCCGTGCAGCTCCGTCATCCCTGCACAGTTCTGGGGGCTGCACCTGTCTTGCAGAGACACCAAGCCATGGAGCATTGCCCATGCTGCTGCTGGGGATGCTCCTGAGGGTGGCCGGCACCCAAGACCCACCCAGCACCCCAGCCCCTGCTCAGGCTGATATACACACACAGAGCTCTGCTCCCCCTGGGGTCCCGGGACCGATCCTGTGGCCAGCAGCATCCCCCTAGCCTGGCACAGCTGGGTCCTGGCTGGGACAGTGGCAAGGGCAATGTCACAAGCGGGGTTTCTGCAGTTATGCTGTCCCCAGGGAGAGGACAGCCCAGGAGCCTGGCCTCCTTGGGGCCAGGGGACCATGGCAGGTCCTGGGGCTGGACCCTCTTGCCCCCACGCCAAGGCTCTGTGGAGCAGCAGAGGGCAGAGGGCTCTGGCCCTGGGTGCAGGGCAGCAGTGGCTGGGTACAGCCCCGAGCAGCTGGGGATACCCTTGCAAAGCACCTCGGAGCCTTGTGCCTCCCCAGACCACAGTGACACCCCCCAGCCACTGCCTCCATCCCTGCCAGCGCAGGGGGACGCAGGACAGCCCTGTCCCATGTTGCCTGCTGCAGAGCCCGTGTCCCCCCCCCTGTGGGACGGGATGATCACAGGACAGGGACAAGGAAAGACAGGGCCAGGCTGACCTGGGGACCCCTTGCCCAACCCTGGGACCCCTCATGTGGTGCACCCAACCACTTAGCCACTCGCCCAGGCACTGCTGGGTGGATGTGGCACTGCTGGGCGGTTTGGGCACAAGTCCTGTGGCCAGCCCGGCGGCTGCCAAAGCGTTTGCCTTGGCTGGCAGCCACAACCTCAGCTGCAGCCTGCGGTCCCCACGCTGGGGCGGCTCGGGGCAGTGAGCCAGGCAGGCGGCAGCACTGGCACCAGGTACGGGGCACCAGCATCCCCACAGGCAGGGCGCTGTGGGACCCAGCATGGGAACGTAGGGCTCAGCCATCCCACCCCAAGGGAGAACCCCCTTTTTGGGACACCCAGTACTAGGGGTCCCGAGGGGCATTCTCCACATCTATGGAGAGCAGCATACTTTCCCAGGAGCATCAGCACCGGCGGTGCCACCTGCTCCAATTCCGAGTTGGTGGCTTTGGCCCCACTGCTGCTGCCCTGGCTCTGGCTGCAGAGTGCCAGGGGGCCATGGCAGCCATCTGGTGGCATCTCTGACGGGACAGGCTACGGTGCCTTTAAGGCATCTCCCGCAGCAGGAGTTGGCAGCAACCATCGGTGCGGACGCGCCTGGCTTGACTCCGAGCCAAGCTGCATGGGGAAATTCATAACATCCCTGGAAGTGCTGAGTGGGGCTGAATTGGAGCGCTGGAGCCTGCCAAGTTGTATGCCTTGGCCCCAGGGAGCCGGGAGCAAGACCAGCCCAGCTGGCCTCTCCTGCCCCAGAGCCGGGCTCTGCGCCCAGCACCCCAGCCTGGAGGGTATGGAGAGGTGCCAGGTGTTCAGTAAACCTAGAAAGCCCCATCACGCGGGGGCTGAGTCACGCCAGTGAGGGCGGCCTCCCCCCCTGGGCCCTTTCCAGAGCCCTCGGCAGGATGCGGGAGATGCCTCAGCTCATAACAAAACCCTTCCCAGCATCCAGCCCCCCGAGACAGCCATGAAACAAAGCATCACCCTGTGCGCCAGACGCCTGGGCCTCCCGCCAGTGCCAGCCCGCTTGGTTCCAGCCATCCCCCGCTCTCCACCAGTGATGGGGAAGGAGCATCGCCAGGCTCTCCAGACCCTGTCCCGCAGGAGCATCCCTGGGTGATAGAGGGCCAGAGGACCCCATCCCACTGCCCCCTCAACCAAGCACAGCCCCACTTGGCACTGGTCTCACCCGGGACGAGCGCTCAGCTCTGCTGCAGCCAGGTGGCCACAGCCTGCTGCGTGGCCCCAAGTCCTGCCTGCCTGCATGGCCCCTGGGTGCAGGGATCCTTGATCCTGGGCTGGCCACAAGTGCCGCAGGCTGCAGTGGGCGCTGGGGCAGCCCCACAGGGATGTGGCAGGGGGCACAGGGATGGGGACAAGGACAGGCATGGGCATGGGACCAGCACCCCAAGCTGCCAGCTCTGCTCCCCTGCCTGCTCCAGCTAGGCATGAGCTGGGTGAACACGGAGTTGCTACCAAAGGGTGCTGGTGGCCTGAGCCCAGCCCACTGCCTCTCACCCCCTTGGCCCAGCCCTGTGGCTGGAGACTGTAGAAAATCCCAGTAAAAGCAAAGTCAGGCTGGGAAAGTCCTTTTGGGGTGGAAAATGAGCTCATGGAAGGCTGGCAGCAGTGCCAGCAGCAGCATTGTGACTTTTTGGAGGATCCCACTCAGAGTGGGGGGAGCGGCAGGACCCAGAGACCTTCCCCCTCGGTTGCATGGCTCCTGGGTACCTGGACCAGGACCCCCACCTCCCATCCCCAACATGCCACTGGGCTGCCAGCTCCTGCCCACACCTCCATCCTTGGGGTGCCTCACTCCTTCCCTGCAGCGGCTGCTCAAGCAGAGTGGAGCCTGGCACTGCCTGCGCGGATGGGCAGCACGGGGAGCTGGCCCAGCACTGCTGTACAGCAGGGCCAGCAGCTCCGGCACCGTCACACTCAACCCTCACCGCTGGCTCCAGCCGGAGCTGTTGGGGGCTGCACGCAGTGAGGTGACCCGGGCCAGGACAGGGCCCGTTCACACCCACCGAGGTGCTGGCACAACGCTGCGACAGTGCCCGTGCCTGGTGCCCTGCGGTCCCACCGGGCATGCCCGGGGCTCTGGGCACCGCGGGCACCACCTTCCCGGGGCTCCTTGCCGGGCAGAGCAGCAGGCACGGCATCCCGCTGCCTGGCGGAGCCGGAGCTGGATCCTGCTGCTCCGTGCCAGCTCTGCATCGGGACTTGGCCGCGAGGCCGGCGCAGGCTCCGCTCCGCGCAGGCGGCTCCCGGGGCCTCCCGGGCCCCCGGGCTCGGCCGGTGGCACTGACGCCGCGGTGGGGATGGCGAAGCCCCCGCAGCCCTCCCGGCCCTGTCTGGGAGGGAAAGGGCGGAGCTCTCCGGCTGTCCCCGGCCGTACTCGGCCGGGAAGCACCGGGGGTCCCCTGGCAGGGGGGAGCCGGGAGCCAGGGCAACTGGCACCGGGCCCACGGGGCACCCAGCGCACTCCCCGGCACGGGGTGCAGCCGCGGCCGCCCCAGGGTGGGCTGGGGGGAGCGGGAGCGGCTGGGGGGTCATGCCAAGCAGCTGGTCCCCGCCGGGCGGGTTTTGCTCCCAGAACCCCAGCTGCTCTGCCGCGCCGGGAGCGGCCCCGCAGAGGCGCGGGCAGCACCGGGCAGGGCGGCAGTGCCGGGGGCGGTGGGCACCCCCAGCCCCTCGCCCAGCTGCCCCGCAGCCGCCCGGCCGCAGCCCGGTGCCCCGGCACATCACTGCGCTTGTGGAGCAAGGGGCCGTGGGCTTCCCGTGGGAGTGGGGCCAGTGAGCGGCCGCAACCTGGCAGGATCCGTCCCCTGGGGCCTCATCCTGCCAGAGCCCAGCAGACCCCTCCCCTGCACAGCGATGCCGAGGACTGCCGGCAGGATCGGGCCCGCGGTGCTGTGCAGCTGCTCCCTTTCAGCCCCGAGAGCAGGGACAGATGCCGGCCGAGCCGAGAGAGCGGGCACACCACAGGATGCTGGGGACAGTGGGGACATGGGACCTGGACAGTGGGGACACCGCAGGGTGCTGGGGACAGTGGAGGCATGGTGCCAGGACACTGGGGACACCGCAGGGTGCTGGGGGCAGTGGGGACATGGGGCCAGGACAGCGGGGGCACCGCAGGGTGCTGGGGGCAGCGGGGACACGGTGGGGACACCGTGCCAGGACCGTGGAGTGCGCAGGCTGCTCCCGGTGTCCCCTGATTTTGGAGCAGCTGGTCACACGGAGGGGGACAGTTTTACCCGACGCCTCCGCAGACCCCCGGGCAGCCCGGTGGGACCCCTGCCCTGGCCCCCTGTCCGGCGCGGCCCGGCGGAGCGGTGCAGGCAAGCAGTGCGGGCAGGGGAGCGGGTGCGGGCAGCGGCCCTGCCCCGGCTGGGGGGCAGCAGGGGCTGGCGGAGGGGCGGGGGCGGGCCGGGCCGGGGGCGGGCAGGCAGGGCCGGGCAGGCAGCGCGGGGCCGCTCCGCTCCGCTCCGCTCCGCTCCGCCATGCCGGGGCTGCCCCTCGCTCTGCTGCTGCTGCTGCTGTTGGCCCCCCCGGCGCCCCCCGCCCGGGCGGCGCCCCCCCGCAGCACCCCCCGCCCCCGCGAGATGACGGCTACCCCCGCCGAGCCCGGCCGCCCCGGCGCCCCGGGGATGGGCACGGGCACCGCGGCGGCCCCCCCCGAAGGCACCGCGACGGTCCCCCCGAAAGGCACGGCATCGGCCCCCTCGAAGGCCGCGACGGGGGGGTGGCCGGGCAGCGCAGCCCCCGCTAGCCCTGCCCCCCCCGAGCGCGGCAGCCCGAAGCAGATGGGGCCCGGGGCCACAGGTAGGGGCGGGGGGGGGGGGGGGGGGGGGAGGGGGGGGGCAAGCGGGGCGGGGAGGGAGTGTGTGAGTGTGTGCAAGTGTGAGTGCACCCGTGTGAGTGTGTGTATGAGTGTGTGAGCACAGGCGTGTGCACAGCTCCATGTGCAGGGGTATTTGTGCACAAGTGTGTGTGTACACGGCTGTGAGCACAGGATTAGGTGTGCATGGCTGTGTGCAGAAGAGTGTGTATGCAGGGCTGTGCATGCAGGGATGTGGGTGCATGGCTGTGCAGAGCAGTGTGTGTGCACGAGTGTCTGTGCACAGCTGTGCATGCAGGGATGTGGGTGCATGGCTGTGCAGAGCAGTGTGTGTGCACAAGTATGTGTGCAGGGCTGTGCATGCATGGCTATGTGTGCATGGCTGTGTGCAGAGCAGTGTGTGTGCACAAGCATGTGTGGGAAGGGGAGTGGCTTAAAGTGTGTGTACACGCGTGTTTGGCTGTGTGTGTGCATGCAGGTATGGACATGTGTGTGGTTTGCGTTTGCATCTGTGCCTGAGCGTGTGTGATTGTGTGCTCTGTGTGTGTCTGCATGTGTGCGGTTTCTGTGTGCACATGAATTGCATTTGAGTGTGTGTGCAGCATGTGTACGCATGCATGGGTGTGTGCGCCTGCTGTGCGTGTGCTGGGGGCTGAGCACACCTCTGGGGCTGCGCTGCAGCCTGTGTGGGGTGAGGGGGTGCCCCAGGGTGTCCCAGTGGGTGCTGGGGACGGTGTGGGAGTGTGTGTGTGTGTGCACGTGTGTACGGTGGTGATGGGGTGCATGTTTGGGTGCCTGAGGGCTGGCTCCTGCCCTGGATCCTGTGTGGGTGGCCCCAGACCCCACCACCCTGGGGGTCCCTGTGCCTGTCTCCAGCCCCAGCACCCAGGAAGAAGCTGGTGCGGGTCAAAGTTGTGAAGAAGAAAGTGGTGAAGAAGAAGAAGCCGAAGGCTCCGGCCAAGGATGCAGCTGCCCTGCAGGAGCCCCGTACGTATGCTCAGTGCCAGGGGCCTGTGGGGCTGCATGTACACCTCTGTATTGTGCACACACCCCCAGCCGGCAGCTGGGCTCTAGGTGCTGGGGTGTGCACCCACACGCCTCCGCACCAGCACCCACACGTGTGGGGAACAGCCCCAGCCCTCTCCCTGCACTCAGGGTGGGGGGCACAGCCACCACCCTGGCCGGGCACGTGCCGTCACACACAGATGGCCCCCGTGCTGTCACACACGCACAACTGGCAATGCTCTGCATGTGACGACACAGAAACACCCCCTGCAAACCGTGTGCACATGGACACACTTGTGTGTGCGGGCAGCCCCGCATCATGCAGTGAGGGGGGGGGATGCTGGCAGGGCTCCCCCTGACCTCTGCCCTCCTGCTGTGTGACGGGGAGCGGGGTTCGCGTGACGCAGAGCCGTGTTTGTCATGGCTGGGGGGGCCCAGCCGCATTCCTGTGCTGGGGGCTGGAGCTCAGGGTCTCACCCACGCATGGGCATCTGAGAGCGGGGCCGGCGTGGGTGGCGGGCAGGATCCGGCACAGACAGGGCTGCTGTGCCTTGCTGGGCTGGCACATGTCCTGCAGTGCAGCGCAGCACTGCCAGCCATCACCCCATGGCCCGTGGAGAGGGGCACGAGGTGGGGACAGCCATGCATGGGAGTCTCTGAGTGAGCCCAGCCCCCTCTGCTCTGCCCCTAGAGTGTCCCCCCCTGGGGCTGGAGTCCTTGCGGGTGCTGGATTCCCAGCTGCGAGCCTCCAGCGACAAGCGTTATGGCCTGGGTGCCCACCGCGGGCGCCTCAACATCCAGGTAGGACAGGCAGCGTGTGCATGGTGTGTGCGTGATGCTTGCATGGTATATGGCATGTGCATGGCATGTATGTCCTCTGTGTGTGGTGTGCACAGTGTGCACAGTGTGTGCATGGCATTTGTGCACTGGCATGTGGTTGGGGTGTGTGATGTCTGCGTGGCATGTGGCATGTGCATGGCACGTGCATGGCAAATGCACTGCATGTATGATGTGTGCATGGCATGTGAATGGGTGCCATGTGCAGCAGGGGGTCTCCAGCATGGACCTCCCCCATCCCACCATGGCTGGTAGGAGCCAGGGCTGCCGGCAGCACTGGGTCCCCCTCCCATGTTGGACAGGGGGGCTCCACCATGGCCCCTTGAAGCCGTGCACCCAGATCACCGTGCCGGTGCCATGCTATGGGGGCACAGCGGGGCGGGGGGCACACAGGTGGTGGGGACATGTGGTGGACAGGGCCCTGCATCTCCTGCCCCTGACCCTCCCCAACACACAGTCAGGGCTCTACGATGGGGACTTCTACGACGGTGGCTGGTGTGCAGGGCAGGAGGACACGAAGCAGTGGCTGGAGGTGGATGCCCGCCGGCTCACCAACTTCACGGGGATCATCACACAGGGGCTCAACTCCATCTGGACGTAAGGCACAGGGCAGGGCCAGCCCCGGGTGCTGGGTGGGGGGCCAGGACCCCACTGACCCACTCCCCTGTGCAGGTACGACTGGGTGACGTCCTACAAAGTCCAGGTCAGCAATGACACGTACACATGGCATCCGTGCCGCAACGGCACCGAGGAGGCGGTAGGTGCTCCCAGGGAGCATCCCTGGGCAGGGGTGGTGGGAGTGGGGGACACCCTAGCACCCCCAGCCCACCCAGCTTCCCAAGCAGAGCAAGGGCACGTGGGGGTTAACTGTGCTGGCTGGCGCCAGGCTGTGATCGAGCTCTGTTGCCTTTGGCCTCCCCACCCGCCAGCATCCTCCAGCACTTCCCTGGGCACCGGGCACAAAGGCTGCTTGTCCCCAGCTGCTGACCCAGTCACCTGCCAGGCCCCCCTGGTGCACACATGTGAGCACGGCAAGGGTGTGCATGGGTGTGCGTGGCACAGCCAGCTGTGCCCGAAGGCGAACACAGCAGCCTGGTGCATGGGTGTGTGTGTGCAAGCACTGCACATGCAGTGTCACGCATGTGTGCAAGGACAGAGCAAGTTTTGGGGCTCCCTTTGCCAGGGATGAGTTTGAGGTCCCTGTGCCAGGGATGTGCCATGGTGGGGTTTGGGGGTCCCTGTGCCAGGGCTGTGCTGGGGTGGGTTTGGAGGTTCTTGTGCCAGGGGTCTGTCACAGTCATGTTTGGGGGTCCCTGTGCCAAGGCTGTGCCGCAGTGGGGTTTGGAGGTCCCTGTGCCAGGGCTGTGCCACAATCAGATTTGGGGGTCCCTGTGCCAGGACTGTGACATGGTAGGGTTTGGGTGGCCCTGTGCCAGGGCTGTGCCAGTCAGATTTGGGGGTCCCTGTGCTCGTTCCTGGGGACCATGCTGGAGACCTTCCCCTGTGGGTGCTGGGGTAGCGGGTTTGGGGGGCAGAGCAGCACGGACGTGCTAGTGTCAGGACTCTGGTTCCTCGGTGGTGCTGGGCTGCCCCCCCGCCCTGCAGCCTAATGTCTGCTCCTCATTAGGGGCTGGAGGGGGGCCAGGGGAGGCCTGGGCCGGCTGGGCTGTGGTGCCTGTAACCCTTTGGACCCTGGCAGGCAGCTCCCCTCCATCCCTGTGGCCCCCAGCCAGGTCCCCCCCCCGGCACAGTGACTCAGAGGGGCTTCGTCCTCTTGCCCCCACAGGTGTTCCCCGGGAACAAGGACCCCGAGACACCGGTGCTCAACCTGCTGCCCTCGCCAGTGGTGGCACGGTACCTGCGCATCAACCCCCAGACGTGGTTCCCCAACGGCACCATCTGCCTGCGGGCAGAGGTGCTGGGCTGCCCCCTGCCAGGTGGGTGCCCACTGCCCCTCGCCCCCACCTGCCACTGCCCAGGATGGGCATGCTGCCGGGGCTGTCCCCAGGGTTGGAGTCTGGGCTGTTCCCGCATCCTGGCATCTCTGACTGTCCCCTCTTGTCCCCTCCATGCCTGCCTGGCTCCCCACAGACCCAAACAACATCTACGCCTGGCAAAGCCAGCCCCTGCCCAGCAGCAAGCTGGATTTCCGCCATCACAACTACAAGGAGATGAGAAAGGTGGGTCAGGGCAGGAGCAGGGGGTCTCCGCACCCCCGGGTGTCCCTACACCCTGACCCAGGGTGCTGTGCCTTCCCCAGCTGATGAAGCGGGTGAACGATGAGTGTCCCGACATCACCCGCATCTACAGCATCGGGAAGAGCTACCTGGGCCTCAAGATGTATGTGATGGAGATCTCGGACAACCCCGGGCAGCACGAAGTGGGTGGGTGCCCTGTGGCTCCAGGTCAGGGACAGGGGGTGACAGCTGGGGTGGCTGGGGACACCCACGCTGGCGTGGGATGGGGATGGCTTGACTGGGGATGCCCAGGCTGGTGCAGGATGGGGACGGGGTGGCTGGGAATGCCCAGGCTGGCATGGGGCATAGAGGACCGAGTGGCCAGGGCCCCGCATCCACCACATGCTGTGCCTGGCAGGCGAGCCAGAGTTCCGCTACGTGGCGGGGATGCATGGCAATGAGGTGCTGGGCCGGGAGCTGCTGCTTAACCTGATGGAGTACCTGTGCCGGGAGTTTCGGCTGGGCAACCCCCGCGTGGTGCAGCTGGTCACCGAAACCCGCATCCACCTCCTGCCCTCCATGAACCCCGATGGCTACGAGACTGCCTACAAGTTGGTAGGGTCAGGCTGCCGGGCCCCAGGGTGCTGAGCACCGACCTGCCGTGAGGCTGTCCCAGCACTAGTCCCTGGTGACCCCATCCCCTCACCGGTCCCTGGTGACCTCGTCCCCTGGCAGGGCTCGGAGCTGTCAGGCTGGGCCATGGGCCGCTGGACCTACGAGGGCATCGACCTCAACCACAACTTTGCTGACCTCAACACGGTGCTTTGGGATGCTGAGGACAACGACCTGGTGCCCCATGAGTTCCCCAACCACTACATCCCCATCCCCGAGTACTACACCTTCGCCAATGCCACGGTGAGCTTGGCCCGTGGGCACCCCAACATCTGCCTGTGGAGTCTCAGTCACGTGCCCTAAGGAGGGAGAGATGGGAGCCGTCTCCCCTTTCTGGGACCTGCCACAGCCCCGTTTGACACGAGATCCCCCCAGGTGGCCCCCGAGACACGGGCGGTGATCGACTGGATGCAGCGGTACCCCTTCGTGCTGAGCGCCAACCTGCACGGGGGAGAGCTGGTGGTCACCTACCCCTTCGACATGACCCGCACCTACTGGAAGGCACAGGAGCTGACGCCCACTGCCGATGATGGGGTCTTCCGCTGGCTGGCCACTGTCTACGCCACCTCCAACCTGGCTATGGCCAGTGAGGAGCGACGCCTCTGCCACTACGATGACTTCACCCGCTTTGGCAACATCATCAACGGGGCCAACTGGCACACAGTGCCTGGCAGTGAGTGGGTGGCTGCAATTGGGGGGCGGGGGTCTATGGACCCCCCTGACACCCCCTGCATCCTGCACAGGCATGAATGACTTCAGCTACCTGCACACCAACTGCTTCGAGATCACGGTGGAGCTCTCCTGCGACAAATTCCCGCACGCTTCTGAGCTGCCAGCCGAGTGGGAGAACAACCGGGAGTCCCTGCTGCTCTACATGGAGCAGGTCAGGGACAGGGAGTCCCGGGGGGGGGCATGCTGTGGGGTCCCGCGGGGGACACGGATGTCAGGGTGTTGGCAGGGGCTGAGCAGGTGGCAGCCAGGTTGGGGTCCCCGAACAGGCCCGAGGTTCCATCTATTGCCGGGCAGGCATGGAGCATCGACTCGCTGTGTGAGGCACGTGTGCCTCCGTGTCTGGGCAGGCGCGTGCTCTGCATGGCACAGGTGTGCGCCCCACATGTGTGCAGCCTGCGGGGTGCCCATGCTGGCACGTGCCGCATGTGGCAGAGGGGCGCATGTGGGAGTGTGTGTTGTGCCACCTGTAGCACACCTGTGCCATGGCACCATGCGCTGCGCCAGGCTCTGGGCACGAACAACACCAAGGGTGGCATGTGGGTGTGAACGTGGGTGTGCATGCGTGTGAGCATGCGTGTGCCACCTGCACGCCTGCTCCGCCAACGCGCGCTCTGGCCCGCTGCTCCCAGGTGCACCGTGGGATTAAGGGGGTGGTTCGGGACAGGGACACGGAGCAGGGCATTGCCAACGCCGTCATCTCTGTGGATGGCATCAACCATGATGTTCGGACAGGTACGGTGGGATGGGGGTGGAGTGGGCTAGGGATGGGATTGGGGATGGAAATTGGATTAGGGTGGGGATGGGAATGGGGTGGGGATGGGACTGGGGTTGGGAATGGGATGGGGGATTGGAATAGGAATGGGACGAGGTTGGGAATGGGGGTGGGGAGGAGGGTGGGACTGAGGGTAGAGATGGGACGGGGACAGGAACAGGACTGGGGATGTGAATGGGATGGGGCTGGGGACAGGCGGGGGGCTGGGGCTAGGTGCGTGGCACCGCCGATGCCCCAGGGGGCACCGGCCCCCCGCGCCCCCCGCAGCCTTCGACGGGGACTACTGGCGGCTGTTGAACCCGGGCGAGTACGAAGTGACGGCGCGGGCCGAGGGCTACGAGGCGGCCACCCAGCCGTGCCGCGTCTCCTACGAGAACGTGCCCACCCCCTGCAGCTTCCGCCTGGCCCGGCTGCGGCCGCGGCGGCTGCAGGGGCGCCCGGCGGGGGGGGCCCGGCCGCCCCCCGACCTGCTGCTGCGGCTGCGCCGCCAGCGCCTGCGCCGCCTTCGCGCCCACCGCCGCGCACCCTGAGCGGGGGTGTCCCGGGCCGCGGGTTCGGCCGGGGGGCTCGGCGGGGGGCGCGGGGAGCCGGGGCGGGAGCGGGTGCTCCCGACATCGCCGCTGTGCGGGTGCCCCCAGTAAAGCTGCCTGTGCTGCCGCCGCGCCTGCTGCCGGGCTCTGTCGGGGGGCGGCCGGGCGGCGGGGGAGCGGTCCTGCCCCACAGATCGGCCCGGGGGGCGTCGGGTCCTGCCCCGCGGATCGGGGCGTGGGGCGCGTGGGGCGTCGGGTCCTGCCCGACAAATCGGCCCGAGGGGGCGGGGGGTCGGATCCAGCCCCACTGATCGGCCCGGGGGGACGGTGGGGTCGGTCCTGCCCCCCGGCCCAGCCCAGGCTCTTAGCAAGCCCCGCTCCCTCGTAGCCCCGCTCCCTCGTAGCGCCGCCCCCTCGTAGCGCCGCCCCCTCATGGCCCCGCCCCCTCGTTCTCCGCCTTTGCCCTGAAGGTCAATGGCGGCCCCGCTGACGGAAGCCCCGCCCCTCCGCGGGCCCGTCCCGTACTCCGCAGGCTCCCTTCCACCTGACAGATGCCCCGCCCTGCGTCGTCACCGAGTCCCCTCGGCGGGTTGGCCCCCGCCGCTCCTCGCTGGGCGCCCATTGGCTGCTGGCGGCGGGGGGGCGTGTCCACGGGAGGCGTGGGGGCCAATGGGCCGCGAACCCCGTCGGTGTCAGGCGGGCGCTGCCGCGGCGCGGTGCGGGCGGAGGGCGCGGTGAGTGGGGGCGGGGCAGGGGGACCGGGGTTGCTGGGGCGGGCCGGCTGTGCTGGGACCGGACGGGGGTGCTGGGACCAGGGGTGCTGAGAGTATGGGGACATGGGCGGGGGTCCGGAAGGTGCTGGGACCGGGGGGGCACGTAGGGTGCTGGGCGGGGAGTCTGTGGGTTGCTGAGACCGGGGGGTGCTGGGGGGGGTCGGGGGTGCTGGAGCCGGGGGACACTGTGGGGGGCTGGGGGGTGCTGCAAGCATGGGGGCACGGAGGGGGGAGGCCCTAGGGTGCTAGGACCTGGGGGGTTGTATGGGCTGGGGTGTGGCCAGGGGTTCTGGGAGTGGGGAGACACCGAAGGCGGTGCAGGGGGTGCCAGGAGGGTCCCGAAGGGGGGCTGAGGGGGCCCACAGTGTGTGAGGGGGGTACTCTGTGGGGAGGCGGCAGGGGAGGGTCCCTGGAGGTGGGGGAGAGGGCAGGCCAGGCCAGTGGGGTGCAAGGGGGTGTCGGTGGGCTGGGGGCAGCCACTGCCCTGTCCTGGGCCTGGTGGGACCCTGGGCCAGCCCCATCGATGGGGGTCGCTTTCGAGGCCTGAGCCCCCCGCCTTCCCGTGCCAGCACGCACCATGGTGGAATTCCGGATCCGGCTGTACCGCGAGGATGACTACGAGGCAGTGCGCGAGGTCTTCGCCACTGGCATGAGCGAGTATGTGCCAGCACTGTGCCTGCACGTGCTGCGGCAGCCCTGGGTACTGCTGGTGCTGGGCTGCACCTTCTGCCTGCTGCTGGCCAGTGCCCGCTCGCTGCTGCTGCCTGTGCTGGCCCTCACCCTGCTGCTGGCCCTGGCCCGGCACCTCCTGGGCTATGCCTGGAGCACCTACATCGACCGCTGCCTTGGGGACGACCTGCAGGACATCGCGGCCACCTACGCCGAGAACGCCGGTGCCCAGTTCTGGGTGGCGGAGGCGGACGAGAGGGTGGTGGGTACGGTGGGCTTGCGGCCAGCCGACGGCACTGACGGGGAGGTGGTGCTGAAGAGGATGTCGGTGAGGAAGGACTACCGTGGCCTGGGCATTGCCACGGCACTGGGCCGCACTGCACTGGCCTTCGCGCGGCAGCGCGGCTACCGGGCCGTGGTGCTCAACACGCTGATGCTGCAGCACGAGGCTCGAGCCCTCTATGAGCGCCTGGGCTTCCGCCAGCAGCGCCACTACGTCCTGCCCACCATCTACGGCCGCTTGGCCAACTGCACCATCACCACCTACCGCTACGACCTGTCCGGCACACCCTGAGCCCCACCGTGGCACTGGCACCAGCACAGCCAGGCGGACCCCCGAGGGGAGCTGTGCCCAGAGCCCTGCCACGCCAGCTGTGGTGCGGGACGCTGCTCTTGACCTGGCCTGTTGGCCATGGTGTTGCAGCAGGGTGCTGGGACCCCCATGGCTCATGCCCTGCTGTGGAGCTGCTCCGGTGCTGCTTCTCAGGGAGCGTGGGGTGTGCTGGCACAGGGGGTAGAGACCCTTGTGCCATGCGCGGTGGGGGAGCGGCAGGGTGGCGGAGGTGCCGCACTGCTCACTACCAAGCCCTGCCTGGGGAGGTTTGCTGCGGTGATGCCATGCCTGGCCCCCATGCCTCTGTGTCCCCTGGGGGCCCATGGCTGCCTGAGGAGGACCCCCAGTTGCACCCCCCTCAGCAGTGCCTGCGGGTTGGGTGCTGTACCCATGTGGGTGGAGAAATAAAGGACCCACCGCAGTGCTGGGCTGGGCTGTTCTTCCCGTGCTGGGGTCGCGGTACCAGTGGATTGATGGGGGGGGTCCCTGGCACCACAGGGACCTCCACGGCATCCCCACGGGAAGGGGCTGGTGTGGGGCTGGGGGTCTGGCACCGATATGGGCCCATGGGGCATTGCTGTAAGCCCATGGGACAACCCTCACACATCTCCCCCAGACTCCCAGTACCAGTGTCAGTGGCCAGCCAGTCCCCGGGAGGAGGACAGGTGCCCTGGGTGGAGCCCGTCCCTCAGGGTCCCCTGAGCCCCCACCTTTACCTCTGATGGCCTTTGTTCGGGGGACAAAAGGTGCCTTGGCTATAAGCCGAGCCTGGCACCGGTGGCGCTTGGCTCTGGGCAAAGGCCCGGTGGGGCTGGGCTGGCCGGTACCCCCCCGGGAGGAGCTCGGGGTGGAAGGGGCTGTCAAAGGTGTTACGCGTCCCTTCACACCCCCCCCCCGGCGGCGGCGGAAGGGGCCCGGTGCCAAAGCATCCCCTCTCTTCGGGCGGCGGCGGGCAGAGGCGCCGCCGAGGCCCCCCCCGCACGGCAGCGGCCCCCCCGCGTTCCGCCAGGCCGAGCTGCCCGGGGCCGGGTTACGGCGGCAGCCCAGGAGCGGGGGGGCAGCGTCGCCGTCGGCGCCTGCGCTGCCCGGCCCCTCAGCCCCGGGAAGGGCGAGCCAGGGGTGCCGCTCGGTGCCGCCGCCGGAGCGCCCCCCGCTTGGCCAGACCCCCGGTGGGCGGAGCGGGCCGGCAGCTTTCGGCGCCGCGGTGGGAGCTGGGGGACGGGCCAGCGCCGGGAAGCAGAGACACCCCCTGGCAGAGGGGCTGCCGGCGCCCCGGGGTCGGGCCGGGGACTACCCGTTTGCCCGGAGGACCGCGGCCCCGGTCTGAGGAGCGGCGGAGCCGGTAGCTACTGGCGCGGGGAGCTGGGGGGTTGCGGGGGAGGCGGGGGGACCCGGCGGGTGGGGGGGCTGAGGCCGCGCGCTCCCCCGTAGCCCTCCGTAACGAGGCCGGTGCGGACCCCGCGGGGGTTTCGGCAGCTCAGGGTCCCCCCCCAGGAGCCGCCCCCGCGTGGGGTCCCCGTCCCTGCGAGTGGGGGCACAAGCCCGCGGCGCGTCCCGAGCAGCCCCCGGGTGGGGCTGTGCCCGGCACCCCCCGGGCCCCCGCCGTGGCAGCACGGGCAGAGGACAGGCAGCCGCCCGGCCCGTGCCCAGCGCCGGGGGGTGCCGGGGTCCCGGGGCTGCTCTGGTGGCGGGGGGGGACAGGCACCCGCACGTCCTCCGGGGTCTCCCTTTGCCGCCCCCAGGCCCTGCTCCCGGGTGTCCTAGCCCGACCCTGCTCCCCGCAGCCTGGGGCGGGTGGGATGAATTGCTGGGACCCCGTGGAGAGGGAGGTAGGACCTCCAGCCTGCTCGCCCCCCACCTTCACAGGGACCCCCACTGTGGGGCCGGCCCCGGTCCTGCTGCTGCTCCTGGGGGAGACAGGGAAAACCGGGATGAGACAGGTGATGCTGGGAGGGATCCGTGGGGTCCCCGAGCAGGGAGAGGGGTGTGGGAGGAGGAGCGGGGCAGGGACCCCACTGGGGCTGAGGGCTGCCACAGGCAAAGCTGGCAGTGGTGGTTTCACAGGTGATGATGGTGGGGAGCGATGCCAGGCGCAGGCTGGTGCCTGGCCGATGGGTGCAAACGCAGCCACATGGCACTGGGGTGGCGGTTCCTGCCCATTTGCCAGCTGTGCCATACCGGTGATGGGGTCTGGGGGTCCTCTGGGGATTTGTGTCCGAGGCGGGCACTGCCCTGATGCCCCTGTGCTGTGCCGCAGGTGCCAGTAGCCCATGGCGTCCTACCGCATCCGTCAGTACCGGGAACAGGACTACGACGCCGTGCGGACCCTCTTTGCCCGTGGCATCTTGGAGCACGCCTCGGCTGGCTACCGCCACGTCCTGCGCTCAGCACGGGCTCAGCTGGGGCTGCTGGTCCTCTTCGCGGCAGTGCGGACAGTCGTGGGCTACTGGGTGCTAGGGCTGGGGGCCGTGGCCTTGGCGCTGGTGGCCATCTGGCTCCTGGTCCGCTCCTTCAGTACGTCCTATGTGCGCCAGGCACTGAGCACCGACCTCTGTGACATCCCCACCAGCTACCTGCGGGCACCCGACTCCTGCTTCTGGGTGGCTGAGGCTGGGGGGGCCGTGGTGGGCATGGTGGCCGTGGCACCACCGCAGGATCCGGCTGAGAGAGGGGCGGCCCTGGAGCTGAAGCGAATGTCAGTCAGCAGGGACTACCGGGGCCGGGGCATCTCCAAAGCGCTCTGCGGGGAGGTGCTGCGCTTCGCCCGGGCACGGGGGTATGGGGCGGTGGTCCTCTCCACCTCCATGGTGCAGGTGGCGGCCCAGCGGCTCTACGAGGGCCAGGGCTTCAGGAAGGTGGGCGCCTTCAGCCCCTCGCTGCTCGGCACTCTCCTCTGCTTCCAGATCTTCCAGTACCGCTGCGACCTGCCCGGCCGTGCTGCAGCCTCGCCACACTAGGCACTGCCACGGCACCCAGGCCCCAGCACATGAGGCCCTGCCGTGGCACCCCTGACCCCAGCCCTGGCACATGAGGCACCACTGCAGTACACTGACCCCAACCCTGGCACATAAGGCACTGCCGTGACACCCCTGACACTGTCCTCAGCACACAAGGTACCACTGCAGCATCCCCAGCCCCAGAACGTGAGGCACAGCCACGGCACTCCTGACCCCAGCCCTGGCACATAGGGCACTGCCATGGTACCCCTGATGCTGGCCTCGGCATGCCAGGCACCACTGCAGCATCCCTGGCCCCGGAATGTGAGGCACATCCACGGCACCCCTGACCCTGACACGAGGCACCACCATGGCACTCCTGATCCCAACCCTGGCACGTGAGGCACTGCTGTGGCACCCCTGACCCCAGCCTGGCACGTGAGGCACCACTGTGGTACCTCTGACCCCAGCCCTGGCACATAAAGCATCGCCATGGTACCCTTGACGCTGGCCTTGGCATGTGAGGTACCAGTGCAGCATCCCCCGACCCGGAATGTGAGGCACAGCCATGGCACCCCTGGCCCCAGCCCTGGCACATGAGGCACCACCATGGCACACTGACCCCAGCCCCGGCACGCTGGCCACCACTGCAGCATCCCTGGCCTCGGCACACCGGGCCCCACCATGGCACACCGACCCCAGCATGGGAGGCGCTGCCATGGCACACCGACCTTGGCACGTGAGGCACTGCCATGGCACCTGTGTAGGGCCGGCTGCTGGGGCCTTTCCTAGTTCTCTAGCGGTGACAAATAAAGGGACACCTGTGGGAGCACTGCGTGGGGTGTGTGCGCGTACACACGTGTGCGGGCGTGCAAGCCAGTGTGTTCCCCGTGTGTGTGGGTGTGTGTACGCACGTGTGCAGGCGTGCAAGCTGGTGTGTTCCCTGTGCGTGTGGCCGCAGGCAGGGCCGTGCTGTGCATGTGCCTGCAACTGTGCATGTGCCTGCGTGGCTGCATGCGTGTGCGCCCGTGTGCCCGTGCGTGGCAGTGTGCCACTGCGTGTGCCAGCACGCGCCTGCCGGCCCCCTTCCCCCCTGCCTCCATGCCTGCCTGGCCGTGGGGTCGGGGGGCCGGACACCTGGGAGGACATGTTGGGGGACGCTGCAGGGATGCCTTGGGGACACCTCGGGGGGCACCTCAGGGACATGTTGGGGACACCTCGGGGGACACTGCTAGGACACCTGGGCACGGACCTCAGGAGGACACCTTTGTGACGCTTTGGGGGATGCTGCAGGGACACCTCGGGGACGCTTTGGGTGGCGCTGCAGGACACTTTGGAGACGCCATGGGGGACACCCAGGGACACCTTGGGGACACGTAGGGCAACAGGGGCATTCCGGGTTCCCAGGGTACGAGGACCCCCGGTGCTGGGGACAGGGGACACCAGGGACCCCCGAGATGCTGGCGGGGTGTGTGTGTGTGTCTGTCATTCAGGGAGGGTGACAGGGGACCCCGTGGTGCCCGGGAGCGGGAGGGAGGCCGTGCCCTCACTCAAGATGGCGACGGCGCCGATCCGCCGTGACCTCACCCACGATGATGGCGATTCCCTTTCACGCTCCCCGTGCCCTCACTTAAGATGGCGGCCACCGCGGCGGCGTCGCGGGGCGGGGCGTCGCGGGGCGGGGCGGGGCGCGGCGGTCGGAAGCGCAGGCAGAGGCTGTGCCACCGACAGCGCCCGGTTCAGCTCGGCCCGGCACCATGGACTGTTACACGGCCAACTGGAACCCGCTGGGCGAGGAGGCCTTCTACCGGTGAGGGGCGGCGGGGGCGGCTTAGGTTCGGCACCGGCCGGAGGCGGCCCCTCCCCAGCCCTGGGGCCGGCCGCGGGGGTCCCGGGGCTGCTGGGAGGGGTCCTAAGGCTGCCTGTGGGCCCTGGGGCCGGCTGGGGGGGTCCCAGAGCTGCTTGGGGGTCTCAGGACTGCTTATGGACCCTGGGGATAGTTTGGGGGGTCCCGGGGCTGGTTGGGGGGGGTCCCATGGACCTTGGGGCCGACTGAGGGGGTCCTGGGGCTGCTCAGGGGGTCTCAGGGCTGCTTGTGGGCCCTGGGGCTGGCCGGGGGCGTTCTGGGGGTGTTCGGGGGGGTCTTGTGGACTTTGGGGTTGGCTGGGGTGGGTCCCAGAGCGGCTCAGGGGTTGCAGGGCTGCTCGTGGTCCCTGGGGCCAGCCAAGGGGGGTCCTGGGGCTGCTCAGGGGGTCTCATGGACCATGGGGCTGGCCAGGGGGATTCCGGGGCTGCTCAGGGGGTCTCAGGGCTGCTTATGGACCCTGGGACCGGCCAGAGGGGTCCTGGGGCTGCTTGGGGTGTCCTGGTACAGCCACTAGTCTTGGGGCTGGCTGGGGGGTGGGCACCATCCCCAGCCCCCCCGTCCTTGCATCTGCCACCTGTCCATCCATCCGCCCGTCTGTCCATCCGTTGCCCACAGCAAGTTCGAGCTGTACACCATGGAGTGGAGCCTGAAGGAGGACCTGCGGGACTGCATGGTGGCGGCCGCCCCGTATGGAGGACCCATAGGTAGGGCCAGGCCCTGGCCCCTGGGACTCCATGCCGGGGCTGCCCTGACCCCCCGGCCGCGATGTCGGAGGGGCCGTGGTTCAGGCAGGCTGTCCCATCCCACCCGCAGCTCTGCTGAAGAACAACACCCGCAAGGAGAAATCCCCCAGCGCCCGCCCACTGCTGGAGATCTACTCTGCCTCGGGGCTTCTCCTGGCCAGCATGCCGGTGAGCTGGTGTGGGGTCGCTGTCCCCCCCCTTGGAGCTGTGCCTTGGGTGCTGCTGTGACGTGCCAGGGAGCCCTGGCCACCACCTAGGGGGACACCAGGGGCTGCAGCTCTCTGCCCCTCGCAGCAATAAGTCTGTGGGCAGGAGGGCTGTGGAAAGGCTTGGTGGTACCACCGAGAGGGTGCAGCGCTGCGTGGCTGGGTTACGGGCTGGGTGTTGTAGGTGAATCACTCGGCTGTGAGGCCAGCAGCTGCCTCTGCCTGTGCCACTGGCTTGTGTGCCCTTGGGCAGCTCCTCTGGTCTCTCTGGGGGGGCACATGTCCTCGGGCACGCTGTGTTCTCTGGGGCAATGGCTCCGTGCAGCTCTGCAGCCCCCTGAAAGCTTTGGAAAAAACGCTTAGAAGTGGTGGTGTGCTCAAGGGGAAAGTGGGGGAAGCTGTAGGGGGAAGAAGGCTGCCTAGCCCTGGGAGAACTGTGGGATCAAGGTACCTCTGGACATCATCTAAGAGGGTGGGAAAGGGAGCTGCAGCATTGGTGCTGCAGGAGGAGCATCCCTTCCCTGATGCCTGGGGCTGTGGCGGCCGCAGGGCAGTGAGACGTGGAGGAACAGGGAAAGCTGCTGCGACTGCAGGGCCCTGCAGAGCCAGGGCAGCCAGGGGCATCAGACCTCCAGATGCCCAATGGTGGCCGTTGGCTTCATGTATGCCTCCTGGAGGAGAGGTCTGTGGGGCTGGGCTGGCTGGGAGCTGAGCAGCCCCATGATGCACTCGCGTGTGTCCTGCCCGCAGTGGAAGAGCGGCCAGCTGGTGCAGCTGGGCTGGACGGCCAGTGAGGACCTGCTGTGCATCCAGGAGGATGGCACCGTTCTCATCTACAACCTCTTCTGCGAGTTCATGCGCCACTTCAGCATGGGCAATGTGAGTGTGGCAGGCCGGGGAGCTCAAGGGATGCCCAGGGTTGGGTTTGTGTGACAGAGAAATGATTGCTGCGAGGCCTCGCCAAGTGCTCCCCCAGCCCCACAGGGTACAGTGGGGAGCCTGGGGCTCTCTCAGCCTCCCTGCAGGGCTGCCTGCCCTCAGGAACAGGCTGGCAACCATGCCCATGGCCCCTGGGACCAGAACGATTCCCTCGTTGCTGCAGGAGCGAGGCCTGTCTGAGCTGGGACAAGTACCAGCAGTGCAGCCCCAGGCTGGGCTTGCTCACCCCCAGGGTGCTTTTGCTCCTGGAGCAGCGGCAGTGTGGTGCTGAGCCCCAGTCCGAGCCCACCACTCTCTCCATGACACAGGAGGTGCTGCAGAACCGCGTGCTGGAGGCAAAGGTCTTCCACACCGAGTACGGCACCGGTGTGGCCATCCTCACCGGCGCACACCGCTTCTCCCTGACCACCAACATTGATGACCTGAAGCTGCGCAGGATGCCCGAGGTTCCCGGTGCGTCCCGTCCCCATTGCCCCCAGCTCTGGCTGGGCGTGGGGACCTGACGCTGGTGCCTGGCAGGTCTGCAGAAGCCGCCTTCTTGCTGGGCCGTGCTGTCCCAGGATAGAGTCACCATCGTCTTGCTGGCGGTCGGACAGGACCTCTACCTCCTGGATAACACCTCCTGCTCTGTGGTGGTGAGTGAGCCCTGGCGGGTGTCTGCAGGGAGCAGGGTGGTCTGCAGCCCCCCGTGCGCACTGTCAGGTCCTTCCCCTGTCCCCTGCTGTCCCGTGGGATGCTCTCCTGCCACCAGCACACACCGGTAGGTCCTTCCTCCTGCTGTCCTGCAGGCTGGCATGTACAGCAGGGACATCTGGCCCCATCCTGGCCAGGGGCAAAGGAGTGAGGGTTGAGCAGGCGCAGGGTGGGAGGGGACATCCCAGCTCTGACCAGCCCTCAGCCCCTTACGCAGCGTCGGTGCTGGCGTGTGGCACATTTGTGTCCCTGGAGCATGCCCCCCAGGGTGTAACCCTCACCCTTTCCCCGTACCAGACCCCCCCTGGCATGAGCCCCTCTGCTGGCGCCTATCTGCAGATGGCTGTGTCCTTCAACTACCGCTGCCTGGCACTCTTCACTGACACGGGCTACATCTGGATGGGGCTAGCCACACTGAAGGTGAGTCTCTCCCTCCCCTCCCCGTGATGGGGCATCAGGGTGTCAGCCCACCCCTCCGCTCCCTGTCTGGCAGACAGATCCAGCAGTGTAGGGTGTCTGCACAGGTTCCCTGGCGTTCCCCATGGATTCAGGGCTGCAGGTCGGCCTTGCTGCTGTCTGCAGGTGTCTGCTCTCAGGACATCCACCCTTTTCTGTTCTTCACCTGATTTTAGACCTGACTCCCCACTTTTTCTGTTTCTGGACCCACCTTTTTGCTGGCATTGCACGTCCCTTTCCCTGTCTGAACTCCCCCCAGATAAACAGCCCACCACAAATTACTGTTTCCCTGCTGGTTGCTGGTCCCAGTACCATTTTCTGGGCAGCCCCAGCCTTATCACCACTGCTGGTGTGGTTGCTTCAGCGTAGGGGCCTTGCTTGTAAGTCATGGTCCTCCCCTGCAAATTTCCCTGCGTTGTGTGCTGGTGATGTGCTGGTTGCCTTCTGTGCCCTCTGAGACCGATCCTTCTTCTTTCGCCTTCGTTCACTTACTGGGTCTCAGTTGAGCATAAGCAGCTGCTTTCTCTATGTGCAGGCATGCCGTGTGCCGCAGCAGCGGAGAAATGTTTCTCACACTTGGTTTAAGTGCTCATGCAGCATCCCTGTCCTTCAGCTGTGTCGGCTGCAGCCCTGGCTGCCCCCAGGGCCAGAGACGGGCTGGGTGCTCCCATGGGACCTGCTCACGGCACAGCACCCATGCTCCCGGTGTCCGTTACAGCTTGGGCTGTGCTTCTCAACCCTGGCAGCTCCCCTCAGCACGTGGCCCTGGTGCGCATGCAGTGCCACCCATCTCTGCAGCCCACACGATGCCACCGACCCCCTGACCCAGCTCTTTCCTGCTGCAGGAGAAGCTCTGCGAGTTCCACAGCAGTGTCCGATCTCCACCCAAGCAGATGGTTTGGTGAGTGGTCTCCCTGCCCCTGGTCCTGCAGACCTGCCCTCTGCCGGTACCTTGAGCCTTTGCCAGGGTCTTCTCGGCTCTGCGGCCACCTTGCTGCTCGCTGGGATGAGCAGGACCCTCGTGCATCTCCGTTCCATGCATGGAGGGCTGCAACGGGGCTGGGGCTCCCTGGCAGGTGCATGCGTCCCCGGAGCCGGCAGCGTGCTGTGGTCGTGACCTGGGACCGGCAGCTGATGGTGGTGGGCAACTCCACGGAGTGCATCCAGTATCCTTTGGGGAAGAGGGACACCAGTGTCGTTTCCAAAGGCCAGCCCAAACTGCAGGCTGCCGCAGGCCCTCCTTGGGCCACCACTGGCTGTCATGGACCCTGGTATCCCTGGAAGCCCCCTCGGTGTCAGTGGCCCCAGGGTGGGCAGAGGAGGCTGACTGTTCTCTGTGTAGTTCTGCTGTGATTTCCCCTGTCCAGCCCGGTATGGTACAGCAGCAAAACCTCCTCCTGTCTGTCCCCCTGGCCCTTGTCCCCCTTCTCGGACCCTCCCTGCCAAGGGGATCCTGCTCCCCTCTGGTGCTGGGAGCCACCAAAGCCCCTGTGGCTGGGAGCACTGGCCCTGCCAAGATCCAGTCCCAATTCCAGGAGGGCTGCTGTGGCTGGGGGGATTCCTGTCTCTCCAAAGTGCTGAGCCCACACCCTGCTGACTCTCCGTGGAAAAGGGAGGTCACAAGCCACAGCCCCATGGGGATGTGGGCTCCAGGAGGTTCCTCTGTGGCATTGCTGGGGCTGGGCTGTATCCAGAGCTGCTTTCTTCCTGCGAGCCCTTAGCAAGGAGCACAGATTTGTCCTGGATGAGGACTCCTACCTGGTGCCCGAGCTGGATGGGGTCCGGATCTTGTCTCGCACCTCCCATGAGTTCCTGCACGAGATCCCAGGTGAGATGGTGTTGGGTGGCGAGGCTGTGTGGGACCCCCTGCGTCTGGGTGGGCAGGTCTCTCCAGCGCCCAGGCTGTGGCCTGTCACTGTGTCCAGCTCTATGTGTGTGGGTCCAGCCCACCCAGTTCTTTCTGGAGACTCGAGGGGTGGTGAGACCCCCCACAGCAGAGTAGAGCTGTGCCCTGAGCCCCACCAGCCACCGAGCGCAGGGCTCTGAACCCAGCCCATCACCTGGCCCAGGGCTCCTGCTTTCCCAGCACTGTGCCTGTTCTGGTCCCCTCCTTTGCCAGCTCTGTGTCCTGAGGCAGGGCTGCTCCCACTCCTCCCGCTGCCACAGCCCCCACACTTTGAGCTGAGGCCTGGCACAGCTTGGCACACCTGTTCCTTGCCTCCCGCACTGCTGCCCTCCTTGCTTTTCCAGAGCGGAGCTGCCTGGGAGCTGCCATGGCTGTGGGGTGGAATAGCTCCTTGGGAATGCGTGGGTCCTGGCAGCTGCCCCTGCCTCCGTCTCTTGGACCCTTGGATTGGTGTTTACTGGGGGCTACAGTCACAGCTCTGCCCGGCTTCTTAGCCGACGGTGGCCGTGCTCCCGCTCTGATGAAGGACAGTGCTGGCACGGGCTCTCCTGGGGTCCCAGAGCTGGGCAGGGATGGTGGGGGAGCAGGCTGCAACAGGTGCAGGTGACGTGCCTGGGCTGGGGCAGCCTCTCACATATTCGTTTTTTCCTTCCATCTCTGCAGAGGCCAGCCAGGAGATCTTCAAGATTGCCTCCATGGCCCCAGGAGCACTTCTGCTGGAGGCACAGAAGGAGTATGAGGTACGGCCCGCTGCCCTGCTCTGGGTCCTGCCCACCCCTGGGGAGGTTGGGGTGGCTCTGATGCAAACTGCTGCCAGCGTTATCCCGCAGTGAGGGGAAGGGGGAGATCCCGGAGGTCCCTGCCGGGGCCAAGGTGCCAGGGCAGGGCTCCCTTGGCCCCTGATCCCAGGGGTGCTGGGGCTCCTGGGGCTCACCCTGACCATTGAGTACCTTGCTGTGCTCCCTGCAGAAGGAGAGCCAGAAGGCAGACGAGTACTTGCGGGAGATCAAGGACCAGAAGCTGCTCCCGGAGGCGGTGAGCCAGTGCATTGAGGCAGCCGGCTACGAGCATGAGCCGGACACCCAGAAGTCGCTGCTGAGGGTGAGTGAGGCAGAGGGAGGCTTTGGCTGTAGCTGAAGCCATCTTCCTCCCAGCTGGCAGTCATGCTGTGGCCGGTGCAGCCCCAGCATCGCACACCTCTTCCCACAGGCAGCATCCTTTGGGAAGTGCTTCATCGACAAGTTCCCCCCGGAGAGCTTTGTGCGCATGTGCCAGGACCTGCGGGTGCTCAACGCCATCCGGGACTACCAGATCGGCATCCCCCTCACCTTCACCCAGTATCCTCTGTGGGACAGCGCACGAGGGATGATGCTGGGCCAGGTGCAGGATCTGGCCTAGGCAGGATCAATGCTGCCTGGAGCTCTGGGCTCTGCTGGGGTGGCCACCTCACAGGTGGAGCGAGACAAGGTGGGGAGAGCTGCAGAGCTGCTTAGCTGCTGATGCTGTGGGTTCAGGCACCAGCTGTGCCCCACGCCCCATGACGAGGGTCTGTAGCTGAGACCTCTACACTCATCGCACCCCGCAGAGCCGGTCTGTGGTGCTGGCCAAGCCGAGCTGGCCCTATGGCTCTATGTGCCAGGGCTGGCCGTAGTGTGTCAGGCAGGGATGCTGCCAGGATGGAGGCAGGTGCTTGGCATGCTTTGCCTGTGCTCTGTGGGGTTTTGCAGTCCCGGATGTCCCTTGACTGCCCCCACAGATACAAGCGGCTCACTGTTGAGGTCCTGTTGGACAGGTAAGGGTCCCCACAAGTCAGGCACGACAGCCCTGTCCCCAGGTAGCCTGGGCTGAGGCAGTGTCTGGCCATGTTGTGGTCCCCGTCCCTGTGGTCCCAGTCTCCCTGGCCAGGGGCTGAGCTGCTCGGCTCCTCGGACACGTGTGGGGCCACACCATTGACCCACTGTGTGCCGCACCAGGCTGGTCCTGCGGCGGCTCTACCCCCTGGCCATCAGAATCTGCGAGTACCTGCGCCTCTCGGAGATCCAGGGTGTCAGCCGCATCCTGGCCCACTGGGCCTGCTACAAGGTAAGGAGGCAGCTGGGGGGGCTCTGCCCATCTGGGGCTGTGCAGAGACCTCTCCGCTCACGCCCTGCCAGGTGCAGCAGAAGGACAAGTCTGATGAGGAGGTGGCCCATGCCATCAACCAGAAGCTGGGTGACACACCGGGCATCTCCTACTCTGAGATTGCTGCCCGGGCTTATGACTGCGGCAGGACAGAGCTTGCCATCAAGGTCTCTTGGCTGGGGCTGTAGCGTGGGTGAGCCAGGGGGGGTCACACCTGGTGGCTGTGCACTGACAACCACTCTGCTGCCTGCAGCTGCTGGAGTATGAGCCACGCTCCGGGGAGCAGGTCCCGCTGCTGCTGAAGATGAAGCGGAGCAAGCTGGCCCTCAGCAAAGCCATTGAGAGCGGGGACACTGACCTGGGTGAGGGCTGGGGCTGGGCGGAGGAGGGGGGAGGGTTTTGCGGTCTGGGGGAGCCCGTTCGTAGCTTTGTGCCCTGTGGAATGAGGGTGGCGGGAGCTGCTTGAGCCCTGTGGGGAAGTGCTGACCCTCGGCGTGGGGCTTGGGTCGTCCCCTCGTCCCCCAGGGCTGGCCATGTGGGGGTCAAGGACCCGTCCCCCTCTTCTGAACTGCGCTGTCTGCCCCAGTCTACGCTGTCGTGCTCCACCTGAAGAACGAGCTGAATCGTGGCACCTTCTTCATGACGCTGCAGAACCAGCCGGTGGCCCTGAGCCTGTACCGCCAGGTAGGGGCTGCGGCCGCACGCCTGGCTCCCGGCAGCCATGCTGTGGTGGAGGGGTGCAGCTCCCTGTCCCCGCATGCCCTGAGACCCGCTTGTTGCTCCCCAGTTTTGCAAGCACCAGGAGCGGGAGACGCTGAAGGACCTGTATAACCAGGACGACAATCACCAGGAGCTTGGCAACTTCCACGTCCACTCCAGCTACTCGGAGAAGGTCCGTGCCCGGCGGTGGGGGCAGGGAGGAAGGGCTGGTGGGCTCTGGGCTGCCGACTCCTTGCCCAGGGAGCTGCATGGCCTGGGAGAGCCAGCGTGCTGGGGAAGGGGCAGGGGGAATTTCACGCCTGGTAGCTGCCTCTGCCCTATGCAGCTCAGCACCAGCCAGAGGGGTTTTCCCCCTCCACATGCTCAGGCCATGGGAAAGGGGCTCCCCAGCTCGTACCTCGGGGCTCTGTGCTAGCAGACACCCAGCCCACCCTGCCTGTGCTGGGAGGTGGGGATCCCACTCGGGGCGAGGCAGGATGCAGCCCTCTGCCCATCTCTGGGGGTCAAGCAAAGCATCGCAGAAATGGAGCCTTGCCATGGCTGTGTCTCGGCACCAGACACCCCTCGCACCTCACCTGAGGCGCTCTGGGGGTGCTGCCCGATCCCCGCAGTGTGGCGTCCGTGCTGGCAGGGGCTGAGGCGGTTGTGCTCTCTGTCTCCAGCGCATTGAAGGGCGAGTGGGAGCTCTGCAGAATGCCCTGGACGAGTACTACAAAGCCAAAAATGAGTTCGCTGCCAAGGTGAGCTTGGCCAGGGCTGGGGAGATGCCGTGGGGTGCTGCCGGTGGGCACGAGGCTGCGGCTGGGTCACCTCTGCTCAGTGGGACATTGCTGCTCCCCCTGCCTTGCTCTGTGGCTGAGGCTGGGTGGGCTGCTGCCATCGCTTGCTGGGGCAAGGGCCCCTTCAGGCTGGTGCTTTGCTCCCCAGGCCACAGAGGATCAGATCAAGCTCTTGCGGCTCCAGCGGCACCTCCAGGAGGACTTTGACAAGCCCTATCTCGACCTCTCGCTCCATGACACTGTCTCCAACCTCATCCTGGACGGCCACCACAAGCGAGCCGAGCAGCTCTATCGCGAGTTCAAGATCCCCGACAAGAGGTGGGTCCCGGGGAGGGCTTCTCCAGGTGGCAGCCGTGGGGTGGCAGTCGGGGGGCTGCGGGGGGCAGGCAGCGGGAGGAGCTAGCTTGATCTGTGTCCCCAGGTACTGGTGGCTGAAGATCAGCGCCCTGGCCAACCGTGGGGACTGGGAGGAGATGGAGAAGTTCTCCAAGAGCAAGAAGTCGCCCATTGGGTACCTGGTAAGAGCTTTCCCTGGGGGAGTGGGGCCAGCCCTGCCCGGTGGGCAGCTGTGGGGCCGTGCTGTGGGGCGGCAGGAGCACACTGTGTGGAGCAAGGGCTGAAGGTGGGGGGCTGGGGGGGCCGGCAGCCAGCCCCACCGCCCTCCCACTGGGCTCCTCTCCTCCCCAGCCCTTTGTGGAGATCTCGGTGAAGCACCACAACCGCTACGAGGCCAAGAAGTATGCGCCCCGCGTGACCCCCGAGCAGCGTGTCAAAGCCTTTGTCCTGGTGGGGTGCGTTGGTTTGGCCCCCTCCTGGGGGCATCGGGGGGAACAGCGCGGGGTGCAGGAGGTAGGGTCGGAGCCCACAGGGGCAGCTGGTTCCTCATGCAGCGGTGCTGGGGTCTTGGGGGCCCTGGGGGTAGATGAGACCCCCTGCAGGAGCATGTGGGTGATGCTGAGGGGCACCTGGACCCTTGTCCTCCACAGTCAGTGCAGGCTGCTGGAGGGGCCTGCCCTTGCTGCGGCTGGGGCCTGTAGGACAGGGGGGAACGGGGGCTGGGGCTGCTGCTCCCTGTCCTGGCCGCCCAGCCCCCCCAGCTGCCCTTCTCTGCTGCAGGGACCTGGACCAGGCGGCCGACGCTGCCATTGAGCACAAGAATGAGACCGAGATGAATTTTGTCCTGTCCAAGTGCACTGCCAGCACCGACACTGCCGTGGCCGAGAAGCTGAACCGGGCTCGAGCCCAGCTCCTGAAGAAGTGAGCCCCAGCCCGGGGGGCCCTGCCCTGGCCTCTTGCCTACCATGCACTCCAGGGGGGCTCTGTCCCCCCAGTCCTGCCACTTGAACCACTCCGGGCTTCCCAGCCCTTTGCCCCCAGCCCAGGCTCCCCTCCCCCTCACTGTGGGGGCGAGGGTGGGTGGGACAGAAGGGTGTCTGTGCCCTGGGCCGCCACAGGGGCCACCCTGGCAGCGCCCCCCTCGCAGCTGCTCCGAGGTCTTCCTCACTGGCTGCAAAACGCAGCGGCGGGACCCCCCCAGTGCCGGTGCCCTCCGCCCAGCTGCGGGCAGGTGGCTCCCAGCCCCCTGCCTGGTTCAATAAAGAGAAGAGCTCGCTGTCCTGCCTCTGGTGAGAAATGCTTGGTACCCTCAGCCCCCCTCAGCAACCCCCCGGCCCCTGCTCAGCCCCCCCCCTCCTCACGGTGAGGGGGCGCAGGGGCTCCCGGGGTCCCTGGGCGGGGCTATGGGGGGGGCTGCAGGGCATTCATGGGGGGGCCCGGGGTGTGGGGTGATGGAGGCCCGGAGCACGCCCTGGGGAGGGCTGGAGGGGGGTGTCCCTGGCTGTCCTCGAGGGGGGTCTCAAGAGGGGCCCTGTGGTTTCAATGCCCCGCCCCCCCGCCAGGGGGCGCCGCAGGGGATACCGCAGGGGTCGCCTCGGCCCCGCCCCACGCGCTTCCTGCCGTGCCGCAGCCGCGGTGCATTGTGGGCCTCCCCACGCGCGTTCCGCCGTGCCGCAGCCGCGGTGCATTGTGGGTCGGCGAGATGGCGGCGCTCAGCGTGGGCCGGGCGGCAGCCGGGGTGAGGCGGGGCGGGGGCTGGGGGGGCTGGCTTGGGGGTGTGACGGCTCGGGCTGGGCCGGGGGGGGGAGGTGTGTCTCAGGCTGGATGGGGGTGTGGGCCCGGGGGTCAGGGTTTGGCCTGGATGGGGGCGGTCAGTCTGGGCTGGGGTAAAGGCCCAGGCTCCAGGGGTGAGGGGTCTGTCCGAGCTGTGGGGGTCAGGCGGGGCAGGGGGGGGTCTGCCTTGGAGGGGGGAGGGTTCGGGCTGGGCTGGGGTCGATGCAGATCGCGGCTGGGGGGCTTGGCCTTGGACGGTGTAAGGCCTGGCCAGGGGGATGTTCAGGCCGGGCCCGGGGGTGTTAGTTTGGGCTGGGAGGGCTGTGCAGGGGAGGGGGGCACATCCATGCTGGGGGGTCTCACCCTCCTGCTGCCTCTGCCCCAGCGTCTCCTGCGTGCCCAGAGCCTCGGTGTGTGGAGGAGCCTGCATGCCTCTGCTGCCCTCCAGCAGATCCCACGGGCCAAGGTGAGAGCAGGAGTCCCCCTCGGGCCCACCCTGACTGCAGCCAGCCCTGGCACTTACTGCAGGGCAGGGAGCTGCTGTGGGGAGCAGGGCAGCGGCCGTCCCTGGACATTGGAAGTGCTCCTGGGTGAGCTCTGCCTGGTAGAAGCAGCTTTTCTTGCTCCTGGAGCAGCACATTCTCTGGCCTTGCTACCTCCTCCCTGGAGGTTCCTCCCCAGAGGTTCCTCCCCAGCCCTCTGACCCCTGGTGTAGCCTCACAGCATGCAGGGGGCTGCTGGCAGTGTTACCCTGGCAAGTGTTCTTCTGGTTAAAAACCACTAGCCAGAGTGTGGCATTGATTGCAATAACAAAAATTATTTTGATCAAGCCCTTGTCATTTAATTCTGAATTTAGTGTAGCTGTCTGTAGTAGTTAATAAAAAATAATACAGAAAATAACACAGTTGTTAGAGATTGAATAACGTAAGAGCAAGTATTAGCTTAGCACATACAAGTGTTGTTTGTACTCTGTCAGGAGTCAGTAAGAGCTGTGGCACAGAGATGAGTTGTTTTCTGTAGGACTGAGGGGGGAAGGAACACCACAAGTGCCGGGTAGCGAATTAACATTGTGATTGCTACATTCAGCCTGGCAGGATGTCTGGTTCCTGTCTATAAGCGATGACATCTTACATCGGAAGAGAAGGGCTCAGCACTGAGACTGTTCTGTTGACCTTGAGCTTGGGCCTATGTCACGGTTCCCTCTGCAGATGCTTTGCTGCTTCTTGAAATTTAGTTGCTGAACGGTAGGCGAGGTTTTCTGCCCTGGAACTTAGATTCTGAGATGTTAAAAATCAAAAGCAAAGATTACCTTATCTTTCTTTTCGCACTTAGTCTTTCATTGTGCCTTTCCATGATCATCATTTGCCTACACTTCATGTCACTGATACATATGCGTTTCTGGAGTCATATTGGCATTGATACCTGTTTACTCCATCTGTTGTCAGATTAAATTGTTGAGTGGAGTTCTTGTCTCTGACTGTGACTGTCTAGTCCCTGAGGCTGGCTCTATGAAATCCCATGTCTGGAGGTCAGCTCTGTACAGGGAATTACTGGCTAAAGAAGGTGGGGATTAGTGAAAGGACTGGGTAAGAATAGGAGGCAGCTATGCAGGCAGCATTGATTTGGAGGTGGATCGTGTGTGGAATGTCTTAAGAATTATCTTTGACACTGCTTTTTGTTCGGGACCAAAAAAACCCCACACTCAACAAAAAGCTGTGAGACTATGTGAGTACAACAGGAGGACAAGATGCACACAGGAAAGCTGAGGAGATCCTGAGGACATGAAGTAGGAGTGAGGGAAACTTGGTGACACCAGATTGTGCTGTTAGCATCCAGTAAGAAGGATTTGTGCTGTACAGAGGGAGAGATCATACCTGGAGACACCGTATAAGGAAAAGGTCTTTAGGTTGCCGGTGGATCACAGGATACTGGGTGTCTCTGCTGTGTGCGGTCTGTTCATAACAACATAGGAACAGGAGCTCTTTAAGTTAAAGCTCGCTGTTAGTACTGCAGTAAATGTTTCTAACTTACAATTGTGCTACGGGTGCGGATATTCTTCGTGTTGTAAGTAACCTTCCTCTAGTTCGCTGCTTGCCTGTTCAGGGTCCACTCTGGATTAGGCTCTGGGGTGCAGCAGCAGCAGGTCTGACTCTTCTTTGCTTTCTGCGCAGTCAGAAAATGCGAAGTCTGAGGGCATGTTCCAGGTCACCATGCTGCCTGGAGATGGGGTGGGCCCAGAGCTTATGCACGCCGTCAAGGAGGTGTTCAAGGTAAGGGTTCCTGCCCCTTGATGGGGCAGGGTGGATGGAGGAGGGAGGAGCAGCAGCTGCAGAGTTGGTTAAAGACGCTGCTGATCCAAAGACCCTCCGGAACCAACCTGTCCGTCTCCTCCGGTGTAGAAGAGGGCTGGCCATGAAAACCCTGGGATCTCGCCCTTTCTGTAAAAAGCCTCAGCCTGAGCAGCAGTCTTGCAAACTGTCTCATTCTTCAGTGTGAAAGTGTTTCCAGCATGGGACTGTGTCCTGGAGCCAGCAGGGTCTGGGTCCATCACCTGCTCAGTCCTTCTCCTTCTGCTGAGGCAGCAGCAAGCACTGATGCTGTCCGGGCTGGTGACAGGGAGGACACAGGCTGTCTTCACTGCTTCTGTCGGGAACATGGCTGCAGGGCTGTCACTGGCCAGCTTCGGAGCCCTTTATGTCCTTCTGGCCTCCTTCCCGATCTGTGATGAGCCCTGCCCTCAGGCAGCAGCGTCAGGGAGTGTGAGGGGGGAGGAAGTCAGTAGTTGGTCCTGCTGTCTTCTAACACGTCAAAGGCAGCAAGCGTGGGGTTGTCTGCCACGTTGTCGGTTATGCAGCTGAAACTGTAATTACAGTAAGGAAGGGGAGTCCTGGTGATAAAAGTGTCAGAAAACATCATTGGTTGGAACTGAAGTGACCCAGAGGTCCAGGTCCAGCGTTTCATGAGCCCTGTTCCCTCTTCTCGCTGAGCAAGCCCGGCTGGTTTAAGGCTTCATGTCCCAGCTCTCCAAGCCCCGCTGTCGGCAGCAGCCCTCTGTAACGTGCAGCGTAACTTCCCTGCCAGGTCTCTGGTCTGACGGGGCACCTCTGTCTCTGCCTTTCTCACGCAGGCTGCCAGCGTGCCTGTGGTCTTCGATGAGCATCACCTGAGCGAGGTGCAGAACATGGCGTCAGAAGAAAAACTGGACCAGGTGGTTGACTCTATGAAGGAAAGTAAAGTTGCCCTGATAGGTAAGGACTTGCGCTGTCTGTCTGGCAAGAAGGGGCTCTCCACTCTGCCCGCAGGAAACATTGCCTTATCTCAGAGACCATTAGGTGCTTTCAGAGGGCAGGATTTTCTGTGCTTAGCTCCTGGAGCAGGAAATGTGCTGTCTTTAAGCTAAGCAGCAAATTACTGAAGTACTTACTGAACTTAACCAAAGGGGAGGTTATATTTAGCTTCTGCTTTTCAAACAAGATCTAGTACGGCCCAGAGAAGTGAAGGGCCTGTTCAAGGTCCCATGTAGCAAGAAATGGGTCTGTGCACTTGGCTAAGGCTCTGTCGGAGCAACCCCTGTCCCAGCCCTTGCTGCCCTCTCGCTTGAGTTCAGGCGATGTTCTTAGTGGCTGTTGGTGCGCTCTGTGTTCTTACTCTGGCTCAACGTTGTCCTGCAGGCAAGATCCACACCCCCATGGAGTACAAGGGAGAGCTGGCTTCTTACGATATGAGGCTCAGGTGAGCTGGGTCCCCTGCTCGGCTGCCCGTGCTGGACACCAACGCATTGGTTGCTGGGAAAAACATACTGTGCTCAGTTGTGGTGGTCTGCCACCGAACCGGGGCCGAAGGAAGCGAGTCTAGGTCAGATGGGAAATTAACAAGGTTCCTGAGGGGAAAAGTGGATGGACAAATAGAATGATCAATAGCTGTGGGAGGGGGTCTCGGGAGGCAGGGATGTGTTCGCACCATCACCAGCTGTTTCTCCCAGTACTTGTAGGGAACAGTCACAGCCCCTGAAATAGCTCATAACAAAGCGCTGACTCTGCTGCTGCTTCTCTGGCAGGCGCAAGTTGGACTTGTTTGCAAATGTTGTCCATGTGAAGAGCTTACCAGGCTATAAAACACGCCACAACAACTTGGACCTCGTGATCATTCGTGAGCAGACGGAGGGGGAGTACAGCTCCCTGGAACATGAGGTACGGGAGCCTCCCTCCAGCACGTGCTGCTCTGCTTGGGGTCATTGCCGGCCTCGCCGAAGGACAGTGCGTGCCCCAGGATGTGTAGCTTTCCTTGCTGCCAGAGACACGCTCCCACTTCCTGTACCGGAGCTTTCAGCACTGCTGAGGAGGTGGCTGGAGCAGCAGTGATGTACCGAGTGACACTGATGAAATTAGGAAAATTTTTAGTGATAGGAATACACGCAGACCCAAGGAGGGTGGTGGTGGGCTACAGGAGGGGTAATGCCAGAAAAAAGAGAGATGGGTGTAAGGAACCTCTTGATGAGGGTAATCCAGCATCGGGCAAAGACACCTCACCTCTGCCTCGAAGTACCAGGACTGTCGGCGTGGTGTGGGTCGGGGTGCTGGGCTGCACAGTGCCCACGACAGCTGCTTGCCCTCCCTTTCCTGTCCAGAGCGCAAAGGGAGTCATCGAATGCCTGAAGATCATCACCCGGGCCAAGTCGCAGCGCATTGCCAAGTTTGCCTTTGACTATGCCACCAAAAAAGGGCGCTCTAAGGTCACAGCTGTGCACAAGGCCAACATTATGTGAGTGCCACAGGAGCAGGGTGGGAGCGCTGTCTGGCTGTCAGGCACGCGACTGCTGTCACGTCAGGGGCCTTGTTGCTCTGCTTTTGATCCCAGGCAGAGCAGTGCCGGTCTGGTTCCGGAGAGGCTGGGCTTTCCCTGGGAATAGTGGCTTTTTCCTCTGTATGGTCTTGTCTCTGGCATGAGCCTTGCTGAGGCCCGACAGCTGCGTCCTGGAGGCTGTCAGCAGAGAAGGGGAGAAGCTCTGGCACTAAAAGCTGATCCCTTGTGGCTCCCCCTGGGCCCTGATTTCACAGCCTGTGGCTGTGGGGGTGCAGTGGTGTGGGGTGCACCTCCCTGCCTTGCTGCGGAGGGACACCAGTTGCTATTGGGTTACCTGCTGCTGTAACGATTTCACTGCTGTCCTGCCAACCCTATGGTGTGTTTCTTGTCTCACAGGAAACTGGGCGATGGGCTCTTCCTGCAGTGCTGTGAAGAAGTGGCAGAACTGTACCCCAAGATCAAATTTGACACCATGATCATCGACAACTGCTGCATGCAGGTGAGGATCCCGTTCCCCTGCCCCCAGACCTGTTCTGCACCTCCTGCTGCTGCGGGGCCTGCTGAGCCAAGCCGTAACGATCTGAAACCTGAAAAGCCACCGACAGCTTGACAGGTCCAGGTGGCCACCCTGGCCCCTGGCCTGAGGTTTGCTCCTTGTGCAAGACAGGAGCCTTCACCCTGCTCTGCCGCAGGGGAGGGCTGGAGCTGCAGGGGTTGAAGGCAGCAGCTACAGTTCATCTGGCCTTGCAAAACCCTGCCAGGTGGAATAGGTCTGTGGTTCCCCAGCTGCTTCAGCAGGGTCCCCTCTCACTCAAGCGCAGTTTGGGGAAGTTTTCAGACACGGTGGGTTCTGCTACCTCACTGGTTTTGTGACCCGGCCTGTCCTGGAGGCTGTCGATCTGCCTGCCGCCATGTGGGATGTGCAGGGCCTCATGTCCTCCCGTTCCCTCCGTGCAGCTGGTACAGAACCCCTACCAGTTCGATGTCCTTGTGATGCCGAACCTCTATGGAAACATCATTGATAACCTGGCAGCTGGCTTGGTGGGCGGCGCTGGCGTGGTTCCTGGGGAGAGCTACAGCGCCGAGTATGCAGTGTTCGAGATGGTGAGGTGTCTCGGCTCCCCGGAGGCTGCTGTGCTGTACTGGCACACCCCCGGTTCCTGGGGGGTGCTGCTGGGGGCAGGGGTGAGGAAGATGGTCCATCACTGTGGCTTTTCCTCCTGCAGGGCGCCCGCCACCCCTTCGCGCAGGCTGTGGGCAGGAACATTGCCAATCCCACTGCCATGCTGCTCTCGGCCGCCAACATGCTGCGGCATCTCAAGTAGGTGCCTTTTACCTGGGAGTGTGGTGGGGTGGGCAGCGCTGCCGGGCGTGGGGGCTGATGAGGCACTGACCGCGGCTCCTTTTCTTTCACCAGCTTGGAATTTCACTCCAACTTGATCTCGGATGCGGTGAAGAAGGTGATCAAAGTCGGAAAAGTGAGTGTTGTGCAGCTGGGCTTGCCGCCTGTCTGTAGCTGTGAGTGTTCGTGGTAGCAAGCCGCTGTGTTCTCCCTGACGGACCAGCGCGAGCCTCCGGCCTCCTCGCCTCTTTCCAGCTCATGCCACGTGGCTGTAGTCGGGAGCAGCCAGGCCGCCGCACCTGTCTCGGGGGCTGCTGCTGCCTGTAGCGGTGCTTGCTGGCTAGGGACACTAGGGACGGTCCGGCAGGGCTGGGGGACAGCTCACACGCTGCCCGCTGGGGTCTCTGGCAGGGTGCCTAGAGAGAAGCTGCTCAGCTGTCCTCTCCCCTCTTGCAGTTGTTTCACTTGGTTCACGATCACGTTTCTCCCTTGTTTCTCCCCTTCCCTATGTTGGATTTTTAGGTTCGGACACGGGACTTGGGCGGTTACTCCACCACTTCTGACTTCGTGAAGTCTGTGATTGACAACCTGCACCCCCACTATGGTGCCTAGGAACCCCGCTCGCCCTGCGCAGTCGGGGACCTCACTGCGCCCTGCAGCAGCTTCCCGTAGCTTACAGCCCAGCGCCACGTCCCTCCCTGTCCCTCCCCCTCCTGCCTGGTGCAGCCTGTCCCGGGGGGCCCCTGGTGCCCCGGGGGAGGAGGAGGAGGGCAGTTCTCCCTCCCACCCAGCCCAGAGCCCAGTAACCAGCCCCAGTCGGGCTTGCCAGGCGCCTCCGCTGTGCCTCCCTGCGAGGAGGGCAGCTGGGGTGACTTGGGAGGGGTGAATGGGCAGCGCCCCGAGCTCAGTGGGTAGCGCCCAGGGACTGGGGGGACCGTGGTCACTGTAGGAGCCTTCTGCCCACAGCGGCATTAGCAATAAATGGGACCACAGGGCTGCAGTCGGCTGCTCGTGCAGGATCTGGGCCCATTTTCTGGCACAAGCGCATGTGTAGGGTGAGGTGGCTACAAGGCTTTGTCACCTCCCACTCACTGGGACCCAGTGTGCAGTTTGGGGCGCTGTTGTCGCCCCCTTCACGGGTTTGTGGCTGGTTTCTGAGGGCCGGGGAGTGCAGGGCTGAGCCGAGCTGCAGCTGGGTGTTGGAGCGGCCTGGTGAGCTGCGCAGGACGTTGTCTGCAGCAAACACTTGCCCTGCCAGGCAAGCCGTGGGGCTGGGGACCAGTGGTGCTGTGGGGCAGACCACGGGGGCTCTGTCCTGGCAGGCGTGTGCGTGAGAGAGCGACTGGGACATGTATTTAGTGCTGCGCTGTGTATCTGTCTTTGCAATAAAAGGGTCCAATGCTTCACCCCTGCCCACACAGGTGCTGTTCCCCACCTGGCCCTGCACGACTCAGCGTTGGCTCAAGGTCTCGGGGGCACCTGGGGGTGCCAGGGCCAGAAGCTGGGCTGGCAGAGTATAGGGCAGGGGGAGCAGGGCTCAGCACCGGTCCTGCACCACCAGTGCTGGCCCCTCACCATCCCCTCCACCCTGCTGGGGTGGGTGAGCCCAGGAAGCAGCTCTCCATGGTGGGGGGAGCTGCCAGGAAATCCTGCTGCTGCAATTCCTGCCTCCCCCCCCCCCCCTCAAAACCTGCCTCGAAGCAGCTGCTGGCAGAGGGGCTGGTGCCCACTGCCAGCGTCCCCCATCTCCTGGGTCACTCCCGTGGGGCCAAGGAAGCCGGTGCTGGGACTGGAGACAAGGCCCACTGCAGTGCTGCCACGGGGCAGTGTGCCTTCAGCCCCGCTCCCAGCTCCAGAAGGGACACTTCTGGAGCTGCCAACAGCCTCGGGGAGCCTGGTCCAAAGCGCACAGCAGCCGGCTCCCCAGTGCGCTGTGGGGGCCCCCCTCCCTCCTCACTAACGCTCCCCTCTCCTTGCAGGTGCGCACGGCGGACATGGGGGGCTACGCCACGTCAATGGATTTCACCCAAGCCGTGATAGCTGCCCTGGATGTCTAGGGCCCCTCGCCTCGTCCTCCCTGTTCCCGCCGTGCCCACCTGGTAATTTATTGCTTCCCTCTAATAAAAGTAGCCTCTGCATGACAGGGCTTGGAACACTCACTGCGCCAGCTCTTCCCTCCTTGCCCCCCCGCGAAGGATGGCTGTGGCAGTGTGAAAGTGCAGGAACAGCACCATCACCTCCCACCTGGGTGAGGGGATGTGAAGCCACGCCAGGGCCCAGCAGCCCATCCTGGGCACCTGTCTGCACTACAATAAGTCAGAAGAGGATGAACAATGACCTCAGCCCTTTATTGAGGTACGGTCACACGGGGTGGGTTTCTGCCCCACGCAAGCTGTGGGCATTGGCCCAGTGACAGCTGCCACGTGCAGCCTGAGCCACCCCACGGGAAGGGGCCACAAGGAAGCAACACTGCATAGGCACAGCACGCCAGAGCACTGCCCCAGGGACTGCTGGCACCTTGGCCTGGGCAAAGGGACTCACCCAGACCATGGGGTGCCACCAAACGCCTTCGATGTGGTCGTTCCGTTGTGTTATGCTGCCATGAAATGCTGGTGGCCACAAGGGGCCACGCTGAGCTGACCCGTCAGTTTGTGAGTCCATACTGCTGGAGTACGGCCTGGCTCCAGCTCCACTCCCCTAATCCTCCTCCGAGTCCCTGGCTCCCTTCTTCTTCTTCTTCTTTTTCTTCTTTTCCTCCTCCTGGTCAGTCTCTACCGTTAGTTTCCTCTTCTTCTTGGGCAAGGCCTGTTCCTCCAGCCCATTCTCCTCTGGCTCTGAGACAGCCTCCAACTCATGCTCCGATTCGGCCTCCTGCTGCTTCTTCTTCTTTTTCTTCTTCTTGGGCCCAATGTCGTTCTCCTGAAGGAAGCTCAGAGTTGGCAGGAGCTGTGCCTGGCCCAGGGAGCCCGGGCCCCACCCCACAAACCCTGCACAGCTGCAGGACAGGCAGGACCATCGCTCACCCTCCGCAGGGGCTCCCAGCCCCCCCCCCCCGCCCCGGCCTTCACCTGTGTCTGCAGCACGGAGTTCTCCGCCTCCTCTGCAGCTGCAGCCAAGGCCTCCAGCCGCCGCTTCTCTCGCTTTTTCTTCTTCTTCTCCTTCTTTTCCTGCTTCCTCTTGACCTCAGCCACCACCTCACTTGCCTGAGGAAGGAGAGCAAGAGCTCCTCAGTGCTGCAGAAGGTTCCCAGCCCAGGATCCCTCACCACCCTGCGGCACTGGTTGGATCAGCCTCATTAAATCAGTCTTTTCCCTCCATGGTGGGTCAGGACGGCAGTTTGACATCATGTCCAACAGCAGGGCCTGGCTGGCCCCAGCAGCAGCCTCACCTCCACCATGGCCTCCTTCATCACCTCCAGGTTCTTGCGGGGCGGCTCCCCTGTCTCATAGAAGGCCAAGCGCTCCTCCACCTGTTCCCGCAACTTGTCCCCAAAGACACTGGTGGGAACCTCTGCAGGGATGAGAGAGGGGCTCAGCACCCAGCACCCTGCCCACCCCAGCACCCGATGCCCCTGCCCCACGCTCTGCTCAGACCACAGGAGTCACCATTCACACTGTGAGATGCTGTTGACGAAAAATATTCCCATCATGGCAGAGCTGCCTGGCTGCCCCGCCTGCCCCGGCCCTGCGGGCACCTGAGAAACAGTCGATGCGAGAGGCGATGGTGCACTTGTTGGCCAGGTAGCGGGAGATGCGCCCCTTGTTTTTGGCGGCTGCTCGTCCGATGAAGGTGGAGTGGAAAATAAGCCCGTACTTGGGAGTGTTCCCTCGTGTCTTCAGAGCCCTGGAAGCAGCCAGTGCGGCGGTTGGGGTGGTGTGGGGGTGCCTGGGGCCGAGGGCACCCCCAGACTGGAGCTGCCACCCACCGCCCTCCTCCACCAGCAGCCCCGGCTCTCACCCGCAGGCAGCACAGCCACCTCCCCCCTGCCCCGCTAACCTGCGGGGTGCCCGGGGCACAGCCCCGCCAGCAAGACACAGAGCTACGGTGGTCGCTCAGACTGGGGCTGGCTGCTCACAGGCGGGTGAGGCCGCAGAGGCCCAGCATGTCACAGCCAGCGGCCCAGGGGCCTGCCATCACTGCGACCACCCTGCAGTGGTACCTGAAAAGGGCCTTCTCAGCCCCCAGGATCTGCACTGTCGAGGCTGGGTACTTGGCCAGGTTTGTCAGGCTGCCGGCATGGGAGATGAGGCGGGCACCCACCTGGGAAGGAAAAGGGTGGGTGTTACGGCTGCTCCCCCCCATACGAGCACAGCTCCAGGCTGTGTGCAGCCCCCCGGGACAGGGATCAGCAGTAAAAGGTGTCAGCAGCACAACTCAGTGGATTGACAGATTCACTCAGACATCATCTCCATGGCCCGGGGCAGCCCAGGGACGCAGGCACTCGCACTCACCACCTCCCCGATGAGGGCTGAGAGGCTGGGAGCCACCTGGCTCATCTTGGAGCGCAAATATTCCTGCAGGCCCTTGCGGTACTCTGAGAGCGAGATGACACGGCTGGAAAAGCTCTCGATGTTGATAAGGTCGAGCGGGGAGATGTCCATCCCTGGAGAGATGAGTCAGGGGCTGAGCAATGCCCACTGTGTGGCCAAAGCCCCCTCCTAGGACAGGCAGGTCCCCTCCTGCCACAGCTCAGCCCCCCAGGAAGTGGTAGCGGAGCCGTCACAGCCCATCCCCACTCACCCATGGAAGAGCGGGAGGCCTCCAGGATGGCCTGGGCCTTGGCGCTGTCCATGACGATCTCTTCCAGTCCCTCCAGGCTCTCCTCGCTCAGCTCCTTGCGGTTTCCGATGAACTTGGCCAGCCGGCAGTACGTGTAGTTCTCAGATACGATCTTGATCAGCTCGGGGAAGTGGTACCCATACCATTCCCTGCAGGACAGCGTCAGTGTCACAGCCCACCCCTCGCGCACCCCTCGTCCTGCGTGTGGCCCCCAGGCAGGCTCCAGCCATGGCACTGCTGACCAGGCCAGGCCGCCTTCGGGGCGCTGCTCTCCCTCCCCGTCCTGTACAGGCAGCCGGAGGGGCAGCTGCCTGTGGTAAGCGTGGGGAGACGGGCCTGTGCCCCAACCCGGCCCCCTGCCACCCCCCGGCCCCGCTCACCGCACGCGCATGGAGAAGGTGTTGATGTCCTTGTCCAGCTGGTCCAGCAGGCTGATAGACTGGATGATCATGTTGTCCACGCGGTTCACGTTGAATTTCACCTTGGCCCGGGAGTAGCTGTGCCCAAGGCCCAGTTGGGCCTTGGAGGCCGACTGGGCGGTCAGGCCCTTCACCAGTGCGTGGAAGTGCAGCCGGATCCCTGCGGGGGCACCGAGCGGTCACTGCCCACGCCCCCCTCCCCCCCACCCGGGGCGTCCCCTCTGCCCCCACACTCACCCCACCGAGGCGTCCCCTCTGCCTCCGCCCCACACTCACCCCGCAGGATCTCGGCCACCACTCCCCCGGTCTGGCACTGGTAGCCCAGCTCCTCCAGGATGGCAGCCCCGATCTTGGCGTCGGCCACCCCCAGCAGTGCTTTCTTCTTCTTGGCCGGCATGGAGGTCTCCAGCAGCAGCCGCAGGTCCTCATGGAGGATCCCTGCGGGAGGGGCGGGTCAGCGGGGCCTCGCCGTTCCCCGCGGGGAGTCCCGGTGCCCCCCCTCCCCTCCGCTCACCCTCGGAGACGGCGTTGATGTTCTCCAGCGCGCTCTGCGCCGACTTGAAGGGGGCGAAGGCCACCAGCTTCACCACGTTGTGGAACTTGCCGATGGTAAGGACGCTCTCCTCCACCTGCGCGGCGGCCGGTCAGACCCCGCCGCCACGGGGAACGGGGGCGGCACCCAGGGACCGGCCCCCGGGCGGCAGCACCAGGGCACGACCCTCACCCCGGGCAGGACAAAGCCGCCCGTCGTCCCCCGATCGCGCCCCCCCCCCCCCCCCGCCGGGGACCGGGGCGGCCCGTACCTGCGGCAGCAGCAGGCTGATCTCCTCCACCTCCCGCACGGCGAACAGCGCGTACCCGGCGGCATGCTCGAACAGCACGTGCAGCAGCACCTGCACCGGCACCAGTCACCGGGGCTGGCGCTGGTCCCGCTCCCGGCCCGCCCCGCCCCACGCCCCCTCCCCGCCTTGGCACAGGAACCCCCAGCCCGGCCCCCGCCGCGCCCCGGTCCCCCGCACGCCCATCTCCGGCCCTCCCGGTCCCCGGCCCGGCCCGATGCGGGCGGATGGGGCCGACGCGGCCCAGCCCCACGGACACTCACCATCCCTCCACCGCCGCCGCCGCCGGAACTGGCACCGCCGCACCGGAAACCCGCCCCTCCCGTCCGCGGCCAATCAACGGCCGCACCTCGGCAAGCCCCACCAATCAGCGCAGGCTACCGTAACGGTGGCGCCGCCAGCCAATCAAGTACAGGACGGCGCGGTCCCACCTCCTTTCGCCTCCTTTTCCAATCAGGCCCAGGCAATGCCTCGGCCTCCCGCCCCTTCCCGCTCCTCTGACCAACGGGGACCGCCCGCGCGCGTCCTGCGCTCCGCCCCTGTCCCGCGTTTCGCGCCCCGACCTCCCGCGGGGCTGCACGTGGTGGGACCCACCGCCCCCCCCCGGTCTCCACATCGCCCCGGATCCCCCTGCCCTCCATCCCCCCCGGCCCAGTGCCGGCGCAGGAAGGCGCGGGGCCGCGGGCAGCTTCAGGGCAGCTTTATTCGAGAGTGCGAGTGCCGGGGGGGCCGCGCAGCTGGGGGGTCGCAGCCCCCGGCCCGCAGCGGCCCCACGGGGCGGAGGGTGGTTGGAGGGCTCCGGCCCCCCCGGTGCAGCCCCGCCGCGGCGGTAGGGGGGTCCCAGCGGCCGTAGTGTCTGACAGCGGCGGGGCGGGGGGGGGCCCGGCTCGCCCCGGGGTTCAGCAGCTCCGGCTGCCACCGCACGCGCGGGGCCGGGGAGGAGCAGCGGCCGGGGCCGGCAGGGGAGAGGCAGCGGAGGGGTGCGACGAGCCGCAGTCTGTGCGGGGCGGGGGGCCGTGCCCGGCTTAGGAGGCGAAGTGTCCCCGCAGCTTGTGGAGCAGCTCAGGGGTGAGGAGCAGCCTGTGCGCTTGGCTGTGCCCCGGCGGGCAGGGGAAGGTCACTTTGCCGTAGTAGGCCATGCCCTCCTCCTTCTCCTGCTTGGCCTGCAAGGGCACAGCGACCTTAGGGGGGGGGGGCACAGCCGGGGGGGCGGCCCCCCCTCCCCAGCCACCGCCACGCACCACCCCGGAGCAAACTGGGGGGGGGGGGGGGGGGGGGCATGGCGGCTCTTGCCCCAGCCCAGGGGGTCTCACCTTCAGGAAGGAGGAGGAGGGGAAGATGCCGAAGTTGGTGGATACGCTGGCGCCCAGCTGCTGCTGGACCATCTCCCGCATCGTGTCATCCTGCGGCAGGAAGAGCATGGCACGGTCACCCCCAAACCGCGTGGTTGCTACTGCTGTGGCAAACGCAGGCCCTCCACCCCACCGAGCCCCTCACCTCCTCACCAAGTCCCTTGCTGCTCCACTGAGCCCCTCACTACCATGCTGAACCCCTTGCCGCCTCGCCGAGCCCCTCACCGCCCCACAGCCCCGGGACTCAAACCCAACTTCATTTGGGAAAGGGGCAGCACCTCAGCCCCGCTGTCACAGCTGGAAGTGCCATAGGACACCAGTGATGATGCTCACATTGAGACGTACCAGTTTGTTCCCCCCACGACGCAGGGGGACAGGAGGGCTGGGCCTGGGGGGCCACCAGGACACCCACCCTCCCGCCCCAGCAGCAGCCAGAAGGCAGCCTGCAGCTGGCGTGGGGGGGCTTGCCTTACCCTCAGGGTGTCGATGCTGTTTTTGAGGGACCACAGGCGGGCCGTCTGCTCCAGCAGCCGCGCTGATGAGCTCCTTGCTGCAGAAAATGGCAGGAGATGAGAGAGGCAGGCGCCCTGCGGGCTGGCGAGACACGGGCAGGGCTACGCGGGTGTAATGGCAGCACCAGCACCCATCCAGCGCTCTCTGCCCCGAACACCTCCACTGTGGAGCAGCGGGGCCACCTCGCTCAGCCCTGACAGCCTGCTGCTGGGCATACAGCAGCACCGGCTCATCCGAATGCCGACACAGGGGAGGGAGGTTTAGAGGAGGGAGGAGAGGGAATGTGTCCCCCTCGGGGCTCGAGGGCCAGCCAGCCACAGCTGCAGGGCGCACAGTGTGTGCAGAGCACTCGCCCACCTCAGGTTCTTTGTTATGGTGGGAGGTTTTGGGGAGTGAGGGGCTCCCAGCTCACCCAGCAGCGCTGCAGGGAAGAGGCTGAGCCATGCTGACTCCAGGGAGCAGCTTCAGCCCCTGTGCTCTGAACCAGTGCCACACTGTCCACAGACACATGGATGCCTGCAGCCAGGGGGACGGGAACAGCCATGTCCTGCAGGCACAAGGCCATTCCCTGCTGCACAGGGAAGCCTGGTCAATGCGAGCAACGTGGGATGACTGCCACCAGAGCAGATCCCTCGCAGGCAGCCCTCAGCGGGTAGGCAGGAGCTCTGCCCCGCAGCAAACCCTGCTCTGGATGCTGGCCGGACGGGAAGTGTGTGCCAGTCCCTCCCCAGGGCAGAGAGAAGATGCAAAGCTTGCTCACAGACTGTGGGCCAAGCTCCCTCTGACTTGCAGCTGCCTGTGCCCACCCCACCCCACCCCCCGCTCCCCAGGTGCTTCAGTCAAGGAAGGTTTGTGTAGGACCTACTTGACTTGGTCTGCTTCATGTCTACAACCTTGGCGTTGGCGCTCATCTGATAGAGGGTTTCCAGGAGCTGGCTGGTCTTGCGATACAGCGTGTGCGTGGCCAGACCTTCTCCCTGCTTGTTCTTGGGGAGGGACATCTTGGGTACCTGCAGAGGCGTCAGGCTGGCCAGCTCCATCTTCATCTGGGCTCCCTGGGACCAATGGGGAGAAGGTTGTTAGGGGCAGGGCATTTGTTTGGGAGGAAAGGAGCATGGAAAATGTGGTGTAAAGGCAGCAAAATGAAGAGCCCAAACGAGGGGAGGAAAAAAAAAAAAGGCACAAAACTATAGCCAAAACCACCAGAGGTTGGATCTTCCAAGGGTGGGAGCACCCACGGGCAACAGTGATGCCCCAAATGCAGCAGGACACTGGAGGAAAGCCCTAGGACAACCAGCTGGGCACACGTGAGGCTTGGGGATGGGGAAACTGGTTGGCACCTCAGCACTTAGAGAACTGTTACTCAGCAGCAGCCATATGTGTGACTCATTAGATGTAAGAGCTATCATTAATGGCTTCACAGTTGTGCATAAGTCTGCATAATTACATGTCTGTGAATTAATATTAGTGGAATGTTGTTCGGTTAATTAGATTATTTGCTGCTTTGCCAATTCCCTCATAGTGCGTTAATCAATAAATGCCTTAATCAGCCTGCATCAGCCAGCATCTGGAGTCCCTGGTCTGAAGGCGGGATCAAGGCTCGGCAGTTACAGCACTGGCACTGCCAGCCACTCCAGCTCCCAGCCGCTGACCCTGCGCTCGGCCCCTTCCCCAAAGGACTCAAAGCACGTCACTAGTGGAGAGCTCACGGCGAGCCCCGCAGCACAGCTGTGGCTCCTGAGCATTGCCAGATGTGGTGGACTAAGCACCCTTCCTCCAGCTTATCCCAGGTACACTACATCCCAGGCAGACCACCCTCCCTGGCCTCCTGGGACACAACTTTGCCCAAGACCACCAGCCGAAGGCAGGCACCAACCTGTGGCAAGCCCCCAGCCCAGAGCCTGCTGATGCAGGGAGATGAACGCCCCCGAGCAGTGCCGCAACACCGCGGGACAGCCCCTCCCCAGGCTGCCATGCTCCTAGGGTGCAGCCTGAGCTTCTGGCTGCAGAAACGGGAACAGTGCAGCTGTGCCCTGGCCGGACTCTTTGCAGAGCCCCACTTTGTACAGCAGAGTCCAACATGCCTCTCACCATTCCCGTTTCTTTTCTGGAGGAAACCCACAGTGCAGAGGGCAGAGCTGCTCTGCCGCACTGGAGGGAGCACATCAGTGCGCCCGGGGACCCGCCACAGGGTGAGACACCTCCCTGCACCTCACCTTGAGCTGGTTGTTCTCATTCTTGAGGTGCTTGATGGAAAGCTGCAGGGCATCAATTTGCTGGAGAAGAAGAGGTGAGTCCTTCACCTGGACAGGTCCTGAGCCACCTCCTGTCACCTGGCCGGCACCTACACCTGCGGACAGGCACGAACAGCATCAGCAATGTCACATGTGAGTGTGGAGCAGGACTGCTAGAGCAGTGCTGGACATGCAGACAGACTCAGCAAAGGGACGAGTGCCTGCAGCACAGGGGGAAGCAGGGCCTGCCCATGTGTGCCCACACACTGATGGAGCCGTCACCGACATGCGGCACCTCCCATGGAGAAGGCCAAGATGCTAGCAGGCTGGGGCAGCACCTCACCCCCACATGTCTCCTCAGCAGCCTGGCACTCCCAGTGCCCACTTCCCAAAGATGTGGGGCTGTGCCAGGCTCTGGGCACTGTGGGGACCCACCTTTCTGCTGTGGGAGTCGCACCACCCTGCACCTGTAGGGGTTTCATGCTCATCACTCCCTTCCTGGGCTCCTGGTGCTGTCCAGGTGCACACCAGCTTCGAGCTCCCCTGTGCCACAGGCTGCTTGGCCTTTGAGCCAAGTGCTGCCCTTGAGCAGGACCTGCATCCTTCCTCCTGCTCCCAAACCAAGCCTTGTCCCAGGGCCATGCTTGGGTGCCTTGGGACGCTAGTCCTCCCCTGGCATGCACTTCTGGGGGCTGGAGGTGGTGGGGAGCACTGGCATGCTGGGGTGCAGTACCGTACCTCTCTGCTGTTCCTCTGCAGTACAAGGAGAGGAGCCAGAGGAAAGACAAGAAGAAGCAGAATTAAAGCCGAGGATTGAGTCTGAGAGGAGCCATGGCCAGAGAAGCTCTGGTCAGCCATGGCTGTGTCCTGTGCCAACCCCCATTCCCCTGATCCTGGGAGCAGTGACCATCCCAGTGGCCCTGCTGGGGCAGTGGGGCTCCGTGTGCTGCTGCTGCTGGATCTGGCCAGGAGCCAGTGAGCCCTGGCTGTAAGCGCGGCCATGCGTGACCCGAGCAGGACAGGCAGGCACCCATGGTGCGGCTCCTGCAGAGCTGGCCCATGACAGCCCCACCCTGCTGCGCGCCCCAAGGCCTGGTGGCCCACGCTGACCTGCTCCAAGCTGCTCTGCCTGAGCCCCCCTGCGCAGGGGCAGAGGAGCAGCGCCCGCAGGCTGCCCCACTGCACCCGCTGTGCACTGCACCCCTGAGAGCTGGGGTGCCCCCGGGACGCACTCCCTGTGCCCCTAGCTCCCTTCTCTGAAATCCAGAGCTGGTGAGCAGGCTGGTGCCGGCACCATGCTCACGGCGCTGCATATGCTGTTTGGGAGTGAGAACACACTGCCAGTGTCCCCAGTAGCCAGAGCATGTGGCCACAGTGACTCAGGGAGAGGCCGCAGCTCCAATAGAGCCAGAAGCTGCTGGATACCAGCAGCCAGGCTGTATCCAGGTACACCTGACCCAAATCAGGTGAAAAGGATCAGGCACCCACTGGATCCCTGCCACGCTGGGGCCAGAGGGCCAGGCTACTCCACAGCCACGCTGGTCACGGTCCTGAAGGACACCTGAGCTCTCAGTTCTGTGGCTATCCTACAGCCAGAGCTCCTGACAAAGATGTGGAAGACCTGCTTCTGACACCAGCAGTTTTTGCAGGACTTTTCCTCCAGAGTGACAAGGAAAGCGCTAACACCCCGGCTAGCCGGTGCGAGGACCTGCAGCCTCAGGAACCTGCCTGCCCTGCCTTGGAGAGGAGCAGCAGCACAGGTGTGTACTGCCTGCAGCAAGGACATGCCAGCCGGCAGGCGCACACCACTGTGTCGCCATGGGAGTATCAGGGCCATGGGAGCATCCCAGTGGCAGGACGGGCCCACAGACTGGGTGCTACAGCAGCCAGAGCGGGGTGCCCCGCCACCAAGGGCCCCCCAGCCCCGGCCAGCCGCAGGGACACCCAGGCTAGCTCCACAGGGGTGCCACCGCTGCCCTGCCCACCTACGCAGGGAACTGCTAGACAGCACTGGGGAGCTGCCGGCGCTCCCCACACCCCCAAAATCATTACAGCCTGCATGCCCCCTGCCCTCTCCGCTGCCAGTGCAGGAGGGCTCTGGCTCGCCGTGGGAGGGCTGGCAGGCAGCACGGCTGGCTGTCAGAGCATGTTCCCAAGCTCCTGCCGGCAGCCTGAGCTCCCAGGCAGGCACCGCAGGGTATCCCTGCCGACAGCTCCTGGGCTCCATGTCGGGAGGACATCCCAGGCTCCCTTTCCAGCCTGCACATGCCCCACACCAGCTGCAGAAGTGTTTGAGCGCTCTGGGGACGCTGGTTACACACCTCCGGCAATGCCAGACACGATGGAGGCCACTCCGGAGGCAGGGGCGCCGCGCAGGCCCTCAATGGTTCGCTTTGACTGGTTGTTCAAGCGCTGCTTCAGCTCCACTTTCTCTGATTCCAGCTGATCGATATCTGCCTGAAGAGCATCCATGGTCTCCTCAAACTCCCTGGGAAGAGCACACAGAGTCACAGGTGTACCCGGAGACGCTCCTCCAAAGGAAAGAGGCAAGCAGTCCAGGACCCAAGAGCTCCTGGCTTTGCCACGCATCCTGCTTCAAGCCCAAACCTGCTGACCCAGAAGCTGGAGCGCCACCAGCCTCCACTGCGGACCGCAGCACAGCACACAAAGGAAGTGTTTATCCATACGAACCCAGCGAACCCAGCGTCTCCTCAGCTGTTTTGCCCAGCTTTCACACCGCCAGGCAGTCCTCCCTCCGCCCTGCAGGCTGCACCTCCCTGCTCCTCCACCAGTCGCTCTGCCAGCACACTTGTGGCAAGAGGCATGTGGAGCACAGCAATGGTGGTAAGAACATGCCGGGACAACAGCCCTTTCCACAAGAGCATTTGAACAGGACCTTTCCCAGGACCCTCTGCCAGCCTGAGCTCTGCCACGCACCATTAAAATATGCTGGTTCCCCTGTGGATCCTCCACTAACCCACAAGTCCTCCCAGTCAGCCCAAAGGCCCACCAGCTGTCCACTCCTCACCAGAGACCCTCCTACAGCAGCCCCCTCTCACACTTACTTCTCTTTCTTTTTGAGCAGCGTCTGGGTCTCATCCAGCTTTGTCTGTATCTTTTCCACACGGTCATCTGCATCCTTGGATGCACTGTCCAGCTTCTTCTCCAGGAGGCTAAGCCGCACGTTTGCTTCACTGAGCTCCTCGCCCTGGAGCAGCAGGAAAGAAATTCAGAGAGCTCCAGGGCCTGGGGACAGCGGGCACGAGGAGAAGCTCCTTGCAGTGCCTGGTGGGAGCCCGCACAGAAATCACAGCTCCTACCCACACCGTGCCTACGCTTGGCACCCAGGCACAGGCACCCAGCACCACTACTCGCCGGCGCAGAATGGCATGGGGGAAAGGCCAGGCCAGTCCCTGGCAGGGAGGTACCAGGCAGGCAGCACCTCCCTGGCAGCTGGAAGGGTATTTCCAGGAGAAGATCTGCCTGGGACTCGGGACCATTGGCTCCACATGCAACAAATCACCTGGAGCACGAATACGACCACTACAGCAGCAAACATCTTTTCACTGACCAGCCAGGAAGGCAGAGATCAACCAAAGAACTGCTTACCTTGATCTTGAGGGACTTTTTCAGTTCTTTGATGACTGTCTCCCTGTCCTCCAGCTTAAGCCCCAGACCTTCAGCATCAGTGATCTCTGCCCGAAGAGCTGCTGCCCGTAGGTCAGCAGGTGGGGTGGGCTGCAACGGAGACCAGAGGAACAAGATACAAAATCAGTATTTTATGCAGAATTCCAGTAACTGCAGATGGGTCCATGCGGCAAGAAGGGGACTGACCGTTCCCAGCCTCCCCAAATCCTGCAGGCAGCTGCTGCACCTCCACAGCTCTCTGCCCCACATCGCACCCAGAAGCCAGTCTCCTGCCAGGGGAGGGCACAGCAGGACCGTGGGAGATTACAGAGCAGCTCGGATCCTCCCGCTGTGCCCGAGGCCCCTGCCCCAGCTGAAGCCCACCTTGGACTGTGGCCTATCCGCGTCGTATTCTCCCTCCTGCATCGCTGTGGCCATCTTGTTCATAGTTGCAATGAGGATGCTGCAAGACTGACGCAGACACTCATAGGGGTTGATGCCCTGCATGCCATAAATCTGCAAAGCATGGGAAGAAAGTGGCAGGTAGCTGCGGGCTGGGCTGACAGCCCCCACTACAGCCCCCTCCTGACTCCCCACAACATGCCACAGGCCTTGAGGCTGCAGTCCCTTTGCGTGGCTGCGGAGCAAAGCCAGCCAGGGGGAATGACAGCACAGAGCAGGGGACCACAAAGTCTTTGGCATTTTGGCATTTGGCCATATTCCCAGGAGTTCATTCCCAGCCTCCACAAGGCTCTCCCATCCAGAGCTGCTCAAGGGCAGGTCCGTAACACTGGAGTGAGATGGGTCCCGGCCACGCCGTGCTGCAGCAGGGAAGGGGGAGCAGTCCGGAAAGGGATTTCCCACCTGCTCGCTTGCTTTGAAGGCCAAATCCTCCAGCTTCACCGCCTGCAGCCCCTCGTTCTCTGCCAGAGGAGCAATCATCTGCGCGCCAGCAGCGGCCACCTCCTGCAGCACAGCCACCACCCATGTTAGGTGCTTGCGGCAGTCCAGCAGCGTGTCCGACACCTGGAAGTGGGGCAGAAGCAGGATGGTTGAGAAAGGCACAGACGAACAGGCTGCATTCCAGCTCGCTCCCCTGGCGCTGGGGAAGCTCCTGGCTGCACAACACTGGCCTCAGCCTAGTCTCAACGGCTGCTAGGACTGTAACTTGCTGCTGAAGCATCACTAGGAAGATGGGAAACACCAGAAAAGATAAAAAGAAACTGAAGACTGGAGAAAAGTAGGTTACGAAGCCCATGTCTCCATCCCAACTAGAAGCACAACACCCAGAGACATTACATCCCACCTCCGCTCACACCATTTTCCTCTGCCTGAGCAGTGGGTTGCTGCTCAGCGCAAGCAGGGCACAGACACCAGCACCCTCCCTCCCTGGAGCCAGCAAGGACAGCAGTGATCCATCAGCATTTGATGCATGCCCAGTACAGCCCACAGCTCCCAATGTGTGGCTAAGATGGCCCCATGCTGGGCAGCGCCAGGGTGCCCCGCTCCGCCAGCCAGCTCACCTGCTGCCCGAAGCCCAGTGCCGCAGGGATACCTGGAGCATCCGTCCCAGGCATGCGGCGCCTGATCTTTTTGCAAAACTGGCGAATGTCACTGCACGAGGTCTCCAGGTCCTTGAGGAGGATGGCAAGGTCGGATGCCTCCTGCCCAGCCTGGGGTGCAGAGAAAGGACCTCAGTATAACTGACAGAGGGAGCATCGGTGAACGGAACCCAGCACAACCCTCGCTAGAGCCCCGCGGAGCCAGCCTGGGCATGTCCTACCTGGAGGAAGGATCGCAGCCGGCACACCTCCACCCCCATGCAGTCCAAGGCACTCTGGGTGAACTGCGGAGCACAAACCAGGTACCGTCAGCTTGGGGCAAAGCACAGACCAGGCAAGGGAGCTGCTCCAGGGTAAACCAGGGCTTTGGTCTCAGGCATTTCAGGATGGACTCTCTGTACACCACCCTGCCATGACTCCAGGATTTACAGGAGCAGGAAAACAGGCTGAGGCATTCAGCTGATTTTTGGCTTACTCCATGGAGCACAGGACATCAGTGCTTCCCCTAGAAGCTCGGGGCAGTACAACACTCCCTCTTAGACAGGAGTTTCTCCATACTCTCCCTGCTGCTCTTGACTTTCTGCCCAGATGTCTGCAGGGCAAATGGCCCCACATCTTATTCCCCCTTCCCTGATCTGGGAGCCCTCATCACCTCTGTGCCACCACTGGCAGCAGGAGCTGGGGAGAAGTGACTGCAGTGGGGCGAGGGGGAGAAGTGACTGCAGTGGGGCGAGGGGGAGAAGAGGCACTCTGACTCACGCAGAGAGGGCAAAGACAAAAAACATACAGGAAGGAAAGAGTCAGGTTTTTTTTCCCCGCTTCACCTTGACATGGTCAGCCAGCTGCATCGTGCAGTCCTCAGCCTGGTCAGCCAGGTGGATGCTGTACAGGTGCTAGGTGGAGACAGAGAGTGGCAGAGATCAGCACCCCTCAAATGCTTCTGCACATGCAAGCAAACAAACCAAATGAGGCAACGCGTAACACAAAAATACCAAACGTTGAGGGTTTAGCCTAATTTTTAACTGGAAGTGAAAACTCTTGCAGCGACCCCCACCAGAACCGAACGCTCTGCCCTCTGCAAGAGCTGGTGGCCCTTAATGCAAAAGGTCAACAACCCTGGTCTGCAGCATGCAGCTACAGAAACTGTGAAGGAATATTCTTAACAGAAACACAGGATGGGAGGACTGCATCCTTTCTGCTTGCCTCCTCCCAGGAATGGAGAGCAGAGAACACAGCCCCCAGGCAACACAGTCACAGGCTCTAGAGGTGAAAAACATGCAAAGGGAAGTGCTACCAACAAGCTTATTCACAGCTTATCAACGTGAACGAAGTACCCAAGGGCACCCAGCCATGGCACACACTGGTGGGGCTGCACCAGTTCCCCACCCTGCTGGTCAGAAACATGCCTAGCCTGGCCAAGAGCCCATCGCTCTTGGCTCTGCAGACCCACCTGGTAGTACTTGATGGCTTTGGTCAGCGGCTCCACGTTGACAGTCTCGTCCAGCTGGTCTTTGTGCAGCAGCTCAATCAGGAAGTCCAGCGAGCGCTCATGGACGCTCATCTCGGGGTACAGCATCCCCACCTTCTTATACACCTCCACACTGCATTTGTTCAGGGCCCTGGTTAGGGAACACAGACACTGTCGGCTTGGCTGGGACAGGCACACACTCCAGACAGCATCAACAGAGGGCTTTGCTTCTGGGTGCCAATCTTGGACCACCAGAACCCCCAGGAGCACCAGCTGGACCCCCAGGAGCACCGCAGCTAGAGAAGTTAAGGAAGGACAAAATATCTGTAGAAAACAAGGCTGCCTGGGAGCTACAGGAAAGGGAGCCCCAGAACAGAAAAGCACTCCAGGCTCTAAGCCAGAAAGCAGTGCTGGAGGCAGGAGGAGACTTTACGAGTTCTTCAGCCATGTCGGTGCGGGAGCAAAGGGATGTGGTTCAGACTGAGCCACTTCCCTGGGAGCAAAGCCCAGCAAGCCTCAAGACGAGTACCCTCCCCAGCCACAGCCGTTCGGTGTCCGAAGGGATCCCCGGTGTGGGAGACAAGCCCCGGCTCCTCGGTGCTGTCAGCCTGCCCAGCAGCGGGCTCACACTGACCAAGGGGTTCAGGCTGACGGACCCCGAAACCTTCTGCACTGGACTCAGCCCTGGGCACTCATGGGGAGGGCACAAGGCTGCAGAGGAGAGCCTGCTCCTGGGGACTGAAGCCCAGAGGCAACCCCAAATACAGTCAAGCTCAGCAAGTGACTGTGATGCATCTCCTGGCGGGACAGATGGAAAAATCAATGCACCAAGGCTACTTCTGGCCTCAAAACACGGTCACAGCTGAAGAATAAGCAACATGTGCTAGAGAACTGGATCCCTTCACGTGTCAATTCTTAGGAGGAAAGCAGAGAGAGAGTTACAAGAGAGGTGAATACCCCTACCACAAGGCAATAAATGGGATCCCTCAGCCTTTTTTTCTAGCCCAGCTGCCAAAACGTCTTTAACTCCAGAGGGACCAGGCCTTGCTGCGAGGCTGCAGAGGTCCTCTGTGCTTCCAGGCGGCACAGTGGGTGGGAAGCAAGGGCGAGGAGAAGGGCTGGGCACTCACTGTTCGTATTTGTGCAGCGTAGCCTGCAGCAGGCTCAGGGAATAGACCAGCCCGGCAGCAAAGCTCAGCTGCTCTCCCGCGGCACCCCGGAGGCCGGTGCGCTCCGCACAGTTTTCGTTTAGATCAAACTTCTCCTGGGCCTGTTTGCTGATCAGCTCAGCCTGTGGGGGAAGAGGGCACACCTTCAGTCTTCCTGTGCTTGCTCTGGTCTGTGCCACTGGGCCACGGACCAGCCAAACGCCTCCACACACACCCCAAAAAAAGCAAACTTGCCTGGGAAAGATTTCTGCAGCGCGGAAGGGGAATCAGTGGGACAGCCGAGCACCAGACACCCAGGCAGTGCTGCCAGACACCGAGGCTCAGGCGCCTGCCCTGTCCCAACTGCCAGGCCTGACCCCCCGCTGAGCCCTCCAGCCACTGACCCACCACCAGGGACTCCTGCTTCCTCCTCCTCCCTTCTCCCAAACAATTTTGAAAGTACTCAAACAAGTAAACATTCGAAATCCCAAATTCAACTGGGACAGAATGAAACCATGTATTTCCTACAGAGCCGAGGTGCAGCCACCAACTCCTGGCTAGCCCACACAGCACAGCGGGTTTGAGGATGACAGCCCAAGCCCCATCAGCCCAGCTCAGGAGACAGCCCCAGCTCAGAGCTTCAAGGTAAGAATTAACACAAGCTCTTGACAAGGCCTAATGCCCCCCGGCAGGCGGGAGCCGGGGCACCCACCCACCTTGCAGATGAGCCGAGGAATAAGCAGCAGCACCAGGATGCAGTCGTGGTCCCCTCCGTGGCGCAGGAAGCTGTCGGGCATGAAGGAGGTGAGGAGGGAGACGTGCCGGTTGGCCTGCTGCACCTCCATCTGGCGCAGCTCCATCTCGATGGCCTGCAGGAGACACATGGTCAATGTGGCCCCTGCTCGCTTCCCTCCCCAGCCCAGTGCATCCCAGCCCACGTGGTATCTTAAAAAGTCAAAACCTCTTCCCGCCTGGAACACAGCTAACGCCTCACTCCCCAGCTGGCACAGGAAACATTTCTTATTACATGGACCTGTTGGAACAGGTCCAGAGGAGGCCACAAAGATGGTCAGAGGCTGGAGCGCCCAGAGGCGCCGGGTGACAGGCTGGGAGAGTTGGGGTGGTTCAGCCTGGAGAGAAGAAAGCTTCGGCGAGACCTTAGAGCACCTCCCAGTGCCTGAAGGCGCTGCAAGAAAGCTGGAGAGGGGCTTTTCACAAGGGCGTGTAGCGATGGGACAAGGGGGAATGGCTTTGCACTGAAAGAGGGGAGATTCAGATCAGATATTAGGAAGAAATTCTTCCCTGTGAGGGTGGCGAGGCGCTGGCACAGGCTGCCCAGAGCAGCTGTGGATGCCCCATCCCTGGCAGTGTCCCAGGCCAGGCTGGACCGGGCTGGGAGCAGCCTGGTCTGGTGGGAGGTGTCCCTGCCCGTGGCAGGGGGGTGGGACTGGGTGGGCTTTAAGGTCCCTTCCAACCCAAACCATGCTGTGATTCTGTGATTCTATGACTCTTTTACCAACTGGTGCTCTGTGGAGGTGCCCAGGGACTGGTCTGGAGCTCTGGTCTAACCCTGGGTACAGCAAGAGCCTGGTTCCACTGACAGGCAGCAGCAGCAACGAAAGAACCTCAGGGCCTTTTGGCTGCAGCTTGGCCAGGAGCGGAGCAGGGGAGTCTCTGCACAGCCCATGCCAACCCCCTGGCACAGAAACCACACAGGAGCAAAGGCAGAGTTGTTTTTCCTCCTGATTAAACTGCTCTGCTTGATCAAGCCTTCCCTGCACACATCCACGTGCACGCTAGTGACAGTCAGTGCGTCACACACTGGTAGCTTCCTCCCTTCCATTCCATGCCCCATCTTCCTCCCAGCTCCTGACAGTTGCCTCTGCCTGCTTCCATGGCTGGCACGAGAGCTGCAGGCCAACTCTGAGAGCTGTGGCCCACAGCCAGCCCCAACCGTGCCGGCGCCGTGTCTCGGCATTGCTGTTCCAGGAGCCTTGCACACGGGAATGAATGCACTCTGCTCAGTTCACACGCCCGGTGCACAGCTCTCTTGCTGGCCCTACCTTAGCGTGGGCTTTTGTCTCCGCAAATTTAATCTTGAAGTCAAACATCTCAGGAGGAGGCTGCTGCTGTTTCTCAGCAGATGCTTCTTGCTGACTCATGAGTTCCCGGTTCACATCCTGAGCACAGAAAGAAGCTGTGATGAGACACACAGAAAAGCAGCACAGAGGAGATCTGTAATCCCACACCCTCTGCAGCACACCCACACGTAACCTCCCAATGCCTCTTCCTCCGGGAGGGCAGGGTGGAGGACCGGGGGCTCATTGTGCAACATGCACAATGATGGATGAAAATAAGGAAGGGGAATGCAAGAGCTTTCCAAACACTCGGCTGACAGCAGGCTGTGTTAAAGCCAAGAAATCCACACAGACTCATTACCCATCCCCTTTCACTGCCAGGAAAGCCCAGGAGAACCAAGCCCAGCACTGGAACAACCCCACACTATTCTGTTTTTTCCAGGACTCGGTTCCCAAGCCTGGAGCACAAGCAGCACAGCGCAGTACAAGGCTGAAACAGCCACGTGTTCCCCAGTATTTACAGCGCTGACTTCAGCAGGGGCTCTACCAGCGAGCCCTGTCTGGACACAGGCAGAGGGACAGGCAGGGCTGTCAGAGGTCAGAGAAGCACACGTAGTCTGGCACTGCTGGAGGTGCCCTGGAAGGGTCAGTGAGGAACCCGCTCTTGGGCATCAGCCATCTGTGTTCTGCCATGCCCCTCTCCCAGGAGAGCTGGAGGCAGCTGTCCCCACACCCAGGGATCACCTCTGGGAATGCTCTTGCCTACACATGCTTGGTCTCCTCGTTGCCACAGTGGGCTCCCAGAGCAGCACGGCTCCGGTGGGCACTACCCCACTGCCACGTGGAGGGCATCGAGGGGCCGCACCTGAAGGTGTGCTGTCAGCTCTCTGTATTTTTTGATGGTCTGCTGGTAGTCGGCCACAGTCTCCTGCGCAGCCTCCACACGCTTCTCTGCCTCGCGGACCCGTGCCGTTGCCATATCCAGCTGCTCCCGTAGCTCCAGCTCCGTCTCCCGGGCATTTTCCTGCAGCTCGTCATTCATCTCGTTCATGGCTTCCTGGCAAGGAGGAGGCAGCACGGACTTGGTTACAACACAGCTTAGCAAGCGAGGGCAGTTGGACATTTTTGGAGCAGGGCAGAGGAGCACCCTGGGATGCAAGGGGCTTGCTCTGCAGAGCAGAAGGGTGCACCGCTTGGAAGCGGCACCGAGCACAACGCCTGCGGAGAGGTTCCCCAGCTCCCCCTGGCACCGCTGCCAGGCTGCTCCCAGTGCCTTGGGCAGCCTCACTGCCAGGCAGGCAGCTGTGAGGGAAGAGGGAGGAAGGGGGGACACTCAGTCACGGTGTTTGTCTTCCCAAGTCCCCGTTACGCATGATGGAGCCCTGCTGTCCTGGGGATGGCTGAGCACCTGCCTGCCCATGGAGAGTGGGGAATGGATTCCTTCTTTTCCTTTGCTCACGTGTGGCTTTTGCTTTATCTATTAAACCACCTTTATCTCAGCCCACGAGTTTTCTCACTTTTACCCTTCCGATTCTCTCCCCTATCCCACCGGGGGGAGTGAGCAAGCAGCTGTGTGGAGCTCAGTTGCTGGCCAGTGTTAAACCACGACACCCTCCCACCAGCCCAGCCACACACCAGGCACGAAGGAAGCCAAGCAAGCCCTCCAGTACCAGCCCTTACTCCAGAGGAATCGTCTTACCAGGTCCCCAACAGTCTCACGCAGCTCCCGGACCTTCTCCTCCAGGTCCAAGTTTCTCTCCGTCAGAGTCTCCACCATCTCTTCAGCACCCAAAGCAGCATCCACCTGCAAGCACACATCACATCACACCACACTCCAACCTGGAGCTCAACACATCGCAGCAAGCAGCATAAAAATCCTTTTATATCACTGTGGGATCACTCTGCCAAGCTGTGGGACACGGCTGATAAATTCTGTGTCTCCATCCTAGGTCGAGGGTTTGCCAGACAGTGCATAAGCTCCCTCCTGATAGTGCAGAACAGTGTCCCTCAGGAGAGCCAACAACTCAAACCAGAACAGCCACAGCCCCAGAAGGAAAGGCATGTGAAAAGAGAGGCTTGGCTTTGGCTCTTAGAGATGCTACGGGCTCTTTAGCTGCAGCATGAGGGCACAAGGCTGAACAGTTTCAGGTCAGTGCAAATGATGCTGACCTTCAGGGCAAGTCTTTGCAGACTTCTGACAGTGCTTTCCAAGCTCTGTCCCCCCTGGGCACCTAGGCGAGTCATTACACACCTACAGTATTAAAGGAGGAATGGGCATTTCAGTCTCTCTGCATTAAGAAGCATCACCTCTATTAACAGCCCACCTTCTACGTAACGCAGGCTAATTTATGCTCAGAGCATGCGAGGCCAGTTCCCCCCCGGAACAGCAGTTCAGGGGAATTGCACAGGCTGCTCTGCAGTGAAGGCAGACCCTTCCTGGGGGCTTCCTAAGGGCTGCCCCACACCTGCACCAACGTCTCAGCCTGGCCAGGAACAAGCCTCATGAGGATCACCCAGGCAGGAAGATATGATGGCTCAGCACGGAGCAAGCAGCGGACACAGATCAGCCCTGGCAAGCACGACGTTATCACCCGTGTCCTGTGTTCCAGAGCCACCCTACGGCCAAACAGAGCCTAGCACAGTTCCACTGCTGGAACGGGGTTTGCTTTTGCACAAGGACCACGAAGTATCAGTCCCTGCAGTGGTATCACCGAGCGTGGCTCTCCAAGAGTGACTGATGGAAAGCGCTCTGTGCCAGTAGGTGACGCCAAGCTGGCCTGATGGCAGCTGCTCAATGCCCCAAAGGGCCTCAAACCTCTCCTCCCTGCCTACCCTTCCCCCACCGGGCTCACCTGCTCCTTTAGCTCATCAACCGTCTTCTCCGCCTGCTTCACCTCCTCCTGAAGCTTCTCCCTCTGCTGACGCAGGGACTCCAGCTCTGTGTTTTTCTTCTCCATTTGCTTTTGAAGCTTCACGTGTTCCTGCTTCTCCGATGCAGATAAGTCCCGCATCCTTTGACAAAGCAACCAGACTCACAACAAGCCCAGCAGAGACCCAGGTACCAGAGCGAGAGAAGCCATTCCCTTCCCAGACATTACTCTTGGTGAGCACCAGCAGTCAAGACCCCCTGCACGCACTGGCTGCCCATTGGCAGCGCGAGCAGAACATCTTTGGAGCCTCTCCCTGGTGGGGACAGGAGCAGCATCCCCAGAGAACAACTCAGTAACAGCAAGGGATGGGGCTGAATCAGTGCCTGAGACAGCACCTTCCTTTGAAAGAATGAGAGCGATAGGGGATGGAGAGAATGGAAGAGGAGAATGTAGAAAAATAGACAACAGAGTAGCGTAGAGTAGCAGGAAAGAATTGCTGTAAATGGGACAGGCTAAAGGACAGAAAGGAAGAACCCAGTGGGCAAAGAAAAAAAAAAAAAGGCATTCACAGCCTTTCACAGTGTAAAAGAGGGGCTCAGCAGCAGCAAAAAGACAAAGCACAGACAAGGACAGGTGCCTCGACGTGCAGAGAACAGAGCTTTGCTTATGCGTATACCAAGGCCCCCGTGTGAACAGCTCTGCTAATGCCCCGAAGTGGCTCTGCCCAGGGAGTGCTTGCAGACATGCCCACCCAGACATGCACTGGTCTGGAGGTCCTTACAAGGCAGTTTCTTGTGTTTCCTTTCAGGAGGGGATGCTTCTACCGCCTCTACCTGCTCCTGGCCTACACGAACAACTGCCTGTAGGCACAGGCTGGTCCCTGCACCGAGGGCGACCCAGCACCCTGCAGGCACTGAACTGTGGCCACACCAGTGGAGTGCAGCGGGACAGCGAGCAGTGGTGTGCCTACCTGAGGGACCCCACCTGAACCTCTACACCAAGCACATGCAGCTTCCATAAAGAAGAGCCCCAAAGCCCCTGGCAGACGGGCTTCCCCAGGGAAAGGCAACAGCCAGGTCATGGTGCTGAACAGGCTCAAGAAACCTGAAGCAGGACCTGTGCAGGAGGCGTGTGGAGAACTGTACAGGCTGTCTGAATAAACCTGCAGCTGTGCTGGACAGAGAAATACAAATGCACAAGGTTTCTGAGGTGGCTCATTTTCTCCTAATCTACGTTGGTGTCTGGTGACAAGAGATTCTCCCTTCTCTGCTGCATCTTAAATGAGCACCAGAGCTCCAAAACAATCCAAAACCAGCCAGCACGTGTTACATTGGCTGCTCTGCAGAGGTACTTGGGTCAGCGCTCTGACACAAGCTGCTGTTAAGACTAAGGAGAGCATGGGATGCTGTAGGAAGGAATTCCATCAGCAGCATCCCAGCCTTTGGGGAGCACAAGTGGTCTCCTACCTTACAAGAGCTTCCTTGAGTCTCGCATTTTGCTCCTCCAGCTGTTTGACTTGGTAACTGGATGCTGCTCCATCTGAGCCTGCAGTAGAAAGGAAGCATTATTCTGCTTGAGCAGAAATAGCAGCTGCTAAACAGATTCAGTTCTCTTAACGCCAAGTGACATTACAAACACCAGTAACAGAACAGCTACGCCACACCAAGGGGAAACGTCCACCTCTCTCCTGCAGCTGAGCAAAACCGAAGCCTGGCACATAACACTGCACTCGTAGGCTGAGAGATTCCCCTGACACCACCAAAGCCTGTTAGTGCAGAAGAAAAACCACCATACCAACCCGCAGACTGCATCTGAGCAGACGCTGGGCTCGGGTAGTTATGTATTGCTGGATACTCTGGGCGCCCTCAGCTCTCAGCCCTCCCAGTCCTCTCAATTCAGTGAAAGGAAACTCAGATCAAAGACATTGCTCCTAATTTCCACATCCCCCCGCAGACTACTCCCTGCCTTTCCCACATTTTCCTAGTCCCTCGAATGTTTACCTTTCTGTCACATCCCTCAGCCTGCCTGCCTCATCAGCTGCTGCTTCTACGGGTTTGACTTTGTTTTCAGGTGAATGCCAATACTACAAATGTTTAATGGCTGGCTCATCTCCTGCTGTGTGTAATTTTTAAAGCTCACCTTGAATACCAAGAGCTAAAAGGCCCTGGGGGAATAAAAGCAAGGGTAAGGCACTGGTTTTGAAGCTGTGCTCAGTGCAAAGCTGGGAGGTTGGATCAGTAAGTAACAAACTCCCACATAAAGTCTGTCCCAGTCAGACACCTCTGGGGTGGGATCCACTGTCCCCAGGGAAAATGACAAGCATTAAAACTAAGCCTGAGCTCCTCTAAGCTTAGGACAGGAGTGTTTGTCCTTAGATGCAAAAATGCAGCAGTTCCATCTCTGCCCTCCCAGTGAGGCCGGGACCCAAGCGAAGATGCAGCGGAGCTGCTGCTGGCCTGCCCACGTGTGACGGTTGTACCTGCACCAGCCAAGTGGGGCTGGGGGGCAGGGGATAGTGCAGAAAGCCCCACAGGCTGCCGGGGGAGATCGCAGAGGCAAAGCCTCAGCCTCACCGCAACCAGCGGCGAGGAGGCACCACTGCTCCGAAGCTGTCAAGTGTTCTCCCCACTGAGGAGCTCCCTTGTGCAGTTAGACCCAGGCTGAGACCACCCAAAAGCTGACCCCTTCCCACCTTTCTCTTCAATCTCGTGCTTCAGGATCTCTAGGTCCATCGTGAGATATTCCACCTTCTCTTTCAAGGAGTCCACCTCCTGCTGCAGAGACTCTGCTCGCTCTTCTGCCATCTCCTTGTCCAGGGTGGCCATTTCAATGGCATCAGCGGTGTCTGCCATCTCCTCCATGTAGCGCTCCTTGGCTTCCAGGGCATCTTTGGCTTCCTGTGGTCAAGCACATATGGGTGAGAAGACCCTGGAAGCCCAAGGCCAGCGATGGAGAGACCCCTCTCACAAACAACGAGCCCTGGATAATTATGCCTCTCATGCCTGTCCCAAAGGAGGATCAAGTGCAATTAACAGCAGCTTATCAGGGCCAAGAGGGGACGAATGCTGCCAGAGTTCTCCACTGCTCCACACCTTCTCCCACCCACAGAAGAGCCCAGCAGAAAAACACTCTGCAGGTGAGGAGAGGCAGATGTGAAGACAGAAAACAGGCTTGTACTGGAGCAGACAACCAAATAAATCACTGGGGAAACACACCAAGAATCCACCCTGAAAAACCAGGGTAGAGAGAAGCAACAGCTCCTTTGCCTGGGTCCTGGAGTCCTGCTGTCTGCCTGGCAGCCGCTGGCACGGCTGCCAGGAGCAGGTAACCCATCCCTGGGGAGAAAGGGAAGAGGGAAAGCACCAGCCTGCTGCAGGCATTTCAAAGGACACCCCAAGGCAGGGCTCGGCAAGAGCAGAGCTGCCACCGGAGAAATGTTCTTGTTAACAAGCAAGGCTAAGGTCCATTAGCTGCAAAGCCCCGTGGCTTTTGCTGGCAGTGACTCGTACCAGCCAGCCCTGCAGGGCAGGTGTTAGTTTAGCTAAAGGGAGATGAGTTTTAACAAACTGAAGCCTACATTAAACAGCCAGGGTCAGGACCCCCCCAGGAAGCTACCGGAGAAAGGAACCCACTCCAGAGCAGGCCAGGAGGCACACAGGGAAGGCAGCACCCATTTACACCCTGTCCCCTGGGCAGGGGGGAAGCAGCTGAGGTGGCCTAGGAGCCCTGCTGAGCCTCTACTCCAACCCCTGCTCAGGCAGGGGCCACGGAGCTGGCTGCCCCACACCCGGTCTGGTCACGCCTCACACATCCCCAGGGATGGAGACTCCAAATGTCTGTGAGCAACCTGCTCTGGTGTTGGACGACTTTTGCAGGAAAAAGGTTTTTCTTATGTTAAAACTGAATTTGCTATTTCAGTTTGTGCCCCTTTCTTCTTGTACTCTCAGTAGGCACGAGGGAGAAGAGTCTGGCTCTGTCTTCTTTACTTCCCCCAGCAGGTATTTACATGCATGGATACAACCCCTTGCATCCCTCTCAGCCTTCCCAGATCCCCGTCATGCTCAGCTCAGATGAGGCTCCAGAGGATGGGATAATCATCACTGTTTAAAAGCAGCTCCTAAGATGTTCCAGCTTGCTTCAGCCCAATTCCCAAACAGACTTGATGCTGATTATCAACTCATACAACACAAGCTTATATTAATGCTGTATTTAAAATGAAACCACGTTGGGATGTAAGTGCTTCAAGCCATGAGTACTATCCAGGAGCAGATTGCTCGCTTCCCAAGCGTGCTGCTTTAACATAAGGCAGAAGCAAGCCAGAGGAAAGACAAGCTGCTGTTCATAAACACTGGGGAGTCAAGGACAAGCGCAGGGCAAAAAAATAACTTCCACCACATAGGTGTGGCAGTTTTAAAAATCATTCAAGAGATTCAGGCATTGGGACAGTGGGAAAGCTTAGCCCTGCGCAGGCAGCATCAGGAGAGATGAACAGATCCTGCAGCATCACCAATGAGCCTCCTCCTACGGGGCTGGCTCATCCAGTGGATCGGAAACCTCAGTATACAGGAAGATTCTTAAGGCTGCTGGAGTCCACTGGTTTTTGAGGTCAGTTGCAAGATCTCCAGGAGTTTTAATCAAGCTTTTGAAGGTGGGATCATCAGTTTATCAGCAGGTTTGGGATTGGAGCAGTGCCCTCCCACAGCGCTGGCAGACCTGTAACAGCTAATTAAAGTGGAGAAACATGGCTGCTGCCACACTTGGACATCCATCCTGCAAGGTGAGATGCGTGACTTGCTCCTTAACTACCATATTCTTCGTCCCCATCAAAGGAAACCACCTGTAACATCAACTTCTCTTACTCTGCACAGGGCTGAAACTGGCACTAAGAGCAGAATCCACTCAGGGGTAGGTCAGTTCTCCTGCTGCAAAGGCCAGGCTGTCTGGCAGAGGGGACAGGCAGGCAGCAAAAAGCAAATCCTGGGATGCACAACATCTCTGGTACCCTTGCAGGACTGTGCAAAGTCCATCCAAAGGCTCTGTCTGCTCTGATATCTAGAGTGGTCAGAGAACAAAGCTGTGGCTTCAGCTCCAGAACAAGCTGTGTGTGCTACTGCCACGATGGACCAGCGGCAGTCGGCACCCACGCTCGCATGCTGCATTAAATGTGCAGGGTGCTCTGACTGTACCTGGGATTGGCGCTGGCAGCTCAACACCTAAACCAATATTTACATTGGAGAGAACGGCGATATGTGAGGTCACAGGCCGTTTTAGGGCCCAGCACGTACTCAGAAGACAGGAGCCAGGACAGCATGCAGTTTAAAGCTAGCTGGTATTTCATAAAAAACCCCACAGATATCTTCAGCAAGTGAAATAGCCCTGGAATCCCCTCTCCCTATGCACGCCCCAGGACTGGAGCTGCCCCGCTGCTCAGGGATGCTCACCTTTTTGGCCTCCTTTAAACGTTTCTGGAGATCAGCCTGTTGTTCTTGCATTTTGCTCTTCCATTCTTGTACCTGCTCCAGCTGGATCTTGTACTTCTCGAGCTCTTTAAGCTTTGCTTTGTCTTCATTTCGCTTTATCTTCAGAGTCTCCAATTTCTCCTCCAGGTCCCTGACTTGAGAGCGTAAATTTTCCTCCTCCTACAAGATCAAACCAGGAATTACCAAAAGGAGCAGCAACATCCTTTGGAGAGAGCTCCAGATACATTAATTTAACACACACAGAACACAACCCATCAGCTAGCCTGTATTTTGGCATCGTTACTGCAGCTCTTTTAGAAGAACGCATCGCTCTACGCTTGTAGCTACCGAGTCCGTCTGTCATTTTAATCTGATTTTTACTGCACATACAACATGTGATATATATTCCTTGACACAAAGACAAAAACTTTTTGGCTGGCAAAAGGTCTTCAGCACCTTGCTTTTGCCTTCACGGGGATCTACGGATGCCTAAATCCTTTAAAAAAAAAAAGAAATAAAAAAACCTCCACCGCTAGCTCATCCAAGTTCACCCTTCAGTAACTGTTCTGCTCCTACTCAGAGTAGAGCGATGGCATGCAAGAAACACGCTCCCATAAACAGAACCAGATCTCACAGAACGGTTCTATCAAAACAACGTGCAAGATGGCACACACTTCCAGCAGCCAGTGGGTTTAGTTACTAGCGTGTAACTCAGAATGCCGGCACACGCACGCAGGGTGCACCTCACACATACATTCATGCTGCAAGCTCACTGCGCTCCGGGTGAGCTGCTCCCCCCTTCCTTCCCCACCCCACAGAGCAGGGCAGGCATTTGTACAGGGGGTCTGCCCCACGCTCCCCACTTGGGGGTCGGTGTCTGTTGTAACCCGTGGCATGTCAGACCCCAGGCAGTTCTACAAGGGCGAGCCGGGTACAAGCCTAAAGCCGGGAATCCTCCTGCTTGGGCAAAGCGAATCCTTAAATGGTCTCTGCTGTGCACCCCTGACCTTCCCCGAGGCTTTTCTATCCTGTTACACACACAGAGGTGGGTGCCTCGGGCTGCTGACCAGCACCCCTCTGAATTTGCCCCCTTCTGCTCCAAGCACATTTGGGCTGTGTTAGGTGGGCTCCATCATGACACCTTTACCTGTAGTAAAAGATACAGCCCGAGGGGGACACTAACACCAGTAGCAATGGTCCAGAAGCGGCTGCACAGTGACACGCTGCTGCAGCTGGGTCCTGCAGCGTTATTTTGAGACCAAAGCCAATGGGGGCTGAAATGAAAGCCAGGGCATGGAAAAGGGACGCGGGCTTGAGACTTCCCGCAAGATGCAAACGCAGCCCTCGGGGGGTCACATCCCACCCAGCTGTCACAGTTCCCTGGCACAAGCCTCTTGCGCTCACAGGGAGAAGGCACACCTGGCTCGCCTTAAAACCCAGGTGAGGTTGGCACTGTGTTTTTGAACAGCTATGCTGTCACAGGAGAGCTGCCTGTGTGGGATGGGAAACACTCAAGGAGCACAGAGTCACACAGGTATCACACAGCCCCACGCCAGCTGCTACTGCAGAGTGAGTTAGGTTGAGGCAAAACCCTCGGCTCCCCGTTTTGGAGCTGATGGGGCGATTTCTGCATGCACACTCATCAAACCAGAGCCTCGTGGTCACCTGGCCTTCATGGAGACACTGAGACACTGCCGAGCTGAGCTGGAGACAGAGAATACAGTCAGTGGCTTGTCTTGAACACAAACCATACATCTGAAGTACACTCGTGTTTTACAGAACAGAAGAATAACTGAGGCTGGGAGAGGTGAGTGGAGGTCTCTGCCCCACCTCCCCACTCAGTTGTGCTGAGTGGATCACGCTGCTCAGGCCTCGTCTGGCCAAGCTCTGGCTGCCTCCAAGGACGAGGTCTCACAGCCCCTTTAGACCCATCCTGGTGTCTGACCACCCTCACTGTGAGGACCCTTCCCTAACACCAGGCAGAAGGTCCCGGGCTGCCACTCACATCGGTTGCCCCATTCCCCTCACAGCAACCTTTGAGGAAAGCCTAATGTCCGTGCCATTTAAAGAAAACCCCAGCTCCATGCGAGGTCCCATCTTTTAAAAAGTCTGTGCATAACCATGGGTGCCGTACAACAGAGCCCAGGCTCCCCCCGCTATCTGGACCCCCCCGCTATCTGGACTCCACAGTCCTGCCTTCCCTCACACGCAGCCCATGTCAAGGGCAGGGCGACTCCGTCTTTAACTGGCATAGCCCAGACAACCCCCAGAGATGGCCCTGTGCTCTTCACCAGTGCCCACTTGATCCCACAGCAGCATCCACGTTTTCCCCGGTGTGCTCCCACTGGGGAAAACTGATCCTGTATTTGCTGGCTCTTTTTTGGCCAGATTAGCTCCCGTGGCGGGAGAAAGGCTGACGCCAGCACAGCAGCTCCTGGGCACACAGCTGCCAGCAAGGGCAGGAGAAGAGAACGCAAGTCCCCTCATCTGGCAGCAGCACAGGGTTAAAGCAGCCTCCGGACTAAAGCTTAACATCACAAAGCTGGGTGACATTAAGGAACAGGTTTTGAAAAAAAATCCTATGCCATGTCAAGCAGCATAGGAAAACCACACAGATTTCTCCCCTGCTACTTTCTCAGCCCTGGACACACAGATGCCACCAGCACTATCAAACGAACCTTTTTTACACCCGTTACACAAACCCATTACTAGAGTCCTCACCGGCAGCTCGGGGGAGTGGGGACATCCCTTCTTCCCACCAGGAGGTGGCTTTTCCAGCCTCTTCCTCAATACACAACCTCCAAGCAATCTCTTTTGTCTTTTCATGCTATTAATTCTCTGCCCTCATGCCCCACATCTTTCACAAGCTCCAATTTTAACTAATTAATACAAAGCAGGACGGAAGTAATGAAAAACTAGTTTAAACATAAAAAATGGAATAACTCTGCTTGATATAATTGTTAGAAACACCCAAGTTTGGGTCTAAGTGGTCTCTGTATCTCAAGGCAGGAGGATCCCCAAAATGCAGCCACCGCAGGGTTCCCCAGCTCCGGGTCACCCAGCACCAGTGAATGGAGTGGACAGAGTTCAGGGTCTGCTCTGGATCCAACGGGGCCCAGCTTCCCCCTCACGGGCAGGTTCAAGCTCCGTCTCAGAGCCTCGACCCCAGCACGTTCACTTGCCAAGCTGCTCTGATGCCACGTGTATCCCGTAGGGACCCGGGAAGGGAGAACGTACGTGGGGAAGAGAGTTAAGCTACAGCATTCACCCCTTCAGAAGCGTCTTTCCAGCTTCGGTGCATCTGCTTCCGTGTTAGCCCTTAGCCAACTCCCCGCCAAGCCATGCATGCTCCCCTCCATCCCCCGGCTGCTCTTCTGCTCCCACAGAGCGCGGTCCTGAGCCCGGCACAGCCGTATGGGTGGTCGTGCCAGCCCTGCACAGTGACCACCAGCACCCACCACAGGACCTGTTGCTCCCCTTTTCCTCCCTCCTCCCCCTCAGGAGCTACCACCCTCCACACAGGCAGAGCCGACAGCTTACCTGGGCCACAGCTTACCTTAGTGGCGAGGGAACTGGAGGCGCCACTGGAGAGGTCAGGGAGGGAGTTGGAATAACCGGGGCCACCAGTGGCGTCTGAGCAGGTGTGCTGGGCTCGCTGCTGCTCATCTCTCCGCCGGAGGCGGAGGCTGAGCCCGAGGGCCCTGCCGTGCCACTGGGATGCTGCAGAACTGGGGGTCCGGGTGGGCTGCAAAACAACATGGTCAAGGGACAAAGTCAGATCACCACATTTCAAGGCAGACAACACTTCCACGACCAGTCCATCTCCCTGTACTCTTCAACACTGCTTCAGCTCTGCATGGTTCCGCCAGGTCAGCCGCTGTCTCCCAGACCCACATTTCCAGCACTGAGGAAACCCAGGGCATGGTGACAGCTGGGACATCAACAGCAAAACAGCTCTGCTGGCTGGAGTGCATCCATGCCCTCACTGTACCCAGACCTGCAGTGTGCCAAGGACCGGCACTACCGCTGGCTCAGCCAAAATTCACAGATAATCAGTTGTTGAAGGGGAAAGTAAAATATTATTACACCACTGACATAGTCAAAAAACCCAAAATGGATCTTTTTCTGAGCACACAAGCCCTGCTTCAGGCCTGACACGGGAGGAGTCCCTCTTTTCACTCCTGCAGTAGCGGGGGCAATAAAAGATTGCCTCTCCCTACAAATGCACCGCTGTTTTATTTTTTGGTTGGGTGGGTTTTTTGTATTTTTTGTATTTTATGTATTGCCTTGTGCTAGCGTATCTATCTGTGCTGCTGTTGCAGACACAGACCCTCTCCTTGCTCTTTGCAGCAAGGCCAGCTCACACCCTGAGGTCCTGGGACACAAGGGCAGACCCTGCCTATCCAGCGAGCATGCCAAAGGGGATCAGAGCAGGGACTAACGGGGGGCCTTGGCAGTGCTGGCAGAGGTTTTGGTGTTCCAGCTCCAGGGGATGAGACAGCAGAACTCCAGAGCACACCGAGACAGGAGGGGGGGGTTCGCCCCTGTCCATCCTGCACATCTGGAGACATGATGGGACACATCTGCTGCTCAGCATTTGCAGAAGCCTGAGTCAGGTGCTGTGGTACACGTGTGCCAGTGCCTCAGCAGCTTGCTGAGGACACACTGTGGCAGGCGCCCAAGCCAACACCTTCTCTCTGCAACTACACCAGCTGCAGGGATGAAGCACCAAAAGAAAATGAAAGAGCAGCAAGAGTGCACCAGATTCCAGTGAAAACCAGTGAGGTGTGGAGGAACCAGAGTAGCAGAGTGCTGCTTTGTCACCACTGATGAGGCTGTTAATTGTTGGCTGGGAACCCAGCAGGAAGGCTGGCCACATCACCCAGGTGATGGGACCAAAGGAAGCTGATGTCTGAGGGAACCTCAGAAACCTGTGCTGCTCTCCTCACTGTATTTCTGGAGCAGTCACCTCTGTGGCATCTAACGCTGCGTAAATTCATTTCCTGACTTTTTATTTTACTCCTTGAGAGTGCCTTTTCGGTGCATCGCAGCTAGCGAGGTGTGTGGCTCACCCCAGGCTGGCTGGGCACATGCATGGGGCGCAGCCGAGACAGCTGCAGCATCTGCGCCGCTGCACCCACCTGCTAAAGCAGCAGCAGGACGCAGAAACCAGGTGCTCACTTGCCACGCTGTAGCTGGACCTTCTGCTGTCTCCTAGCTTACTTTAGGCAAACCTGAGCTAACTCGACTGCAACAGGTTACACACACCACAGGCAGGCAGGCAGCTCAGCCTTCCCCTTCCAGGTGCAATCCCCAGCTCCCCCAGGGAAGGTGTGAGCCTCAGGCTGGGAACAGTCTCTGTGGCGCCAAGCCACACACGCTATCTCCAGGAAAAACAAGGACATTGCTCTTGTTCCTGCTGCTTTGGAGATTAAAAACCCTTCACAGAGTGAGCCTTCAGCTTCTGTGCGGACAGAGCAGCATCGCCAGGGACACACCTGGTACGGTTCCACTGCCTATCGCCTCCAAAGAGCTAGAAACCTTTGGAGACCCACAACTTGGCCTGGGCAGTCAGGGCCAGAGGGAAGGTCCAAGGGATGCACCTTCCTTCAGAAAGGGCCAAAACGCAGCATAGCATCTCCCAGAGCCCTGTGCACAGCTACTGGGTTACCTGCACTAATGGCTCCTATGGAAAAATCCATTCCCAGGAAGCCAGGAAGGTCCAAGCTGCCAGAGAAAGCCGCCTGCTAGCTGACTCCATCTGATGTGCACACATCTGTGAGCCCAACCAGAACAGGATGCAACAGCTCGAGAAGAGCTGGCAGCGCTGCAGAGCGCCAGAACAGCTGATCAACATGGGCAACAGCTCCAATCTCAATGCACATGCAGGGATATCTTCAACTCCATCCAGCTCCTGCCCAGCGTAGATGAGAGGCCAAAGCAGTAAGAGGTCACCCAGGACATCCACCCGCCACTCCTCTCCAGCACAGGTTGCAGAGAACAAGAACGCCATTCAAACCAAGGGCAGTGGTATGTGATCCACTGAGAGCTCCCAGGACCTGTCCTGGTAAAGGGTAAGCTCCCAGTCAGGATTGGAAACTGGCTTAAAATCCATACCAGTATGCAGAAGCCTCTTACCTTGAGCTCACTTCTCTGCCTCACTGCAAATGCATCAGACGGACTCACAGCAAAAGCCTTGCCATGTCTCCACCGTTTGGGGAACAGACATCACAGGGGAAACCGTAAGCTACAGGAGTGGTGGACTCTCCTGCTCGCATTGTGCTCATATACTTCTGTCACACTTTTTCTTTCCCCCATGAAGTCCTACCTCAGCCTGGGCTCTGGCCCTACAGTGCCAAAATGACAGTTAACAAGATATTTTCGGAGGGGAAAGCTACATGCCTGGCAGCCAGGATCCCAGCTGCCCTGGGACTGAATGAATTCACTGCTGCCCTGGTTTGAGTTTGTTGTAAAGCCAGTGAAAATAAAACCCTCCCTGCAGCGTACCTTTGTAGAAGAGAAGAAAAAAGACTGTTCACCGTTTACAAACCATAACTTGGCTATTATAGAGTTCTTCTTTATCTCCCTTGTTTGCTTTCCTCCAACCACATGCCCCTTGGCATGGCAAGTTCTGCAGGCTAGGGGCAGATATCCAAACATGAGCGATCTCTGTGCTGGAATCAATACAGTCCTGGATGACACCTCTGGGCTCTCACCTCTCTCCCCCAACAGGTAACACTGAAAAGCACCCCACATAAGCCAGGAAACAGCAGTCAGTGAGAAGCAAGCACTGACAGCAACAGAGACAGCAAGCAGCGTGCTCTGCTGGCCAGCCAGGCTGGGAATTGCTACACCGCTGTCATGCTCCGCTCCGTCAGATGAGCTCTGGCTAAGAGCATGAAGCTTTTCTAGAGATTTTTGCCCTGGTAGGTCATCCCCAGTGATTTAGACACGCTCCAGAGGAGCACATCACTCCTGTGAGCCCCTGTGGGCTCTGCATGATGGGATGGAAGGACAAGAGAAAACGCACTTTGGGGTTAGCACTCAATGTGTTTGCATTTAAGGTGGAGGGGATGCTCAGTCCCCCCCAACCGCAGCTGCTCACCTTGGGCCGCCGGGCGCTGGTCTGGAGAGCAACGGGAGCAGAAGGCAGAGGAGGAGAGACATTCATACAGGGACAGACAGGAGCAGAGATACAGACCGCAGCAGCAGATGCAGCAGAGAACAAGATAAAGGAAACAAAAGACATGATGGCAATTAGTGTGCATGGCATCAGGTGTATGAGCTCATTAACCCACACTCCCAGGGCAGCTCGAGGTGGAACCCTGCTAGCAGAGCTCCTGAGGAGACAGAGGAACAGAGCCCAGCAGCAGCTCAGCCTCCTGGCCAGGTTCTCTCCCCTAGACCACAGATTGCTCATCGAGCTCCAGCCCCGCTTCTCCCCCTTTAGCAAGGGGCAGGACCATCAAGCTAGGGAGAAGGCTGATGCCCTGAATCCCCCACCTGGGGCCAGCCCCTGACCCCAGCAGATGCCCCTTTTACCTCTAAGAGACCTTTAGCTTCAAAGGCAAAGTCTGTGCTGCCCCAGGTCAGCCTGGACACTGCTGCCACCTTACCGTAGAGCTGCTCAGGGCTCACCAGGCTCTGCTGACATGGAGTGGATTTAACTCAACATGCCTTTCCGAGAGGTCACTTGAGCATGAGATTGAAGGGGCTTTATTACTAAAATATTTTTTTTCCCCTCCCCTCACCCCTTTGGTTTTCCAAAGGCACTAGAGCACCACCAAAACAGCTGCACACTGAGATGCTGGAGCCCCTGGGCTCTATTTCTCTTTAGTCATAAAACTCGTGGGGACAATACGGAGCTAATTCTCAAACACTTCCACATTTTCTTTTCATTTCTGGAAACAAATGCATCCACTGACTTCAAGGCAGGACCCTCCACCCCCCTACATACACCCACCCTTGGCACATGCAACATAGCAGGAACACAACTGTCATCAGCTCAGCACTCGCATATCACAAGGTGGGGAGGCCACACTGTCTATCAGGCACATCCCTGCTGCGCACTTATTGCAGCAGTCAATAAATATTTTTCCTAACAAAGAATCCAACCATAAGCAATATAACAACAGGTGCCCGTGAGGCTGGGTGTGCTCGCCAGCCAGCTGGCCGCAGGGGAAGCTGGCCAGGCAACTCTGGGGCAGGCATGGAGCCCCTGGGCGCTGGAAGCTATCGGACCAGGCAGAGGGAGCCGCTGGCAGGGACATCTGCTCTCCAGCTGCAGCTTTAAAACAGCAGAACATGTTTTAAAGCTTTCCACATTCTGCTTCATTTTTCAGTCTATTACCTAATCCACAGCTTAAAGTAACCAAGAACAGAAAAGATCAATAGAAGCGCTGCCGTATGATGCTACCCACAGATGCAGTCATGAGCAAGACATTTGGGTGTACAAAGCCCATCAGCGAGCGCTCGGCCCCTGTGACCCAAAGGCAGACCCAGCTCAGGCTGGTGCAGCATCGCACGCACACCGCAGCTTTTCTCTGACATTCAGCACCAATGGTCGTATTCCCACCCAAGGCCTTGATAAATCAGTTGAGAGGCCTTACAGCTACTTTTAAAAAAAAAAAAAAAAATACAGATTAGAACTGGATAGGTTATCACTTCTAAACAGCTGATTATCTATAGCATTACTTAGGCTAAATCCTATTTCACTGATTTCCAGCCTTTTCTACAAGGCTGCACTCAACAGGAGGCCCATTTCAATACTGAGGGAAGACAACCATTTTCCATAACATCATCATCTTGGCACAATTTGCCAGGAAAATGTAATTACAATGGTAAAAACTTAAACCCTGCAGGTAAATACAGGGCTGACTTAGGAGCAGTGGTTGGTATAAGCTCTTTAGGAGTATTTTAGCATCTTTCCCAAAAGTCCTACTAAACAAAGATTGTATTCAGTGGCACCAAAAATCTGAAAAATGCTCTGAAAAAACCCTCCCTCAGGGAATCTGCTAGCCAGGCGCAGGGAGATGTTTCCACTCCTCACCAAGCCAAGCCTCCACGTGGCTCCAATGCAACACGGAGCAGGGGAACTCAAGAGAGCCCCCACTGCCAGGCACGGTGCTCCCTGCCATCTTGCTGCTTGCTCTGCACAGTCAGCTCTGAAAGCAGCCCAGTGCCGGGCAGACACGAGCAGCCAAGGACTGGGGAGTTTTGCACCAGCAACAAAGCCTCTGTGTTTGAAATACAGCTTAGTGCTGCCCGCTGTGGCAGCCAGACATTGGGGGAAACACTCAACAAGCAACCGCTGAACCCTTCCCTAGCTGGGCAACAGGCTGCGGAGAGGCCAAACATCTTCCCCGAAACAAGCCGTATCAAAAAAGGGAGAAACCTCGTGGTGAGCTTCTCTAAAAGCTAGCCACACTAAGTGAGAGAGAGTAATCCTGGGTCCATGCCTGCTGTGGCATAAGGTGTAAGGCCATTTCAGTCCCCCTCCACGTAACACCATGTGAAGACTATAAAAAGCTGAAGCATCAGCTCCAAGATCCCTGGATGAGCAGCTCTGTGGCAAGGCGGGAGTTGGGAGATGCTCTGCTGCACTCTGGCAGAGCTGGAGGGTGACCGGGCTCCCTGCTGCGCTGGCCGTCCCTTCTCTCCATCCCGCTCTTCGCACTGCACGCCTCATGTCAGCAATTCACCCGGGTGCTCTACAAAGCACTTGCAAGTGGCTGGCAGAAAGGCAGCTGGACTGGGACACTACTTCTCCCTCTTCCAGTACGGCATCCAGCTGGCGAGGAGACGGTGTGTGGGAAGGAGGCAGCAGGGCTCCACCACAGAGCTTGTCACGGCTCCTGGAGCATCCAGGAGCCTGGCTTGGGAGCTGCCAGCAGATGCTCGAACGTCCACCAGACTCCAGACTACGTAGTTGCTTAATACAAAAACTTTGGGCTCTCCTGGATCCCAGGATGCTCCACACAACGCAGCTGTGGTTATTAATATTTCATTTGGCGGTTCTGAACTCTGCTGCATAATGCTGCTGCATAAATATTTGATGACATTATACAACCTTTGTTCCCTTGGCATGTCCTGCACTCAGGAGTGAGGAGAGCATCTGAGGCTCCAAACAGATGCACTCGGATACAAACTTTGCTTCTAGCAGCAGGAACTCTGGTAAAACTCCTCCTGGCTACCAACAATTGCCTGCCCCAGAGCTGGCATCACCCGTCTTGAACATGGGGCTGCAGATGGCAGGTCCTGCAGGTCCCTCCCAACTCGGTTCCACTCTGAGCGCAGGAGTCCCAACCCAGACCCAGGAGGAAGCACTGAACGTTGGCACTGCCATGAGTACGGACGAGCACACTTGTATCAACGTCACCTTACACCAGGCAGGACTGGTACTGTGTTACTAAATGCTTCTGCTGGACAAAGTTTGAGGGCTTCTGGCACAGAAAAGCAGAACTTTTCAGACTGCAACTGCTCCTGCAGAGAATTCCCACAGAGTTTCCACGAGGGTTTCCAGCAGCGGGTGGAGGGGCCCAGCATGCAGCTTCTGAGCATGGCTGGCAGCTGCCAGAGTCGATGCTGGGCATTAACCAAGCAAAGGTCAGCGCTGCCCACCCAAGCGGGCAGGACACCATCAAGCTCACCATCAGGGAACTCAGCCTCTCAGAGGAACCAAGTCTTCTCCAGACAGAACCTGTTGGCATCCATGCTGTCGCTGCCCCCACAGCACTCCGCCAGCTGGAGGACAAGCTCCCTCGGGCTGCTTTTCCCAGGGTGACATTACCTGTGTTACTGCTGGGCATACGCTACCAGAAATTCTGTATTTTAAACAACAGCAACACCTTACACATGCACTCTCTCACAGGCACGATCCCGAATGGGCATGTGTGTGTGAGGGGAAGAAACGACAGGAAAAGCAGGATTAAATTAAGCAGCTGTCAGATTTGTAAAACTGCCTGCCAGACAGGGTGTGGAGCGCTGGGCTGGACCCTCCGCTCCACCCTTCCGCTGGAGGCAGAGGAAAATCAGCATTTGTAAAACTTTTCATTTGGAAGTGGATTAAACAAGAGCTCCTAAAGTAATCACCGCGTAACAAAGTATTTCACTGCATTTGGTCAGCTCAACCAACCACAGCCATAAATCAAGAGCGTTTACTGTAACATTAATTAAACGGCAAAGTCTTCTCGCTGACACAGCATGGCTGGTGAAGTTACACATTTGTGCCTTCGGTTATTTTTATTTTAACTTCTTCTTTGGGATCAAGCAAAAATTCTCAGGATTTCTCTCCAAGCTGAACAGTGATATCCTGGTTATGCTAAAAATAAACATATAGGACACTACCAGAGCACAAACCAGAGTCCATGCTGTAACCTGCAGAAACGTCAGCTTGACAGGGAATCCAGACAGGAGCAACCTTTGGAAATGTTAAAAGCAGACCTGAACGGCACAGCCTGCGTCGCTAAGGTAGGAAAAATGTTATTATTAACATGCAACTTCCACAAGCCAAGCACCAGCACCCTCCGGCAGCAGGGAAGCCGCCGGAGTCCGTGCTCCAGCCGAGCTGCAGAGATGCTGCATGCAACACAGGCACAGACAGGTGAAATGGAGAAATTACTTGAACGGAAACTTGAAAGGAAAAGCGAGACATTAAACAAAGCTGCTTTCTCATTCACCAACCTCCCCCCACCCTGTCTGTCCACAGGCACCTGAAACAGAGTCAAACTCACAATTAAAGCTCAGCAGCATTAACATACAAAAAAGGAAAGGGAAAAAAAAACAACCCAGAAAAAAAATAGAGCAAAACAAGGAACGTTCAGAAGCAGCGTTAGCAATGACGGTGTGGATACAGCAGCAGACTGTACCTTCCGTGTCGCTGGGGCCTGCCTCATCATTGCAGAAAAGACAGACGGAGAGAGAGAGAGAAAGGGAAACAGGGAGGCAGAGAGAGACTGTTAGCACACTCGGTCACAACAATGCGGCTCTCGGCGGCTCTGTCTCGGGAGTATGGGCTGCCTGGCAGCGCTTGCAAATGGCTGCAGCTTCCCTCTATCCGCTCGCCATCCGCCCTGATAATCCAGCAAATGCCTCTCCCGAAGCGCCAGCTGCTATGGACGCGGCTGCTCAGCGGGGCTGCGATGCGCCGGGGCCGCGGGGGCCCATGCCAGCCGCCGGAGCCGCGGCCGTTCGTCCTCTCTCCGCCGGTGCCTCCAACCACCGCCCCGGTGGCTCATTACATCACCGCCGGTGGGTCTCTCCTCCCCGCGCCGCGGATGCTGCACCGAGCCGGCGGCAGCGGGTGATGCTCCTCCTGGGCAAGGGGTCCTCAGTAGCTTAGCAACACCCCGGCTCGGCCGCCTCACCCGCTGGTCCAGCCATCTCCATCCCTGCGCTCGGCATCCACACAGCACCCCACGAACCTCCCCTGCCCGCAGACAGCCCGCCCCGTGCCTATGCGCCGCCGCAGCCACGCCGGCCCAGCAGGCAGCAAATCCCCTGAGCCCGGACAGATGGACAGAGCCGAGCCTGGACAGACAGACAGATGTCCGTGTGGAGCTGCGTCCATCTTGCAGCGCTGCCATTCAACACCCAGCCCGACTCCCACCCTTGCAGCCACCCAGCTTGGCCCCGGCCACACGCCTCCTGCCAACCAGGGGACTTATTTTTGAGGAGCTCAGTGCACCCTGCAAAGCCAAGGATGCCAGCGAAAACCCCACGGCGGGAACGGCCTCAGAGAACCCCTGCCCTAAAAATGCCCCTGCCCTCGAGTGCCAGCACCCGGCATGGCCATCGGCCAGTCAGCAGGATGGCCGCGTCTGAACCCTGCTACGGCTGCCCAGCACAAACCCTGAACTCCTGCTGGCACCCCTGCTGTCCCAGGCCCAGCGCCCCACCACAGCTGTGGCACAGGGGTCTAAATGCCAGAGCAACTGGCTACACTCAGAGCAAGATCTCACTGCGAACCCTTCACGAGTCTCAGTGCCCTGACCCCACTGCACGCTGGAGATCCTGGCCCCTCGGGTACCAGTCCCTCTTCCATACATACACATCTTTTATTCCGTATATTACGTGTCTGTGAACATGGACCTTCTCTTCCAGTATTGACAACTCCCATTTCAATTCCATTATTTTCCGATACCTCCACACTAAGGCACCAGGCAGGCGAGGAGCTCGGGCTGAGCGGGCTTGCCCACAGCCGCAGCTGTTCTTCTTAAACAGTACGTGAATTCATAACTGTCCGCACACAATGAATGTCTTCACCTCTCGTGGTTAAGGACACTCAGTGCATTTTTTGTAACCTCTTGGAAAAAGTATTTAAAGGCAGCTTTCACCAGCAGGTTAAGATTTCCTGGAGGCCAGAGGCAGTCCTGCAGTTTGCCATGCCGCCGACAGTCTGCACCCAACTGCACGAGCCATTATCTGCAGTGGGTTTTGATCTCTGAGTAACACCTGAATTGGGAAAGCAAACACCTACGGTGCCTTGCGCAGATGTTCTCCCTCAACTTAGGCTTTGAAAGTTGAGAGTCTTAAAATATGTATATAGTTATGTATGTATGGGGGGGATGTGTGTAAATATATATTCTAAAAATAAAAATCTGCATTTTTACGAGACCCTTAAAACTCTTCTAACACCATAAAAGCCACCCTCTTCACTGGCCCATTAAGTTAATTTTCTCCAGAGACAGAGGACAGGAAGTTTCAGACTAAAAAGCAGCATTTTGGACAGAGAGGCTGGCGTCAGTCGAGAAGAGCTGAAGAACACTGCCAGCCCTACAACAACCAAGCGCGCTCCAGGTGCCTGAGTGTTTCCCTGGGAGGGGGAAAAGGCACTGAGCAGACCGAAATAAACCTGCGCTGCTCCGGGGAGGCATCGGGTGGGGGGGAGGCATCGGGGGGAGCGACGGGACATGATGACACATGGTGGCTGCCCCCTCTCCTTGGCCTTACTGCTGTGCCCATCCAAGGGGCACAGCCGGCCACACGTGTCCCCCCCCGGCACAGCCACATCCCCCACTGCCACAGGACCCCCCCACAAACACCCCGCAGCTACAGCTCCCATGGGAACCAGCCCATGGCACAAAAGCCACCTCCTGTGGAAGGTGCCTCCAGATGCAGGGACCCGCTGCCGGTCCCACCACAGCAGCAGGCGGGCAAGCAGGGGAGGTGGCAGCTGCGGTGCCCAGCGCCCGCAGGAGCAGCGTCACCTTGCTTCACCACCACAGTGGCCCAGCAGAGCTCCCGCAGCTCCCCCCAGCCCTACGCTCCCCCTGTGCTGCAGGAAGCCTTCAGGATGACCCTACATGAGATGAGGAATGCTCACCCTGCTCAAGGCAGCAAAATAAAGGCTAAGTGAAGGCTCAATTGCATTGCAATTACATCCGGGGGGCAGATGCGAGCAAAGAGGAAAGCTATTTAAGCTAAAGGACAACATGAACCACATGTAACAACTGACCAGGAGTAATTAGGCTGGGAAACTGATTTCTTAACAGCAGAGCCAGACGGTTTAGAGAGAGCCAGCCAAGAGCTATGGGGACAGGACAACCCAGATTCAGGCAGGCAAGAGGGGCTGCCACCTGGGGGTCAGAGTGCTGCCGCCCGGGGGTCCAAGTGCTGCCACACCGGGGTCCGAGCACCACAGCCCACTCACAAAGCAAGGACAGAGGTTTGGGGAGTGGGGACGGGAGCCAAGCAGACCAAGGCTCCCTTCCAATTTTTCTGCCCTTTCCGTCCAGCCAAAGTTCAAAAATCAGGAATGCTTTCTAAGAGACCCAAGGGACACTTCAGATAGCCCAAAATTCAGTAATTAATTATACATCTGTAATTTTCTACCCTATAAGGCTCATACTTGAAACTCATGCAGAGCGGGGTTTTATTCCATTTGATAGACTAAAAACTCTCACAATATTGTTGCTCTGAAAGTTATTTCAATACTTGTCAGTAAAAACAAACAGCGTGTCTGAACTCTACGGTGACACTCTCCAAAATCCAACCTTCCGGGTCCTCCAGCGTTGTAGCAAGTGGTCTGCAACCGTGCTATGGAAATACAGACTGGCAGGTACAGACTTCCACTGACAGTCTGCACAAAGTTCATGCCAGTTCACAAAAAAAAACAACCTGGGAGTTGAGTATCATCTATATGCCCAAAATATTTCCATCACTGCTGCTCCAAACCACTGTGAAGACCAACCAAGGCGGCCGTCTACAGCAGCCAGGAGCTGAATCACACACGCGTCAGCCCATGTCCTCGTTTTATCATTAGGCTCGATCCAAAGTCCTTGGGGCAACTGAAAAGCACTTAGTGAGCCGAGTTCAGGTTACACACTCCGATCAATCGCATAAAAAGGATGGCAGAGCCTGGGTTTCATTACACATTAGCACTGATGAGTGCCAGCTGGAGACGGGTTGCATGCTGACCCCCCTCAGCACAGCCCAAAAGCCTTTGGGGCTGATGGTACAGATCACTGCTGGCTGCTCCACTTCATGGGGGGAAAAAGCTGGTGTCTTGTTGGATTGAAAGAAAGGATGAGAACTCCCAGTGCTGAAACATCATCCAGGACGGCATTTGTGCCCGGAGTCAGATGCAGTCTGGTTCTGTCCACTGCCACCACGGGGAAACGCTGCCCAGGGCCCAGGCGGCACATGAACAGTGCAAGGATTCAGCAAATGCGGCACAGAAACACCGATGCTGGTGGGGGCCCGCTCCATCTCCACAGCAGTGATAACCAGCGACTCCTGCTGCAGAGCTGGCGGTCAGTCAGTCTGGGTCTTCAGTCCTTCTAAGACTCTCCAGGTCCTGGTTTTTGGTTTGGTTTGGTTTTAACCAGTGAAGTTTTTCCAGAGCATTAATCATCATTTAACCAGCAGCTCAAACAGCACGCGGTTGGGTGACAAACACAGAACAAGGGTGCAGCTTGTGAGATTTTCCCATGGGATAAAAGATTGTGCCACTGGATTAAGTCATGGAGCAAATGCAGATATCCCACAAAAAGAGGGAGAAAGATAACCAATGTAGGAAGCAAGGTACATCACTTTATTCTAATACTTCAAACATTTCCTCTACCAGCAGCTAAGATCGATCACTGGCATCCTCAGTGATGCATCCCCTCTTGATCTACGACCCAACACCAGACCCTATAGAATTGCTGGTCCCGGGACCCAACCTGCCCACATTTTGCAGTCTAGATCCTCTGTAACACACATGGTGTGCCGTACCCGCGGTGACTCCTCTGTTCAGGACACAGGCTGCTGTCCTCCCTCTCGTGCAGTTTGGATGTGGCCACCCAGCTTCCAGAAGGCTGCCAGAGCATCCACCACACTCCTTGCCTGACACGCTGGTGAAAGAGGCAGGACTTCAGCAGTGCTCAGTGGGGACACATAAACTTTGGCTCTTGCGCGAGTTACTTCTGCCTCCCCATCAGTTTGTCTCCCCAGAGCATAGGCGGGCTTTCAGCAGCCTCCAAGGAGTTAAGACTGTCTCTTTTCAAACAGCATCAAGAATTTGTGGGTGTCTGGCAAGACTGGCAGCATCCTTCTTGGCATTCCCCCTCGAGGCAGCACCTCCTGTTCCAAGGAGAGGCTCACAGGTTAGGGGCTGGGCTATGGTGGTGGTACGCAGGATCTCCTGGCACCAGTCAGGTCAGCAACCTCCTGACACCTTCGGCTGCAGAAGACGGTTGTCAAAAAGCCTGCCTAGCATGCTCCCTAGATCCTGGTAACAGGAAACCCATCCGCGTCAAGGCCTCTGACCCAACCACCACTATGTCCAGCATGAAGCTCTCCTGGGGAACCAGGAGACAGCAACAGCAACCCTGAGAAGAGACGCATGTTCTCTTTCCCAGAGCAGGGACAAATGTACCTTCCACGGGTTTAAGTGCACAGCAAAAATGGGAAAACTTTGCAAAGTGTTAGGGAGCGAAAAGCACCTGACAGCTGTATTCCAGATGTATCGTAGGTTTAAGTTTTCACAAAGGTGCTTCTGGCAACATATGGGGCTGCCTCAACCTTTGACAATTCCTAAACTGAAAGAAAAAAACCCAAATTAAAAAAAATTAAATGGCTACAGAAGATAAACACTGAGGACAGACTGGCCCCTCCAGCACGGAGTCGCTTCCAGCTGTGGTAACACTGACCTCTGGTACTTCCTATGCATGACGGGCTGAAAAAAACAATCAGCCTCAAGAAAATGCCTCTGTCCCCACAGCAATTTATTAAAACAAGCTAGATAATGTTCTAATGAGCTGAGAGATAGCTAAATATTCAGACCAAGAGCCAAAAAGAAATGCTTAGGCAAACTCTCAAGAGCTGAAGTGCTGAGACAAACCAGCGGATTTCAGGAGTTAACCAAGAGAAGGGGTTTGAGGAGTCCAGATGCCGCAGCACTCCACACCGGCGCTGCAGGTACAGAACAGGCAGCTCAGACCTGCCCTGTGCCCGCACGGGGATGGGAGCCACATGCTTCTGCTTGTGTCAAACAACAGGTAACCAAAAGCCAGGAAGAAAGAGGCACAGGCTGCGCCAAAGGCAGTGCCGAGCCAGCAGGGAACCCTCCACCCAGGACCCTGCCAGCCATGTCCCAAAGTGGGAACCCTCCAGTGGTGGGGAGTTCCCCAGCTCCAGGGAGCCACAGCCCGGTGCAAACATCCAGGCAATCATAGAATCACAGAAGGGTTGGAAGGGACCTTAAAGCCCACCCAGTCCCACCCCCCTGCCACAGGCAGGGACACCTTCCACCAGACCAGGCTGCTCCCAGCCCCATCCAGCCTGGCCTGGGACACTGCCAGGGATGGGGCATCCACAGCTGCTCTGGGCAGCCTGTGCCAGCAGTCTGCTACCTCGCTACCCTCAAGGGAAGAATTTCTTCCTAATATCTGATCTAAATCTATCCTCTATTAGTTTAAAACCATTGCCCCCTGTCCTATTACTACAGACCATACTAAGACAAGGCGCTAAGCGTGGTGGGGATATTATGCACCCTGACAGGCAAACAGACACTGCTCCCATTTGCAAAGTTAAATAAGAACAGAATTTATCCAGATAGCTATATGTACCAAGTTAGCCTAGTTTTTACGGTACCATCCTTCACATAAGCCTAGATTAAAATCACTCCTTTTCAAGCAGTTAACCATCTTCTGTTTTCGAAGGCAAATGGCACCGCATGATCCCAAAGGAGACTGCTGGTGCAGGCTTGCTGAGGCTTTCCCAGGGGAATTTAAAGACATGTTATGCTTCCCGCACACACACAGTGCGCTGGAGGCACCCTGCAGCATAAGGCAACATGGGCTCTGCCACTTACCACCTGCCTCCTGGCAGAGCCAACACAGACACACACTGCCACGACTTCCACACCAGCAAATACAAACTGAACCCGGAGCCCAGCTGGATTCGTGTCCTCAGAAATCAGAGCTCGGTGTTACAGGACCTCAACCACAGCCCACATGAGACAACTCAACAAATACACCATGAAGCACTGAGCTGGCAAAAGGCACGAGGTGTGCAAGGGCAGAGGTGGCTCACCAGGGACAGCCACCCGCTCACACCACGCCTGAGCACGCACTTCATTACCAAGCACAGACTGATCTCAGTCCCAGCGGTGCTTCCCAACTCCCCGTGCCAAGTAGTTTTTCCTAAAATGAAACCTTGAGTGTCCAGGGAAGTCACAGACACCAGTTTGGGGCACCAAGGCAGAGACCATCAGTCTCAAGCTCTCACGCTGGCCGTGGTCACCCTCTCTGCCTCGCACTTGGGTTTTTGCTCTCAGCTCCGTTCCCAAACCTGTTGTTGGTGATTACACCCGAACCTGGCAAATAGTGCTGCAAGACACCTGCTGCCGTGACGGGCTGGTGCAAGAATCTGCTCACCATCAGGTCTGGTTCTGCTTCTCAGGGATGCTCAGAGTTCACTCTGGGGATCTGCACCAGCCTTCTGACCACATCCACACTCAGGCTGGCTGCTCTGCCGAGGTGGGTCACACCTTCCCACTAACAAATCAGCCTGTTAGTACCAGGCAGCTCACTGGCCCCATCACCAGCTAGCTCCTTCCTCCTCAGCTTTGACGATGATTCTTCAGAGCTAGCAGAGAAAGAACTTATTTGAGGTCAGCAGAGTCAGCCCTTCAGTCCACAAAGGATGGCATTGTCATAGAGGCTGGTACTGCACCCACAGAAACAATTCTCAGCAAACACATCTAGTATCCAAACCTAACTGCCTTTTCGTTCCTACAGGTCCTGCGCAGAGCCCTTATGGACAGTACAAGGTAGCAAACAAATCTGGACACCTTCAAGAGCTGGGGTCAGGATCCCACCAGCATCCCCTCCTCCACTGGCTGCAGACAGGCAAATGGTGTCAGCAGGAAAAGCGTTTCCAAGCGGCGTTTTAAAAAGCTCTAATAGCCTACGTTAATGAAAACCCACTGAGTTTCACGAGCCTGAGTATGTCATGGTAAAGCCTGTTCTGGATCAAGAGCCGATTTATACAGAGAGGGCTTTTAAGTTATCTGAAGGCATTCAAAAGCACGAGTAGAAACTCTCCCCAGCTCCCAGCTCCGGGTTGGCCCAGGGGATGGAGGCTTCCCCTCAAACGTGCAATTTCTACTGTTACCCAAACTCGTCAGGCAAAAGGCTCACATATGTATTAAGTATTCTCAGACAAAAGCAACTTTGATTCGCATCTGTAAGCCCCTTAGTGAACAAAGTGCCATATATATTGCTGAAGGAGTCACATGAAAGCTCACAAGAGATTTAACATTTAGTTAAGAGAATTAAGGATATTACAGTAAGGGGGGGGCAGGGCAGTAGCTGCCCTAATGAACCAGCTCCTCTGCTAATGCACAGCTCTGTTTTCTACATCTAGAATATATGAATTCTTTCCACATCCAGGATTCGATGAACAGCGACATGGGGCTGGCCACGCACCTCCCGCTGCTACTCTCCTAAGCAGGAGCAGCAGAGAAAATGCAATTTAACAACAGAAAAAGCAGGCATCGGGTGCTTCAGAGCTGCCCTTTAAAGACGCTCAGCGGTATGCAAGAGAAGTTATTTATCTTAAAGCCATGCGAAATAACAAGGAGCTTTCAGCACCAACACTGATAAGGAGATTGCTGAACCTTATCTGGGTGCGGAGCAGAAGCAGCCCGCGATGCTGCCAGGGTTAACGCCGGCTCATTTACACGGTACCACCAGCTTGCGGCGCCAGATGCTGCTCAGCTCCCAGCTCCCTACCTCGGCTGGCCCTTCCCTCGAGTCACAGCAAAACCAGCACCCTTCGGCGGCAGGGACCCGGCCGCCAGCTCCGGCCAGCGTCCCTCCGAGGCCCGGAGCGCTGCGGCAGCCCGGCAGCCCGCCGAGGGGGCCGCCAGCCACGTGAAAGGTCAGGCACAGGTCCACGCAGACCCCTTCTTCCTAGGACGTGTTTTCGGCAGTTCAGATGCGAGGCACGTTTTATGAGATAATCGGATTACTCTTTCCTTTAAAGGATTAATAGGGCTTGGGTTGGCCCCTCTTCTTTAAAAAGAAACCATCTGGAACCACACTGCCCCGTGCCCTCGTCGCCATCTGCTCCCCGCATGGAGGCACCGCCACTGAACCCGGCTGACGGCCGGGCACAACAAGGGGACAAGGGAGAATCAGAGCCAGATCGAGCGCCCAGCAGAAGGGAGATGAAGCCACACTCGTTATGGGGCTCAAAACAACACACTTGAGACCCAGCTCCAGCACATGGAATGCCAGCTGGGATGATGAAAGGCACAGGAATGTTACTGAAGCTGGACAAAGCTAATCCATTGGGGGCGGGGGAGGGGAACCCCAGGCATCAAACTGTAACGCTGTTACAGGACAGGTGACCTGTGGTGAGAGACAGCGTCCTTAGGCAAGGGAATTATCATCATGGTCACACAGCTCAGGCATATGGGGACAGCGCTGGACGCATGTTACACACAGATGTGGCACTCAGGGACACAACAGACTTGTCAGTGCTGGGTTTACAGTCAGACTCAACGATTTTAAAGGTCCTTCCCTGCCTAAACGACTCTATGATTCCCGCTCCGGAGAAGGGCTCACTGCCACTCAGCTCTGAGCTTGCTGCAAACACAACCCACAAGCCCTGTGGGACCACCCTTCTCCCACCTGCCTCCAGTTGGGAACCTGCTCCCTGCTTCGCTGCCCTGGGGCTCCCCGTGCTCAGCATCTCTGGGGGTCTCCAACCACAAGCAGGAACCACTGCAGATGAGCCTGCCTCACCAGGGAGCTGCAGAGATGGCCATGGGGCACGTCCCTTCCAGCTGGAGCTCTGCACAGCTCGACCATTGTACAGGCAGTGAAACGTCAACCCTGGTGGCACAGAGGTGGTAAAGGAGCTCACAGCCCATTTCACTCCCAAAATTAGCAGAGAAACACCGTCTCACTGCTTTTTAAGCAGACATTTGGTATTCATCCCACCCCATGCAGCACACCAGCAAACCCTTCCAGACAGGCCAGCACCTCCCCTTGTGCCAGGCCTGGCCCACCAGCTCCTGACCAGCTGCCGGCTGCCACCGAGCCCCAGCCAGGTGCACGAGGCAGATGCCTGCGTGCAGAACGACACCCCCAACACCCCACACTGCTCTGCTGCATCACAGCTAACGGGAAGCACCTCCAGCTTCGTGCGGCCCCAGGGATGATCCAGCAGCTGCCAGTCATGCCCTGGAGCCCCGTGGGGCTCCCTCCCCGGCAATGGGCCATACAACCAACAGCAAAGGCCAGAACAGCTACGACCTCGCCAGCAAGAGGTCCTGCTCCGCTGCTCCCAATGAGCCCAAAAATGGTTGCAAAACCAAGGCAAACAGAGAGGAACAATAGCTGGGAGGATAAGGACCATCTGGCACAAAAAGCAGCAAGCAGCAGCTTTTAATATGATTAAAGTCTATATTTAACATGCAAAGAGCTACCCTAATCTCACAACTAAGGATTTATCTGCTAATTATGTTAGTTATTTTGTCATCGTACCAATTGGACTGCAATTTTCACACGCTTGTGCAAGGTCAAGAGCTGTAAAGGAGGGGGGTGGAGAGCTGACAGATTTATTAAAGGCCAAAAAAGTTAAATTATGAGGTGGCATCAGCAAAAACGTGGCACTGGCCTGTCCCTCCGAGAAGAGTTGTGATGTACCTGTCTAAGCCTGTCTCCATGCATCGCTAGTCAGGAAGGATTCTCTGAACAGCTACTCTCATACAACCACTTCTCTTAAAAGCAATACACAGCTAAAGCTCTGAGCAGATGGCAGCGTACGTACAGTAGCCTGCAATCAACTTAACTGCCTGGAAACCATGGGGAACAGCGACAGGAAAGTAAAGAAACACAATATTCGAAATGAGAAGTTCTCCCTATGAGCACAGCAGAGCCACAACGAACAGCTGGGTGCAAGTCAGAACTGGATGCAAAACGGGCAACAAGAGCTCGCAGGACCAGGACATGGCGCAGATGCACACACACCTGTAAAGCCCCAGAGACATGCAGAGACCTTGGACCAGAGGCTGTCAGAGGGGACAGGAGAGAGGGGGCACCCTGAAGTAGGTGTTCCCAGCCACCCCTCTGCAGTGTTTTGGCAGCTCTTCCTTATGCTTCTGCATTGCTCCTCGCCTGTGGACTTTCCATGGACAAATGCTGCTGTCTGGATCACCTCTCCACCCAAAAATCAAAATGAAAGTGGCTGGAAAGAAAGGATGCATCAAAGATACCAGGAAATGCATTGCGCACGCCGAGAACTCAGCAGGTACTGTATCACTTTCTCTCTAGTGCTCATACTGTGCCCATTCCAAGTCTCAAGTGGCCAGATTTGCTTTTCTCTTGGCAAGATATCCATGGCAAAAAAAGTATTCCCCAAAGCCTACAGGAAACGGTGAATCTTTGCCAAGAGCTTTGTAGTTTTACTTCATTTTTGTAATAAGCAATACAAAAGATTTTTGGCTTTGATAAGTGTTACAAGCAAGCTGGTTGTGGGATGTTCTTAATTTGGTAGGAGCATAGGAAGCTGTTGCCCAAGGAGAGGGCAAGTATCCTATAAAAGCAGAACAGTGTCTCGCCTCCAAGTCACCAAAGTGTATCTCTCAGCAGCATGGTATCTTTTTCCAGACTCCTGGGGTTTGTTCTTTCACTGCAGCGGCTCCCGGTTTGACCACTGATGAGCTACAGATTAACACTGCTCGTGAGAAAATACATTCCGTAGCATTACCTTGTATTGTGTAGAAAACTGCTGTACATTGGCCAGTAACAGGCCACGTAATGGCCCTGTGATAACACACCTGGTTACTGAAACAAATCTAGAGTTTTCCATGTTTCCACATCAGACCCTAAGCATGAGGGAGCGCTGCTTATGATTCCTACAGCATGTAAAGCACTCAGCGTGTAGCTGGTGCTTCCAACGCCCACAGCTTGGGGAATATACACTATATTAAACTGTTAGTTACAGGCAAGAGAAGGCAGAAGGCGGCAAAAGCTGAGTTGAGGCGCGCCAGTCACTCCTTCAGGTGGAAGCTGCAATACATGGGCTGGCTCTCTGGTGTCAGAAACTGACGGTCAGTCGATGTAAAAGCTCTACGCAGATTAGTCGGGAGCGACGCTGGGCACAGCCCAGGGTTATCACAGCAACCGGCACCCAGTAACTCAAAAACCCGACTGTGGTTAACTGGAGCAGCAGAAAACCTTACGATTGAGCGCAAAGCATAAAGCTGGGCTGCCAGCCTCAGTGCCTCCCTCCCACAGCGACACTGCAATGCACACCCCACTGTGCTGTGGTCTGGCCCAGCAGCAATGGCTTTTGCTGCGTTTACCTCTCGCTCTCCGAGCAAGCTGGGGACCGGCAAAGGGGAGCACATGCAATGAGCAAACATGCAACGGTACGATGGAGGCACAGCAGCAATGGGTGACAATGAACTGGGATGCACTGGAGGGCCTTTCATGCGGCCAGGAGACTCGGCAACACACAGATTAATTGTCAAAAAAGCACCACCTTTTTAGGTTTCACTCCACGCTGCATGAAGAGGGAATAAAAGGGTACAAAGTTAGAGCTCACATCATATCAACGGCGGTGATGAGAAGTGATCTGCTTTCTCTTCAGACATCACAAGTTTCAGAGCTAGCTATTCATGGAAGAGAACGTTTCTTAAAAAGTCATTGTGCTGCAAAAACATGTACCATCAGAAAGAAAAATACATTCAGGTGAATTTAAACGAATATAAGAAGGCTTAACAGAGGAAAGCAGACAACAGGGCTTGGTTTCAACCCACTGATTTACTAGCTTTGCTCCAGTGTCACTGATCCACCTTCCACTCCTCCAGCACAGAATCTTTTTGAGCTGCCAGGACATATTCAAAGGAAAAGAAATTCACTTAACGGTAGCCATCGGCACTGGCAAAGAAAAATTAACCAATGTGCTCAGCTGACTGAAACCTGGAATCCCTAGTGCTTTGGGCAGCAATTTGTTCTAGTGTAGGTGGGCTATGGGGCAATGCTAGCAGAGCAGGAGAACCCAGGCCAAGCTGGTGGCACCTCTACGCCTTCCTGCAAATCCTTTGTCATTTTTGTAATCCACGGGATTCCCTGGCTGCGCAGGGCAAAGCATCCCCAAGGAGCCCATTCTGACTTTCCTTGTGTTTCTCAGATACCTTTCTCAAAAGATGCAAACACAGAGCCAACCAGTCACGCCACAAAGGCCCCCAGCTCAGCACACTGCCCTCATGAGCAGAGGTGGGAATCGGAGCAAACAATACATGAGCCAAGAGCAGCTGGGGAAGGGCCAGCAAAAGGAGAGGCACTCCCATTTCTGTGGGATCTGCACCCAGAACGCAGCAGCCTCCAGAAAGCCATGCTCCTCACAGGGGGCTGCCGCTGCAGAGCTGGCCTTCGGGAGTCCTGGTGTGCAGGGAAATTGGGTGGGTTTGGTTGATCTTCTAGTTTCGGAGAACATGACGCAGTACCACAGAAAACATAGCTTTTGCAGCAGTGTTAAGTATGCATTCAGCATGGAAAACACCCAAAACACTGCACTGCAGAGATTTACTCTCAGAAGATAGCAGTGCTTCCTTAGACAAACTGTGACCGCGGTCACCATGTAGTCAAGCCAACACACACATGGATTAGGCAAAAAAGGATCGAGGACCACAGCCAACTGCAGCACTCTCCTGCAGCCCCCGTGGGGTCTGAGGACCTGGGCTGGTTTCCGAGGGGCAGGAGATGATGCTCCTTGGGGAGGGACAGGCTGCTGCCACATTGCCATGAGGTTCTCCGCTCCTGACTGCTCAGGCTCCGCTAACACCAGTCTGCATATGGCAAGGCTCACCCACATGGGACAGGGGTACCTCATGCTAACCTGCCCAGACTGCAAAGCACTTCAGCATCACCTTCAGCAAACAACCTCAGCACCCTTTAATAAGTCTAGACAGAAGTGATGCTGGAGAATGCTTGCCCTAGAGCTCAGGCTTTGCACAAAGGTAAAGTTCTATCCCGGGTGTTCATTTGCCTGCTGTCACTGCAGCCTCTCTGGAAGGAGCAGGCTACTCTGCCTCTCGGAAGCACCAGCAGTGCCTCCCCAAGGGACAGCAGCTGCTTTTGTTCCCTCCTGCAGCTGCTGCCAGGGTGGCTTGAAGCCAGACTCTTCAGTGTTTGATCAGACCTGCGTGCAGGAAACCGGGATGCTTGGTGGTGGCAGCATGCAGAGGACTGCAGGACTGACCCCAGCCCACGCCGCGCATCTAACACCTGACAGCCAGCCTGCGAGCTGCCTGCTCAACAGAGCCACAACACCTCTTTGGGTTGAAATACTGGGCAAGTGGCTCAAAGTGCTTTTCCAGCACTTCATTTCCACATTTCTGCACAGCAGCTGCAGCAGCTGGCAGGAGGAGCTGTGTAATCAAGGCAGGCAAACAGCACTGCCCGAATTCGCCTGCTTCTAATGCGCAAGGCAGAAGACAAATCTGCGTATGCCCATCACAGTGGCATCACGAAGGTTACCTTTGGGAGCTAGTCACTCCACAGACAGTATCTGAAAGGTGGCAGGAGGGCAATTTTGATTCCTAGTGTTTTCTGTAACAACAAACCTGCCCAAACACCCCAGAACACAGCAGGCAGTAGCACTTCCAGCCCAGAACAGCTCGGAGCTCCATCCACCAACATGTTTCGCTTCCAACAGTGGCCAGCACCAAATTCCCAACCTCTTACGCAGAAAAAAAAATAAAATTGTGATGCCAGCAGACAGAAGGTACTGTTAGGTATTTAATCTGGGGTTTCTCAAACCTTCTGTGTGCAAACCATTTTAGTCCATCTCCTTTCCTTCAGCCTTCTGAGAATGTGAGCAGCATACAGAATTTAAAAGAACAACTACATTTTGTTACTACTACTACATTTAAACTACATTTAAAAGAACAATTACGTTTTGGCATCCTGATTTCATGAACACTAAGATTTTTTTCACTTCATAAATATTATATTTGTCTTTCAGTACAAATTTTTTCTTCCAACGCTTCATGATTCCCTTTCACAGCCTTTGTTTTGAGGAAGGGTAGTCTGGTCTGACCTCCTTTGCAAGGCACGCTGTTCAGTTTCACCTAGCAACTTGCATACTAACTCCAGTGCATAATGAAACCCGGAGACTAGACATTATGCATCACAGGCAGAGAACACAAGGGGAAAAGATGCCACCAGTGCTAGAGGCCCTGCGACAGAGAACGCCGATCAGGCAAGACATGCCGGTAGGTAAGTCATGCCCCACACAGCAGAAAAAGGCAATTACTGCAAAATCCTCCAAATCCCTTTAATATGAGGTGGGGGGCTTCTTCTCCCCCCTCTACTCCGGCAGTGAGCTTGACAAGGCACAACTTCCTGAACATTTGAGCCCAATTAACCCTTGGAGCACCTCAAAGTGCTGGTCCATCACCTGTTTCCAGCTGTGGCCAGATCCCAACCAGGACCCAGCCCATGGCTCTGCATCAAGGTGGGGAAAAGTCTTCCCACTCCTGGTAATCATTTGAAACTTCAGTGTGTGAGACTGGGCTCACAAGCTGCCCTAACACAGAACTGCAGGTGTTGCGCACAAGAGGCCAATGTGGAGAAGCCCCTTATCTCCAGATAAGCTATTTACTTTTTCACGGCTGCCTACGTGCAAGATGAACCAGCCTGCCCCTAAGAAGCATCCAGCTTCCATCCCAAAGCACACACAAACCAAACTCACTGTGTCGCCCTGCACCACCACAGATTCCTCAGTACCCATGCACACGCATGGCCATTTTTGTGGTTTTAATCTTAAGCATCTATTTAATTGTGCTTGTCTGGGTGTCAAAAGTATCTGAAGATAGGTACCTGCTCCAATTTTCTGTTCCTTAGGAAACACCCATCACGTCTGGATACAACATGTACCCATTTATGCCTCAAGGGCCACTGAGGTTCCTGGATAAAGATACTCAGAAGTACACACTGTTTTTCTTTGTAAGTCAAACGTGTAAGCCAGAGAAAGCTAATTTCAAATATCCCAAGGAGTATGCTTTTCCTGCAGGATGTAAGGGTCGTTATGTAAAGGAACACTGCCAAGAGGCATGCAGGGCGTGAATGCTGCAATATTGATTGAACTTAGATAAAAACGTGTAATACAGGAAATTGTGCTGGGGTTTTATTTCTCAGTAACTTACTGATTTCTGGTCATTAGTTGAAAATTACTTTTCATACGGCCTTGTTTCCCATGGGTTTCAGAAGAAATTACTCTACTAGGGGCATTTTATTATAGAGCACTGAACTGAAAAGGGCTAACTAAGAGACAGGCTGGCGAAACTCTGTCCTTTCTCTGTGTTTTGTGTATGTGCATGTCTCCATGTGCTACTCCCGCAGGGTTGAAAAATGGAGCTTTTAGAGAGGCGATAAAAGTTAATGAAAAGTCAGTAAGAGTGGCATGTGCAAGTCTGACTCTTCCACTAATCACACTCTGCAGAGTTTATTTCGGCAGCCTGCAGTCATGGGCTCAGCACTCACCAGTTTGCTGGCTTTGGCAGCATCCAGGGAATCTGTAAAGAGAAAACAGAAACAGAACCATGAGCTTTGGCCCAAAGGATGCCTCTGGTCTGACCCATACACTAAGAGTCTCTGCAGTTCAGCAAGCATCAAGGCGTAGTGAAAGGACCATTTATGCACATTCTGAGGGAAGTGGGAGCAAAGCAGAGACCAGGATAAACCAGGAGACGGTGGTACAATGGGGCACGGCTTTGGAGGAACAGGGACTCTCTTATTAGACCCGCTGGCACAGTTGGAGAAAGCCAAACATTCAGACACACACATCAGAACTAGGTCAGGCTACGCTGCTTTCCTTGTGTTGAATTACTGTGATTCAGAGAACCCTGAGTCACCTTCAGACCACACTATCGGAAATGCATGCGCAGTCCATATGACCACATCTAATCGGCTGGATTCCAAATGAGAATCTGATTGAGTATTGACAGAAATATGGGTCCAAGACTATTTACTTCACACAGCATAATAAAAGGTTTCAAACCCTGTCCATATGTGGTCAGGAATCTGAACACACACGAGACAGATGTACAAAAGACCACTCAGAAACACTCCCAAACCAAGCGGCTGCAGCTCTGCTCTCCACCTCAGCCCAGGAAACCACCTGTGTCCCCTCCGCAAGTGGGGCATCCACAGCTCCAAACCCACAGCCCTGGCAGGTCTCGAGCTCAGCAGAGCAGTCCTCCCCACTTCTCAGAAAGCAAACCTGCTGCAGCACCAGCAGCCAGCAGGAACATTGGCTGAAAATTCAGCCCCAGGGTGCTAAATCCATGGTGTGCCGGCTGTTCAGAATTGCTCCCACATCGTCATCATCCTGACAGGGCTGATGAAACACACCGTGATGGAGCCTGGCCATCGTGGGAGGATGCTGGGTGTCAACACCAGCCTAAACCCCAGTGCTCCAACAAGCCTGCCCTCCCCAAATCCAGGATTCCTCCCTTGTCTCTGGATTATCGGTGTGCACAGCTGGACAGCACAGCAAGCACCACACATGTGACTGTGGAGGAATCAGACTGCATGATCTTGGCTTACGTGCATCAGAGATGCATGTAGCCACTGCAGGTTTGGTTAAATTACACCCTTTGCTCCATTTCTGGATGGTCTACGAGCAGCTCACAGCCCCTGGGGGCTGCTTGCCCCCCTCCTCTCCCAGTTGCAGTTCCACCAGGGTTTAGTATTTTACAGCTGTGGCACTGATCACCCCAACAGTAAACGCTGCAGAAGTGTCTCATAAATAAAAAAAAGGAGCCACCTCTACTGTGTATCTCACACCTCTGCTAGCCTGGGAGAGGAAGGCACGGGATCTATGGGAAGAGCAATCTCTGCATCACCCACCGCAGTCAGACTGCAGCAGCCAGAGCTGCCGTTTCCATGGAAACTCCTGGCAAGCAGCCGCATCCCAGCGCCTGCATCCCTACCAAGGAGCATCATCACAGCCAACACCCAACCTGTATGCCTGGGCTCCCTCTCCTCCTGCCTTGGGACCCCAAGGGGACCACCTCCCCGGGACGTGCTCCTGCTGCCCATCCTGACCCGGCAGTGCTGCTCTGGCACAGCACCTTCGCTCAGCACTTCAACCAACAACTGACTGGAACTTGTGTGTGCATCCCACCCTGCAGGCAGTGCCCCCTCCCACGGCACAAATATCACTTCATGGTACTCAAGGCCAGCTGCGCTGCTGCCTGCAGCAGTGGAAAAAACTGGTGACACCCATCCTGCAACCCCCGAACCTGAGCTGAACGCCCCCGTTTCCCCTCGTGCATGGTGTTTGTGTGCTCCTGTCCTGCAACGGGAACTGGGCAGCACAAGGCAGAGGAAGCAGTGATGATGCTGCACCCCAGGAGGGGTACCTGAATCGCCTGTGCCTTATTCACTTCTCTATTTGAGCGGAAGAACCAGCAGCTGGGGAACAGGGGCCAGAGCATCACTGCAGAAGTTCAGTGAACACTGCTGGGCAGTGACAACAAACCTCAGCATGTACCAAGCAAGGAGAGACAGTGCTGAAAATATCCCAGCGGTGTGCTCTGAGTAAGCAGCCATACACATCCAGATGCCACAGTCACGGCTGGTCAGCCCAGATAAAGGTTTTAGAAGAACCAGAGACAACTCTGCAGTAGACACCAGAGATTAGAGCCTTGGAAAGACTTTCAGATAACAAGATGGGGGGGGACACACACACAGACGTAGTGAACTTAAAAAGCAGTGACATTTGCTGAAGAGCCGCACTAAACCTGGAGGTTTGGTTTGTTGCTTTTTCCAAGGTTACCCTGTCTCCGTGTGGTTCATGTATTTCAACCCTCTACATCCCTGTCTGCCTGCCCAAAGAAGCATCAGCTGCTATTGAACTCTCAGGATGTTAAGGGAGGGTCTAAAGAGCACTTGCCTTTTCTCCCTAGCTCCTAATAACTGAGGGATCCAGAGAAAAACGACAGCAGACTCCCAGTGCTGGGAGGCTCATGGCTTTTGCACAGGTTCAGCACTCAAAGGGGCGATGTCCACTGTCACGGTCAGAAAGCTCAGACCCACAGCAGCATCAGAAAACGTGCTTGTGCAGCTCCACACAAGCTCCTTATGCTAAAGGAGTATAGAATTGTAACACGGAGAACAAAATTTTCAGCTGGAAAGTCTGAACTGAGAAAGAATGAAAAGATCATACAAACATGAAGGAGTATTTTCGTTGACTATTAATATCAAGTACATACAAAGAACAGGCTGGAGTTGCACATGAAAGTTGGCCTTTCTTGCACTCTGGAAAAAAAACCACTCGGACTAGTATACCAAGCAGAAAAGTCTCCTTTTCTTTCTTTTGCATTAACTCTCCACCCCTAAATTAAAACTGGCTCATTTTAAATGTTCCTCTGTCCAGCTGCACATGCTAATTTCAAGATCCAAAGCAGGGACGAATTACAGCTGCTGGGCTGTACCAAACCCAAGCTCTCCACATGGGCAGGGAGCTGCTGGAGCCCAGACCTCCCCGAAGGAGAAGGTGCAGGCATAACGCCAAGAGACATGAATTCCAATTCAAATTTCCATTCCACTCATGGGATGGACAAAAATTAATGTCTCATGGGAACACCCCACTTCTGGGGCTAATCATCACCCCCTTCCAATGCCTTCGGGCACATTTTATGTAGCTGAAGGGTAGATTTCATTTTGGCTAGTAAAGGGAAATTTTAGTTTCTACTGGCCGGGAGAGGGGAAAAAACAACAAAAAAAACCCAATCCCTTTCTGAACTGCTAAGCGTGAGTTCATCAAGCGCTTCACAAGAAATCACCAGCTTGGCACACACGGCCAACAGACCGTCCAGGACAGGAAGCTATCTGAACTTTTTCCACAAGCTCCTAGGATCCCAAAGCGTACCACTAAATAATTACTCAACAAAAACAGACCTCAGAGGGAAGCAAGCCTGTCAAAGCGCCAAAGTGAGCTACTGCAGAGCTGCCTGGCAATGAGAAAAGCAGAAGGAAGGCTGACCAGCGAGTGGAAAGCATTCGCTGCCAAAGAAGTGAGAATGAGGCACAGCCTTGAGGGGCTAGGAACCTGTATGCTGCAATCTCACAGCGTCAGAGCGGCTTAAGCCTTCCTTCCATGTGTCCACCCCTCCCAGAAGGATTTCCTACCTGCTTTCCCACCAGACAGGCTGTCACAATAAGGACAGAACTGCCTGGTGCTTCCTTCTGTGATCCCCAGACTACACAGGACTGTGCAGAGAGGGGGTGAGCTGGGAGGGTGAGCTTGCACCTGAACCAGGGGCATAGCCCTGGCATACATGCTATCACCCCTCAGCAGCTGGTGCCCACCTCCCCAGTATGCACACCCCGATGCCTATGGGGCAGCAGAACCTCGTCTGGTCCAGACCAAGGGAGAGATGAGGTTTCCGGACAAAACAGACCAGCCGTACCTCTTTTGGGGACTTTCAAGGCAACAGATTCTGGTGTTTCTGGGGATGTTGTATCAGCTCCATCTTCAAAGATCTGGATCTGGAAAAATTGTAACAACTATTATTACAATTTAAAAAAAACCCCAAACTCACACACATAAAACCAGAGTGTGATTAGAAAACAGGTCCATTTTGGCAGCAGATTTAAGCAGACCAGACTGCATTTTTTTGGCACAGATTTTTCATTTAGTCATTGAAGCTCAGCTGTGCTACCATCCTCCTTCCACAGGCTTCCTGAAAACAGCTACATATTCTTTATCACATAGGGAATAAAAAATTTCACAGTCAATAATAATAAAGAAAGTCAAAATTTAAGATTCAACAGCCCTGAATGTCTCTAACAGCCCCGTGATCACTCTACACAGCAATCAGTTCATGAATCTTGGTCTGACAGTTATTTTAAGTTACTGACACTTGACAGAAAGCTCTTTGGTTTTGTTTTGGGTTTTCATGCTGTCTTAGCAAAAGCTGGATTTAAAACTCTTCTTTCAGTTCATAAGGAAAACTGCTGTTCTCTGAAACAGAGCAGCCTCAGTGACTGGGAACACCACACAGCCAGCAGAGGGGTTTGTTTTGAGGGTTTTTTCTAACACACAAGCTCTCTGGGGAACCCCAGGAGGCACAAACAGGAATACTCTCACGTCTGAGCCCTGTTAAGCTATCTAAGGGTTGAAGGTTTAGGGCTTCTCTTTGTTAACTATTTTTTGGACACATTTTTGCTTAATAAATATAGAAAACAAGGCTGGAAAGGATTAGATCACTTCCTGAGAACCATCCCTTCACCTCAGAAGTTCAACACTACCCGAGTTGCTCCTGACAAGTATTTGCCCAATCCGTTCTGTGACAACCTTAAGCCTGGGAGTTCAGTTTAAAAATAAAAATAATCTGTAAACCTGTCAGTCACAGTTTCTATTCTGGGAAGATGCCCAAGGACCAGGAATGTATTCTTACATTAAAAGCAGCAAGGAGACTGAGCAAAATTACACCACAGAAACCACAACTGCACCAATGCTGAGAATACTCAAACCACGGCTTTAAAAGCAAGAAGGCAGGTACCCCTTGGATGCCAGCATCTGACACAGCCCAGCATACCCCATCTTTGGGGTGATTTGGCAACGCTCTGGTGTTCACGCCTCACTAGACACAGCAGCATGACAAAACCAGCCCCGAGGAGTATGGAAGCGGGATCCCAGCAGATCTGTCACACCAGGTCACGCACAGGAGTTTATCCAAACCGAAGGTAGGATTTTGAGTGATCTTGGGGTTCCCCACCAAGTACGACTCAGGTAGCAACACTAGCCCTGCTGGGAGACAGCTAACAACAAGGAGGAGGCAGGACCCAGAACAGGGCTTGCTTCTGGGTTAGAGTGGAGAAAAGCAACAACGTAAGGATGTGCTGCAGCAGCAGGTTTAAACTGATGAGCTCCTCTGCCAAGCAGAGGCAGAAAAGCAGCTCCACTTGACGTCAGAATCAAGGATAATGTTTCCACACACCATAAAAAAATATTCATGTTCAAAATTACCAGCCCAAATACAAGTCCCCGGCAGGCAAAACGTTAAGGCTGCCAAAAGTTAACGAGCAAACACTTGGGTCGGAAATGCTTGTCGGTGCTGACTGCTGCTCAAAGCAGGGCTCCATCCTTCTGCTAACTGGGAAACAAGCAGAGAGGGGAGGGTCAGGCACAGAGGCAACAGCCCCTCCACAGCCCACCCCCAGCATGGCACCCTGTGCAGAAACTGCCCCAGCTCGATCCCGCAGCTCATGACAGCTCTGCCGGGCTCCAGCCCTGCTGAAGCCACCTTCCCTCCCCTCTGTCCGGCCGGGACACACGGGAGGTTGCTCGGGGGACAGCATGGCACAGCTACGGGAGGGCAACTCTGCCAGCAGCCATTAACATCCCTGCAGCTACTGGACATAAGTCTCCACCACGAAACTGGCTACTGACCCTCACCTAGAGACACCCACCCTGCTCCCCCCCGAGATGCTGCTTCAAGTACAGCGGTAACACTGAGAAATGGTTCAGTGATTACTTCAGTTCCTTTGGCTGTCGAGCTCCCCTTAGCCCGGCAAGGTGCTGCCGGGGCGCACACCTCCGCTAAGCCGGCTGCAACCCACACCCCAGGGCAGGCAC